>NC_134420.1:30096886-30733903 GCF_030867145.1 Opisthocomus hoazin | reverse complement strand
TAGACCAGAACAGTTGATCTGGTTTGCGTTGATTGCTCTCCCTCATCCCTTTGCCTTCTTGCTTCTGTCTATGTGGAACTCATGATAAAGCTGGGATAGTAGCGCGCTCTCTCTTTTTTTTTTTAATGTTTAATACATTTGCGTATTTAATTTCAAACCTGACATTAAATTTAATAAGTTCCATAATTCTTTTAAAAAATGTCCTTAATTAGACAGTTTCACGCTGCTATTCAAATGCAGCTTTCCAATCTTGCTGAAATGTGGCAATGCTGCTGTTTAGCTTGTCTGTTAAAACTGTCATGGCCTGTGTGACAGTGTCCAACATGCTGTGAAGTTCATAAAGCTTAAGATGCACTTCAGTTTGGAGGGTGAAAATCTATTTGTAATCAAATGAGTGATTCTGATATTAACAAGATGCCAAGTGATTGGATTTCCAGCTGACGGTGGATAATGAGTGCGTTGTTAATGGAATGCTGACACCTCTTCCATGCTTTTCTTGCTCAGAGGGCTTAAATAATCCTTTGAAATCATCTTGGAAATTTTAATCCTTACTAAGCACAGCGTTTTTAATTTGGTTTGCCTCTTTCTGCTACCCTACAGTATTTTTTTGGCATTGCTGCATCAGAGATCATGGCACCTAGATACCTGGAAATAGTAACCTGGTGTTGCTTCTCATTAAAAGAGAAAAGCAAATTCTGTTTGTGGGTTTCTACTAAAAAAACCCCAAGCACTGGCATGGCACTGCCTAAGTGCGTACATGGGGGATCCAGCCCCCAAAAACAGCTAAAAAAATTTACCATTTTTTTTTCCTGTCTCTTAATATGCTTAATCTACTGTCTTCCGTAGCGTGTTTGTGGGTCACTTCTGTCACGCTGGCTAAAAATTTAGCCTTATGAGAACAGCTTGTCTATGTAGAGTTAGTTTCCAACCTACCTACCACATCTAAAGAAATGCAAAATACATTTTAATGTGTAACGCCTATATGTTTTGTAGGACTGCTGAAGAGCAACCTCAGTGAAATGAAGGCTTCCTTCTTGCAGCTGATGAGTCAGAATTTTTAACTGGTGTATAATGGGTTGGGTCACAGCTGCATTTTTTTAGTGTATGTGTGTGTGTCTGTGTCACTGGATGGAGAGCCTAATTTCCAGTTCTGCCATTCGTTCTTCCAGTACCAAGCTACCTCTCTGGGTCTGAATGACCACTAGCTTAATTTTTAACTTGTCAAAAAATAGTTCGGGAGTTTTTGTTGTTTTGAAAGTCTTGTTAGTTCCCAGCAAGCTGTTAGGATTAAGAGAAGCATGTTTGTGTAGATAATGATCTAAAAGATCGTGTTTCTAACAGGGGCAGCTTCTAGCATGGGCAGCCTGCCCAGTCCTAGAAATAGCAATGTGATAGTTTATCATTTAAAAACCAACCAAAACCCCTATGACTTGCTCTGTTATTTAGTAGCTAGTATGCAGTGCAAGTATGTAATAAATTTTGTATCCTATTTTCTAGTAGGCAAAACTAGTCTAAGAATGCACCAGTCAGTAATGAACTCAAAAGGGGTAGGGCTAGGTAAGGAAATAACCTTTCTTCTAATACATCTGGGTACGCTGTCTGCAGCAGGTCTTTAACTTCCATTCACAAACTTCTGTTGCACTTGTAATGTACTGAGACCATTTTGATACAATTCTTCCCCCCCCCCCCTCGTGATTTATGGTAAAATGAAAGTGGCTGGAAAAGTTTTCTGGGCATGTGCCCTCCAGTGCTGTACCCATTCAGCCTTTCTGATCCTTTTCAAGAACTCTTGCTATTTCTTCGTGGTTTTGGAAGATGATGTGGATTCTTATTCTTTGGTGGCAAGAAGCAGGTTTAATCTCAAATCAGTCTCATTTCTCTTATGAAAGATGTGAAATTGTCCTGAAATGATTTTACAACTGATGTTAGAAAGAGGAATTTCTACTTGGGCAATGTTGTTTTTCTGGGTGGAATCCAAGAGATGTGAATTCTATGGTCAAGCTTGTTCATATAATTAGCAAGGCAGTGAATTGGAAGCCTAAGATGCGTGAATCTGGTATCTGACCTGAATTTGATCCTGTGGATTTGATCCATGTTTTACTGTTCTTTGCATGCTGTTTCAGTGTCTGCAACTTTTGATTTAGCAAATGTAATCTAGTGCATATTAAAAACAAACAAACAACTGTTTTGCTACTGATGTTTGTATTTTAATTGGACTATTGTATAGCTTAGAGAATGGGCCACAAGGGAACAGCCAATTACTCTGTGTATCTGTCTAAACCCCTTTTCATTATAGAATACTGATTAAGATTGTATAGCTTCATATTGTTTCATGTTATTGATTTCTACCAACCCCAAATCGATGGTCTCATTAATTGACAATTACCTTTTTCCCCCATGTTTCAGAAAATTGATATGAGTAACCCGAGATGTTAAGTTCCATTTGAACTAGGTATCAGCGTGCCTGTTCAATCTTTAACAAGGCCCATTAGGCTCCCTGTTTTAATTTTACACAGGCCGTAAAGGCATCTCCACAGGGAGGCTATGACCCTCTCAGTATAAGGTGAGCAAAGATAGCCTTTACAGAAATAATAGGGAATATCTGCGGTAGGGCTTTTTGCCCATCTGTGCTGACAGGAGGAAGTCGATATTTTCTCTATCACAGATGCTGCAGTAAAGTGTGGGGCCGTTGACATGTACCGGCTTACTTGAGTTGTACCTTTAATTTACTTCACTGTATGTGTCTTGCTGGAGTTGTTGGATATAAGAAATGAAATCTTTTGTCTCGTGTGTCAGAGGTGAGAATGAAACCTAAAGCACAGAACTAATTCTTGTGGAGGGAGGAACCTTGTGTATAAAATGTGCAGCTAGGGTTTTTCTTTTCTTAGCTAAAGATTGCCATTGTTCAGGACTCTTAAGTTCCCCAAAATACTTGCTCATGTATCTTATGTAAGGCAGTCAGCCTCTCATCAGTGGTATGTTACACCTACCCTTCTAGCAGCTTCCTCCAGCTCTGCTAGCTGCAGCCAGCAAGTCCTCTGTATCTGTGTCCCACTAGACATGACAATACTGTTCCTTAATTTCAGTCATTGTGGAAGTGGCAGTATGGAGCTGGAGGACATCAGCACGCTGATAGTGCCACAGCCCCATTTCTTCACGAACTTTCACAACAGTCCTCAACCATGATGAGTAAGGAGGTCATTTTATCTCTTCAGAAGAGATGCTTCAGGGCAAAAAAGCAATTGGCACAGCATCCCTTGGAGTTTAATCAGAGAAGCAAAAATGGAACTACTTGAAAGCAGGGCTACCTAGCCCAGCTAAGCTATGTCAGTAGGACTTTATTATAATAGAGTGCATCAAAGGTTTTCTCATTGTGCATACTTTTTGTTCACGCAGAGAGCAAGAAGTAACAGTGCTACGGTGCTTGATTTTAGTTGGTGTTTCTTGGTCTTATGCAGTAGCTAGGCACTAAGAAGTTAATCGTATGCAAGGGTTATAAATTTGCAGATCCTCAGAAGAATTGTTGCTTTCCACGGTCCCCCGTCCTCTTTTGTACTTCTCTGTCCCACTGTACTCCACTGGCGTGCTCTTGGGAAATGCATAAAGAGTTGCCTTTGATTTGGAAAGATTTGTCTTCTGGCTGTTGTCCAACACTACTATTTCCCCAACCGAACCAATGCACATAGGAAAATGTGTATACTTGATACATGTGCAGTACAAGAGTAAGCGGGTCCTGCAACTACTCTTCAGTGTGAGGTGGAAATAAACTTGTATGCCAGTGTAAATGAGCTCTTGTTTGGAGCATGCAGTGCCATATGCCTGCCATTGCTTTGAAACCTCCTACACGTTACTGGACAAATTCAGAGAGTAACCTACACTAACTTTTGCAAGGCCAAAGGTCAGGTACTTGATTCCAATTGTAGAAAGAGATGAAAAATTTAATATTATTATTTTCAAAGAATTACAAGGAACTTCACTCAATTTCTTAGAAGTTATTAGTTAGAGGCAGTCTCTCAGGGCCTAACCTGACCATTACTACTGTGTATTGTTTCACAGAACTCATCTTTCTGTCTTCTCGTTGTAGGATAACCTCCGTGACTCAAAATGAGAAGATGATCTTGAGAGAGTTTCATAGGAAGCTCGTGTTAATTTAAAGTAGTCTTCAGAATGTCTTGGGTATTTTCCAAGTAGAGACTATAATCCCTCTTTCCCAAAGGTTATTAATTCATTGATTATTAATTGTATCAATGTTATCCTTAAGAACTAGTGACTAGGACCCAAGGACTCCAAGTTTTAGAGCTGTTCCTCTTTATGTTCTTCATACTTTCTTTCCGTTTTCTTCCTGATGTGGATTTTAATGAAAGATCATTATAATTTTACTTTGAAATAATATTTTATTTTGCTATCTCTAAGTATATCACTGTAAATATCTACTGTTTTGTTTTATTCAGTCAGTCTCAGAACAAAGGAGATTTATGGTTCAATTACAGACAATTCGATCCTTAATGAGTTGTGATAGAGGAGATGGTAGCAATCTTCATGAGACAGAATTTGTTACCACAGTTTTCTAAATAAACAATTACAACGTTTATTATGCTGATAGGTTTAAATACTCATTTTAGCTTTTCTTCAGGTTAAATAGTGGATCCATTTGAAGTTGATTTCAAAACTTCTGCTGACTTGAGAAGCATCAGAATTTTACCCTCCATTTCATCTTTCCCGTCTTACAAAAACATTACTTTCCCTTTAGCTGTTGCATCAGGCAAAAGCGTGTTTTTGAAAGAAATTACTGTACATGCATTGCGTACATGCAGCAATACACCCATGTTGGTTTCCCACAGCCTCATTTTATTTCTTGTCTTGACCTGTTTTGGGATTGAATCTCTCCTATGTTTCATTAAGGAAGAGGTGGTTGTTTTGTTTTTTTTGTTTGAGAGTTTCAGTGTTTTGGTTTGTTTTTCAGACAAGAAGGATCTGTTTTTAACACCCACCTGTGCTTTATTTGGTTCTACTTTCTTAGTGGGTTTGGAAGGGTAAAAGGTACAGTAAACTTCAAGCTTTTAGAGGTTCTCACTGAAAGGATTTGAAGCTTGGTAGGTCTGCTTTTTTTTTCTTTAAGCCATTGACACGGGCTGAATTGATGTGAAGCCTCAAGCCTTCCACTGCTGAATTTGTCTAGATCATGAAGAATCTCATTATTACAGAGTGCACTTGAAGCTTGATATATAGAGAGTGTGATGACTATATTGATGGTTAACTTCTGCACCCTATGAGTCAGTGTCATCCGTGCATTTAATGTCTAGGTTTGTGCTAGCATTCGCATTCATGTGCTTGAGTGATGGCAGATGATAATGACTCATGCTTCATTTACTGGTGTCCTCTCACTTTTTCTCTGGCTTCATGGACTTTCCATTGAATCTCAAAGAGCAATTACTGGGAAAGAATGAAGTCTCTATGCATGAATAAGGGTCAGAGAATTCAGAGGGACTCTCTTACCAAGCTGGATGTTTTTCTTTCTTTGCTTTTTCTGAAATACTGGTTTGTGTCATGTCTTCTGCTTTTATCAGAGTAGTTTAAGATCCTGTGTTGCAGTTTTAGCCACAGAAATTCATAAGGTAATGTGGCTGTGCTCATTAGCCCACTTCTTGGTTGAAAAGTAAAGTAGATGTGGTTGCTCTAGTTTAAAAATTAAAATAAATGGAACCTGTGATGTTTAAATACATTGTGCCGTAAGTGGTGCCATGATATCCAGAGAGAGATATATATATATCGGGAAAACATAGTATTGTACTAGTAAAGATGTGGAGAGGTTTTAAGCTCATTATTACTTAAATAAATAATGCTTTAATAAATGAAATTTTATTTATGAATTATTATTTAAATTCAGAACTTTAAAAAATACTAGACAGAAGACTTCTGTCAGATATCTGGCACTTACCATCCTACTTCCTCTGTCTTCCCTGTTGTCTTTCCTGGCAGAAACAATGCAGAAAGATGTGGCAGGTGGCATAACCATGTGCCAAACAGTGCCTGTTCTAAAGCTGCTTCTTGTTACAACATCACATGGTCTGAAAGTCATGAAAAAATTAACCACCTTGATGTGTTTCTCAAAGGAAGAAGAGGTATCCACAGCAGTTGAACATAGAAGATTGCAATAAGGAAGCTTTAAGTCAGATTTGGAGATCAGAAAATATTGTCTGCCATGACTGGTTAAACCTCTGAGAGGTCTGGGATTTTTGTTTTACTTAAGTCAGATGTGCAGTGTTTTGCAAATTCTGTTGCGTATGTGAACAACTGAAATTGTTTTCCTGGCTGTGGGACTGAGAACTGTAAACACAGTTATCTGCATGTGGAAGTAAAAAGACAAGTTATAAAATGTTGGGACAGTAGCAGATTTTCAAGGAAGCCTAGAGATGTTCGTGTTGCCTGCAAGTTCCTTTCTTCCTCCAGTTGAGAAGGGAACTGAGGCCAAAGCAACTCAGTTGGTCTACTGCCTGCGTTATAAGGCAGCCTTGCATATAGTCTCGGAAGGCTTGCAGAGTGACGACTGCAGTCCTTTAGAAATAAGGAAGCTGATATAAGTACTAGTTCTCAACCAGTTCTTTTCTCTGGAGGGATATTGAAAAGGAATTCTTGGGAAATAGCTCCATTCCACAGCAGCCAAGAACTCTTGGTGTTACTTAGAGAACAAGGATGAAGGTGTACGAGATGGTTGGATCTTATTCTGACCATGAAACTGTTGATATTCCTCAACTGAAGAGTTGAAATCTCTGTTCTGGGTGTTGTGCCGTATGCTGTATACATTTGCAGTACTCTTAGGGGAATGGTGTGTGTTTATCACCAAGTCAAAAATCCTGAAGAAGTACATATGCGCGTTAGCTGTCCTCTCCTGTTTGAGGCAGCTTGCTGTTACAGACTGGTGCTTCTAAGGTCATCACCTTAGAATGTTTGGCAGGCATCAGTAGCACCCTGACTACTGATACCTTGCTCCTGCGCCTTGTTGCATTTTAGGGGGCAGTGGTTTGAAATCTGTTCTTTTTAAAATACAGTTTTGAATCAGAACTTAGTTACAGCCTAGCAGGTAATGGTATCAGGTGCTGCTGGAAGACAGTAGCATACACTTACACGAGCCTGGGAGATGCACTCACGGTATTTCTTAAAGCCCAGGGGAATAGGTAGCTAAGATGTAAGATGGACATGCAATCTTAGCTCTGCAACAAAATCATTATGTTTTTTTCAGTATCTAGGCTATTCGTCTGCACAAGAAGTTAGGAGCTTTGCTCGCCACCATTAGGGCTGTGTCCTGCCTGAATGCGTGCAGATGTACTGGACTCTTTTGAGCCAGTATTTCTAATTGCGTATGTCACCTTTGGAACAAGATAGACTTTTTTTCTCCGACTTCATTGTTTTGTCCTTTTAGCCATCAATCTTTCTTTCAGTTAATTTGAAAAATTAAAAGTAATTAGAAAGTTTTATTAAAAGACTGAACATCAGATAAACTTGCTACCCATTAACAAAATCACCTAAAATCCCTACAGGGAGTTAGAGGGGATGTAAAGAAAGCAGGGTTGGAGTTTCTTCCCTGAATTATCATTATGCTGTGTAATGAAGCAGAAGCTTACACAGCCATGAACTAATTTGTTATGGCTCCTCATGAGGTCTGCAGTCCAGCTGGAGAGAGGTAAAGAGATGACATTAGTTTGTTAGGAAAGGGAGGGAAGAAGCTTTCTTCAATAACTTATTTGAAATTTTGGATTTTCTAATGCCATCTTTGTTCAAAAGCCATTTGGATTAAATCAGTTGTGTCTGATCTGTGAATTGCTATTTCTTGCCTCTTTATTTTTTTTTTCCCTCTTTTTTCGAATGTTGTGAGTGCAAAAGGGAAGGTGACTAAATACCGACAAGTGATGCTGTTCACACACTGTAGCAATCTGTTACCAGCTTTAACGGTACCGTGCTGTTTTGCATCTGTTTAAATGAGAAATATGTTTATCACAAGGATGCTGAGCTGTGCTTCCTTTTTGATTCCTTAATTTTTAATGTGTAATGATTCTGCTGAAAGCACATCTCTTCCCATTTTCCTTAAGGCACTGTAATGTTCATTAATAAGAGCAGCACTGTTGTAAGATGCAATGTGTTGCTACTGTATTAAATAATATATATTTGAAAACTGCATTTAAAATGATGTTTTTGAAGGTATGTTTCCCATAAGCGAAACAGAGGAACTGCTACTTTGTCCTTAATTCACCTTGTTATGGTACAGATTGCAAGAAATACAAGAACAGAAACATTTGTACAAGGTTCTTTTCTGCTTATGTTTTTTGACATGTGACCTGTTGGTTTTTAACCTAGGTTGTAGAAAATTTCCTAGTATTCTTTTTTATTAACAAATGTTAATTTATTTTGCAATGAGAAATCTGATTAACTATGCTTAGAGAAGAATTTCGTCCTATAGGTCAGAAATCTTTTAAAGCTTTTTCTGGAAACAGGAGCAAGGGTTTCATGTTTGAAACTAGCAGCCTGGATGTGGAAGACAGGTCTTTCAAGGTCTGTACACAAGTGTGATGCCACAGCTACATGAAGTTAGGTTTCCTGCTTGACGGCTCACCATTCTGGTAGATGAAGTCTGTGTGTGTATCCCTTTAGCAATTGCACTATTTAGCTTTTTACACATGAAAAGAGTGTCTTTATTGTTTGTCTCACTCTAAAAGAAAGAGTTCTGTCTTTAGGGTTATGGAGTCCTTGACTGAGATTTCAACACCAAAACAAGCATATGTGCTAGCATGAATCATAATTGCTACCAGCTTTGTTTGCAAGTGGTCCCAGAGTGCAGCTCACTCTCTTACAATCTGGCTTTTCTGGCACGGGGCTCATCTGCTTTCCCTTGATACGGAACCGGGATTTTTTTCTGAAGCCCTTCGTCACTCAACACCTTTCCCTCCCCTGCGTGAAGAGTAGCAAACCCAAAAGCACGGAGACAGAGTCTGTCATTTCTCCTTAGCTTCCCAAGGACTTTTTGGAGTAAAAAAATATCCAGTCCCTGTGTTGCAGCAAAGGGGATGATGTCTGCTTGTCACTGCCACGCTTTCAAGCTTTTTGAGAGCTTGTGTTGAAATGCTTGTGGTATTTAGAAACAACACTGGCGTACTCACAGCTTTTAGGTATTTTTTTCATACCTGAAGAGTGCCACAGAGTTCCTGTGGCTGTTCTGGACAACTGGTGTCCTCTTGCTGGAAATAAATATGCAAAATGTCAGTACTTCCGTTTTGAGTTTCTTGGAGTGAGTTTGGACAAATTGACAGCTAGGGCATATGTAAACAGTGGAACTCTCAAGAGCACACACTTGTGAAAAACTGTGCAATGTTTGTATGATTTGAATCTGCTTGTATTCCATGCCCCTTGCTTTTGTATGGGTGAAGATGGCGAAGAACTCTTCTGTTTATCCATGTTTATCAGGTTTATTTGAGAATAAATATCGCCTGGCTGAGGTGATCAGCTCTGGTGTGGGCGTGTTCCTCAGTGGAGTGGGGGATTGCCAGGTATGGAGGGGTTCCTGAGCTGGGGAAACCCCAGGGGAGCGCAGGGACCTGCCAGAAGCCCGCAGCTCCTGCTAGAGTGGCTGATGAGGCCAGGCAGGGACAGGGCAATGGCAGCCCCCCCCCCCCCCCCCCCCCCCCCCCGATCCCCAAAAACGGCAGCCCTACAGAGCGCGAGCGAAGGAGGGGTCATTCTGCTGGCCAAGACGGAGACTTGAAGTACATATAACCCAGCAACCGGGCACCATTCTGTGACCGTCTGCACAGGTCAAGGACCCTCATTCCACCTGACTGACCCTCAGGGCAGAATGGTGGGTACTTGTCTGAGAGCAGAGGCTGCAGCTCTGGCTGGGGGGTCTGCAGCACCTACCCAGCGGTGGCCGGTGCTTCCACCCAGACGGAGATGCTGCAGTGCAGACCTCAGACTGCAGGAATTACCTAGACCTTTCTCCTGGGGCAGGGACTGGCAGCAGACCTGCCTGCAAAAGGTGTGACCAGGTGGAGGACCTCCTGCTGCAGGAGGCGGTGAGAAGGCTGTGTAACATCAGGAAGGCTAAGAAGGAGATAGGTAGCGGGTTCCAAGCACAGTCTGCAGTTAATCCACAGCCCCCATCTGCTATGGGCCACCCAACCAGGAAGACCAAGTGGATGAGGCCCTCTGTAGGCAGATAGGAGCAGTCTCACGTTCACATGCCCTGGTCCTCATGGGGGACTTCAACCACCCCGACATCTGTTGCTGGGACAACACAGCAGGGCATAAGCAATCCAGGAGGTTCCTGGAGTGCATTGATGATAACTTCCTTCTCCAACTGATACAGGAGCCCATGATGGACTTTGTTCTCACCAACAAGGAAGGGCTGGTGGGGAATGCAGAGCTCAAGGGCAGCCTCAGCTGCAGTGACCAGGAAATTGTGGAGTTCAAGATCCTTAGGGCAGTGAGAAGGGCACACAGCAAGCTCAGTACCCTGGACTTCAGGACAGCGGACTTTGGGCAGCAGACTTTGGCCTCTTCAGGGACCTGCTTGGTAGAGTACCATGGAATAAAGCCCTGGAGGGGAGAGGGGCCTAAGAAAGCTGGTTAATAATATTCAAGGATCACCTCCTCCAAGCTCAGGAGCGATGCATCCCAACAAAGAGGAAGTCAGACAAAATTGCCAGGAGGCCTGCATGGATGAACAAGGAGTTCCTGGGCAAACTCAAGCACAAAAAGGAAGCTGACAGAGGATGTAAGCAAGAACAGGTAGCCTGGCAGGAATACAGAGAAATTGTCCAAGCAGCCAGATCAGGTTAGGAAAGTTAAAGCTCTGATAGAGTTAAATCTGGCCAGGGACATTGAGGGCAACAAGTGAAGCCTCTGTAGGTATATCAGTGATAAAAGGAAGGGAAAAATGTTGTCCCTCTCTGGAAGGAAATGGGAGGCATGGTTACCAGGGACATAGAGAAGGTTGAGGTACTCAATGACTTCTTTGCCTCGTTCTTCACGGGCAAGTGCTCCAGCCACACCACCTGAGTTGCAGAAGGCAAAGGCAGGGACTGGGGGAATGAAGAACCACCCACCGCAGGAGACGATCAGGTTCGGGACCGTCTAAGGAATCTGAAGGTGCCCACGTCCATGGGACCTGATGACATGTATCCACGGGTCCCAAGGGAACTGGCGGATGAAGGTACTAAGCTACTATCCATCATATTTGAGAAATCAGGGCAGTCTAGTGAAGGGAAACATAACTGCCGTATTTAAAAGGGGAAAAAACGCAGACCTGGGGAACTACGGGCCAGTCAGTCTCACCTCTATGCCCGGCAAGATCATGGAGCAGGTCCTCCTGGAAACTATGCTGAGGCACATGGGAAATAAGGAGGTAATTGGTGACAGCCAACATAGCTTCACTAAGGGCAAGTTGTGCCTGACAAACCTGGTGGCCTTCTACGATGGGGTTGCACCATTGGTGGATAAGGGAAGATCAAGTGATGTCATCTACCTGGACTTGTGCAAAGCATTTGACACTGTCCTGCACGACATCCTAGTCTCTGTTGGAGAGACATGGACTTCATGGATGGGCTACTTGTTGGATAAGGAACTGGCTGGATGGTCGCAATGAAAGAGTTGCAGTCAACGGCTCCATGTTCAAGTGGAGACCAGTGATGACTGGCGTTCCTCAGTGGTCAGTATGGGGACAGGCGCTGTTTAACATCTTTGTTGGTGACGTGGACAGTGGGATCAAGTGCACCCTCAAGAAGTTTGCTGACGACACCAAGCTATGTGATGCAGTCAACACGCTGGAGGGAAGGGATGCCATCTGCAGGGACCTTGACAGGCTTGAGAGGTGAGCCCATGCCAACCTCATGAAGTACAAGGCTAAATGCAAGGGTCCTGTACATGGGTTAGGGCAATCCCAAGCATAAATACAGGCTGGGTGGAGAATGGGTTGAGAGCAGCCCTGAGGAGATGGACTTGGGCGTGCTGTTTGACCAGAAGCTCAACATGACCCAGCAGGGTGCGTTCGCAGCCCAGGCAGCCAACCATATCCTGGGCTGCATCCAAAGCAGTGTGGCCAGCAGGTTGAGGGAGGTGATTCTGCCCCTCTGCGCTGCTCTGTGGAGACCCCACCTGGAGTCCTGCGTCCAGTTCTGGAGCCCTCAGCACAGGAAAGATGTGGACCTGTTGGAGCGGGTGCAGAGGAGGGCCACAAAGATGGTCAGAGGGCTGGAGCACCACTCCTATGAAGAAAGGCTGAGAGAGTTGGGGCTTTTCCAGCCTGGAGAAGAGAAGGCTCCAGGGAGACCTTATTGCGGCCTTTCGGTACTTAAAGGGGGCTTATAAGAAAGCTGGAGAGGGACGTTTTACAAGGTTGTATAGTGATAGAACAAGGGGAAATGGCTTTTAACTGTAGGAGGGTAGATTTAGATTAGATATGAGGAAGAAATTCTTCACTATGAGAGTGGGAAGGCACTGGCACGGGTTGCCCAGAGAAGCTGCGGCTGCCCCGTCCCTGGCAGTGTTCAAGGCCAGGTTGGATGGGGCTTTGGGCAACCTGATCTAGTTGAAGGTGTCCCTGCCCATGGCAGGGGGATTGGAATTAGGTGACCTATAAAGGTCCCTTTCTAACCCAAACCATTCTGTGATTTACCTGCCTGGCTCCAGTGACTGTGTCTACTGAAGTTCAAGACAAATTATCAGTAACACCAGTTACCAGGTTCCTAATTTATCCTGTGCAGGCTGCTTAACTCCCTGTTCACTGAAATCTAAAAAACAGTAAAAGGGAAAAAACAAAGCAGAAACTCCCAAGTGAATAAAATGCCAAAGAGAAACGAAACACTAGCCTCAACAAAGGCAGTGAGTGTTGCCTTGCAGATGAATTCTGGCACTGTGTGACAGGTATTTAATGCTTAGAGTATACTAACCAGTGGTTCCAAAAAACTGTGGAATTTTGGGTCAGGACCAAAAAAAAATGCATTCATGTCTCTTGAAGTAGAAAGACAGTCTCCAAACTGCTGAAGCTGGACAGTGGCAGGAAGACTCTGAATTGATAATTATGAGAAAAATAGAATTAATTTGTGAGATCTCTCACCATGGCGGGTATCCCTACTTGAGTTTCATGAATTTGGTTGTTCTGAAAGATGATATTGAGGAGTACCAGGAACAAAATGTAATTTGTGAATAAATCTCTTCTACAGAGGACTGTCTTTCTGCTTTACTGGTCCTGGAGGAGTGTGTAGAACTTGTACCAGAACACTCTGTTTGCACTTCTAACTACAAATACATGTATTAAAAAAAAAAATGCACATACAGAGTGATGAAAATAAAAGCTTCGTTAGACTGAAGAAAAAAAATCATCTCATAAGGAAGGAAACAAATCATACTGAATGTGCACAAAAATAAAGGGTAATGACCATTGCACAGGCAAAAGGAAGTGATCTATTTTATTGCATAAAACTATAATATATGTGGCTGGCAAAATGGAGGAGGGAAAACCTTTTCCTTCTCTCACACAGTAGCAATCCAGAACAATGATTCTTTTGTATGATCAACTCTGCTAGGTTCCAAAAGTGAATCCACATGGTTCCAAGTTGGTAGATATTGCCCCCACTTGGGTTGCTGACTAAGGGAAATCTCTTCCGTGAGAACTTGTTTGATAGCTCCTCCGATCACTCCGTAGATCAACAGGATTCATCTCACTGTGTCAGTTTGGTGTTAACATACTGTTTTGATTTCAGAATCATAAACCAATATGCTATTGCAACAGGTCAAGCATTGCTAGACCATTAGTATGTAGCTTGGACACATGAGAAGGCACCTGTTCTTAATTTAAAACTGCACCGTGGGTCAGATGTGCTGGAGGATAACTGAGGTAGGGAATGTTTTAGTGGTGTTCTGAAGATCATCTTGAGTTGTTTTGTTTAGTCTGTATAAAGTACAGTTTAATGATTTCCTCCCTTCCCATCAGCCTTCATAATGGAGCAACTCCCTTTAAAATCTAAACAGGCAGCTGCTAAACTGCCTATTTTAGGCAGTGTGCTTAAATATTAGATGAAGTTTAGGGTCTGATGCATTTAGGAACAACAGTTTAAGGTGTTACCAGCTACAGCCATCAGTTTTGCTGTACGCGACTATCCCCGTTATAGATGATAACGGGAAGCGTATCCTTTGCTTAGCTGCTTCAGACCAGTCCACTTTGCCTTCTTAAACTGCTGAAAAAGGCGGGTTTGAGCTGGATTGTGAAGCAAGGTACAGGTACACACACTGACTTGGCTCTGTAATGGAGGGTGTGACCTCTGAAAGTGACAACATTCCCCATCTATTTTCCTGGAGATTTTTTTGGAGGTACAGCATTGCTTTCATAAGTCACCTCAGTTGTAGTGTGACTTTGCGTCATGGAGTGCAAGGGTCAGTTTTAGTAGCCTAAGGACAGAAGGATGTTGGCACTCCAGTATGTTCTCAAAATAATGCTCTCACAGATGCATGGCTGAAGGAATGTGGTACATCAAAAATCATGCTTTTCTTCACTGTTCTGTTAACACATTTGAAACCTAGATTGAAATCTGCTTGCAGATTATGTGCTTTCTCTGTTGTTGCCGTATTTATGTAGATAAGCAGGCTCATTGGCTGCTTGGCCCCAGTAAGCTGACACGTGTGTTTATGTAGTGATTACATCAGTGGACAAGGGACGAACTACGAATGTCACGTATCTGGACTTGTATAGGGCCTTTAACACAGTCCCCCACAACATCCTTCTCTCTAAATTGGAGAGATATGGATTGTTTGGTGGATAAGGAATTGATTGGATGGTCAACGGCTCAATGTCTGGGTGGAGATCCACGATGACTGGTGTCTCTCAGGGGTCCATATTGGGACCGGTACTGTTTAATACCTTCATCAATGGCAAACAGTGGGATCAAGTGTACTCTCGGCAGGTTTTCAGATGACAAGCCAAGTGGTATGGTTGACATGTCTGAAGGGTGGCATGTCATCCAGAGGGACCTGGGCAAGCTTGAGAGTTGGGCTTGTGCTAACCTCATGAAGGTCAACAAGGCAAAGTGCAAGGTCCTGCACATGGGTCAGGGCAACCCCCGATATCAACACAGGCTGGAGGATGAAAGGATTGAGGGCAGCCCTGCTGAGGACTGGAGAGTACTGGTATCTGAAAAGCTGGACATGACTCAGCAGTGTGAACTTGCAGCCCAGAAGGTCAGCTGTACTCTGGGCTGCATCAAAAGCAGCATGGCCAGCAGGTCGAGGGAGGGAATTCTGCCACTCTACTCCACTCTGGTGAGACCCCATCTGGAGTCCTGCCTCCAGCTCTGGAGCCCTCAGCACAGGAAGGACATGAAGCTGTTGGAGTGGGTCCAGAGGAGGGCCACAAAAATGATCAGAGGGCTGGAACACCTCTGCTATGAGGACAGGCTAAGAAAGTTGGGGCTGTTCAGCCTGGAGAAGAGAAGGCTCTGGGCAGACCTTATAGCAGCCTTTCAGTACCTGAAGGGGCCTACAAGAAAGAGGTACTTTTTACAAGGGCATGTAGTCATAGGACAAGGGCTAATAGCTTTAAACTGTAGGAGGGCAGATTCAGATTAGATATAAGGAATAAATTCTTTACAATGAGGGTGGTGAGACACCGTAACAGGTTACCCAGAGTTAGTAGATGCCCCATCCCTGGAAACATTCAAGATGAGGTTGGACGGGGCTCTGAGCAACCTCATCTAGTTGGTGATGTCCCTGCTCATTGCAGGGAAGTTGGACTAGATGGCCCTGAAAGGTCCCTTCCAACCCCAACTATTCTATGATTCTGTGTAAGTTGTTCTAGAAAACCCGCAAAAAGTTAATATTTGCAGTCTTCGAAGTATTGCAGTGTAGTAATAGAGCTGTACGTTACACTGTAGTTTGGCACCCTCATCCTCCAAAAGGTTTCTCTCTTGACAGCAAAAGATAACAAACTTACAGCTAATAATTTATATTTATTTATATAAATTGTATAGTCAGATTCTCTTGCTTCAGTTCTGTTTGTATCTTCTCCTCAGCCTGTTGTCTGAATTATAACTTCTCACTTTACTGAGGAGTTTTACTAACTTTTAAACTTCAAATAACATGAAAGTACGGCCTGCTCACCCTGTGTTTAAAACCAGCCAGTGCAAACAAGAGACGCTGCTTGTAAGGCAACGTGAGAGCTCCGATGCTCTTGTCTTCTGGTTTCTTCCTGATGGCTGTCACTTGTCAGTTTCTGTAATTCTGAAGTTCTCCTAAGTTGAATCTAACACTGTAAGATTTTGTTACTTAGTATTTTGTTTGACTTTATATAGGCTGAAGTAGTGCCCATTTTCACTGTACTTTATTGCTCTTCTCAGAAGCCTATGGATAATACAGTCTTGCCCCACTGTGAGAGCAGTGGCTTTGACTGTTTTTCTGTATTATGAGGCAGCCAAGCTGAAATTTTCGCTCTGATAAAGAGTACTTTGTCCTAGCTCATGCTGATTCAGCAGTGCAGATACTGAATCTGTGCTCCCCGCTTTGCGGGCTGACATTCTAATCTTTTTCTTTTGCTAGTCTTAATCCACTCTCCAATTTTGAGAAATACTGAGTCAAAACAGCATTTTTTGCCACACTTCGTGGTTATCTTTAATGCTGATGAGATAGGTACACTGTAGATCTACTGTACGCAGAGGCAGATCGTGCTGTACTGCACACTACGGTCAGTTAACTGAACTAGATGGAAAGCCCCCGAAGGGTTAGCAGTTTTTGCTGTTCCTTTCATCACAGCAAGAAGTATGGGTGTGTTTGGGTCTTTGTTCCAGGGAGCATTTGTAATGCTGGTGAAACTGTATGACTGTCTGCAGGATATACCATATCTTGCAGTTCAACAACCCTGAACAGACCTGGTCTGTACTGTTTTTCATCTAGGCTGTGCTTTTAGGTACCATAAACAGCGTATGATTTTAGAACATTACCTATTTTGTTTTCATTATTGAGCCAATTAATATCTGAACTATTTCATGCTAATATTGAAGATTTGGAGACTTCCTCAAATTATTTATATACAGAAACAGTACGTCTGTGACATTAAGCCATTCACTTGTAGGCAGCTATACAGCTGTGGGTGGAGAATTAAGGAGTTCTGTTACATGTCTCTGGAAAAGCATACTATTGACCAACACAACAAGTAACATGTAAGAAAACTAGAACATATTCTGGTAGCACAGATACAATAATTAAGATTAGCGTAGTTTAAATGGAAGCTCAAAGTAATGAGTAGAGTAGGATACTTAATATTAGAACAACTGAAAATAGTCTTGGGAGAGGTAAAGTTTGGTCAGTAATGGAAGCTGGTGGTACTGCATTCAGATTATCATAAGGTCAAGTTCTGGGAGAATAGCAGTGGAGGAAGGCAGTGGCTGTAGTCCATGTCGGGAGGAGAGAATTCTTTCTGTTTCCCCTTCATTAATTTCCCAGATTTTGATCTATCTGGGAATCTGAAACTCTTTACCCTAGGCTGGAAGCTGCAGTACAAAGAGATGGTGGGACCCTTTCCCACCCTCTTACGTTCGCAAGGCAGGGAAACCCATTTCATTGGTGTGATTCTCTCATGCATTTTCAACACCAGCAGACACTGCCACCACCCCTTCCCTTGCTATCCTCAACCCAACCACCGAAACAAAAAAAAAAAAACAACCAGCAACCCAAAACTGAAGTAAGTAACTGCTTTAATCTGGCATTCTGTGAGGAAGAATTTGGCACCAGCTGATGCTAGAGTAGATAGGCTGCATAGGGGCAGAGGTACACGTCCAGCAGGCTCCAGAGAAGCACATAAAAGATGAATGTTCTGAGAGAGTACTAGTATGGATTCCTAATGTTTTGGTATTTTGGGTTGTGTGTATATTCAGACTAGCAATATGAATGTTGACTGTCTCTGGTCAAGAAAAAAGTTGAAGTGGTGCAACTCCAATCTTGCATGTAGTGAAATCCTGGCCCTAGTACAAGATTCCATGCTGTGTGGTGGTAATTCACTGTACGTCTTCCAATCAAACCTTCCTAACTTCTGAGTTTTAAAATGTTCCAGAGTGTCTTCAATGAAGACTGGTTGGACCAGTTCTCAGATTGATGTGTTTCCCATATTGCTTTCTTAGAAATTCTTTTATTTAGGGAGGGTGGACATGACACTTCAGGAATTTTAGGGTGGTGTCAAATTTGACTTAAACAAAGTTGCACCAGGGATGTGGTGGTACAATTCATATGAGTTCCGCTCATGGTATTTTAATTTGGGGAAAGGAATTCTAAATCTGGTTACATAATAGTGAAGTATAATCAATTTCTTTTTCTTTCTGTGACTGAGTATATGCTTTGTAAGGCAAACAGTCCCCATGTTAAGGGAATACAAATGTTTCAGACGTATTTAATGCAGGTGGTAACCTCAAGAGTTAGTTTGCAAGTCCAAGGCCACTGTTTGATTTGTAACTTTACTAAAAGAGGGTTAAAGGTGGAAAAGACCTAGAAGTCATACTGTCCATCCCTCAGTTGATGCTTGAGTCATGAAGCATTAGACCCTTGTCGCATTCATTAGTGCTGCAGCATGAGATTGTCCAGACTGATTTGTTCGTCCACCTGTCATAATCTTGGCTTGGAAAATGGTGTCAGATATGATCCTCATCCTTGTGCTTTGTGCTCGCAGATTGTTATTACTGGTTTCAGCTACCATTGCGTCAGGCAAACAAAATAGACCTTTTCCTCCCCCCTCAAATTCAATTACAGCTTTGAATGTGGATATCAAATACATTCATGATACTTCATAGCATCAAAGAACAAAAATAATCTGGAGATGTTTGTCATAGCCATAGGCTGCAATATTATACTGACTCATTTCTGTGCGCAGTAAAGTATTAGGGAGGGAGAAAAAGGGGGAGATGAAGCAGTGTGCAGATGCTGCACAAGGCTGCCTGATGCGTAGAAATAGATGAGTAGTTTCTGTGGGGCCAGTCCTTTTCTCATAAGAAACCTTGAATTTACAGATTTGTTCAAAGTGATTTGATCTGTACCATTTCCTGTCGCACAATGTGCTGTGTTCAGATATTGCAATGCATCTGTTATGACAGATATGGTAGATTTGGGGAGTCATATGAATAGAGAAATGGGGGAGCTGAGCTATTCATAATTCGCTTTCAGGATGGCTACCAGAACACAGCCACTTAATTTTGGGGTTGATGTTTATTCACTCAGTTTATCTCTTAAGGAGAAAAAAGGTACCTTAGCACTCTGCATATTAACCTTTGCTGAAGACTCGCCTAGTATTGTCGCTGCTGCTCTCGATCGTCTTTCTGTCTGAGTCTTTATTGCTTTTTTGTTGTACCGCGTCTGTAAATGTTTTCTGCGTTCCTTGAGATAGGAAGCATGGCTGTCTATTTTGGTCGACTTTTAGAGGCTTTTTGAGTGCTTCTTCAGGAAGAAAAGATGAAATAAAAATGTGCCTGCTGACTAGCAGAGACGTTGCTTCCTCCCTGTTGAGAGTTTCCCTGTTTGTTGATACCCTGTACAAACAGGAATGGATCTGGGGACAACTCTGTGCGAAATTCCTCCTTTGCCACACTGCTTTCTGCTCTATAGACTTTGTTGGAGTAAGCCATGATGGAACTGGCATTTCAGAGATGGTGCGGTGTCTCAGATGGTTTTGGTTTTGTATTTCGTGGATAGATTTTCTTTTCCTCCTACCCTTCTCATAGTAAGTAGTTAGCACTGTATGGAAAATCTGATTTGCTTCCTGATTGTTGTCTTCGTTATCGAGTTGTAGCGCTAAAGCAGTGCCATTATCCCATGAACCTACTTTTATGTGTTTAATAAATTCACTCTTACTACTTTACACAGGGTGTTAGACTGATGGAAAAAGCTCAAGACGAGACAGCAAGTTTCCTCACTGTGTTGTACTACTGTTTTCTCTCCTTTGAGCTACTGGTCCATGAGCCATAGGCACAAGGAGCACAATCATTTAAATAGTGGCTTTTCAGTGAAAAAATGAAGAGTGTGTTACAGTGGGTGTATTCTCATTGCAAAGTGGAGTGAGTGTGTTCATTGGAATCAAAGCTTGATGAATACACAGATGGATTTTTTTTTTTCCTACTTCAAATGAATGTGTGTTTATGTTCATGTTGTGTGTGTGTGTGTGTGTGTGTTCCAATTATCAGAAATAAAATGGGAGAGTTCCTTGCCCAAAGACAGGCTGGCTTTTCTCTTTTGCTTTGATTTCCAGTTGTCATACAATCTGATTATACACTTATGTATTGAATGACTTCTACCACTAGGAGAAAATAAATAAAGACCTTGGAAGACTTTCTTAAAATAGTCTAGAGAGTAGAAGCTGAAGTTGGAAGAATTCTTGTATATTAATTCTCTCTTTTTTTTTTTTTAACCTTACTTCTCAGCTTACAGTCTTAAACTGATTCACAGCTTGTCCAGTACAGCAAGTTTAGTGAGTGAGTTGATGCTTGTTTCCAGTTCTTCAGACCACTCACAGTAGAAGTTAATTTCCTGAATAGGTGAACTCTAGGGCAAATCTTATGTGTGTGTTTACAGCAGGAATTACCACTCAATCCAGAATGACAGAGCAGCAAAATTAGTGGGAAGTGTGTAAGGTTGTGCTGTCAGAAGAAGGGGCTGTGTGCCTGCTCTGACATAACAAGGATATTGGGAATATATTAATTTTACCCATTTGCTGGACATTAAACTGCATAAGCCTGAGTGCATCATACCCCACTGGTACTGTATGATAAAGTTAGGACCCCCATCTTCATGTTTATTATGTGTTAGAGCATGGGCACAGGCAGAACAGTGGTGGCCAATCTGGCATAATTGTGTTAATTTCTCCTAAATAATGCAATGCTTTATCAGGATTAGCAGACTGTTTTCTTTTGTAGCTATACTGTTCTATTATCTCTTTCCTTCATGAGACCCTTTCCTCCTCAGTGAAAGACAGCTATATTTTTCTCTTATAAGTAAGGCTGATAACTTGCTATTACTCACATAGAGAATGAACTTCTGTAAGTGAGAGAAACTTGTAAAATCCTTTCCTCAGATAAAATAACTGATTCTTCCTGGCTTCAGGTAACCTCCTCTCTTCAAGTACTCGCTGCCAAAGTAAGGGCATGCCCTTCAAAGCCCATCTTTCATCTCCTTTTCAAACCAGAATTAATTTCTGGCATGTCAGTCACCTTCATGGATTGTGTCATTGTCACTACAGGATTATATTGGACTATTCATTTATTAATCTTTCTAAAGTAACATTTGGACATATATGCAGAATTAACATAGCTAGAGAAATGCGTAGTAAACAATGAGGTGCATATAGGCAGAGAAGCTGCCTTATTTTGGCTAAAGCTGTTCAGAGCAGTAAGGTCTCTAGTGACACAAGCAAAGTGGAGACAGAAACAAGTTGGTTGACTGCTTCTTATGTAATTGTCTTATTTTCGTCCCTTTGGCATCCTCTCTGAACTTACCAGACTGTGTGGAGATCTTAAGACTGATAAAAGGAAGTGTTCACAGTATAAAGATGGACGTGTGTCAGTGACGAGGTACCCTGTAGATTATCTTATCAGCCACAGCAGATTGGGAAGGAAGTTGCCTTGGTATTTGTGTATTAATTGTTTGTTTTTAATAAACTCTCAATTTACTAACTCTTAAGGGTAGAGTTAAACTTGTTCCCTCTCCTGGTAATAAACTTCCCAGGTAGAATTCTGGACATGTGCTGGGTGTAGTAAAGCTGACACTTCAGAAGTAAAGCAACTGAGGTGCTAGCTTCTTCCTCTGTGCTGCAGAGCTCTGCAGAGTATGGCTGTCACAGCCTGTCGGGTTCCAATATTTGGTTTTGAACAACAGTGTGATAAAGACCAACATTCACTCCTTTCTTAAGCTTCGTTCGTCTCCAGCTGCTTCCCTCACGGAAGAGCAGAACCGCGGATCAGAACTCTGCACTCGCTTCGTACTTGTTTGTACGTCTCATTCACACACAGTCATACGACATTAACTCGGAAAACAACGCAGTCAGCCTCTCACGGAGCCCGCCTGTGAAACCAAAATGTCGTCAGCCCCTCGTGGAGCCCGCCCGCAGAACACTGTAGGGTGCTCTGCCCGCCTGCGGATAGAGTACTCCCTCCTGAAACCTGACTGCTTAGTCTGAAGCACACGAACTGAAGGAGGAAGAGTCTTCAGAAGACAGATAGAGACATTTCTGCATGTGCTTTGCTAAAGCGCCATTGCAAGTCTTCACTGGGTATTGATTCTCATGACTTTTGAGAAGGAAATGCAGTTAATCCTACTTCATGGCTGAGGAGACTGAATGAAGAAACAGCTCACTGAGTTGTCGAAAATTACACAGCAAGAGAGTGATGAAGGCGGGGAAGCCTTAATACTCTGCTCCCCTACTCTGACAACTTTCTCACTGGCCGCAGCAGCCTTTATAACCTTAAAATTGTGGTGCAGTCTGATACCTTCCCGAAGCATGCATTCTGCTCTTTTGTGAAGTATGTCTTCACTCCGCTCCCTAGGTTAGACTGATCAGGGATTTAGCCTATTTTTGTTGATACTCTTGTTTATTTCCCAGTGCAGTGTTATGCTAGCTGTGGGTGGCTGCCATCGCGTGCCCCCGAGTCCCGTTGGGTGCTCACGCTGCCTGGCACTGCTCCGTCTGCTGCCAAGAGCAGCCTTCCCATGATGGTGAGCGTCTGTAGCAAGAGGCTTGGGATAGTGGGGTAAATCATGGCTTTGAAAGGAGCACAGTGCCATTTGGTGGGATTTGTATTCTCAGATTTATCATAGTTGTCCTTAACTGCACTTTCCCACTGTTGTTCAGAATAAACAGGAGCTCTGACTCACTGTTGAAAATAGGTTTTGTTTTGGAGATTGTTCCCATGGAATGGGCTCTTTCATGTTTTTTCTGTTCCTGCAAGGACACAGGAATAGCTCTTCTGTCTAGTGAAGGAGAACTCTTTATTAAGTGGCAAGTTAATGCAGGGTATTTAGAGCTCTCAAGTGACTCTCTGGCTATGGTGAAAGTACCTTTTCTCTTAGGACTTTACTGTGGGCATTGTACTTTTTCTCTAAACTTTAGTAATGATCCTTGCAAGCTACGCTGTTCATCCCATGTGTTGCTTTTGTGAGAAAGCTGAGCCTTGTATAGTTACAGGTACATCTTGAATGTAACTTACTGTGTCTCTCTTTACAGTCTTCATAGAAGACTTTGTCTGAAGATGGTAGTATCAACCAGCAGGACTGCTATGTAGCACTTTCGGCTCAGCCTTTCCATTATAGATCTCCCCTGTGAGTGACTTATCCTCTAGCTCAGATGTTTGAAGTGCTTTCAGGCTGAAACTAAATGTATGACTTCTCTGCCTAGAAGCAATCCCCACCCTAATACTCCCTTAAAAGCAGGTTAGCTGCGGAAAGTGTAATGTAATCCTGTGTCTGTGTTCAGCACTTTCCAACTGAAAGTGTTTAAACACTCTCCAAACATTAAATTAATACTTGCAGCACTTCTGTCAAATCAGTGGCTTGATGCTAAGGATAAGTAGATCAATTTTATACATATGAAAAGAGAAGCAAAGTGTAGAGTGGCGTACAGAAGGTCATGATTGCAGAGCTGGGAATATAAGAGTCTAGTGTCACAGGTTCTAGCCTGTTTTAAGAATGAGAGTCCTTAAAACAGCTGATGAGTTGTCTCTTTTTTTTGTTTCTTCCGTCTGAGCTCATCTTATTGTTGCCTGAGATCAGGGTGGTGGTGGTAAGTCTTTCTTTTAGTATGCTTGTATGGCTCTTGACTAACTGAGCCAACCTCTTGATTGGGATTTCTAAAAGTAGCCTTAATAAAATAATGAATTATGTTAAGATTCTGTAACAAGTGACCCACTTATGTAGCACTGTAAGTAGGAAATACAGTGATTTAGAGCTTTCCAACATCTGCTTTCAAAAACTTCTTTAAATGGGTTACATACATGGGTATATACTTCAGTCAGGCAAAATAAAGATAAACATTACCTTGTATTTATGCTAAGAAACACATCACATTGAGGATGAACTCTTTTGTTTAAACTTGACAGAAATATGCCATTTTCTCTCAGGGAAACAACAAGTCTTAGCTGTCAATGCTCCTGTACTTGTAGGGTCCAGCAAGATTGTTGGAATATGTTTATTGTAGTTTAACTAAAGAAGGAAGCTTACAATATGCATAAACTGGATGAGTAAGTTTTTTTGCTTTAGTTTCTGCCCTTTTCCTCTTTCTCTGTATTCTGCTGTTTTAGTTCTGGCAGATGCAAAAATGGAAAAATATGATTTTGATTTGATCTTTGGATGTCATGTGAGTTATGTCTGTCTTCTCAGTGTATATGCCCTCACGACATGTCTTAGCCTCACTGATTTCCCCAGGCTGTTGTTCCTGCTCACTTGCCTCTGGACAGTCTTTAGCCTCTTCCGTGTTTGAATGCTCTTCCAAAGATATCTTCCTGTAAGCAACTGGTCACTGTATGTCTGCCTAGTTATTTCCTAATCTAATGACCTAGTCAAAAACTAGCAACCGTGAAGTCAGCTGTTCGGCATGGATATTTGGAGAACTGTGGGAGACTTGGGTATACAGAAGCCTGGGCAGATGCTTGAGGCAATCTTGCTTGTCTAACCTGAAATCTCTCATCTGGGAAAAGGGGATCTATTACAGCATGAAACAAACCACTTTCCAGAGTGTTTAAATGGATAAAAGAGGGAAATGGTGAATTTAGACTTCTGCAGAGTCTTTGACTCAGCCGCTTTTGTCTACCTGTTAAACAACTCTTTGCTGTGTGGCAATATGAATAACTGAGTTTCTATGCTGTCATCACTTTAAGACCAAATGGCAGCATTTATATATTTGTGTTTAATAGTATAGAATTGAGTGCATGTCTTTAGTTCCCTGCAGAGAGAGAGTTGAAACCTGTGAAGTCTACACAAATGAATGAAGAATTTGAAGATTGACTTACTTTATGAATTCCAATAGGTTTCTGTTTGCTATTGCATGCTAATAGGAAGATGAAGGAGGAAAGCGATAAAGACACAGCATGTGTGAAAATAGAGATTCCATTAACCTGAGATCCTGTGGCTTCTGACGCTTGAGCATCGCTCAGGATGCATCTGCTCTTGAGACCTAGTTACTTCAGGGCACAACTTTATGTATACTGACTAAGGGATCCAAGGGTGATTTTACAGGTCTGTGTAGGGATAGGTGATTGCAGTGACTTGAGCAGTTGTATAATGGTCTGCTACATCTCGTGTTTGTTGCTATGACTTAAATAGGGAGATTGCCAAAAGCTAAAGGAGATCTGAAGTAAAGAGGTTCAAGGAGACAGTATAATCAGAGATGGTACTACTGAAGACTGGGGAGAGTGCAGAGAGGGAGAAAGAAGAGAAATTGTCCAACAACAACCATTTCGAGTTCAAACGTGCTGGGAAAAGTAACCTGTAGGATTTTGGTTTCATGTGCTGCATTTTAATTTTGCTTCCTCTATGAACAAGCAAATTAGGGACAGCTTTCAAAGGAACGTTTGCAGTCTTTTCTTCTCCCCTAATTTGTGGCTCTGTTTCTCTTGTAGAATTATCTGCATTCATGTGGCAACCCAACTGTTGTTGCTGCTAGCTGTAGCAGCTCAAATTAAAAAAAATTTAAAAAAATCTATTAGACTGGATGCACCGTTCCTCTTCAGACCTGTTTCCAGAAGTGCTTACCCACAAACAAAGGCAGTACGCAGGTGACACCATACTCCATTGCTCTGGTTTGCCCATGAAGTACTGGAGAGTTTCAGGTGATACTTACATCCTGTGGAACACACACTGCAACCAAACCTCTACTGTGTTTGTTGCTTTGCAGTTTTTTAGTCAGTAGACTGAACACAAACAAGCCTCTTTTTTTTTTTCTTTTCTTGTTTTTCTTTTTACTTCTGTAAAGAGAAGTGCTGTTCCTCAAAGTCAAGAATATGTGATTTTGATGCTTTTGCTGAACAGCCTTGTTGGGTCTCTCGGAGTCTCTGGCACATATTGGGGCAGATGTGTGATTCAATGATGATCACACATATATTTTAATTTGCATCCCTTTTAAAAATTCCCTTGACATAGAACCTTCTGTGAGCTGAACTAGAGCGGATTAGCTTCCTGTGCCCCAGCTCTCTGAAGGGACACAGCTGCAGCCACCTGACAGAGATCTATTGAAAACTTTTTATGTAGTTCTATGAGATCATGTGCATGTGAGTACCTATAGCAACACTTCCTGTAGTTGACTTGAATATTAGAGGGTTGTTGTCTATGAATGTTATCTAGCACAGTAGGTGGCACTGGCTTTTGTACTGCATATAGGCTTACAGATCTGCTTTACTGCATTGTTAGAAAGCAACAACAGAAGTTCATGGTCCCTTTTTTTTTAATAAACTGTGATTTGTTCCTTGCTTAGATATTATTCTTGTTTCCCTTACTGATACTGATAAGAGCTTTAGCAAACATTCATGATTCTGCTTCTGTCTTTGCATCCTGCCATGAAGTGCATCCTCCTTTGCTTATCCAGTCAGTGCTCATGTGTACGTTGGATTTTCTTTTTGTGTAGCTGGACTGAAAGACGTAATGCTACCGTATTAAAGAGATACTGTAGTGTTGGGAGAGCTGTGAGTAGGGAGAAGGTAAACACATTTTAATCATTAAGTCAGTTGATGATATTCATTCTGACTTTTATGCAGAGAATTGCTCATTAATTTTTTAATTAGCCACAAAAATAGCCACCAATTATGATTCTGAGCATTGGTTCACCGGTCAGACTCAGGTTACTACTCCTGGCAGCCAAACCGCAAAAAGCGATAGTATCTTCACAGTCAAATATGTGAAAGACCTTTCACCCACGAGGTACTCCAAGCTCCTCTCATAGGAGAAATACCAGATGCAATGATAAACTTTAATTCTGAAAGTCACAGCTTGTCTGTAACTGGCAAATTGCTGAACCCTGAGAAGACAGCCAAGTACATGCTGACTTTTCGCAGCTGCTAGACGCTGTCATGTGCCCTGCTGTTCTCTGGGGACTTGTCATGACAGCATGGTCTCTGGCTGCCAAAATACAGGGTTATCATCCCTGCCAAGGAAAGTCTGTGTGTTCTGAGCACCTGTAATGCAGGTAAAAACTAACAAATTAATCAAAGATGGTAAAACAAAGGCTTATTTTGTCTTGGTTTTGCCCAACTCCTTAAGCTGAGTCCGTCTCTAATTAACGTGTGTTGCTACACAGGTGCCTGTCTCTCCCAAATGCTACCAATGTATGCTGATCCTGATGTTCTGGTATTCGGCAAAGAAGAGATTTTAAGATACAACTTTATTGTTCAAGTAGCAAATTAGTTTTCTCATCAGGGATGTTGTGCAGCTGCAGATTCATCACCTACAAGTTACACGTTATAAACAGTCATCAGTCTTTTTAACCTATGTTGATAGAAGTGGTTTGATTTAGTAACCTCATGGAATGTTGGTTTCATAATGGTACTACTTTTAAACTAAATGGTCTCGTGAAGGGTTAACTTGTGGTGATCTTTATAACACGAGGAGCAGATTTGATACTGTCTTCCTTTACCAAAAGACCACAATCTACACTTGTGAGGTTTCTGTCTTTTGCTACAGACTGAAGTTCGTAGGAGCTCTTTGTCAGCTTCTTTCCTAGGGTGCATCTTTCCCCTCTTCTGTGAGTCTCTATTGCATAGTATCTCTTGATGTTCAGTTATATATATACATACTCAGATTCTAAACTCCTTGAGCTTGTGTCTTATCTGAAAATCAACCTTACTAACAGTGGTAGTACATTTCTATCAAAATGGGTGCTTGGAGAAGCAGTGATTAAATAACCCAATTTAAAATGAAAATAGTGGTTTTGAGGGGAACAAATCTTTTCTGTCTTTTCCAAGATTCCACCTGCATGCAAGTGTCCAGTGACAACTTGATCTTTGGTCACGTAATGCTGTCTCTGTAATGAGCATCAATACAAAGCAAGAATGTGATTATATTGTCACTGTACAGGTAAGATATAAATAGAGTTTTAACGGATTCCATGTCACTTGCAAGGCTCCTGCCGCTCGCTGGCAGTGGTGATGCCTTGAAATGTTCATTAAAATGACTTGGAGTGTTGTTTAAGCAGAGTGTCTCGCACAGTCAGCTAAGTTGGCTGCTGTTTGCAATTCACTGTATCAATCAAGACTTCAAGTCTCTACATTTTAATTTCTTTTGCATCAGAATCAGCTTTGTCGGCTTGTTTGTGCACCTCAGTTGTATAAATTGTCTCCTCAGCTGTCAGAAGTAGGTAATGGAGTGCTTTGTAAAGAGCCCATACTCTGAGGACTCTGGAAAGCTTTTTCAGAGTCCAGACTTACAAAAAACAGCTTTAGCTTTCTCTTCTGAAGTTTAAATATTACAGCTTAGGCACTGTCTAGTATTTTTAATAACTGATGGTAAAGGTTCAGCCATAGGACCTATTAGCAGTTAAATGCTGACAAGCACTGTCAAATATGGAGTCTGTAGATGCTTTTGGCAGGACTATAGGATTCTGGCCAAGCACACAGATGTAGAGTCCTGATGAGTGTCCAGAGCTCAAGTGATTTTTTTTTTTTTTTTTTTTTTTCCTTTTTAAACTTGAAAAGATGAAAATCTAGGCTTTCACCTTCCAGAGTAATTCTCTCTCTGCCTTAGGGAAGCAACGGGAAAGGGAATGTTGAAAGCAATGGCACTGGCTTACCGTAACTATGAACTTCCATTTCAGTAGTTCTAGTGTTTGATACAGACACTTTTTCAACTCATCTGTAGTATTCCCATTGTAAAATTGACCAGTGATGTAGTGTTTTTACAATCTGAAACCTGTGAACAGCCTTCAGAAGAAGCCTGGCTGCTTCTAGCTCTTCCTAAAAATGTAACAGATGAGTTTTTTTCTGGTCTCTTCATCCCGTGTCATGATGTGCAAGTCCGGTACCCTGCTTGTATCAGGCAAGGCCATATAACCTTCTGTATAAAATGATGAGAGGGCCTCTAGAGGCCAGTTAACTTGTTGGTCCTTGGAGTAAGTATCTCCTCTTGCAGTCAGAAATCTCTTAACCCCTTGTGTAAAAGGGCAGTAGAGCACGTCAGCAGTTTGGATCCTTGCGACTGTAAAGAGATTAGTCACAACTTTCTTCTCAAGCTTCAGGGCAGACCATTTTTGACGAATGCAATGCCTGGCTTAGGTGCTAAAAATTAAAACATTGTATGCTTGTTGCATATGCTCGCCCTCTTTTTCTTCCATGACTAGTGGATTTATACAGCAGTCAAAGCACTATTGTTTTCCGCTTCCTCAGTAATGATTGCACCAAACACCAACTGTATTTTGTGATTTCAAGCTTCTGTTTTCTTACTAGAAAATATTCTGGCTCTGTCACTTTTGTTACAACCTTACAAAGGCGAGCTGTCTGGATAACTCTTTGGGGACAGTCAGGTCTATCTCTGCTTTCACTTGAGTTGAGACTGCAGTGAGCTTGGCAGTTGTTGGAATTTGAATTTCTAATGACTGTCAGAAGAAAAGGGTCTCTGCATTAATGACTATTCATGATACTTTTAAAATACCCATAAACTTTCAGTGGCTATATCCAAGCTTAAAGGGTAACAATTGTGGATAGTGACACACTGATAGTAGATGGTAATTTGAAATTTGTTTGTGGAAAAATTCCTGTATCTGAGTATTTTAGCTAATAATAGTTTTTTAAAAAATCTTTAGATAATTGAAATGTGTGGTAGTGTGAGACGGGGTAGATCTGTGCTCTGTTGAAGCCGGTAGTGACACAGTGTTCATTGTCTGACATTTGATCTTCCAGAAGAACTGCTGGAATAGCTCAGTGTATTTAACTGCCTTATTTCAGCTTGTTTGGGACAGAAAACAGTCTAATGATATGGAAAGAACCCTTTGCCCAAACCCTGCAGGGTCTGTTGCATCAAAGAAAACAGGCAACAGATTCCACACTGAGCTGCAAGATCAGTGCGGTTGGTCATGATTTTACAGTGGCAGCAAGAATACTGTGGGTCTGAAAAGTTCATGCCTGTGGTATTTCTTTGCAGTTATCCTGAAACTGTGTTCCTCTAGTAAGAGCAGAAATGCAAAGACAAAACTATGAATTTAGGTTCGGTTTATGCATGCTTCCACACCCACCCTCAATTTTTCACTTTCTCGTAGCTGTTTTCCTAGTCATATGTTGGAAGTGCAGCATCCAATATGAAATGCCTTTTTTTTTTTTTTTTTTTTCAGCTGAAATGAGCTTGGTGATTCTGGATGAGATCTTAATTGCTTTTAGTTTGCAACGTACTCCATGTTGCTAGGTAGTACATAGCTCAGCACTTCATCAGTCTGCTGAAATGAGTCTCAGGAGAGGAATAACAAGATTGGGGAGCTTGCAAATTAGGTGTGATGTACCATGTCAAAGGACTGGTGGAAGAGTGGGCTAGAACTGGCCTTCAACAGCTTTTTCTAGTCCACGAATAAGAGAAACTGTCACAGGGATAAATTGAACCCATGGGGTCAGAACTGCAGTAGCTGTCTGGGCTCAGAGCTGGAACATGCCATCAAAGCACTGTCTGAAGGTTTTCACAGCATCTGCCTTCTTTCTGCTTGACTTGTAGTATATGAGCTTGCTTTCATGAGTGCTAAAATATGCTTGTATAAAAATATCCATTGTATATGATGTGTAAAGGCTTTCTATAGATTGCTCAAGAGAAGAAGTGAGAAGTGTGTAGACTCTTCTTGCTGTGTTTGTTTGGAGATGGCAGGTCAGCTTTGTCAGCTCTGATGGTTTCCGTGAAAGGGCATGCTCTAAAGAGACAGTGAAGAGAAAAGCACTGTGAAGAGAAAGTTAGAAAAAGGGCACGTACTAGATGAATAAATTACTGACAGCCACATTGTATTCCTAATAATCCATCTCATGAGAAGGAAAATTTCTAGTGCACAGCCTTGAATTTATTTTAGATCTGTCATGTTTTGCAGTCCTGGCACTATCTCCAGTTCAGATTTTTCATACTCTTCATCTCTCAGGTAAATTAAATACTATTGAAACAGCTGTGTGTTGCCCCTGAGAGTATTGCTTCTATGTGAAAGACAGCAGTTTTCCATAGGACAGAAATTAGGCTCTTCTGGGGAGAAATATTTCTAAGTCTAAATGCCAGCCAGTTGAGTGCAGCACCCATGTTCTCATGTGTTTTTCAGTGGTGGTCTGTGCTATTATTGCTGAAAAGATGTGTCCTGACACAAAGTAGGCAAGTAAGAATGAAATACCTGCTAAGGGTAAGGGACAAAAGGATGTACTTTAGATGTTGCTACTTGAGAGTATTGCATGCATTTGACCCGCGGCTGTTGAAAATTACATCTATTGGATCACTTTCATTCACCTAGTGCAGTAATTTTACCAAAAAAAGGTAGGCAAGGCTTTGTGACACTTAGTCCTTGTGAACACAATGCTGCTTTTTGCCCACAGTTTTATCCTCTAGTTATTTAAATATGCATTTTATAAATATTTTTCTAGCAAAATGTCTGTACAAAGAGTGGAGAAGTTTGTTGTGTAGAACCTGTGCCACCTGCTTGACTTTCTCCTCTTCCTCTTCTCATTTTCTTTCTCCTCAGTAGTCAGAGGAAAATAAATTATCATGCAGTTAGCTATGCCAGCCAGTATTTTGATGTTTTAATATGGGTGTTGTTTTGTCCCACCAATATTTGTTATAAATGATGCGTATACATAGACTACATTAAAAGAATATGTGATGCAGTAGTGTTCTAAAAAATGCTTTAGTTAAGACAACCTTTAGCCACTTCCTCTGTTCACGCGTATTGTGATACTCTTTAGTAACATGTTCACAGACTGCTTCCATTTCCCACAGAACATCTGCCTGAGTGCATTTGCCTTTTCTCAGTCTTTCTGGGGCTACGTCTTAAGTACTGCATGCAGTGCAAATCTTATGGTAAAGTCAGAAATATTTTCTTCTCGTGGGCAGTTCTGTAATATTACTGTGATACCAGCATTTGACTAGTATGCATATAGTTGCATTGTAGCAGTGAAATGAAGCTTTTTCATCCCGACGGAAGCTGAAGCACAGCAGAATCTCTGATTCGGTTGTGCTTTGCTTCAGCGATAGAGCCCTTAGCTGGGCAGCTTCCCCACGTTGGCAGAGAGGTGGGGTAGGAGCAGGGCTTGTCCCACTCCCGCTTCCATGCCTTGGCCTGACCCGGTGCCGTGGCTGTGGAGAGCCCTGTGCCAGGCAGCCGAGGCCGCTGGAGTTGGAGGCTGTCGTCTGCGTTCCTGTTGGGATGTGCAAAACGGATTTTTTCAAAAGCTTGTAGGCAAATAAAAACACGGTGTTTTTGATTTCTTAGAGTGAGAAAATCAGGGTTCACAAGCGTTATGTGATTGTCACATGTTCTGCTTCCCGCTCGCTGATAATCTTTAGAATTTAATGAGTGGTGGTTGGCCTGTGATTGTATCTTGATTTAAAGTCACTCGTGCGTTGACAGCCCTTGATAATTTGTTAGTAACAGACCAAACATTTATGTGTGAATCATTCTCACCTTTATTTTCTAATTCCACCTGCCACCTAAATCCTTGTAATTCTAGTAGGTCACAACAGAAAAGCAGCTAGATAATGAAATTATAAAAGTTTTCAGCATCTCCTCTGGTAACGTGTGTAGGAATGATTTTTTCCCTCATACAGGTGTGCTTCTGTTACGGAACTATACAGAGACTCTGCCTCAATGACACTGCTACAGCGGTCTCTGAGCCGTGTACAAACATTTCTTCATAAAATGGATATTCTGCGGCAGAACGTATGGAGGTGATGATAAACCCCTTTTGCAGGGTTTCTTTTCCTGTTTCTATTGACCAGTATAATGGATAATGAGGTAGTTCCTGTATAGTCGAGGGTTGTTCTTGGTTTTGTTCCTTTTCTACAAGGAGATTCTCTCCTGGTTATTGCATTAATATTTTTGGTGGCACATAATGAGTAGCAGTTGTAATGTGGAAGTCTGAAATGCTTCGTTTAGTTATCCTCAAGTTAAATGAATTTTTCTTTGAAGTAATGGAAAAGCTTTGTCTTTCCATCTTGGAGAAAATTGTTGGAAGGAGTTAGATTTTATATTCTGATGTGCTAGAGTATCTTTTCTACCAAATAAAATTTATGTTCCATACTAAGTCTGCAAACAAAAAAAAGATCACCCATTTTTTCCTACGTTTAACTCCCCTTGTGTCGCTAGCTCCCAATGGAGTTTGAATAAACACCTGCAATTATAAAAAAAGAAATAATCAAATGACTATTCCGGTGTTGTAGGAAGGCAAATAATTTTAACTTAAAAAATTCATGAGATGTCAAAAAAAACCCAAAATAGGCAAGGGAGGCAAGCATAGAAGGAGCTTGGGCATCAGAGTGCACTGTCCAAGAGTAAATGCGGGCTGTATAAACAAATGGGACCTGGGCAATCCTCACTTCGCATTCAGTGGGAGCCAGAAAAGAACGTGAAGTCAGCTGGGAATTGTGTTGTTGTCTTTACGGGGTGATCCATAAGGCCAAGTCCTAAACGCATGGAGCCAATTTTGCATGCTTTTAGCAAGAAAATTAGCTTATAAGTCTGCATCTGCTGTGTGCTGAAGCACAGGACGTGGGAGTTTACTTGCCAGCCTTTAGATTTCTAGCTGGGGTTTTGCTTGAACTGGGAAATCAAGGTCTTATGGAAAACCAGCCAGATTGGCAAGAGCAGACATGAAAAGTATTGAGTTGGAACAGTCCCATCTACGCTGCTGAATGCTACTGGTAAGAGAGCTTCAAGTCAGCTGATCATGACCAATGTATAACATTATGAAATGCATTAGGAGCCCCTTTGCCCGAAGTAACCGCAGTGTTTTACAGGTGCCCTGTCTCCAGCAGCACAAAGCTATGCTCGCTGAAGCTGGTTGTTTACAACACTGACTTCAGCAGTGCATGCGGCCTCTGGGTATCTGCTGTGAAATGTACCTTTGCCAGCTTGAAGCTAAGGTGGATCTCTGAGAAACTATTTTTAATTATTTTATATTTTCTTATGCTTCATTAGAGCTCAAAGCTCCTTACGCATAGCATGTGTAATCCTCTCTAGAAGAAAGGCAGTGCCACCAAGGAACAACACTCTAGCTACAGACAGCTGCTTCTGTAGTGCCTGTTTTGATCCAGAAATATAACAAAATCAGTGCTAGATAAGAATTTCCAAAGCGATGCCCACACTCTTTGGGGGGGTGGGGGGGTGTGAATGAGTATGAAAGGGAGGGTTTGAAAAGCTCTTAATGGTAGGATAAAAGAAAAGCTCGGTCATAACCTAAACATTAAACGGATGGACAAAGTTCATGATCAGGTTAACTGAGTATCTGGGACACTGAATGCTGTTTAAATTGCTGAGATAATATGTGGTTTGTCCAGTGTCTCTTGGGAAATACGTGGAGAGCAAGGTCTGAAACCAAAGTTTTTTATGCTCCCGAGTGACTTACCCTTTGAATCATCCTTTTCCAGATCTAGTTACCAATTACCAGAGCCACCCAGCATGAGTCATTCAGCTTGTTAACAGTGCCACCTGCAACAGAGCTTTATGAGAAAGTAAGCTGAATTTTAGTTCTGAAGTACTGTTCTTTGTTCAATACCTAAGGTTTGCATAGCCCCTGTCCATGTTGGATCTCTTCTGTAGATAAACAGAGGACGTGTTTTAGAGCCGTCCAGCCTGAAAATCAGCTAAAATGACCTCTTACTGCTCCCAGAAGGCTTCTTTTGTATCGGTGCTGGAATAATTCTATAGATGCCCTTACTTCAGCTCCAGTTAGATTTTCCAGACTATTTCAATGCCAGATATAAGAGGTAGTGAAGACATGACTGGTCATCTACTCTCTCTGGAGTCCTGGTGGTGTGTGAGATTGTCTATATTGAATATTTATGAAGGCTTATCTATTCTGTTTCTGAATATTTATCCAGGAGTAGGTCCTTGCACTCTTGCCTTGAAAAGCATGCTGCATTCTCATTCTCCTAACTATGGAAGCTTTTCATAGTAGCAAGACTCTGTTCTGTCTGGCGTTATGTTCTTGCTAACATCTTGAATAGTGTATTTTACTGCCTCTCCAAAGACACTTTGAAGGTATTGGCAGGCTATTATCTTGGCATCTAATATCTTTTACCTTCAAAACTGTAAATATTTTCTTGTCTTCACCACCTGTCTGTATGTTTTTTGTTATTCATGGCTGCCTCTTTTCATTATGCTTCCTTTTATCTGAACTTTGGGGAAAAGGGTTGTTTAGACCACTGCATACTGAGCTACCAAATGCATTAATGGAACGATGTAGGGAGCCTGTATGCCTGCGGCACTGATTCCTCCTTCTCGCCCCCCTTTAGTGGACTAAGTAAATTGATTTCCACCTGGTGAGGTCTCAGGGGTGTCATTTATACCTTGAGTAGAGTGATGAAATTTAGACACATTTTGTTAGTCTGTGCATTCCCCCCACCCTCCCCCCAAGTTTTCATGCTAAGCATTGCCATGCAAGTGACTGATACTGACCCCTTATTCTTTTTCATTGTGCAGACCATGCGTATTGTGTAGAGAGTGGATTTGGTGCTGGAACACAAGCAGAGTATAGAAATGGTCATGTCTCCAGTGGGGTGGTGATGATTTGAGCACCAGAGTGAGGTTTGGGGACTTGTTCTCAAAACCCTTCTCTGTGCTGAGATTTTGGACAAGTGACGTCCAACTATATTCCTCATGTCTGCTGTTCCACCTTTCAATTTATAAAAACAAAGCAAACAAAAAAACCCAACAACAACAGAAATACCTCACCCTAGTTGCCTAATCCCCACAAGACGTTGCAGAGATTTCCTGTGCCTTAATAAATGTTAGTAATTTGCAACAAACATGAAAAGTGCTGTACATTATGAATTGTAACTTCACAGCATGCGCTTTCCTTTTCCTGATAAAGGATTGCCTTTGACCATTGCTGTGGATCAGATTTCCCTGAGGCCTTTGAAAAGAAATAGCAGCTAGTGCAACTTCTATCGTAGAGAGGTGTTCGCATGCTTTCGTAAATACTGTACTTGAGGCTTTGTTCCGAGTTACTGATCTCAGCCAAAGACTTTGCCTGCCATTCCTGTGGAAGGATGGAGATGTCTTCTAGCTGCCTGCAAAAAGGAGGGGTCCTAGGGGTTTCCCAGACAGCTGTACAAACCACACAGTTTGTAGTTTAGTTCCCAGGGGAAGAATGTAAGACCCTCTCAGGCAGTGCTTCTGTAAAGCATTGCTGGATGAAGAGGAGGGAGGAGGAATGATCCAGAAATCTTCCTTGAAGGCGTGCTGTGCAGCATAACCCATGGCCTATTAAAGCTAGGCCATCCCTATTGTGTAAGTTATAAAAAGCTGGTTGGAAACACCATGTTTAGGTGAAAGCTGGGAAGAGAAGTGAATAGGAAATTAAATGTAATTTCTGTAGCTATTTCTTAAGTTAATTCTCTAGTGCTTCCTGTAAAATTGTTCCAATTTCAGTCATTGTTGTGGATATTCAGTTCCCATTTGGACAATACAGGGAAATGGTCAGCTGCCATCTGCTAACAGAAGCACCAGCCCTCCCTGCAGTGTACACAGATGCGGTTGGAAGGTCCCACTAAACAGCCAGATACTGCATGTGCAAACCTGAAATAAAATTGGTGAGCGCCCTGGGAGTCTTGCTTTCCGGGAGTCAAGCCCATCACCAAGCTGATTACATCCATATGTTTCAGTACTGTACAGCCTTTTAAAAGAAATCTGAAGGATTGCTTTTGAATGTCTCTAATAGAGCAGGATGTGATTTGAAAGGTACTTCTAAAACTATCTAGGTAAAAGTAAGTGAAATATGCTGGATAATGAAAAGCCTTTGAACTCCAGTGATGCATCTAGAGTGGTAATGTTCACTGCTTGTTTTTATCTTATTAAATGTATAGTAGCACTTAAATTGCTTTGCTTTAACACCTCTACATAGCACATGCCGTAAAAAAGGAGAGTTGACTTCACAGTAACTGTTAGCAAGGGACTCTCAAGTCGCACAGCATTATCGCAGTTACTGTATATTCTTATGAGTATATGGATAGGAGGGACTGCTGAGTCATTGAGTGTGCTCCTCCATAACAGCAACAACTGTGTTGTGGTTAGAAATATTCACAGAATATGAACTCCACATATTATGGGTGATAGTGTGCTTCTTAACAATGTAGTATGAATTGATAACCTGTAATAAAAGATCAGATGTTGTAACTATGATGTGCCACAAAGCAGAGCAGGAGAGTTTAAGGATATCGCTCGAGTCTTAGACCTATGCATTTGCATACTACTTATTAGATAAAATTTGTAGATTAACTTAGGAATTAGACTGTGTACCTCATTATACAGAGCGGCAAAAACCAAAGCAAAAAAACCTCCTAGCATTCAGACAGGGCTATGAGGCAGTGACACAGTATAGAGTTTCCTTCCACCCCAAATTTTTGTAAATGATTTAACATCAAACATGAGCAGGTCACATCACTTTGGCTGCTGGCCATATAATTGCACTAAGAACAGCAACACATCCTATCCAACTTTCTGCCTAACTAGGGCCACTCTCTAGGGCTTTGAAAGAGAGGAAGGTGTGGACTGGGAGAGGGAAGATTTCTGTTTTGAATCCTCCAAATGACTTGTGAATATCTGAATCTGGTATTTGTAGAAAATAAAAACAGCGGAAACAAACTGTTCCTGTCTTGTCCTGGAGAGCCAGTTGCTTTTACTGTTTCTTCGTCAGCTTTTCAGGCTGTCTTCAAACACCACAAGTGTTTCTTGCTCCCTTTCCACCTCCTAAATATGGGGAAACCATTCTACAGCTTCATTCTACATTTTTAGTTCATTTTGACTTCCAGTCTGAACTTGGATGCAACAGTTTTATAATGACTTGGTCCCCAGCTGAAACACTGTCCTGTGACTGAAATAGTTTGTAGTTCTTCCTGCACGCTTCTCTCATCTGTCTACCCTTTGCATATTTGAAAAGAGTAATTTCTTGTCATTTCTCTCTTTAAAAAAAGAGACTTCATTACTCCTATCATTCTTGTAACCTTTCTTTGCAATTTTCCCAGTTCAAGCTCCTCTTCTTTGAATGTGAATGACCAGAGTGGTAGTAAAAAATTTCAAATGAGGTTTTACAGGTAGCTGGAACAATAGCTGGAAATGACTGGCTGCAGTAAGTACAGCGTTTGAGTTGGGGAGTGAGAAGCCGGGAGTTCCCATGGACCACTTGCCCAAGCTCCCTCCCTGCAGGGAGGCCAGTCTGTAAGGACCACTTTCACCAGCGTCTAAGAGCCTCGTCTGCCTTCTGCACCATTACTCCATGCATGTGCTCAAGCCCCTGCCCTCCCGCCCTTCAGGAGGAAAAAGCGGAGGCCAGAACATGAAACAGAATTTCATCTTACAACAGGTTTGCTTTCAAAAACGGGAGAGGAGGTTTGGAAAAGCGTTTGGCAGTGGTCCTGTTTCAGTCCCAGGTTTGAAAGGATCAGCAAGGTTAGACTGGAGTCCTCTGTCTTCTCTGCTCTCACCATTCCTGAGCTCTTACAGCTGGCTAGTCTCTATCTCTCTCTGCAGCTGTTTGAGTAAGCTTTCCTAACTCATTTGCTCATATATTTTTGCTGCTTTTGTACTGCATATGCGTCCTGAAAACAGGCTGGTGTCTTACCTTCACATCTCCTTGCTTGAGCAATCCGTGTGTAGTCTGTCGAGGAGAGTGTGAGAGTCTGGAGTGGGAGGCTTGTGATGACAGCAAATCAAGTCCTCTCACACGCTGGAGTAAATGCGGAGTAGCTTTTGCTTGGGCTCTGCATAGGTGCTACCAAGGTCAAAATGCTGTTCATTTGCAAATCTGTCCTGAAGCGCACACGGATGCCTACTGCGCACCCAAATCATATGGACATGAAATGGAAACAAATCTGCTTCATAGCTTCTCAAAGTTAGCAGATGTGTGTTTGTTTCTTCCTCATGCTGCAAAATCCCTGACGTCAGTGCTCGGGACAGAGTTCCAGATACTCGCTGCCTTTTGAAATTGGTCTTTAGTTTCTCCTTGCTTTTGAACCTTTTCTGTATTGGTATTTTTCACCTGCAGGATGAGGAAGTGGCAGGAAAAAGTATTTTCTTCCTCTTTGCTTTAGAGGTGTGACAGACAGGGGCTCTTGAGCCTGTACACCAGCTGCACCATTGATAAACTATGATACATTATTGCTTCCATTTCTTTGCTTTCTCATTCCACTGCGGGAAGGAAGGGGGGATTAGGAGAAAATAAAGGGCAGGCTGCTTTCAGAGGTGGGAAATCTGAGGAAGGAAGACCATCACAACCAGCAGTAAGAAAAAGGACATGTTGTAAAGGGAAAGGAAAAGGTGCCTGGCAGAGGTTAGGTGCTGGGGGGCTGGAGCAGCAGTCGGAGCTGTGGGAGTGTAAACACTGAACCAATGCTGGAAGGAAGGTTAGGCTACGTTTGGAGCTTAGCATAGAGGTACAGGCAAGCTTGCGAATTCCATGAAAGTGGTCATGCAACAGAGACGAGTTTAACTTTGGCACATACTGAAGCATTTTCTTAGAGTTCAGATTTCAAACCTGAAAATAAGCAGGAAGAATTAGAGATCTGTGTGTGGTTGCAGAGCCATGATCTCATTGCAGTTACAGAGACATGGTGGGACAGCTCGCATGACTGGAATGATGTCGTGGATGGCTACACACTCTTTAGGAAAGACAAGCCAACGAGGTGAGGTGGTGGAGTTGCTCTGTATGTGAGGGAGCAGCTGGAATGTATTGAGCTCTGCCTGGGGGCCGATGAAGAAGGAGTCAAGAACTTATGGGATAGAATTAAGGGACAGGCTCATAAGGGTGATATTACTGTGGGTGTGTACTACAGGCCACCTGACCAGGAGGAGGAAGTTGATGAGGCCTCTACAAGCAGCTGAAAGTAGCCTCACAGTCATAGGCCCTGGTTCTCATGGGGGACTTGAACCACTCTGACATCAGCTGGGAAGACCACACAGCCAGGCATATGCAGTCCAGGAGGTTCTTGCAGAGCATCAATGATAACTTTCTGATGCAACTGGTGGAGGAGCCAACGAGGAGAGGTGTGCTGCTGGACCTTGTACTGACAAACAAAGAGGGACTGGTTGAGGATGTGAAGGTTGGGGGTAGTCTCAGCTGCAGTGACCATGAAATGGTGCAGTTCAGGATCATGCGTGGAGGAAACAGGGTGGTAAGTAAGATCAAAACCTTGGACTTCAGGAGAGCTAACTTTGGCCTCTTCAAGGACCTACTTGGAGGAATCCCATGGGTCAGGGCTCTAGAAGGTAGGCGGGTCCAAGAGAGCTGGTCACTGTTTAAACATCACTTCCTCCATGCTCAGGATCGGTGCATCCTCCTGAGCAAGAAATCTAGCAAAGGAGGCAGGAGACCTGCATAGATGAGCAAGGACCTTCTAGCAGAATTCAGATGGAAGAGAAAGGTCTATGGAATGTGGAAAGTGGGACAAGCCGCTTGGAAGGAATACAGGAATGTAGTCAGAGCATGCAGGGATGCAACGAGGAAGGCTAAGGCCCACCTGGAATTGAATCTGGCAAGGGATGTCAAAGACAACAAGAAGGGCTTCTTCAAGTACATCAGCAGCAAATGGAAGACTAGGGATAACGTGGGGTCGCTGCTGAATGAAATGGGTGCCCTGGTGACGGAGGATGCAGAGAAGGCAGAGTTACTGAATGCCTTCTTTGCTTCAGTCTTTACTACTAAAGCCGACCCTCAGGAATCCCAGGCCCTGGAGGTAAGAGAGAAAGCCTGAAGAAAGGATGACCTTTCCTTGGTCGAGGAGGACTGTGTGAGAGATCACTTAATCTGGACGCCCACAAATCCATGGGCCCCGATGGAATGCACCCACGAGTGCTGAGTGAGCTGGCAGATGTCATTGGTGAGCCACTCTCCATCATCTTTGAGAGGTCCTGGAGGACAGGAGAGGTGCCCGAGGACTGGAGAAAAGCCAGTGTCACTCCAATCTTCAAAAAGGGCAAGAAGGAGGACCCAGGGAACCACAGGCCGGTCAATCTCACCTCCATCCCAGGAAAGGTGATGGAGCAGCTTATCCTGGAGCTCATCAACAAGCAAGTGGAGGAAAAGAAGGTTATCAGGAGTAGTCAGCGTGGATTCACCAAGGGGAAGTCATGCCTGACCAATCTGATAGCTTTCTACAATGGCTGGGTAGATGAAGGGAGAGCAGTGGATGTTGACTACCTCGACTTCAGCAAGGCTTTTGACACAGTCTCCCATGATATCCTCCTAGGGAAGCTCAGGAAGTGTGGGCTGGATGAGTGGTCGGTGAGGTGGACTGAGAACTGGCTGAATGGCAGAACTCAGAGGGTTGTCATCAGCGGCTCTGAGTCTAGTTGGAGGCCGGTGACTAGTGGTGTCCCCGAAGGGTCAGTACTTGGCCCAGTCTTGTTTAACTTCTTCATCAATGACCTGGATGAAGAGTTAGAATGTACCCTCAACAAGTTTGCTGATGACACTAAACTGGGAAGAGTGGTGGATACACCAGAGGGTTGCGCTGCCATTCAGCGAGACCTGGACAGGCTGGAGAGTTGGGTGCAGAGGAACCTGATGAGGTTCAACAAGGGCAAGTGCAGGGTCCTGCACCTGGGGAGGAACAACCCCATGCACTAGTACAGGCTTGGGTCTGACCTCCTGAAAAGCAGCTCTGCGGAGAGGGACCTGGGTGTCCTGGTGGAGGACAGGCTGACCATGAGCCAGCAGTGTGCCCTGGTTGCCAAGAAGGCCAATGGGATCCTGGGGTGCATTAGGAGGATTGTGGCCAGCAGGCTGAGGGAGGTTCTCCTTCCCCTCTACTCTGCCCTAGTGAGGCCCCATCTGGAGTACTGTGTCCAGTTCTGGGCTCCCCAGTTCAAGAATGATGAGGAACTACTGGAGAGAGTCCAGCGGAGGGCTACGAGGATGGTGAGGGGACTGGAACATCTCTCCTACGAGGAGAAGCTGAGGGAGTTGGGCTTGTTTAGCCTGAAGAAGAGAAGGCTGCGAGGGGACCTAATAAATGTTTATAAATATCTGAAGGGTGGGTGTCAGGAGGATGGGGCCAGACTCTTTTCAGTGGTGCCCAGTGATAGGACAAGGGGCAATGGGCACAAACTGAGGCACAGGAAGTTCCGTCTGAACATGAGGAAGAACTTCTTCCCTCAGAGGATGACAGAGCACTGGAACAGGCTGCCCAGGGAGGTTGTGGATTCTCCTTCTCTGGAGATATTCAAGACGTGCCTGGACGGGGTCCTGTGCAGCCTGCTGTAGGTGACCCTGCTTCGTTAGGGGGTTGAACTAGATGATCCCCAGAGATCCCTTCCAACCCCTACCATTCTGTGATCTATGTCCGTTTACTACATAGAAAACAATGCATGTGTACAATAAATCTCTCCCAAGACAGAGATCTAACTTGTAAATATTTTGTTCTTTTCCCTTTGGTGGGATAGAGGCATTTCCCATGACTTCTCTAAAGCTGTGGTGCGTGTGACCTGCTTGTTGGTTCCCCCCCCCGTGCGTGGTGGGGTTTCTCAGCACCGGGTACTGACGGAAGCTGGGCAGGTGTGTGCTGTCATACGTCTGCACCTCCAGCTCGAGTTCTCGGGCACGGCTGAAACAAGTGGTTGGATGCCTTGCTAATACATATGCTCTTTCCAGGCTGTAGAATTTAAATGAAACTAATGGTGAAGCCTGAGTGTGTCAGAGAAATAAATAACAAGTGATAAACTTTATATATATATTAAAAAAAAATTACAAGTCTTCTTTTTTATATATACGTGTGTATATATATAAAAAAAGAGAATAAGAAGGAGTTATCTTCATGTGCAGCTGGAGGGAGGGAAGTATAAAAGAATACCTTGAAAGAACTAGGAGGGTGGTGGAGGGACACTCATAATGTACTTTTTTTTTTCTTTTTCCTACTGCTGAAAATTAGACTAAGAATTTTCCTGTAGCTTTTCTGAGCAAGAGCAGCAGTTGATTGATTGTTTTTGTAATTAGGCACAGTAACACGCAGATGCTGTGGATGCACGTCTCTGAAAATTTTGCACTAAATGAACTTCACAGAATCACAGAATCACACAGAATAGTAGGGGTTGGAAGGGACCTCTGTGGGTCGTCTAGTCCAACCCTCCTGCCGAAGCAGGGTCACCTACAGCAGGCTGCACAGGACCTTGTCCAGGCGGATCTTGAATATCTCCAGAGAAGGAGAATCCACAACCTCCCTGGGCAGCCTGTTCCAGTGCTCCGTCACCCTCAGAGGGAAGAAGTTCTTCCTCATGTTCAGACGGAACTTCCTGTGCCTCAGTTTGTGCCCATTGCCCCTTGTCCTGTCACTGGGCACCACTGAAAAGAGTTTGGCCCCATCCTCCTGACACCCACCCTTCAGATATTTATAAGCATTTATTAGGTCCCCTCTCAGCCTTTTCTTCTTCAGGCTGAACAAGCCCAGCTCCCTCAGCCTCTCCTCGTAGGGGAGATGTTCCAGTCCCCTCATCATCCTCGTAGCCCTCCGCTGGACTCTCTCCAGTAGCTCCTCATCTTTCTTGAACTGGGGAGCCCAGAACTGGACACAGTACTCCAGATGGGGCCTCACTAGGGCAGAGTAGAGGGGAAGAAGAACCTCCCTCGTCCTGCTGGCCACACTCTTCTTGATGCACCCCAGGATCCCATTGGCTTTCTTGGCAGCCAGGGCACACTGCTGGCTCATGGTCAACCTGTCGTCCACCAGGACACCCAGGTCCCTCTCCGCAGAGCTGCACTCCAGCAGGTCCACCCCAAGCCTGTACTGATGCATGGGGTTGTTCCTCCCCAGGTGCAGGACCCTGGACTTGCCCTTGTTGAATTTCATCAGGTTCCTCTCTGCCCAGCTTTCCAGCCTATCCAGGTCACGCTGAATGGCAGCACAGCCTTCCGGTGTGTCTACCACACCTCCCAGTTTGGTGTCATCAGCAAACTTGCTGAGGGTACATTCTAACTCTTCGTCCAGGTCGTTGATGAAGAAGTTAAACAAGACTGGGCCAAGTACTGACCCCTGGGGGACACCACTTGTTACCAGCCTCCAACTAGACTCAGCGCCGCTGATGACAACCCTCTGAGTTCTGCCATTCAGCCAGTTCTCAGTCCACCTCACCGACCACTCATCCAGCCCACACTTCCTGAGCTTCCCTAGGAGGATATCATGGGAGACTGTGTCGAAAGCCTTGCTGAAGTCGAGGTAGTCAACATCTACAGCTCTCCCTTCATCTACCCAGCCAGTCATGTCATCGTAGAAAGCTATTAGATTGGTCAGGCATGACTTCCCCTTGGTGAATCCATGCTGACTACTCCTGATAACCTTCTTTTCTTCCACTTGCTTGATGATGGCCTCCAGGATAAGCTACTCCATCACCTTTCCCGGGATGGAGGTGAGGCTGACCGGCCTGTGGTTCCCTGGGTCCTCCTTCTTGCCCTTTTTGAAGATTGGAGTGACATTGGCTTTTCTCCAGTCCTCGGGCACCTCTCCTGTCCTCCAGGACCTCTCAAAGATGATGGAGAGTGGCTCACCAATGACATCTGCCAGCTCACTCAGCACTCGTGGGTGCATTCCATCGGGGCCCATGGATTTGTGGACATCCAGATCACTTAAGCGTTCCCTCACACAGTCCTCCTCGACCAAGGGAAGGTCATCCTCTTTGTAGGCTTCTTCTCTTACCTCCAGGGCCTGGGATTCCTGAGGGCCAGTCTTAGCACTGAAGACTGAAGCAAAGAAGGCATTCAGTAGCTCTGCCTTCTCCTCATCCTCCGTCACCAGGACACCCGTCTCATTCAGCAGCGGCCCCACATTGTCCGTGGCCTTTCTTTTGCTGCTGATGTAGTTGAAGAAGCCCTTCTTGTTGTTTTTGACATCCCTTGCCATCTTCAATTCCAGGTGAGCCTTGGCCTTCCTCGTCGCTTAGCACCTTTAAATTGTTGGTTCACTTCAGTGATGGTTTAGGAAAGCAAACCTGCTAACTGGATGCTTCAGACAGCATTTAGATCCAGTTAAAGTTGGGGTACCTTGGACACATGCTGGAGGTGAGATGTGAATTTGCCTGCTTTGCTGAATATAAGACTTGAGCATGGGCTTTCTAAGCTCTTATGTCTTTAGAGTACTCATTATTCCTCAGAGAAGCAGCAGAGGCAACAAAACACTTAGTTGAATAAGGTATTGTCTACTGAACTTTTGGGAAACCATTTTTATCCTTTTCAACACTGGAAAAAAGTAAGACGACTTATTTTCATTTTGGAGGAATTTATAGTTTTAATAATCAACTTTCCTCAATAATATTGCCATTCTATTTTGTTCCCTCTGAAGATGATTTGGAAATTAAAACATAAATCTGTATTTTAAAAAATAAATCTGATCATGCTAAATTGAACATCGGTAGTTTTCACAGGAGCTATGGTCTAGTCCATTGAAGCAGACATGAAGAGCTTTTTGAGTGTTTTTTCTTACTGTATTCGGAACTCCTCATCGAAGAGATGAAGAAGTTAAAGCTTGTCAAGCTGTGGAATTCCTGTCTGAATTGTAAGAAGTAGGCCTAAAGTTTGAGAACATTCTGCAGAAGAGATTTGAAATGTAAATAGTTATTGCAAGATTTTACATAAAATTTATGCTGAAGAACTGAAGCTTTGAGCTGTTGGCACAGCCGTAGCTCTCAGACTGTCAGCTCGTGTGTTCCTTGCCTGGCTCGTGGTAGTGAGCAGCTGGTGAGATGGGGCTGAGCTCGCAGGACGCCGGGTGAGTTTCTGATCGGAACCTGTCGAGCCACCCAGCCTGGAAGCTTTCCTGTGGTTTATCAGATGGTGTGATAATATTGGTGATGTTTTGCTTGTGATGAATCAACTTTGATTTTAGACAATTCTAAAACATAGCAGTTCCAGTTTCAGGTGTATTGTGTGTAAACAGAGGAGCAATGGGTGTGTTGGTAATGGAAAGAGAGTAGCTTTCAGTGACTCCTCAGGAGTGTGAGAACCTGATGTCTGCTCACCCCTGGAGTGTTTAGCGGTGGTACTGGAAAGAGTCTTCCAGAATTTGAGTATTTCATTAGCGGGAAAACACCAAAGCGGTTTGTTTTCTAATATCCGCTTTTATGACATGCAGTTAAAATAGAAGAGTATAATCCCTCTCCCTCCTCCTGACCCTGCCCTCTGACAGAAAGGTCCGTAGAAGTATTTTGATTATAAATACCAAAACAATTAATTTCTAGTGGGTGTTACAGGGGGAAGTCATATTTGCAGTGTATTGGCCCCTGAAAGCTACGGCCACCTTCCTTAATGGTTGTTAGTTTTATTAGTTGGTTAAAAAGAAGCTTTTACAATATACAATCTGCCTTTAGAAAAATTATTGTTCACCTAAATGTAGCTTGTGGAGGTAGACAGAAGGCTTTGAGATGGAGGATTAAAGATTATTTGGAGACCTTACTCAATGTATTCTAAATTTCTGAGATGTAAAGCTCTTCAAAGGATAGAAAATAAATGACTTTTCAGAGGTTGCATGGGAACTAATTCTGTATGTTGCTCTGGGTGGTAAACATTGATTTCCTCTTCGATTCAAGAAGCTTAGAATGTGTGAAATCCTCTTTAAGGCGAAGAGCTCCGAGTGCATCAGTAGGGCCTGGTTTTGCTGCAGTTACTGCAGTTTACTGCAACACTTACACTGTTGTGAATTTAGCAAGGAATTTCTTTTTGCTTTTCTCAGTACGTAATTTTGCAGAGATTAAGCTGGGAAGCAAAAGGTCTTTCTTGTGATACACTTTTGGAAGGTGTTCTGCATGTGGCTATTTTCCAGTGTTGTTCTTAATTTTAAAATCGGTAGAAGCTTATGGCCGTAAACCTAGCTTTTAAAAAGATTAATTGATGGTCAGTTATTGAGAGCGAATTACAGCAGTACTGTATTGGGTTTTTGAGGGAGACAGATAGGTCTCCATCTAACATTTTTATTGCCATTCTGTTTTAGCAGATTTTTCTTTTTTTTTCCATTGTCTGTCACCATACTGGAAAAAACATGGGGTTAGTAATTTTAATGAGCTAGATGGATTCCCGAGTTTAAAAAAAAAAAAAAAGTGGTAAGTTCAGAACAAATAAGATGACTTTTTTCCTTCATAACAGTGGGATCTAAAGGCTTAACTTTAGCAGCAGTTGGTATCCCAAGTGCTGTGTTTGGTTCTGCCGTAGGCAGTCACCAAACATCAACTTCAGCAGACTTGACCAAGGAATTGTCTCAATAAAGCACTGCCATTAGTTAATAATATTTCATCTTCTTCTAAAGAAGTGTCACCTTTTTCTCAATTTCTCTGAAGTCAGATAATACCAGAACAAGAGCTGTAGCAATGATGGATGCATATATAATATTTGTTTGACATATCCTTGATGAAGGCTGTCAGAATACTTCATTTCTGTGGACATAATCAGATGCCTGGATTCACCTGATGTGTAGAGAAACCAAAGCTAAGCCTGTCCTGTCTCTCTCAAAGAATAGAAAAGTTAGTGTAAAATGAGCATGGTTAGTGCAGTTGTATTCATAATCCTTGTCTTTGCAGGTTATAGAAAGATTAAAGTACTGGACTTTTTTGGTGCCTGTCAAAATTGTCGACACTTGAATTTGTTAATAGTGTGTTCATTTTAACTGCCTTGTATGTGAGGGTACATCTGCTCATATATAAACATGCGTTCTCAGATGAAGTCTGAGACAGAGGTCCTCTCGTGAGGAGCTGGTACATTGCTCCGTTTGTCTCTGCCAATATAGATTTCAACAACACGTTTAATAGTATCTTGGTATTATTTAGGGAGCAGTTCAGGTGTTGTAGATATGTTTGGGGAAATGAAGGAGATTATTCTTGTTGTAGTACTTATGTCTGGAGAATAGAGAATTGCTGAGTTTTCACAGCACGGTGGTCTCCAGTACGAATGGTACAGGAGCAGTCAGCTCGCGGTGCCCATCAATACCCAGTGAAGTGGGGGGAGACAGCGATCTGCGGGGTCAGCTCTGGACCAGTAATACTCAGCGCTTTCATTTGTGCTCTCCATTTCTCATCTGGATTAGAATTACTAAATTTCTAATTATATGAAATTGGGAAGGATTGCAAATATATTGAAGGACACAGTGAGAATTGAGTATAAACTTGACAGTTTGGAGAAGTGGTTTGGGAGGAAGGTGGAATGACACCCATATATGGAAAAGTGCAGTTGCCTAAATTTTGGAATAATAAAGTACAAAAAATGCCTGAAAACAGAGTAGAAAACAACTGGCTAGTGAGTGGTTTTGTACAAAAAAGATCTGATGTTAGCATTTAGTCTGTGATCTGCCCAAGTCGAAATTTCAGACTTGCAGAAAAGGATGCCAGAGGGTGTATACAAGAAGTCTTATGAAATAATCCTGAGGACCTCAACTGGAGTGTGGTGCTTGGTTCTGGGCCCTCTCCAGGGAGGAGGTGAAGCAATGGAAGAAAGTGCAGAGGAGAGCAATGAGTGTGACCAGCCTTGGATAACTTGGTGTTTGAAGGAAAACTGAAAAGTCTGGGCTGGTTAATCTAAAGAAGAGAAGATGGGAGAGGGGAGTTTAAGAGTGATCTTTAAACATTTGAAAGGCTCCTGAAGAAGGTAAAGGAACCTGAACTCTGTACGCAGAGTTGCTAGAAGAAGTGGTAAAGAGCTCTAAAGTGCTTGAGTAAGGTAGGTTCAAGTTGGGAAAATACTTCTAACAGGAGGAACTCTGTCAAGTAGTGGAGTGGGTTGGGATACCATGGAGTCTTGGATCGTTGGATGTCCTTCTTACCTGTTGTTGGGTTTTTTTCAGGAAAGCCATAACCCTTGATTTTTCTGTGGACAGTGGGTGGACTAGATGACTTTTTAAGATTCCTTGTAGCCCTGTGGGGTGTTTTGGGTTTTTTTTTTCTCTCTCTACAATTTATAATGGACTGCAGATCTGTCTCAAGTGCTTTTAAGGGTGAGACATGTTGCGAACAGTTTATGTCTTTTCAAGTGTGTGAACTAGTATAAATTATCCTGCTGGTTCCAAAGTTTTCTCTACAATTCTGTACAAGATCTAGTAGTGAAAATACTCTTATAAAGACTACCAGCTTTTGGAGACTATCAAGAATGAGTAATTTTCCTCTGTAGAAGGCTGATTTGAGAATTACGGCTTGGGATCTCATCAAAAACTGCAACCAAATTTGAGAGTGAAATTGTTTCATTGTCCCTCTTCCTTTCCATTTTATCAAACTGACAATAGTGGAGAGATGTTTTAATTTTTCATATTTCACTTTGTAATTTGATCTATTAAATTAATTTTAAATATAAACTAGCTGCTTCTGCTTACTTAAGACTCTTTTAGAATCTGAATATCTTGGCACATTTAGTGTAAGTGGAAAATTGTATAGGAATTACCTTAACATCTATTCTGTATTGCTTTTTACTGCCGACCTCATCATTCAAATACACATAGCATATGCCCAGCTGGTATTACTTAATTATGTTCAATTTATGTAACTTAATTATTAAAGACCAGTTTTTAGAGAATTGATTCTTGTGCTTCATCCTATACTGTTGCTGCCTTAAAAGAACAGCTGTATAGAAAACCACATTTTCTAGAAGACATACTTCAAAAATTACACATTTGTTTTTACTTTCTTTTTCTCCCTTTTCTTTGTGGGATCCTTTTCTTTCCAAATTTCATTTAGATCAGTAAAATACTGCTTTAAAACCAAAACAACCTAACTTATGCAGTAAGGAACAGAAGATAAAGGTGTAGCTTGTCTGAAATAATTTAATAATTTAAAATAGTTTCAGAAATTAGACCTTAAGGAGGTTAGGAAATTTGACAATATAATAGCAGGACAATTCCTTTTTCCTGTTTCTCAGCAGAGACTACATTGAATGGTAGTCTGAACATAGGGCTGCGACTGTCAGACTGAAAAGTTTGCTGCTAGCACCTGTTGTATGGTTGAAGGGGCAAGGAGTTTTGTGGGATGGAATTCGGTTGCCTGGGAAAAGAAGGGGAACTGGAGAGCTGAGTGGTGTGTACATGTAGACATCGCTCTTAGGTAAACGTACGTCATGAGGTTTCTTCTGCAGTCAGTGAGGCACTTCATGAGGGTGATGCAGAACGTGGGGTGAATCATCTTCTGGAGGTCTTGTTTGTGTAGGAAGATTAGGAAAATTGGGCCTTTCATTCAGGGCTTCAGTCAGCTGCTTAAAACTAGGCTGGATGGATCTAAGCCAAGTTCTCTGCATCTTTGAAAAGTAATAATTAAAGAATAAATGAGAAGTCATGTTAGTATTAGCTGCTTCAGTCTGTTAAATGTGTTTCGGGATGTGAGACGGCCTTTTAAACACGATTTATCAGCATGCTGAGACCCCTGTCCCATTCTGCTTGCACTCTCAGCGTGTGTGTCACAGCCATGTTCCAGGCTTCAGATGGGCATACCAGTTTGCACATGAGAACCTAACGTGGTTTATGTGGTCAGAAATCCCAGCTGGGAAATGAATTCACAGTAAACCTTAGTATAATAAAACAAATAAACACGTACACCCCCCCCCCCCACTAACTCTGTTTTTGGAATTTTACTGGGGAGGGGAGAACCGTTCTCCTACACTTGGAGCAGGAGAATGGTTCATATAACCACTGTGGTGTGTTATGAGCCCATCAGTTTTGCACCAGATTGGCAGAGTTGCTTTGGACCAAATGAAGTATCCCTAAAAATCTATGATGTGAGCCTCATTAAGTTCACTGAATTCCTTAATGTAGACACTAGGACTGTCCATTAAATTCAGAGACTGAGCAGAAATTAAATAGAATTAATTAAACCATTTCATTTGACACAGTGTTTTTGAGCCAGTATCTTGAATTTTATTTTTAGAACACATGCCATTTTTGAAGCAAAAAATCTATAGTGAAATTTGGGTAAATTTTTTAAAATTTGTTTTTCTTAGGAGTTGGATTTGTTCTAGGAGGAAAGGTCATTTCAGATGTTTTTCTTCTTCACGGATGCATTTTTTTTTCTATCCATTCCTTAACCACATGAAAAATATTTGCCCTGCTTTGTTAGGTGTATCCTTTTGGAGTGCATCTTACAGGCTGTGTTCAGGCTAAATTTAGAGGGAGCTTCACTATTCGTTGCAGCCCTCTAATTATAACTGCAACAGCTACAAAATTGATCCAAAGGAAATTAAAAACCAAATTACTGCTGTTGCTCCCACTGTTCAGATCACCTGAATATTAATTCAGCTAGTGATACTTCTGAAATTGGAGAATTTTTTGGTTTTGAAGAAGGAGGAGAAAAATAGCCCAGCTGAGCTTTGACATCAGAAAGTTCTTTTAGTCCTATCTCTCTTTTTTTTTTTGGTTTTTTTTTGTTTTTTTTTAAATCCACTCATGGACCCCTGTGGCAAAGTGCACTAGCCCGGCTGGTGAAAAGACGTCAATAATTCAGATCACATTATGCTGGCAATTCAATCAAATACAAAGGTACCTACGTTTCAGAAACACTTAAAATTCCTAGTTATGTAGGAAGTTAATTTGAAAGAGCAGCTGAATGCCTCCTGGAAAATCCTGAGACTTTCTCTTTAGTACCCGTTCTGCTTGCGCGCTCTTATCGTATATTTTCTGCATTTCTCTAACCTTGTTCTTCATGACAAAAGACATTTGCATGAAAACAGGATCTTTGTTTCTTAAGTGTTCATCTGTTCATGCTGTTTATTTCCCGCCTAAAGTCATAATCCCCCGTTTGTGGCATCACAATTGGTTGCAGTGGAAATTATTATGTCGTCACAAACGGAGGATTATGACTTCAGGTGGAGGGATAAGCAGCAGGAACAGATGAACTCTTAAAAGCAAAAATGCTGTTTCATGTAAATGTCCCTGGTAATAAAGAAGAAAGGGAGGCGAAACACAGGGAAACAGAAAATTGGTATGAGCAGACTTGTGCCTGAACAGTAGGGCAGCAGATTTTCCTTCAGGCGGGAGCAGCTATTTTAAATTAAGGACATGTCAATGTAGAATTTATTCTTTTAAATATTTTTCCCTCAATTAAAAAAAAATACAAATACTCATGTTGCTACTCAAATACTGAAATGATTGCTCAGTTCAAGGAGGGATTTTTCATCTTTGTCAAGCCTATTTTTATTCCTTTGTGTACGTGTTTGTCAAGTCACTTCTAATCTTAAGGGAGTTTCCCTTTTTGTGCCTGCTGATAGGTTTTTCAAGTCCAAACCCCCACCATTTGGAATGGAGCATCTGCCCTGTGTAAAGCAGAATGACCATGCTGGAAGCTCATCTAAATCACACTGCTGAGCCAGTCAGCCAAATGCTTTTCACAGACGGCTTCCATTTAAAACCATGGGCAGCAAGCTGACATTTCTTTTCAGCGTCATAAGATGGAAAGCTCTGAAATACCCAGTAGCAATCTCAGCTTGTACCTTTCTTGGGTTTTAACTGAGCTTCCCCCCTCCCTCCCCAGCCCTCCTCCACGTTGCAGCTACTCTATTCGTTAGTAACAGGAAGTTAAAAATATTGGTGCAAACCAAAAGGTATATGAACAGAAACTAAAATACTGAATAGAAATGAGGATAGAGAAAGATTAATAACAAAGCCCATTGTGCGCTTCCTGTGGTAGCAGCCAATTTGACTTGCTTTCATTAAAATTCTCCTTGTTAGCTTGGGTGATGTGTTGGGGTGATGGACTATTTGATGTCTGAGAAGTGGTGAGAAGTTAGCTGTCTAATGATGGACTAATTAGAAAGCCCATCCTAGCAGGATCCATGGAAATTGATTTGCACAGTGCCATTTTTGCTAATGAGAATTGTGAATACATGTTTGCAGTCCTTTACTTACTCTTCCTACCCACAGCTAGTGAAAGAGAAGTAATCGTTAAGAGCTCAGCTACAACCTGTCCAGAGTTTCCTTTGCCTTGTAGGAATAGCCATGCTTTTAAGAACTTCAGTTTTAAATAATACTCTTCACAGAGAAGCAAGCTCCACATGTCTGCCTCCTGTAAAATGAGTGTGTTTTCTAATGCATCGCTTCTCAGGCTTTATCCTCACAGAGCAGGGAGTCAATATCTGCTCTGTGCAATTTACAGAGCGTTACTGTTACAGCATGGGACTGGAAGAAACCGTAAATATGTAGTCCAAGTAAAATTAAAATTAATTAGAGGATTTTTCCTACAAGGGCATAGCATGTCCATCCACAACTAGGTCAAACATTCTTAATGTTTGTGTGTCTAAGGCAAATAAAAAACCTACTACTTTTAGTATCTCAGCCTATGATTTTATTTGAATTCACATTTACCCAGTTGCTCTCAGGTGCCTTTAGTCTGCCCAGACGGTATAAGCCCAGCCAGGCCCATATGGCCCAGAGGAGAATATCCACAAAACTAGATATTTTTGCAAAAAGATCTACTGAATAAAATATGGTGTTGATCAGTGCAGTGTGGCTACCCATAAGCACATCCTCTGTTGTCTGTAGGAGTCTAGCCTCCTGTCACCTCCCAAGCTTCTTCAGATCTTCTCTGGCCAATAATGGTCTGGCATTGCATTGCTTTTCTCTTTCACCTGCATATCTAAATTCCTGTAAAATCTACCATAATCAAAGAAAGCTATAGATTATTCAATTATCCCTTAGCTCTTTTAGGAGCATTTTGACTGATGTAACCAATAGCTCGGGATATAGCATTAGGCTTTAGGAACTAGCTGTAGAAAAGTTGTATTATTTTTTCAGTGAAATGGATGTCCCATGAATGTCATGAGACAAAGTTGGATTTGAAGACATAGAAGCTAGAAGTGTAAGCTGACAGGCAGCTGAGGGTTGAAAGCAAGAGGGCAAGCAAGGGAATGGTGAAATGTCTTTGTAGGCAGCAACGAAGGAGTCGGAGCTTGAGGTTGTGTAAGGAAGACTAGAAACAAGGGGAAGGGGTTGCCTGAAGCTGTTGTTACCTGGATGGATTAGAAGAAGGGATAGCAGAGGAATCAGAGGGAGTTATCAGCAGGGAAAAAAAGAATGGAAAAGGACGGAGGAAACTTTGAGTAACTGTATGTGAGTTTCTTAGGTTTCTTCTTAGTTAGAAAGAAAGGAAAAAGGAATTCTTGAGGAGCCAGAGACAGCAAGCAGGTGGAGAAACTTGCAGATCTTCAAGAGAGATTCTGATAAGAGGCCAGTACTTTGCTCTGGGACAGGGAGATTATTTGAAGAGCCTCACAAAACAACATGATCTTGGTGTTGATGTCTGATTTAAATACAAACACAAAAAGTCCAATTTATTTTAATGAAACTGAGTTACCTTGACATAACCAGGAAGAAAAAGATCTTCCATCTTGCCACGAAGGAATTCAGGTGGGGTCAGCACTTCAAGTTGTTTCTGAGGTTGAGCCTGCCCAGTTTATCCTTGTGCCTGCATTCACCATTTTACTTCAAGAAAGTTCCTGTGCATTAGTTCCCTGAAGCAGAAGCCTTACCTGATTTTAGAACTGAAATCAACTGTGAGTGCATTCATCTAATGGCTCACTTTTTCCCCTGAAAGAAGAGATTTTCTAATTTAAAAATTTACTTTTAACTTCTGCATTCATGTTTTGTGATATAGCATCAGTAAAAAAATATCTGCATGTGTATATTCTATATATATATGAAAAGATCTAGATGTGGTAGATACAAGATTTTTAATTTCTTTGCTGTTCTGTGTTCCTTTCCAGCATTAGCTGCTCAGTAGATCTGTGGGTTTTTAAATATTTATTCCTTTTTGTTCCTGTAGTGGAACCAGCATAAGAGAATAAGAAAAAATGTCAAAGCCTTATGCACTTTCTGCACGTTATTGGAGTGGGTTTTCAGTCATCTTACAAAGCATACCATTCAATATCTAAATGTGCTAACATGTAAAAAGAAACAAAAACCTAACACTTTAATATTTTTGGGCATTTTTTGTGTTCAAACCTTATTTAAAAATGTAAATGAACCTGCAAAAGCAATTGGATAGATGCATAGCTCGGATAGAGATAATCCAAAATAGTAATCAAGGAAGATTATCCCATACAGCAGACTAGAGAAGGTTTATTTGTAGACCATATTAGGACTTTCAGAACTAGTATTTCTTTAGAAAAATAAATGATGAAAGGTATGAGTATACAGTAATGTGATCCACTAGCATCATATACCATACAATATTGATGACTGATTATGTTTTGGAAGAAATATTGCTTTATATTGACTTACAGAGCATCGATGATAACTTTCTGATGCAAGTGGTGGAGGAACCAACAAGGAAAGGCGCGCTGCTGGACCTTGTGTTAACAAACAAGGAGGGACTGGTGGAGGACGTGAAGGTTGGAGGTAGACTCGGCTGCAGTGACCATGAAATGGTCGAGTTCAGGATCCTGCGTGGAGGAAGCAGGGCGATAAGCAGGATCAAAACCCTGGACCTCAGGAGGGCTGACTTTGCCCTCTTCAAGGAGCTACTGGGAGGAATCCCGTGGGCCAGGGCTCTCGAAGGCAGGGGGGTCCATGAGTGCTGGTCGCTTTTTAAACAACACTTCTTCCATGCACAGGAGCAATGCATCCCCCTGAGAAAGAAATTTAGCAAAGGAGGAAGGAGACCTGCATGGTTAAACAAGGAGCTTCTAGCGGAGATCAGGCAGAAGAGAAAGGTGCATGGCATGTGGAAAGAGGGACAGGCCACTTGGGAAGAGTACAGAAACGTAGTGAGAGCATGCAGGGATGCGACGAGGAAGGCCAAGGCTCACCTGGAATTGAAGCTGGCAAGGGATGTCAAAAACAACAAGAAGGGCTTCTTCAACTACATCAGCAGCAAAAGGAAGGCTAGGGACAACGTGGGGCCGCTGCTGAATGAGGCGGGTGTCCTGGTGACGGAGGATGAGGAGAAGGCAGAGCTACTGAATGCCTTCTTTGCTTCAGTCTTCAGTGCTAAGACTGGCCCTCAGGAATCCCAGGCCCCGGAGGTAAGAGAAGAAGCCTACAGAGAGGACGACTTTCCCTTGGTCGAGGAGGACTGTGTGAGGGATCGCTTAAGCGATCTGGATGTCCACAAATCCATGGGCCCCGATGGAATGCACCCACGAGTGGTGAGGGAGCTGGCGGATGTCATTGCTGAGCCACTCTCCATCATCTTTGAGAGGTCCTGGAGGACTGGAGAGGTGCCCGAGGACTGGAGAAAGGCCAATGTCACTCCAATCTTCAAAAAGGGCAAGAAGGAGGACCCAGGGAACTACAGGCCGGTCAGCCTCACCTCCATCCCGGGAAAGGTGATGGAGCAGCTTATCCTGGAGGCCATCATCAAGCAAGTGGAAGAAAAGAAGGTTATCAGGAGTAGTCAGCATGGATTCACCAAGGGGAAATCATGCCTGACCAACCTGATAGCTTTCTACGATGACATGACTGGCTGGGTAGACGAAGGGAGAGCTGTGGATGTTATCTACCTTGACTTCAGCAAGGCTTTCGACACAGTCTCCCATGATATCCTCCTAGGGAAGCTCAGGAAGTGTGGGCTGGATGAGTGGTCGGTGAAGTGGATAGAGAACTGGCTGAATGGCAGAACTCAGAGGGTTGTCATCAGCGGCGCTGAGTCTAGTTGGAGGCTGGTGACAAGTGGTGTCCCTCAGGGGTCAGTACTGGGCCCAGTCTTGTTTAACTTCTTCATCAACGACCTGGACGAAGAGTTAGAATGTACCCTCAGCAAGTTTGCTGACGACACCAAACTGGGAGGTGTGGTAGATACACCGGAAGGCTGTGCTGCCATTCAGCGTGACCTGGATAGGCTGGAGAGCTGGGCAGAGAGGAACCTGATGAGGTTCAACAAGGGCAAGTGCAGGGTCCTGCACCTGGGGAGGAACAACCTCATGCACCAGTACAGGCTTGGGGTGGACCTGCTGGAGAGCAGCTCTGCGGAGAGGGACCTGGGTGTCCTGGTGGACGACAGGTTAAGTATGAGCCAGCAGTGTGCCCTGGCTGCCAAGAAGGCCAATGGGATCCTGGGGTGCATCAAGAAGAGTGTGGCCAGCAGGACAAGGGAGGTTCTCCTTCCCCTCTACACTGCCCTGGTGAGGCCTCATCTGGAGTACTGTGTCCAGTTCTGGGCCCCCCAGTTCAAGAAGGATGAAGAGCTACTGGAGAGAGTCCAGCGAAGGGCTACAAGGATGGTGAGGGGACTGGAGCATCTCCCCTACGAGGAGAGGTTGAGGGAACTGGGCTTGTTCAGCCTGAAGAAGAGAAGGCTGCGAGGGGACCTTATAAATGCCTACAAATATCTGAAGGGTGGGTGTCAGGAGGATGGGGCCAAGCTCTTTTCAGTGGTGCCCAGTGACAGGACAAGGGGCAATGGGCACAAACTGAAGCACAGGAAGTTCCGTCTGAACATGAGGAGGAACTTCTTCCCTCTGAGGGTGACGGAGCACTGGAACAGGCTGCCCAGGGAGGTTGTGGAGTCTCCTTCTCTGGAGATATTCAAGACCCGCCTGGACAAGGTCCTGTGCAGCCTGCTGTAGGTGACCCTGCTTCGGCGGGGGGGTTGGACTAGATGACCCACAGAGGTCCCTTCCAACCCCTACTATTCTGTGATTCTGTGATTCTGTAAACATTTGAGTTTAATTTAAAGTTCAGGTCACATAACTGTTTAATTATAAATAAATAGTCTAGATGAATGACTTACTGGGCCTACTTCAGACAAAAAAAGATGTTAATGGGGGAAGTGGTTTGTCATTTACTCTTGTACAGTTCTGATAAATGTGTTAGTTAACTGTAGTATATTGTATAACACAAATATAAAAACATATTAGTGCTAGGATTTTGCTAAGATGTCATTAATGTTGGTCATGTAGTTCAGTATCTGTGCACCACACTGAAGTCTGCCATGTTCTTTCTGTGTAGAAAACATCTGTGCATCCAAAGAGCTGCTGTGTTCTAGAGGATTTGATAGCTGCTAAAAATAGATGTAATGGGGGGTAGGAAGCCACTGGACAGTGAATTCACTGTAATAATTATGGAATGCTCCATGAACAAGCCTCTTACCCTTCCAGTATTCAGGTCAGAGGCACAGTCGTCACAGGCACAGAACAACTTGGCTGCAATGAACCAAAACAGAGAATGAAAGGCCACATGAGTGAAAAAGCAATGAGTGATGTTAGAAACTGTCATGTAAAAAGAAATCACCTGCACAGTTCTGTTCTCACCTAAGTGCAGCCTTTGTTCTGCTTTACATTCTCTCCCCTTCACCTGTGTTTCTCATCTTTCTTCTGTTAACGTGCCCTTTCCATTTCATTTTCCCAGTGGAGTTGCACTGCTTCCTATGCAGGCTCCTTTTCCTACTGCAGAGAACCCCGTATCCTCCCTTCCCTTTCTTCCTTGGTAGATTGTGTTTACTTGCCACCAAAATTCGCTGTTATGAGCTATGGTATTCTTGCTTTTCTTTAACTGTACCTTAAGAGAGGAAAAATTTGGTTTCATTCTATGGTGGTCCAGCTTGTAAGGTGGATGCATACCATGGCACTTGTGTTGTTCTCCACTGGGAGTTTTTCTTAAGCAGAGCCTTGCGAAGCACAAAGGTTAGATGATCACTGTCGCTTCTCAGTGCTTGAGTTGGAAATCGTTGCAGTAGACCTGCTGAAATATCCAGCTTTTTGTATCATGCTTTATTGGGCAACTGTTTTTATAACGTGTTTGGATTTACTTTTTAAAATTTAAAAACATTTTTGTCTTGTCATCCTCTGTTCACTTGAGTCAGTTCACTACAGTCAGAGAGCAGTAACAAAAGCTTAGACAACAAGCAAGCTTAGGCTAAACTTTAATGCCAGGAACTCCTCGTGGTCTGTCATTGCTTGTATTACAAGTATTTTCTGAGTTTTGCTCCGGGTTTGACTTTCCTTTAAGATGGTGTTAAACTGTAGCCGTTCAAAACTGGGAAATTAAAGCACTTGAGCAGTTGGTTAAGTAAGCATTTGTGTTTTGGAGCTCGTGTCCTGGATTTCATCATTTATTTAAGCGTGGTGAAGTACTGGAAGTAACTTCAGCGTTTGTAGTTGTAGGAAGCAGTTATGGAAAGCCTTTTGTGCGTTTTCAGTGGGATGGTTGGAGTCCTAGTCAGGGAACAGAGAAAGTCTTTGGCGTTAACGTGCTGAATCATAATGTTGTAAGTACAGCAGCAATGATTATTAGAATAATTTTGACTGAAATAGGGTTTTAATAGTCATACTTCATGTTACACACTTAAAAAATGGAAGCCTTCAGAATTTTTTTAATGTAAGGGATACATATAAAGAATAGAGAAGTTACCTTGGTTTACAGACTGTAGTCACCTGTTTAGAAAACAGGTGAGCAGAATATTCTTGTGTTACCTGTTCATCAGTCGTATAAATTTGCTGCACACTGATTTCAGTAGAGAGAAGTTTGTTTATCCCTGGGGAATTGGAACAGTGAGCTTGTGAATCATCCTGCGCTTGGGTACCCCTCTTCATCTACCCTCTCCCAACAACCTGTCCTAGCAAAACCAAAATCTACTCTGCTTTGCACTTCAGGGTCCCCTCCCAGCCCCATGTATCCTTCACTAAGTGAAATTTGTTGTCTCTGGGGTTTAATAAACCAGGTGAGATGAGGAAGAGATTTTCTTGCTCACCATGTTGAGGACCAGCTTGGCTTATGCACATTGTCTGCCCAGAGCTGTGATTTCGTTTTTCTCTTTTATTCCCTTCACAGTTGGGCAGCAACATTTGAAAAAAAAAAACCAGCAAAATCCTCACAACCACCTTGGAAATCTGCAATAAAGAACAGGATCCATAGCTTTATTCAAAACTTGAGACAGAATAAAAAGGCATGTTTATGGTTTTCTCTACTGACATTTTTCAGTCCACGCTAAAAAGAAATGAAGACAGTAGCCTAGAGAAACATCTTGGAGAAAACGGAAAAAAACAGTTAACTCAATTTTTGATTCGTTTCTTAGTTGCTGTATCTACCCCACAGTCTCATGTCCCCCAGAGTACTATCGTTGCATAGAAGTGGTCATGGGTCATAGAAAACCAGGTTTTTCAGTGCATTTTTTTTAGGATTAAGACTTTGTCTCAAGAACTTCTAGAGGTTTGCTACCCAAAGATCAGTGTATGGAAGCCAAAGAACAGATACAATAATGTGATGATCAGTGAAATCGTAGTAGAGTGTAACACTTTTCTCCTGTAGTCCTGCACACTTTGTCCAAACAGCTCAATGGCACAAGAGCAGGAATTTTTAAAACTGCAGCTCAGATATGAAACATCTGTTAACACTGAGCAATTAATTAACTTAGCAACAATTGTGGTTGATTTCCCATGGCAAATGTGCATTACGTATACAAGCGTTGTATGCGTTGTCTCTGCAGTGCAAGAATTTAATTCTTAAAGTTAGGCATGATTCCGTTTAATTTCGACACGTACATTTTCATCCAAATTCAGTTGCATGGAGTAGCTTCTTAATGAAAAGGAATTTAATTTTGAATATCTTAGCCCTGCCTGAGAGACCTCAGACCCACCCCAGGTCTTTTCCCCGGGACCTCACCTGATCAGAGTTCCGGTACACAAATTCCAGGGCACTGGCACAGCAGACAGGGCGGCACTGTAGCCTTTGCTTATTCTCCCGAAAAGTGTGCTGTCACCTTGCAAACACTGGCTGTTGTTGGCACACTATGTGAGTATTCTGGCAGTTTTCTTGTTTCTGAGACTTCAGTGACGGAACTGATGTTTGTACCCTTCTCCCAGCTGCTCCTGCACCTGACAGTAAGGACTGGATTCCAGTTTACCATGTGACTTTAAAATGTTCCCAAACATCTACTGGCTTTCATGAAGGCCGGGTTTCATTCCCGTGTATCTGAAAACTGGGATACTCTCGTAAAGGTACAGAACATCTCTGGGCTGCAATGAATAGTGACCTAACAAGAGACTGCTTTATCATTGCTGGGAAAAGAGGAGCCCACAGTAACTGCTACTGAACAAAGCATCCAGCTTGCTATGACAGGCAGTGATTTTAATTAGCACAGGTATGTTTTCCCTTGTATTACGGATGCAAAGAAAGATATGGATGCAGAGAGAACAGTCGAAATACATTATTGTGTTTCATATCTGCTTGAAATACTCAGGCATTGTTAGCAATACGTAGCGTGCTTGGGGAATTGTACGCTTTAGCCAATATTCAAAGCAACGGGCGCATGCAAACTAAGTCAATGCATCTCTAAATAAATTTTAAATATGAGGGTATTTTTCCCTGTGAGCATCTATTTCTAATGTGTAAGGGGTGTCTTCTTGGTTGAGTATTTTCCACCCTCTTCTCTGCAGGTTAGTCTCTCCTAGAGTAAGACCATTATCTGTCACTGGAAAAAGAGAGGAACAGATTTATATTGATTGACTAGCGGCCCATCCGGTGATTGAAGTTGCCAGTTCTTCTGAAATTACTGGCTACTAGCGGGAGAAGCCAAAAGTGAGAGGAAGTGAGGGTCTGAGCTAGGAGAAATACCTCTATTAACAGTAAAAATATAGACATAATATTCTCACTTTACTAATGGATTTGTTAAATCTTAATTTCTCTTCGTGAGAAGAGACAGGCAGTAGACATCCACGCCTGATGCTACTGCAAAAATATGTTTTAATTTTTATTAATTTATTGATTATATTAATTTATATTCATATAAGCACGTAGAACGTGGATATTCTGCTTTACTGACTTTGAATTACATACTGCAATATTAATGTCACCCATCTACTAGGTTAGACAGCAGGCCTAGTGTGAGACAGTCAAGAATGTACCATGAAATATTTTTATTAGAAACCTGTAATCACAGGTGCATGTTGGGATGTAGCATGTTGTACAGTGTTGTTACTCTCAGAGTATTTGGGTGCATGACATAATGCTTTAAGTCCGCAGAGAACAATAGGGTGAGGGAAGGAGGGATGAATGTTTGTCTTTCCTCCAGGTTTCTCTGTCAAGAGTTTTAGCTGTACTTTTATCTTGAGAGATTCTGGAATTATACAGAGATGCGTCCACAATGAAGTGTTGTGTACATTAATTTAATGGCTTTGTTGCAGGATTGTTAATGCTAATCTAGTGACAAAAATTTGCCTTCACAAGATTTCAGGTCTGTCTCTGCAAGCCTGGAGACCTATGTAAGAGACTAGAAAAAGAAATGGAGACTTACATGGGCTAGACCTCCAAATATTTGAGTTTTTCACAGGTAGAAATCTAAGAAGGACCAAGAAGATGAGAGAGTTCAGAGCAGGAATCTTTACTGCTGTGTAGTGAGTCAGAGCAACATGAGAAATGGTTGTTTTTTCCAGTACTAAAAGTAGGTGAAGTACTTAGGTGAAATAGCAAGGAATGGTTAATGGCAGGTGTTATGCTGGTGCAAAGTCTCAGCCTGAAAGTATTGGGGTGTAAAAGTTAGATGGGATTAACCACTTCGCAGTAGTGCTTCTACTGGAGCTCTGTGGAGGTGGATAAATAGCTGGGACCTCTATGAAGAAGTGTCAGATGAGCCACAGAGCTGTAAACCTGTGTCTGCTGCTGACAGTGGAGAGCACAGTGATTGCTGAACATGTGAACTGAGCTCTCTGGTAGTTCTGCTGCTAAAGACTGAGGACTGCTTATGAAGACACACTGTAGAAAGTTCTGTGGTTTTAGCAGAGTGAGCCTAAGGTCCTGGCTGTGCAGTGGTAGCTGGTTCGTAAGCAGGGTTTGGTACACAGACTAATCAATGCAGGCAGTTTTGGAGCAGAGATGTCCCTTTCTTTTTGGATGTGTCTCCAAAGGCCACCAGTAGCCTGTGTAATTTGTGGAAGTGCTTACTTCTGTCAAGTGACTAACTACCATGATTTGACACCCAGGATACCACACCTGGAATGTCTGTCAGGCCTTGGACAGAATATAGGCAGGCAGATTAATCCAGGTTCCCCGCTCCTCCCCCACAGATCTTTTAGACAAGATTTTTTGAGGTAGAAAAAGGATAAATACCAACAAGTTCCTCTTAGGTATTACCTCTGAATGTAAGGTAATAAGTTAGACTCACTGGGGAAATGAAGAAAACCTTGGCTGAACTTCACGGCCATCGAAATTGACCTTAGGAAGAACCGGGCAGAAAGAAGTTTGCTGCGGCTCAGGGCATTGTAATAAGACTGGAGACAAGGCTTTCTATATTTATGAATATAAATAGCATTCAAAATTACCATTGAATAGGCTTCAAAAACCAAACTTCATGTTAGGAATGTTAGTGACTGTTAGGAGAGGAATAGAGAATCAAACTGAAAGCACCATTATAGCACTGAATGAATTCAAGGAGCATCCACATCTCCAATTTTTTGTGTGGTTTGGATTCCTTTGTCCCTCCTATCATCGCTCCCTCCACCTCAGGAAAAAAAATAAGATACAAGGACTAGGAAAGATGTAGAGAGAGATGGCAAATATAATTCAAGGTTTATAACAATTTCTGTTCTGAGGAATGAGTGTAAACTGAGTCTTTGCACTGTGGAAAAGAAACTACCTGGAGGAAATCTGGGATACAGGCCTGTTAAATCATGAGTATCAAAACAGGGAATAGTTGTTCACTATTTCTCTTCATTAATGAAGTTATTAGCTGCTAGACTCGAAACAAATGAAAGGCAGTATTTCTTTTCACAGCATCTGTAAACTGGGATCTTAGTGCCATGGATTGTTTTGATGCAAAAGTTTGCATGGGTTTAAATAGCTAGAAGAAGAATTAGAGGAAGAAAAATCCATCAGGACCTATTAAACAGAAGGTTACCAGGTATAGCTGAGTTCAGATGCCTTAGCTGTAAATAGCTAGAACCTAGGAGAGCATACAGAGGAAGTATCATTCATTATAAACTTGCCTTGTTCTTCCCTGCGTTTGTGCCCAGGTGTGGTCACCAAAAGAGACAGATACTGGGCAAGGTGGCGTCTTGGTCTGATCCAGTTTTCAGTCATTCTTACTTAAAAAAAAAAAATACAAGATTCTTGCTTTAGGACATAATTGATGTTTCCTTTAGGCTAGTTAATTCCTGTATCTGCCTTTCAGAATCTGCCTGTAGAACATCTGATAATGATTGCTGTGGGAATTAATCATGCACAATCATAACTGTTGTCCGTTTCAGCCGGTGTATTGTATGTCGCTGTGCCTATGCATTCCGGTATAAGTTTCTTTTTTTGATATAGAATACTTTCATAGCTATGGTGTTCAGTGTAGTTGTGGGAGATGATGGCATTATTAAAAGGGTACTGTGAACTCTGAAATCATGCAGGTGCTTAGAGACACTGGCAATACAGCAATTGGGAGTACTTTACTGACAGCGTTTGAATTCCTCTACCTTTTCTTTACTGACACCTTTAATGTAAAATTGAAATCTAGACCTACAATTGTTACAATTGTTACACAGTGTTACTTAATACCTTAGGTTGACTACAGAAGTTCAGATGCTCACCTCATGTCTGCTCTCTTCATACTACTCAGGGGAAACAAGTCAAGTACTGAATATACCCAAGCATGGAAACACCTCCAAGAACATGTACACATTTGCATTGTGGTCATAAAAGCAGCAGCAATGTGCTGTACATAGAATCATAGACTCATCGAATTGTTTAGGTTGAAGGAGACCATCAAGATCATCGAATCCAACCATTAACCTAACACTGTCAATTCCACCACTAAACCATGTCCCTAAGCTCCATATCTACACATCTTTTAAATACGTCCAGGGATGGTGCCTCAACCACTTCCCTGGGCAGCCTGTTCCAATACTCACAACTCTTTCAGTGAAGAAATTTTTCCTAATATCCATTCTAAACCTCCCCTGACGCAACTTGAGGCCGTTGCCTCTAGTCCTATTGCTAGTTACTCGGCAGAAGAGGCCAACACCTGCCTCACTACAACCTCCTTTTGGGTAGTTGTAGAGAGTGATAAGGTCTCCCCTCAGCCTCCTTTTCTCCAGACGGAACAACCCCAGTTTCCTCAGCTGCTCCTCGTAAGACTTGTATTCTAGCCCCTTCACCAGCCTCGTTGTCCTTCTTTGGACACACTCCAGCAACTCAATGACTTTCTTGTAGTGAGGGCAAGTAACGTACACAAGCCGACTTCGAACTCCGGCTGCTCTGGATGTCCTATGCTGAAACTAGCTAGCTTAAAGATGTACCCTCAGACCTGCACTATGACCTGAAGACCTCTCTCTGTCTAGCGTTTCCACCAGCCCTGACTGGTAGGTAATCTGGTGGAAAGCACTTCCAGCTTGCTGATTTACATAATTCCCAGGTTGCTTCAAGTTACTATGGGACGTGCTTAGAATAAGCTGTACAATGGAATAAGCAGCTTATTTGTCAAGTCATACAAACATTTTATGGTCCCTTTTTTTTCAGAGTAAGGCGTTTTACAGAATTGTAGGTAAGCAGATACTCAGCTAAAGGAGATTCTTCTGCGTTCCCCTGCTGCCTTCAGTTACATGCATATCCTTAACCTTGGTTAGGATGGGGTAAGCAATCTCCTGCTGTAATTCTCATCTACTCCTTCATGTCTAGCTGCGTGGAATAGTGTGTCTAAGCTCCTGTCATGGACTGTTTTGCACACATGGGTGCAAAAAAGCAGGTTAGTGGGAGGTATGCAGAATTTGTGACATACTGAGTTACAGAACTCAGTAACCAACTCAGAACCAACTCTGAGTTGGTTGCTTCAAGGCTGTAGAAGGCAACATAGACAAATGTTAGTTCATGATGTTGATTTGAATGCTCTCGTCTTTAAAGAAGCCTTGTGATGCCTTAGCCATGTGGTTGACATGTAACAACACATGTCCCGTTTTATCATCTTGATTGGTACTACAGTTAATTTGCAGAGTTGGAGAAAATATTGCTTGATTTTCAGACATGTCCTCCTTTCTTCACTTTTTCATTTAAAAAGTTTCTGCCTGTCTCACTAAGGCAATTCTTGATAATGTAGTTCTCCTTGCTTTTGTGACTTTTCATCCCTTTGTAGAAGTTGCCACAAGACTTTTGTTCTGTCACTGGAGAATTTCTTATTGTCATAGTAACTAAATATGAATAATGCAGCTATTAGTATTTTCAGATACAGAAAGGTAGCTGACACAATTGAAAGAAAACTGATGCTTTTTACCACAATTTGGGAGACAACATGTTTGGTGAGATGGTATTCAACTCATCATTTGTCTGGAAAGGGAGAGTTTGTTTTTTCAAAACTGAAATGAGTTGGTTGAGTCTTAGCCTGATCCACGCCAGGTAGTCCCCTAGGTGATAAACCCGAAGTTTTTGCAGACAGAGGAGGAGGTGTGAGATCACTGGCATCTAGGATGACACTGAGTACCTGCTGCCACTGGAGAGCAGATAGTGTTGGAAACAAAGACCAGTAGAGAGCAGCATGGATGGCCCAAGCCAGACCAAGGATATTGAGGTGGTTGTTCAGCAAGAACAGAGGGGCTTTGGCATGCTGGGCTGTATTCACCGTGGGTCAGTCTTACTACCTTCTTAATCTGAGCTCAGATTTAGCTCTGAATTTGCCAAGATTTAAAACCAAAACCCAGAACTGCTCGGCTGATTTTTCATTTTAATATGGCTACCTTTGTTGCTCTTCTTTCCTGAAAGTGAACAAAACAGGTGTGGTTAAAATCGAGTTGCTAGCTTGCTCATTTGGGATTGTTCTTTTCATTGCAGGCTCATGAGAAAAAAAAGGTGTGGTTGGAAACTGTTCTGAGCTGTCAGCTCAGATCGAGTGTGGTCTGTGCCGCTCAGTGCAGCATGCAATGTTTATTGCAGACAGAAGAGAGGGAAGTATTGTTAATTTTTGCTGCACCATTTTCTGTCAAACCTGAAAAGAATGCTGGGAGGATTTTGATTCTGTTTATGTAAAAGGCAGTTCATGTTTCCCAGGGTGATCTTCGCAACAAGCCAGATGTCAGCAGAAACCAGACCGGAACTCAGCCCTACTTGCCCCAACACCTTGCGGTGCCCTAGGAGCCTGGCAGGAAAGTCTCAGTCATCCATCCTTGTCCCGTCCTATTTTGCCACCATTTCCCCTAAACAGTAACCCAGCAAAGTCCTGCCCCACGCTGGTCTCAACTGCTGGCTTTTCAGTCAGCGCCGATAATTAGACTTTGAGATAAGCCATCTGCTTGCTGGCCCCTGGTGGTCCGTGGGCTTGGCGCTGAGCTGCGGAGGCCGGTGACAGGTCTGCTGCAGGAGAGCCCTGGCAGTGACACAGCAGCTGCTCGCCGAGATACTGAGCGTTCTCGCAATTGAGCAGCTGCGTGCTGGGGGTTTTAAAATGTCACTGGCCAGGAGGAGCAAACAGCGCTCCTGTAAACAGCGTTTTCTGTCTCTCTGAAGCGTTGGAGATTAAAGGGAAGGGAACGGTCGGCACTAATGAGGAAAAGTCAGGGTGGGAGGGCAGAGAGGGCTGAATTCAGTAGTGAATTCATTATTTCATCGTGCTTTTGAGCATCCGAGCAGGGAAGGGAAGGCATGTTTTGCCCAAGTTAATTCTGGCTGATTACAAGTGGAGGAGGGCAGGGAAAAACCTGTCTCTTAGACGTTGTTTGTTCTGTGTTTTTGGCAGTCTTGTCCCCGTCACACAGATCAGCAATACATGAAGCTGTATTTACAGTGGCATAGATAGCTCAAATTAACACCTTATTAGAGGTTTAAAAGTAGTATGCATCTATATCAGGCTCTATACTGTGATTGAGAGACCTGCTTACACCTGGAGTTGCTTCCAGTTCTTCCTTTTGTTTTTCTTCTCACCCTATCATTTGGCTAGAAATCCCTTCCTTATTGCAGGCTCCTTTCTGCTGTGACTGTCACATTGGAATACAAAACCTTGATCATCGTCATTATTATTATTAATTATTATTAAAGCCCCAATCTAGTCCAGTTCTTAGTGGTGAACAAATAGGCATTTTTTTTTCCTTTTTTTCCTGTTGTGCAGCGAGCATATTGTATGGACAGAGAGGTATGAATTTTTGGTTTCTTTTCTTTCCAAAAGTGAGTGGAAGCTTAGCTCAAATCAATCTCCTTCCGCCTGGCTAGATTAACAGCAGGATAGCTGCAATTTTTTGTTGTATTAGGCAGGAAACTTCTGATTTATAAGGGTAATCCCATGAATTCCAGCTCTGTGGGTTGACTGGCTTCAAGGACATCCCAGAGGCTGTAATGGCCTCATTCTGGACCTGGGAAGAAATGGAAGTCTTTCTATTTACTTAATGGACGGAAGCTTAAATCCTAATATTTAGAGGCTGATTGCATTTACTTTTCTAGTGATGAGGTGAAATTGTCAACAATTGCAGAGAGAGGACTAGTGTTGGTATTTTAATTACTTGGGAGGTACTTCCGATTCTGTGGTGATGAAAGCTGTGGCAACACCCGTGTTCCAAATCAGGTGCAGCGGTGGTTGGTGTATGCAGTATGGGGGCAGTGTGGGGTGAGCAAGTGCCAATGCATCGATTTCATTACAGCTGGGGTCTGATATCCCAAGCTGCAGCTTGCCTTTCTGCCTGCCCTGCTGGGCGAGATGACACTGGTAGGAAGAGAGGAGAGGGACTCAGGAATAAACAAAGTGCAACAGGGCAAAGGAAGAAAAAGAAGGACTGTCAGTGGAAACCACATCAGATTAACAAACTTTAATTACATTTAATTTCAATCCTTAACATTTATCTAAAAGGTGATTGAGGGAAGGTTTATTAGGATTCTGTGTCCCTGTAGCCCTTCTTTGAAAGAACACTGAACAAGATGATTGCTTGCATCTCTAATTAGAAGTTTTTCCCCTCTTGATCACCTAAAGTCAAATTCATTTACTCTGCTTGAAACAAGGATTTAATTTGATTTTTTTTTTTCATCAAAAGATGTCTCTCAAACTTGATACAGAACCACAGCCTGCTAATCAAGACAGAACCCATTACCAACCCGGTTTTATGAATATTCACATCAGAGGGCAGTACCAACCTCATTAGGAAGGGTGTTGCAATCATTATTAAGCTGTTGGAGTCCATTATGATTCATAGTGCTGTAATGATGACTGATACCCACTGAGGGCAGCTGAGAAGAATACTGGAGCATAATGACCTCACTTTTTTTTTGCATAAGCCTATGGGGCTTTAAAGGCTTTCAGCTTATGTAGTTTGTATTCTTTTCATCAAGTGCGTGAAAGTGGTCTTAATATCCCTGATTCTCCTGCACAAGTGGCATGAAGAGAAATACAAGAGCAATTAGGGAACCTGGAGGTTATGTTTGGGTGATGTGGGAAGTCAGCAATACTACAAATTTTTTCAGATCTTAGGTCTCCATTAATGAGTTGTTTCTTGTCAGTTAGACTAAAAGCTCAAAATTTATAAACTGAATCAAGGCCCTTCTGTTCCTTCCTTGTAAAGTGAAAAGATGGTACTGCTGTTAAACCTGAGTTTGATCACTTGGGCAGCAGAACTGCTGTAGTTAATGGACCATCAGCATTGTCAGCATAAGCCCTTTCTCCACTCTCCTTTTGCTTTCCTGCTCTTAGAATAAAATCCACTTGAGATTAAATGTTACTACAAACAGTTTGCTACCCCTGTCTTGCTTTCTTTGCATCCCTGCTGTATTCAAGCACAGTGAAAGGAGGTTAGCCTGAACTCTCCAACTCACAGTCGCAATCCTGCCTTGGTTGTATTTACACAAATTAATTTTGTGCACGTTAGCATAGTATTGGTGGACTTTTTTTTTGCATTTGCACTAATCTGGAGGATGTGTATAGCTGTTAGTGTACTTTCTGAGATCAGAAATAGGTTTCTGATCTCAGCCTTCATGTAATGATGAAGTAAGTACACCTAACCAGAGACATTTGTACAATTCTTACAGTCTTCAGTGGCAGAGATGTCTGCTGCTCCTTTGCATCCTCAAGACAATTTACTGTCTTCTTTGAATGATCCTCCTCTGCTCTCCTTGCATCCTAGAGATCATCTTTCAGTCCAGAAAGAAGCTCTCTTTGGAGTCCTTTGGGATGTCTCTTTGCTTGGCCCTGAGGGATTCTGAGAAGGTTGTGGAGGCTGCACCTGCCAGCTCTGTTTCTCCTGCAGTTTGGGACTGGAACCTGGCTGTCTCTTGTAGCACTGCAATCTCAGTGCATCTGTTTTAATGTGTTTTTAATTGACATTTCTTGCTACGATGTTCTTTTTATAAACTTGCAAGTGACTGTTAATGCAACTGGTGAGGCTCATTCTAAATTATTCTGTGGTAATGATGCTATAAAAAGGAGGCATTATTGCAAATTTCAAGCGGGACAGCTATATGCCTCCAAAGAGCATCTCTTTCTTCTTTTTTCTTCCGACTTGGCTTCCACACTAACTTGTGTGAGATCTCTCTAACTTGAGAGTTCTCACTTCTTCAGCTACGATCTTGTGAAAAGTGAGTGAATGTGTGCTAGTTGGTTGAAGCATAGTTGCTGTTCACAGCAAAAGTAACATCAGTCTTCGTAGCACAGAAGAGAAAGGAGCTTCAACCAGCTACAGCGTTAATTAACTCTAGTGAGGGGAGTGGAAATGTAAGGGGTCTTGCAATAAGCAGGGCAGAATCGCTTTTGATTAATGATATTGCCAAGTGGATTAATTAGAAGATTAACTCAAATGCTACCTAGAGGGGTCTGTGGAGAAGAATGTCTAGCATTTCAACAAGAGAAACTGCAGCAGGCATCTTAACAAAGATTGGGACACATCTCCTTTACGGTCATTTGGCAGAAATACCAAACTGTGAAGCAGCCTGCCTCTGGCAGCAGAGAACACCTCCTAATTAGACTGTGTGCAGAACACTTGTTGGCAGGAGAACGCATCTTATTTAGGATCTTTAGGGATGGCCCTCAAGTAAACCTTTCCAAGATGAGTGTTTAGACTAAGCCGTTATGTTTTCGTCTTGTCCTGATTCACCCCAGTTTCCAGATTTTATTGCTGGTAGCATCTACCATTTATCCAGTAATGCTTGCATTCAGCAAAGACGGTTTCTCTTCTAAGGTAAATGTGGATCTTGTGGGAGGCAGACTTTGGTCGAACCATCGCTGGGTGACAAAATGATTGTCACCATTTCCTGTGTGAAACTTCCTATTTTGCTGAATAATGCGAGGTCACCTTCTCAGGTTGATATATTTGTTCGTTGTATGTGGCAATAAGCAACAAGTGGAAAAACCACATTTCAGGCCTTCCGTTTCTTTTAGAATTATAACTAGAATTTACATCTAAAACAAGTGTAGAAAGCTCATCAGAACTTGGTCTGAGAAACAACCATTTGTTTAAACAGGGAATTTCCCTTGCCCTGGATTACATTGCATGTGTCCTTTTAAACAGCTTTATTTCAAATAAGTCTATCTTAATTGATCCCCTGAGAGCCTCTGAGAGGTTCCCTGCTGCACCAGCTCTTGCTCATTAATGCGTTTTACTATTAATGAAGATATGTAAATACCAAGTTGTTTAAAAAAGGGCTTCACCTCCATTATTGCACACCAGGCCTGCCGTTCCTGCAGATACTTACTGATGTTTGTTAACAACAATGCCTGTTCCTAATGATCTTCTTGCCCTGCAAAATAACTTGTGATGCATTGCATGGAACTGAATGAGAGACAACAGATCAGCTCTGGTAGCGATATCCAGTGCATTGAGGGAAAACAGGGATGGCTGTTCACTCAAGACGTAAGTTTGCAGGAGACGCTAAAGATGCTAGCTTCCCACCTGCATTGACTCTTGATAGTATTTCAGTATTTGACTCTTATTTTCCTTTAAAAGTCTTCACTTAAGTGATTTGTGCAATCCTGAAATTGTGAAGAGAAATTTTGTCTTTACACACCTCTGAAACTTGAATTACTGACTTCTTTTTTTTTTGTCACTCTGGGTACAGCTGCCATTTATAGCAACTCGTTTTGTTTGGCCATTGACAGACCCATATAAACTCCTAGCCAGAAGAGTGAGGAAAGGCAGAGGAAATGCGCCCACCTTCTGAGAGATGATAATTGTATACAAAACAAAAGATAGAAGAGTCTTTCAAAGCAGGTGGAATTAAAGCGCTGACACAGTAAGTATAAAGACTGAAACAGTTTTGTTAACATCCCTTCAGTATCCATCACAATTGGTCCTTCTTGCAGCTTGTCCAGTTTTCTGTTTGTTAGGCATCAGAGGATGACTAATATTCTGCTATTCAGAAAAATGGGGCTTTTATTGGCAGTAGTCGTCTTATGCAGCAATAGTGCTATTTTTAAAATGTAACATGCATTTTGCACATAAAGGTGTGCTGATTTCACTGTACCTTTTTCATTATTTTCTACAGAAAGCACAGTAGCCGAATTCCTCCTCTGATAGTTGGTTTTAGGTTATTGTTGCTCTGCTGATATCTTCTAACCTGATATTTTCAGGACCACAAGACATCTGTTTCTCATACTGGTTTTAGTGGGATCTGTCTGTGCTTATGAGGAATGTGTTGCTTTAGGTGTCCAAGTGTATGGCTTGGTGTTCAGCTTTTGGCACCTAGCTGTGGCAAGGGTTAAGATCTCCTGAAACTTACAGGGAGAAGCTTGTCCCTACTTAAGCAGATGGGTATTTAGCCCGGAATTTTCAAGGGACTTGGTTATTTCTGAAAACTGCAGGGGTGATGGGAGTGCAGCTCTGCCTGTCCCCTTCCACCGATCGCAAGGATTATGTGACAGTTGGAATTTGAGGCCATGTGTGCCTGAAGCACTCAGAAAAACAATCCAGTGCATTGCCCATCTCCTGTTTCCCCTACCAAACAAATCAGTCTTCTTTGGGATTTCACAAGGAAAAGATGTTCAGAAGGTAGAGTCTGGAAATGGGCCACGTTGCCCATTGTTTCTCTCTGTGAAGTGACCACGCTCTTCCGGCTTGTCTGTAAGCCTGACTGAGTAGGAGGAGGCTGGTTTGTGGTATCCTCACATGTTTATGGGCTCTTCGAGTGCTTTGTCAATGGAAAATGACTTTGGGACAGGTATTGGCTTTTTGGTGTTGCTTTAGATTGACAGTGTTTTTCACATGTGCAACTTCAATGTAACTGTGGGAAAATCTGTTTCTGACATGTTCTTTTTGATAAACCTGTTAATACTTGCTGTCTTTGGGGACAGGACATGCTCCACACATCTAATTAACCTATCTCATTTCAGACTTCACAAGAGTACAAAATGAGTACTTTTCCGTCATATTGAAATCCTCTTGCTTCCAACCCACACTCCAATTTTGTATGTCAGGCTTCCTCTGAAGCCGAAGCTCTGTTCTCAAAGAATGGAAAGGAAGTGCATAATGAATCAAGAATAGGTTAATTTTACATCTTATGTTTAAATGCATAGCTGGGTGTGTTGTTTTAGTACTTGTGCATATATGTTTAACATTTGTGTTATATGTAACAGCCTCCCCTCTGTGAAGATCTCTAAGGCGTGCCGCAGAGGAGACTTCAGCCAGCTGGAAATGAAGTAGATTCCTACCTGTGAAAAGGGGGGATGGCACATATCTTTGCCTACCTGTTATATGGATCTTTACATGTGTCTACTTGACATACATATATGGTGTCAGTTCCGTTAGGATCTGCAGTTACCTAAGTGTTCTCAGTTGAATAACCTGCTTTCAGTCACTTAATTTTGCGTATGTTGTCAGCCTTGGCATTATATTCTTGGGCTTACTCTCCGCCAAAGGTAAATATTTCTGAGAAATTTCAAGGGGATTTCTCTGAGTACAAGAGAGGTGAATAAAACGTCTGAGGACAGTGTGTAGGGTTTTCGAGAGCTATGTAGTATCAGTAGGATTGCACGGGTAAGAAGCTGACATTTATCATGGAATTAGTTCCATGACAAGAAATGATTTCGCATCCTCCAATGGAGGCTAGCGTGACGCTTACTGTATGACTCCTTGAAGACCTTTTACCTGATTTATTGTATTGACCTCTGCAAGAAAAGGTGTCCAGCTCTGGAAAAAACATGCAAGACAAATACTTTTGATTTGTAGCTTTTATAGTTCGGTGGAAAAAGGGCCCTCTGGACCTTGGTGTTATGTATAGAGTTTTCTTTCTAGCACTTCTTTCTATGGTCTGAGCATACAATGTGAAAAAAAACCTGAGAATGCTGTTCTCCACGGATTTTTATGCTCAAAATTCAGGCAATAATAGCATTAATGCTGCATACACAGTCTTGTTTCTTTTTGTTCACATGAGTGTGTTTGTCCATTCTGTGGTCTAAATGCCTCTCAGACATGTGTGCATTTTTGTACAAGCCTTAGATCCCTTGGATAGTACCTTTTACACTCCTTTAGTCTATTTTGTTCTGCTCTCACTATTGTTACAGTATAGAATCTTTATAGATTTTTTTTTTTCCCCGTGACTCTAATCTTGGCATCAAATTCATTACATGCAGAAAGCGTGACATGTAGAGAGTAGTAATGAAGTGAATGTGATTCTTCAGAGGCACAAGTACTTGCCCAAGTGGTTACAGCTGTGTAGGGTTGGAGCTACAGACCATAAGCATGAGTTGCACACTTTTTCAGATAATAACCTCCTGTGCGTTAGGTAATTCCAGAATTACAGGGGCTACAAAAAGGCACTTTTGTTGGAAAAAATAATGTTGCCAGAATACACACATTTGCTTCTAATCTTGGAAAATCCCAACATATCTGAAATTTTAATAAAACACCATTTTTATATGTTTAAGAACTATTTTAGGAATGTTACAGGTTTTAAAATACAGCACTTACAATTTCCCTTTGCTTCCAGGGCATGCACAGTTGGACTTAGAGTATTAAGGTGAACTGGTTTTATAGGCCATATGGAAAATAGTACCAATAAAATACCTCAGAACTCTTTAAAATAGCCTGAAATAGAGCGGCATGGCGGATGGTATAAAAAGTTTATTTCTATTCTTTTTGAGATGACCAGTATAATTTGTTTGCCGCCTATTTAAGTCTTTTCATCATACCATGCTACCTTGTATTTGTTTGGTTCAAAATCTTTAGAAATTCTTGGCTTGAATGCAAGCACTGGATAGTGAAGAGAGATTACAGGTGATGAATGGATTGAGAGCAGCCCTGTGGAGAAGGACTTGGGGATATTGGTAGATGAAAAATTAAATATGAGCCGGCAACGTGTGCTTGCAGCCCAGAAAGCCAATCATGTCCTGGGCTGCGTAAAAAGCAGTGTGGCCAACAGTATATTAAAAGGGGGCTTACAAGAAAGATCTAGAGAGACTTTTTACCAAGGCCTGTAATGACAGGACAAGGAGTATCAGTTTTAAACTAAAACAGACAAGATTTAGATTAGATACAAGGAAGAAATTCTTTACAGTGGCGGTGGTGAGGCACTGACACAGGTTGCCCAGAGAAGCTGTGGATGCCCCATCCCTGGAAGTGTTCAAGGTCAGGTTGCACAGAGCTTTGAGCAACCTGATCCAGTGAAAGATGTCCCTGCCCATGGCAGGAGGGGCAGACGAGAAGATTTTTGAAGGTCCCTTCCAACCCAAACCATTCTATGATTATACCCAGGGCTCCATCGTGCGATTAGTTGAATGTCTTCTGCATTCGCTGAAGGTGGAGGAGTGGCAGCTGGGCAGTTAGGACTCCTGTTTGTGGGAGCTGTGCTCTTTGAGAGGAAAACCTTATAGAGACATTGCATCCTGGTAAAATACGTACCTTTAGAGATTGTCTCGTGGATGACCAAGTTTACTTACACAGAAGTAATGCTGGAATTGGGGTGATGCAAGCAATGGTGACACAGCAGCCTTTTGGAGGGCATGACAGGAGAACAACCACCTGTTTGATAGGTGTTTCTAACTGACATGTACAGCAATAGCGAAAACTTCTCAGTCCCTTCAGCGATGGGTAAGCCCTGATGTTGAGCTCATGTATTTTGTTTGTGAAGAAAGGAACATCTGAAAACAGTTCAAGTTATGTTTAATATTGATGGCGAAGGAAAACCATGCCAGCGCCAAACACAACCTAAAATTCAACCAATTAAAAAAAAAATGCGCTACCATTTCCTTATGTGCTTTTTCACTCTTCTCTTTAGTAGAGAATGTAGGGGAGGTGGAAGGTGGCAGGTGTAGCTGACACATTGGCATCATCTGATAGGCTTGGCGGCAGTGAGAGATAAGTTGAGCTGACCGGGATCTTAACGAAACAGGCTACAGAAAACCTGTTATTAGCACCCCTGGCTGCCCTTTCCCAGTGCTTCTGCAGTGGGTCTGTGGGCACCATCGCACGCACCATGATGTTTGTAGCTGTCTGCAGGCTCTCCCACACCGGATCCCGGCGCCTGCTGAGAGTTCTGCCAGCAGCAGGGCAGGTTTTGTCCCCGCGACGAGATCCTGCCTGCATGACCTCTGCTGCCTTGAAGCTCCCGGGTGACTTAGCTTGCCATCTTGCTGCTTCACTTGCAGCTTTCTGCATTTCTCCCTTGCAGCCGTCTTTCAAACATGCCTTTTTATATGGTAAATTTTGTAAAAGCTGCGGTTGATTCGTAGCACACGATTGCTTGGAAGCTGTGGTAAATTCCCTCTTCTGGTTAGCAGAATGAAACCTGAGAGCTTGACCTAGAAATTGAAAGTAAAGAGGCAGAAGGAAGAGTTAATGGATTAACTCCACAGAGCAGCTGAAATAAAAGCTCCCTATGTTTCATTCTGCTGCTGTTTCAGCAAAGAGAGGATTTTCTTTAAGTGTCTGCTTTAACCGTGTGGATGGATCTCTGCCAGCTGGTGACCCAGGAAAGCAAAGAACTTTCATCTGTACCAAAGGAGTGCACAGCCCCTTCTTCCTCCCTTACAAACACGTTTTAAAAATACAGTTCTGTTTTATTTAGTCAGAATAATGAAATGCAGGAGGTGAGGGGTTAAGAAGACAACAGAGGGAACATGTTTTCTGGTTGGCCTAATGGAGAACATAGAAAGGACGTTGCACATGGCAGGGGCTATAAGGAGAGATGCCTCTGTGCAATAGAGAAAACTCATACCAAATGAGCAGAAGGAACAATAGAATGAACAAATCTTTCAGATATCTTTTTAAAATAAAATGGACAATTATTACTTGGATTCTGAAAGTACTTCAGACTTCTGTGTATTTTGGGGAGGTTTGTGGTTGGGTCAGTAGTAGTCTAATCTACTTATTCTGAAGGATTCTAAAAAAAAAAATACTTATTTACTGCCTTGCAGGTGGCAAAGGTCTGCAGATTTCCTCCAGACAAGCCTGTTTCCTGTTAAGAAGATGCTGATCATTGACATTTAACATCTGTGCCCAATAGAGAGCACATAGTTCTCTGAGGGACCTTAGATTTGGGAAGGAGGCAGGGACCTAAAATTGTTTGTGCTCCACTGAGATATTCGCATTTACTGGTGTCTGAGAGATGCTTAAAGCAGTTGCCTGATAAATTATTCTACTGTCTTGCTCGACTCTGCAGCTGAACATTGGAAAGATAGCATTTTGCCGTTAAATGAAAAATACAGGGGCAAGAAGATGTCTGTCTCCCTGGTCTGCCTGCATGATGGCTTTGCTGGCACCATCTGTCTTGCAAAGCAGTACACTTGTTTCTGACCGAAGAGATAAACCCTGTGTCACAGATTGTGCCCTGCTCCTGTCTGGCTGTAAAACGATCATTAAAAGAGCTCTGACCTTGCAGTTTCTTTCTTTATGTAGTTTCTGGTGTGATCTAACAACAGTAAACTAACAGCTGTGGAGTCAGTAGTTCCCCAAATTATTTTCTTCCCTGCATTGAGAAATGCTGCTCCCCCACCAAGAAACTCTCAAGACAGTTAGTAATAGGCTTTACGTACAATTTTGTATTTCTTAAAAATTCAGCAGTTTCTCTTTGCTCATGTTTTGACACACGCAGATCCATGAGATAGGTTTGGTTTTTTTTTAATTAATCTTTTTTTTCTTTTACTTCCAGAATTTTAAAACTGCTGCTGGATTCTTTTGTAACTTACAAATTTAGAAAATATTTTTTGTTTTGTTTTGAGGACCTTTTTAGTCTACCTGTAGAATTTTAATCTTTTCAAGTGAAAGGGCAGTTCAGGTACCTCCTCTTTCTTTGTGTTTAGACAGAGTGTTTGAGGTGCAGATCTGCCATTTATCAGAGAACTGAGGTTTGACACCCCAGCTGCTTGGCCCTGCAAGCAGTACTGATTACCCGGACACTCAGATGTTTTGACTGCCTTGCCTCCCTTACCAAGCATTTCAGTGAGGGTGTCCGGGATCAGCTTCCACTTGTGGTTTGTCTTTGGAATCACGAGGGAGTCTGGCTGTCATCCTTCAGTGGGTGTCCTTAACATTTGTCAATGACCAGTTAACAGAAGGTTTTTAAATTTCAATAATCTTCTATTTGCAGAAATGCACATTAGGTAGGGAGCTACGCTATCATCCAGAACAACTGGTCTACACAGCTAAACAGATTGCCTAGTAAGGGATGATTATAGGAGGAATCCCAATGGGAGAAGTGCCACCTGAAACAGGGCACAAATAAGTCGTGCGTTCAAAAATGGAGGTGTTAGCCAAACACAGATGCGGAGACAATCTTCAGTATTGTGGATAATTCTTTATCTGTACCTTGTCAAATTTTCCAAATCATGACATAACTTAAGCTGGGACTTTTAGTTTTTCTTGTGCTGTGGCATGTTGCCCTACACTTGTCAAGCAGATTATAAAACCTCAGAATGTTAGAGTACAGACATGGAGAAATTAAATAATACATTTATAATCTTATGCCCTGTCATAATGCCCAGTGTCTGTGTTGCAAGCTTTGAGATAGTCTTATCACTGAAAATAAATTTTGCACTTCAGTTGGCTGATGATGTATGCTTCTTGATCCTGAAGTAAGAGTGAAGGCTTGAGGCGAAAGATGTCAGTTTTGTAATAGTGATTAAAATATATATATGTACACCTAAAAGAATTGCAGTTACAAATTCGAGACCTTCACTTGTGGTCTGTGGACGGAACAGAGTCTTACCATGAAAAGAAACAATATCTAGGAATGTCAAACCCCAGACATGAGTGGGAGAGCTATGTATAGCCTTTGCACCCATATTCTGAGGTTGCCGTAATAATGAGATGATACAATTGCAATCTTACATATATTAAAAAATAAGAACGCATATCATTTGTATTTTTGTTCTTAATGATCACATGCTCAAGCTGGTTTTTTTATTTATACTCCAGGTGAAATTCTCCTCTCATCACGTAACTCTGGGAGCTCAAGCTTTATACATAATGCTAATATTGTAAGCTTTGTCACAAAATCCAAAATGTTGGCAATGTTATGGGTAGAAGATTAAGTTGCTTCAGATTATAAACATAATGAATTTTCGAGACCTGTGGTGACTTTCAAGTATTCTTTTGTTGTTCTGGTTTTTTGAAAGAGGTGTATGAAAATGAACTGAGAGCAAGCAGCATGTAGAATGGCACAGGAGGGAGTTTTTCATTACTGTTGTATTTATCATTTAGCACAACCCTGAGCTCTGTCAGACTTAAATGGCAAGCTCATTGTTAATTTCAAAGTTCAAAGAGTTCTTTAAGCTTTCCCTTATTTTGCTCACTCATAAATAGCATTATGGTTTTCAGTGCCCGATTCCAGGGTTCTCGCCAGTATTATTAGGTTGTCCTTGATAGGTGGGAAAATCCATCTTGCTAAAGGAGCTGTGATTCAAGAGGTCAGAGCATTGTCTGTCTCTGGAAACAAGGCCCATAAAATACTGCTTAACAAAGGGTTCTATTTGCAGTGTGGAGTCTCAGCATACATCTGGTAAGTGCCTGGACGTCAGAGCTGAAGAAATATATGAAAATAAAGAAAATAAATACCCAGCACTACTAAACACTTGCGGGTACACTGAGGAGAAGAAAGAAATCCGTAAAAGGAGCCACTCCACTAAGGAGTTTTCTTAGCAAGGATTATTTCTTACCTTTTGAAATGTTCTCATGGTGTTTTCACTTTCTAGCTAAATGGAAAAAGGAACATTTTCTGAGAGGCTCTTGCATTCATCCCTCCCTCCCCTACAACTTTCACGCTAATAAGCTGCACAGATCTCAGAAGCAGTTTTCTGTGTGGCTGTGGCAGGTCTGTTAGTAGATTAAATGATAAAGGTGGATTTATAAAGGGGTTTAGTATCTTTAGAGCTTGTGAGTGATTTTGAGTTTAAAACCCACTAAGGTTGATCGTTCCCAGAAGAGATAAAGGTTTGCCAAAAGTGAGGGAAGTTTCCCTTTCTAAACCACCTGTCTTGATCGCTTGAAAACTAATATAGGTGAAAAAGAAAGGTAATAATGACCTTTTTAATCTTGAAAATGCAGCTAGATTGGGTAGCTTTGGTGATAATTCAGCAGTTCTGTCTAGGAAGTGGGTCTAGAGCCCCGATCCACGTAGAGCTATGAGTGTTTGGCTGAATTCCAGTCTAAATTGTATTCAGATTGGTAAACTAGAATGAGAATTTCCATTGCTGATGTGCTGAGCTGGCCAGCTCCCTTTATTTTATTACTTAATGGCATGCTGCCCTATTGACCAAGTCCATGTCAAACTTGAATGAATGCTGACAAGAGAGGTTACATCACCCCCTTCTTAGAAGACACTGGAGTTTCGTGATGCCTGTCTGTCTTTCAGTCGATATTCTTACTCTTGCACGTAGACATTCACAAGTGTGTAATCTCTTTGTCGTTGTACTAAAAAATTCTTGAAGTGGTTTTAATGATTTTCTGCTTCATGTTTTCTGTACTAGACATGCATTTTCTATACGAGGACCATAGACTGAAGCTCTGTTGTCTTTTTCACAGGATCAGTATAGGTTAATGTTGTTGGAGCTATTTCGCAAATTCATTTTTCGTGAATTTTGGTAATTTTTTGATAATACACAATACCAAAAGGAAAAGGTAGCTTCTCAGCCAAAGATGATTCTCCTGACTTTTACAGGCGCAGGGAAGGTAATGCTGAGTGCAGTCAATGTGCTGGTCTGGCTGATGCCGTACCTTCAGTAGTGGTGGTTCAGTTCCCTGCTACCCATCACCATGCCTCCTGAAGGCAGGAGAACCAAATACACACTTGTATTCTGGACTTGCCGCCACTGGGGCAGAATGTCAGCCTCAGAAGACCAGTGATCAAATAACTGATTTAATTCAATACTAGGAATGCTTATTGATTCCCATCAGACGTTGTCTATTCTGCCTTTATGTGAGCAGCCACAATCAGCAGCATAAAATCTTGTTTAAAAAAAGACAATGATAGAAAAGTGAGATTCCCCTGATCTGTAGCAGGGTCACAAGTACTGGAAGGCACAGCAGAGCTGAAGAGATCTTCTAGACCTTCTGAAAGATGCAACGGCATTAATTTTATCTGTTGTTATGTATGATGTACCACTCTGTGCAAGCAGATGCAGGTAGAATTACTGCTGAAAATAAGTCACTGATAAAACATTCATCATTTTTTCATGTGTCAAATTTGTATTTGCGACTGGCCTTAATTTCCCTTGCCCGTGTGACCTGGCCCGTATTCCAGTGTCTCAGCTGATAGGGCCATTTAAGGGCACTTTCCTCTGCGCCTTTGTGGTTTGAGCGTCCCAGGAGATGGGAGAGCTACTCTGGCCATTCGTCTTTCGGCCGTGTCAGCAGCTGCTCAGCTCACTTGTGTCCTTGCTCCTTCGGCACTTTCATGCTGCCCACCTGCATGGCACAGCGCGGGGGGGATGCAGGGCGGGGAGCCAAGGGGATGGGGGCAAGCAAACAGGTTCCAGCAGGAAAGTGTAGAAGAAGGTGTGGTAGTTTTGATGGAGTAAACCAACACTTTCCACAAAAGAATTTCTGAAGTAGGTGGTCTTTTTATTAAGTGCTTGACAGTTAAAGAGCCCATGGGACCAGGCAGAGTTCTCAGGGCTGTTTGGGCTCTGCAGAAGGTTTGACATGGGGCAGCTCTACTGGTTTGCTGCTGTTGGGCTGTCTTTACATTGATAAAGCCTATGTATTTTTTTCCTGTTCCTGAGATTCTACAGAAGATCATTCATCTCATTTATGTGTATAGCTGGCTTCTGCTATGATTAATTGTACTTTGAGGAAGGGGCTGAACCATTGCCTTCCGGAGGTCCCTTCCGACCTGGGCGGTTCTCTGGTTCTGTGGATCCCTGTTGCAGGCTGCCAGTTCAGCTCCAGCCTTGCTAGGCTTTGCAGTCAGCAGCTTGGCCTGCAGCGTTGACTTGCTTGGGCTGTCTGGGGGCACCAGCTGGAGTCGTTTGGAAATGCTGTCTTTGTGAAATAAGTCATGAGGTGTTTTGTGTCTTAGCATGAATTTAGTTTTCAGGGCAGTGACAATTTCCAAAAGGATTTCAGTTTGTCTTTTGTGAAAAAGTTCTCCTTCACCTGAGACTTCATAAGCTTTATGATTATTATTTCTGGGTTTGGAAGTTACAGTCATAACAGTTTGTTGGGCCAACACCAGCTTTGCTTTTGCATAAATTTTGTGGTGCTTTTTTTTCATTTGTTTGAAAGAAAGTTTCTGAAATTCTTGGGCTTCCATGTTGTGATGAAATAGAATTGTTCTCAAAAATACACATTATAATGTGGAAAAGACTCCAATTCATGAGAATGGTTTTGGTTGAAAGCAAATTCATACTGCTGCGTGTAATCTTGTCTTGATTTACATCAGGTTGCTCTTCTATCAGTAGATGCTGCAGTACCTTGTCACAGACTCAGGAGATGATTTAGTTGATCTGAAATGAAGCAGGTTTTATTTGTTGTTGTTGCTGGGTTTGAGGCTTTTGCATTTTTGTTTGTGGCTTGCTTTGTTTTAAGTAAGCACATCATACAGACGGCAAACTGGGTTTACAGTGTTTTCTTATTAAGGACAGCTATACTGCCGTCTGCTCTCGGCTGTTACGTGAAATACACTGACAACTGTGAAGCAGATTCCCTGTTTTCAGGAGGTGAAGCTCAGCTGTGGGCTGTAGCAGAACCGTCCTGATTAGGTCTACCGTGTGGGTATGTAATTATATGTATACGGTTATGTGTTTGCGTAGCTGTTTGTAACCAGAATGGTTCTCATATGAGGAAAGATGTACTGCTGCAACTGCTTTCAGAAGGAGCCCAAAAAATTACTGCTTTCTGCGATAAAGCAATTCCTAAACTACACTGGGTATTTTAGCTGTGATTTGACTCTAGTAAGGTAGTGTCCCCAGTCAGCTTTGCCTCTGACAGAAGTCATTTCTGCCCCCAGCCATTCATTCCCTTTCTCATCTCTTGTTAGTGTAAACATTTGTGCAGCTTTATGGTAAATCAGATCAGGGAGTTAACAGGGGTTTTTTGGCCAGGGCAGTCCAAAGGTGATGAGAAGGGGCTGTGGTAGGGAGGCTAGGACTGCTTTCAGCAGCAGTGGCAGCCTATGGCAGCTTTACCTGTTAGTGATGCCGCAGCCAGGAGCTCTGGGAATTTTCAGAAAGGAAGCATCAGTCATTTCCTGAAATCGAGTTTTGCAAACCAGTATAGACTCGATGCGGTGTGTGTTGGGTAAGAAAACTTATCCACATCCAGGGAGCCAGTTTCCACTTGGTAATACCCTGGATGGATGAAGTGCATGTTTGACCTTTTAAGTTGTCCTGTGCGCGTTTGCCTTTGGTGTGTGCGCACGCCTGCTTCAATACCAAGAGATTATAAACTTAGCTCGTTTCAGGCTCCTTAGTTCTGCTCTGAATCTTGTCATCCATGGGCATGACACAGCTGTGATTCAGGCAGTGAGTGAAGAATATCGAGCCATTTGCTCAGGGAGAGTCTCCAGATTGGCTAGTCGGCTGTCAGGTAACCAGTCTGGGAGGAACTGAGGAACCATGTCCTGACAAGTGCTTGTTACCAGGATAATGATTATGTTCAAGAGGATAAAATGTAAATGTACATGAAATGACAGAGAGAGAACTCTTTCCGCTTTACTTGTAAAGATGTTGGATTGCAGCTGGAAGTGAGTGATAAGGAACATAGCAGAGCTGGAAATGAGCAGTGACCATCTTGCCTTCTTTCAAGTGTGTTGTGCCCTCTTGGGACATCAGAGAGCTTTCTGGTTTGTAAAGGCCAGTAAATGGCTGATTAGCGAACAGAAAGGAGCTGTAAATCCTTCCAAAAACATACTTTGCATTTTTATTAAGTAAAAAGTCCCCTTGAATGATCTGTGATCAAATGTTTTTGTATTTCCTGTCAGCTAAGCTAATTGATACGACTCACTGTACAGAAAAGCTTCTCTCCTGAATTTCATTGCTTCATCTTGGTCTGTATTAACTAGAACACAGATTCTTCTTATACACTGGCAGTGACCTTCAGGGCCAATAAATGAGAAAAGTTTTTAAGCAGAAAAAAGTGTGTCATTTCATTGTCTTCTGCCCTTTTTTATCAGCAAACCTAGATGCTCTCTAATGCTGCCCACTGATACAGCACAGAGCATTTGCTTGTTCAGTGCTTTTGAGCTGAGGAAAGGCTTGGAAAGCCGGATTAATTCCATTCAGTGTGAGCTGCCAATGTAGCCATGAACATGGTCACCAAAAATAGTGAGTATAGCAGAAATAGGTAGCAGCCATAGATGATCACCATTGCCTCCACAACAGCTCTTCCTGCTATCAACTTAGTTTGAGGTGAGGAGATAAACTGGACTGGAATTTCAGTGCTACCAGGGAAGCCTGAAGCAAAATCCATGGAGATGTGGCCCTGACTGACTCCGAGACTGTGCTGACTTGCCCTTGCTCTTCTTCACTGTGTGCGTTTGGCATAGCTTCACTGCAGGGCAGGAGAGTTCTGGTACCACAGCCATAGGTAATGGCCCTGGAGAGTGGATATTAGCTCTGAAAACCTGTCCCCATTTTGAACGGAAATAATGTAACCAGCTAGAGAGCAATCAGTCTGGATCCAGGCTTTTCTTACATGGTTGCTTTAACAAAATGTATATCTTCATTAATCAAATTAGAGATGTAATTAATTTTATTGAGTGACTTTAATTGGAGTGAAGACAATCTTGTGGAGAAAATACATGGAACTAATGAACCTGCTTTTTTTTTTAAGCATCTGGAGCTGGCATGATTCTTGTTTCAGTGCACAGAACAAAAATAATTTGAGTTCAATTCTCTGTTTTCTAGACTGTACCTTTAAAATTCTTAGCAGCTGGTAAAAGAGAAAAATACTTTGTTGCCTTATCTTTCCTTCTGCTTTTTCGCTGTACCTGAATTTGGGAGTGTGAGGGTTGCTCCAGTGGCAAGTGATTAGCTTGTCCCCTGTGCTTTTTTTTATTATTACTTGCCTGTCATTTTCAATCCTTTTCCCAAATTTTTTTCTATATAACATCTCATATGCATTTCTTCTGTCATCTGGGCATCCTCTGCCGCTACTCCTCTTCGCTTACCAATTCCTTCGCTTTTCTTTCAAGTGTGCTTATTATTAGCCTGCGCTGACTGGAGTCAAAAGTATGTGTGTTGCTTAGTTTTCCATGGCATAGAGAGACTTGGCTGGCACCTTATTAAATACTCTGTGACTGTTCCTTGCAGATGGACTACATGCTAACTTTTAGAAGGGTCTCTATGCTCAACTGGTACAGTCGTCATCACCAAAGCAAAGCAATCTGCTTTGTAACATGTCAGCATAGCTCCTTACTTTCCTTTGTTTTAACTGAGTAGTTTTATCTGCTTTTTGTGGATTTGCTGACATGCAACAAAATATCTCTCCTGTCTCTGATTTTTTTTCCTTCTCCTATCTGACTGTGTTGGGGTACAGAAGAGATTCAGTGTGTGACAGGGTTATGTTAGTGCTTCGATGCTGTAATTACCTGTGCAAAACTGAGCTGCGCTTTAAACTGAATCACTGCACTCAAGTGTTGGTTTTTGCTGTGCTGAAAAGCTGTGTATCTGGGCCTGCTTTTGTTTTTTTTCTGTTTCAATCCATGGCACAACAGGTAGGGTAGCCTGTCTGCTTTACTTTCTCAAGACAGAGCTACGTGCAGCCAACTCCCTGAGACAAGATGCTAGGTCCTGCATTGCTTTGAAGCAATCTTGATTTTCAGTTTCAATTCAGTCTACAGGACATTAACTGAAGTTTTAGTGTAGTGGAAAGTAGCAGGGCTGTAAATCTCATAACAAACACTGTTCTGTTCTCCCACCAACTGTGCTTTTCCCTGAAAGAAAGGAGAAGGGAATGGTGGCAAGGGAAGGGAAGCCCGAGACATTTCCAATAATCAAATGATACTGTTCATCTTGGTTTTAACACTCTGTCAAGGAAAGTATCTGATGATAGTGCTGCCTTTGGAGATTTTCATCTGGTAGTCCCTAGAACAGATGAATCTTGCTTGCATTTTTTGGCAGCATGCTTCAGATGTGACCCAGTGAGAAAAGAAGTAACTGGGACTTTGGGTTGCCTGTTGAGACAGCTGGGGAAAGCGTGTTTGCAAATCCATGCTGGTTTGTTTGTGGGTTTTTTCTTCTCTGCATGAAAACAAAAGTTACTTCCAATTAGTTTTCATCGATATAAAACCAGAGGAACTAAGCTAAAACTTTGTTTCTTCCTCCCCCCTCCTTTTTTTTGTACTTTGTTTTCATATGCCACAGCCTTTTATTTCTCGCTCTTATAGTTGCTAGCTTTATCTCGAAAATGCCACTTTCAGTGCACAATGCCTACAACTAGGGTTGAAAGAAGGAAAACTGAGGACTTGCAAAAATAAAACCAAACACTGGCAACATCAGCAGACTGATGGTCTGCCCCGCTCTTCCTCTTCCAACTTCCTCTAACCCAACACCATATCTTCCTTCAAAAGCTGTCTATGGTTACATCATCATCTGCAGTATTAATAAAATTGGCTGTGGACACCCAGAGCTACCTGGAAGGAGTGACAGGTCTGTTGACAGAAGTGCTGGCTGTTGCCAGTTTCCTGTATGCTTGGAAGTAGCCTTTGCAGAATACCCTCTGGTGAAAGCCAGCCGTGGGCTGTGGCCCATCCATAGATGTGTCAGTGCGTCTGCTTGCTTTCCAAATACAATACAGTTGGAAATGTGACTTAAAGATAGAGGAGAAAGCTTTGTGTAGAACCAGAGAGACTGCTGCCTGGCGTGGTAGTTGGTTCTCCTTGCCAGCACGTTGCCATGTCGCCATAAGGTGCATCCAGTTTCAGTAGCATATATTGTGTCAATAACGATGACATTCATCTGCTTGTTTGATGAGCAGACTAGAATAATCACTGGAAAGAGAATAAGAAAATGGAAAATGTTATTTGGAAGGGAGAGACAAAAGGTAAAGAAGAGGACCACAACTTAAAATCCTTCATGATTCAGTAGTAATACAGCATTAAGTAATGTATCTGTGTAGTCAGACAGGACTTCACTGGATATTGGAGATGATTTAACACTTCTGCTTTGCTGTGTTGAGGTTGACTGGAACTTAAGGAAACTACTGAAGAAAATAGATCTGGCATTTCACTGTGGTTGGTATCCTGTGATACTTTCTTTTCAGTCCCAGAAAATCCCCAGAAGGCTATAAGACAGAAGAAGATACTTTATTTCACTGAACTTTCACTAGCCTGAGATTATAGGACCTCCTGCATTAGGCTGCTGGGGCAGTGGAGAGTCTCATTTTCCTTAATACAGGTAAGGCATCTCTTCCTTCTCCTTCCTTCTCCTAAGATTTGAAAGAAAAGGATGAGCTACAGGGAGGGGTGTTGCATTGAGAAAGTTTTTTCTTAAAGTATGTTGTGCTATATCTGTTTGGGAGTTTGCAGCAAGCTTCGTTACAGCTTCTGTGTGCGTTTGGCATAGCTTCACTGCAGGGCAGGAGAGCTCTGGTACCACAACCGTAGATCATGAGCCTGGAGTGTGGATATTAGTCCTGAAAACCTGTCCTATCAAAGCAATGTGGTTGGAGTTACTTGAACTGGGGAAGCTTAATGCATGTGGGAATGAGTCTGGGGCTGGGCACAGCCCAAATGTCTGAGACTCAAACCACAGGTTCTTGATAAGGTTTGTGAACTGTATTTTTTTAGTAATAATTTGTATAGATCGTCCGTGCAGCTGGGTGCAAAATCAGAGCACGAGTACCAGGCATTAGTTCTGTAGGATTTTGTTACATGAGAGAAACAGGGTGGTTCAGGTGGCATCTTGTCTGTTTCTTCTGCTGACTGAGAAGGAGATAGTTCCAGAGATGGATCCACTCACTTGCTCTCTAAACAGTTTCTCTGAGGCTCTTGCTGTCAGCAAGATCCGTCAGGGAGAGATAGTTGTAATGCAGAGTCAGAATGGCAGTGCCTTGCAAGAGTTTGGTTAATAATAAAAAATAAATGTAAAATATATCAGAATTCCTGAAATACTGTGGTGTTATCTTTATGCTAGATGTGCATAGATATCTAGTTGCAAGAAGAAATAAACCAAGGAGATATTTTTTGGCATTCTCCAGACTTCTCCGTATTTGCTTGAGGTACTGCAGATTTGACCTGTGAAGAGGGAGTGAAACAGTTTGATCCCATGTCTGTTCCAATTTTGGTCTTTTTGCTGACACAGCTGAGAGGGAGGTAGTTGTGAATTGTTGATGAAGCTTCATAAATTGGAAGTAAAAGACACATTATGAAGAGATTATGTTATAATGTCCTGATAAGTATTGAAGAGGTGGTCCTGCCGTACATTACTTTCTCTTTTAGTGTGCTGCCTGCGTTGCATGCAAGAACCTGTACTCTCCTGCAGTCACTTCTTCTACCATAAAGATTGTGAGCACGATGCAACCAGAAAACATGGCTGGTGAATGGAGCACAAGACTTCTAGCCAAGTGAACTAATCCTGTTTCTAACTCTGCTACTGATTCATTTTATACTCGGGTGCATCACTTTGTTTTTGTGCCTCAGTTTCATATGTCTTTAATGCTACCAATCCCTCGAAACAACTTTGGAATAAAAATGTTTACTGCTTTCTCATGAGGGAACCTCCAGGTCACAGCTGTTTTTATATGACTGCTGCATATGAGACCCAGTTTTTATATGACTGCTGCACATCTGTATGAGAGCCGCTGCATTAGCAGAAACTAAATTTAACAACTGCTGAGTCCTCCTTTGAAGGTCATCCTTTCTTAAATATTCACTGGGTTCTGTTACATTTTATGTCTGTCAAGAAACCTCCTGACTCCTATTGCTCTGTAACCAGCATTTTGAAAACTGGAGGGGTTTTTTTCAAAGTGCTCTGCTGCCTGTGCTGCCTGGTCTCCCTCTCCGTCTGTTTCAGGCTTCCGTCTCTCTTGCTTTTGGTCCCTGTGCTTCTGGTGTTGCTGACTGAATCTTGCACAGCCTTTTCTTCATCCCTTCTAACTCTTATTAAATGCAGTTTATCTCTCTGCTGTTAAGTAGTCTATTGATTCACTTTAGAGTTTATTAGATTATCGCTGTCTGGGTTTTGAGTTTTTTTAAGCGTTTTTTCAGACGTGTATTTGTGCACATATGAAAATAAATCAATGAGCAGGGACAATGCACAATTATTTACACAGCTACAGCCGCCAATCTAATGTAATATTGTCATTTAAATGCTTGCTGAGTATTCAGACAGTGAAGGTCTGTACTGCCTGCTCTGCAGTGCTGGAGCCCTAGGGTAATGTTTTTCATAGCTGTTTATTCCTAAATACTCTTGATGGAAATACAAATGCCACCAAAGCTCCATATGTGGTTTCAAGTACTGGGAAAAGGGGGAATGGAGGGGCCTGTATTGTTTCAAAAATGGCACTAGAACTTTAAAATCTGTCTGAAAAAGAAACTGAGATGCAACGGGTCTGTTTGAAAGAGAAGAGTGATAAAACCAAGTAGAAAATTGATCTGCAAAGCCTGCAAGTTTACTTGTAAAATTCCCCTCCAGCAGAAGCTTAGACACTTGAATGAAAATACACTGCCAGTGCTGAGGTTAACCCTTAGCAGCCCAGAGTGCTTTTCATCACCTGTGCCTTCCTAGGGAGACCTTGACTGTTGTCTGTGCAGGATTTCTCTGGCTAGGGAAGGCAAACAGTTTATCTCAGCAGTGCCTTGCAGTTCAGTCTCTGAAATGATTCATATTTGTTTAAATTTACAAGTGCGCTGCCCTGCTTGGTGCCGTGCTGGAGCTGTGCGGTGTCCAGCGGTGTGTGTTTGTCACTGGGCTGCCAGGGATCAGCGTTCCGCTGCTGGAGTGCTCTCGGTTTTGCCGGCTGGTGGGAATAGGGACAGGAATTTGGGGATTACAGATGTTCGTGCAGCCAAAAAGGAAAGAAGCCAAGTTCAAAGCGACATAGTTAAATTCTGTCCCAGGGGCCTGGCTTTTATTTTCCTGAAGACATGAAGACCTCAAAAGACTTTTTAGTCTCATGGTTCATCACTCCCCGCACCCCTGTTCTTGGTAATCTGTCCTCCATTAGGAAAGTGTTCTTTTAAAAGTCTTTAACGCACCAACGTGACATTGCTGCACCAGAAAAGAGTCCATCATTTAATGTAAAACCTGCAGTTTGCTGTGAACGTGTTTGCACAGGCACAAGCCTCAATTTAGCAGAGCTCTTTAACACGTTCCGAAACCCTGCTAATGCTAATTGAGCATTTGTCAAAGTGGTTCGTGCTTGGGGCCACACTCCTTCTGTGGAGAAAAATATGTAAGTGTACACATATGCATATATGCTCAAAGGAAGAGATTTCATATCTAGTATTAAAACAGACCCAGAGCCATTGATGTGGGCTCACAGTTTATTTGTAGGGTAAACTTTCCTTCAGAGAGCTTGTTGTTTGTCACCTTATTTTTTAACTGATTTTTCTTTCTTTGCTGCACTATTCCTTTTTCAGTCCACATTTCAGTAGGGTTTTTTCTTTCTGTGGCACAGCCATTGGTGTGGTACAATCAGAGCTCCTCTGTTCCATTCTTCTGCTAAAGGCTTCCTCCAGCCTGGCTTTATTTTACCCTCAAAGGTTGCTAGAAAGAAACTCTGTTCCTTTCCTGCTTATTTTATACAAGCTCCACTGTAAAGTTAGCATTAGTTCAGTTGGAGGGAAAAACATCTACTCCTGTTCTATACCAGATTTTCTCTACTGCCATATATACTGGTGTATGTTGTTTTACTTTAATATGGTTCTGCAGCTAGCGCTTTCCTGTGCAGCCTCAGGTTCCTTACCTGTGGTTTTGTTGATATAAAACCAAGGGCAAATTGTTGATGTTATCCAAGATAGACTGCATTGTCGGAGGTGCGCAGGTTTAATTTTGGGTGTTAAGAATGCCCGTTCTGTGCACCGTGTGTGTCTCTGCTGCTCCCCTTTTCCACACCTGCTTTGATGGAGCAGTTTCCATAGCAATAACCTCTTCAAGTTTTCCAGAAGTGTTACAGGAATGATTTTCTGTCTCCTCCTCCTCAACAATTCAGGGAAATGGAGCTTATTAGAGATACTTTTTTGTCCTCTGTGCCTTGATAGGAGCCTAGCAGGGGCACTCTGCAATCCCAGGTAAAGCTGTCTGCAGCGCACAACTGCTCTTCCGTGATGAGGACCCCAGCCGGGCTGCCCACTGCTGCAATTTGCTTGACCTAATAGAGGTTGTCTTCCCTTGTCTCTTGACTCAGGGAACAGTATTTTTATGCTGCTCCAACTTCTAAGAAGAATGAGCAGGACAAATGTTTTTTAAAAAAAAAAGTATTCTGAAAATGAGGAAAAACTGTGATATATCCTAAAGACTGAGAGCTGATCATTCAAGTTGCCATCACGTTTCTTTCTTCTGCCAGGCATGTGAGGTACTACACAACAGTTCAACTTGCAGCTCAGTGGTGTGTGGGAAAACATAAATCGCTGGAGAAGGAAATCATTAAGCAGCTTCCTGGAAACCTTCACGAGCCTGAAAAAAGGAGGAGATAGGTGTTAACATGGGACAAACAGTGGTTGTCTTAAAAAGTAATGCCTTCAGGGGCAGATACGAGGTTGTGGTTTGAGAGTGAGATGCAGGTGATGGGATCTGTAGCCATGTGGCAAATCCTTACTTTGTGCCCTACTAGGCCAGAATGGAGTGACCTGATTAACGCAGTTACCCATGCTGGTAACGTCCGAGGAGCAGTCCTGAGGTACAGCCTAGAGCACTAGGACCAGGCTTTGGGATGCTACTATTTCTGAATTGATGAGCAAGCTATTACACCAAAAAAAGTTTAATGGGTAGAAATATGTTGAAAGTAGTTCATAGACAAACCTGTGAAGTCTTCTAGGGTGACACAAGTGAAAATAGCTCCCAAGCATGACGGAGCTAAGTTAATTTAAAACTGTGTTTGCCTAACAGGGACGTTGGAAACAGCTGACTTTGAAGCACTGTCTGAGACACGAGTCTGTATGGCTCGTGCTTGACGTTCACACTTGGAATTGAAATAGTAGGGCATAACTTAGCTTTGTTTTTACATTCTCCCTCCAGATTTGTGACCAGACAGCAGCAAAGTTGTGGAGTTCATAGGAAAAGCCTCTTTCTGTGGACATGGAGATGAGCCCCATCCCAATGCTAAGATCCTTTATAATCTCCATGTGTCCTTGGGATTTTAGTCCATATCCGAAGTCTGCCAGACCCCTCACTGTGTAGGCGTTCTATTTCACCATTTGTTTCAGCCTTGGAAAGACCTTTTTGGATGTTTTAAAATAACCATGTTGTCATTCCTTAGTTAAAAAAGAGCTTTTCTTCTCTCTGTTTTTTCCCCCTTCAACCTCAATTGTTCAGACTTTTTAATAATTCATATCCCTTTTGACTTCACACACTTGCTTGTGCTACCTGTGGTGCTCAGTGAGAAATGTGCTCTTTGCAGAGCTCAAAAGATCAGCTGAGAAATTAGTTAAAATGAAGTAGGTGGAGGGTTGTGTTTCACCTGCTAGTTGAAGTACTAAACCTACAGGTGTTACAGCTCCTACAGCAGCCTGGCCAAAATGCCAGTGCTACGTTTGTCACTGGCTGATTTCTCCCGTAAGCGTGGATACTGGCTTTGTAGAAGTGAGTTGCTGCTGAAAAAACTGTGAATTGGAAATTCCCCATATCTGTGTATTACATCTCGGCTGCAGCATCGTGCTTTGGTGTTTTGCGCACAGTTACATGCATGGACTAGTAGAGGAAAGGCTGGAGAACTTCACTAGTCTTTCATCCCTTTTGCATTTGCAGTTTCCTTAAGCTTCCTTTACTTGGAAATCTCAGGTGTTGTGCTCTCCAACTGACTTAAAAAAATTTCATTTTGACAACCCAATCTTGCAAAAAGACAAAGGGTATTTCTTCAGGAAAGTGTCATAGCCGCATACATACAAGATTTGGTTTTTAATTATTGCTACACCCTCTAGCTAGAATAAAAGACCTGTCAGTGTATTCATGCTGTCCCTATTCATATTCAGAGGGTTGGAAAGCAGAGGTTTAGATTCGTTCTGGATTGAGGTTAGGCAAGCAAGGTCTTTTCTTCAGCGTAGTGACTTCCAACTCAGTTTGGTGACTGATCAGTTCAGCTGTCTGAATTGTGTATGCGCAAAGAGAAGCAGGGTTGTGCTTTTGCATACATTCAATTTTCATATTTATAAATCAGAATCTGCCTCCATTTTAAAAATGAAGTGTCGTTGCCTTCAGCTTATAAAGAGCAGCTGCCACTGCCATTAAAACTTTGGAATGTTCCCTTGGGAACTTTGAGAGTGCATCTATCTGAGCCTCCTAGTGGTCTGAGCTTACAAGTGGGAGCAAAGTGTCCCTTATTACTTGAGAGTTGAGACAATAGATCAAAGACCTGAGGTTTAAGCAGCAAGCTTTCTTGGATGAGCCTGTCTGCATGGGTAGTTGCGAAGTTCCAGCTGGAAAGGATAGACTTGCTGCTGCCAGACTTGCGCAGAGTACTGCTGTTGACTTCTTTAGAAGCAACACTGGGTCCTAAGCTAGCAAAACACTTCACTAGCAGAAGAAAGACCTCTGGTAGCTTTTGGCAGCAAGCTTTTTCTCATTGTCCCGGTGGCCTAACTACGGAAGTAGGAGTGATGTTGTGGAGGTCTGCAGATCTGGGCTATTACTTTGCCTCAGAGCTGGTCTGCAGGAGCAAAGCTCTCCTGAGTATTTCAGAGCGCATCCACACCTTGTGATGTGAAAACGTACGAGGTTGCTGTGGTGGGTTTGCTCCAAAACTGGAAGCGATCAGGTGACGGTGGCATGGTGTGCAAGACACAGGGCTCATGAGTTCAGTCACGCTCCCCCATTGACATGGCTGTGCTTCTGTCAGGACTTACGCTGGTATTTCCCTACGGCATTGCACTGCACAGGCTGCCATTTACGAGGGAAAGGACGAAATGTGGGAGGTCATTGCCGTGTGTGCTAGGCTTCACTTCCTTAGCTTGCTTCTCCATGGCTTTGGCACCACGCGCGGTGCTGCGCTGTGGCTGTGGTGGTGCCGACAGCGGGAGGTGGTGAGGGCTAGGGTCTCTTCCCAGTGCCTGTGATCTGCTGGAGCTGTGCTGTCTCTAAAGCTGTCTGCCCATGCCAGAACACAGTTGCCCCCCAAAGCTGGCAAAGCTCTGCCGTGGCCATGCTGCAGTGCAGATGCTGCTTTTGGAGCATCTTTTCCCACCAGGTCTCAGCTTCTGGCAGCCAACTGTGCCCCTGTTGTGCACATCGCACAAGGAGGAAGCCTTAGCTCTGTTCACACAGACGTTGTTTGCCATGGCTGCACTGTAAGGACACAACTGCACGCTTGGAACTAGCTTGGACACATTACACTTATCCTTAAATATTCAGCACATCAAGAAGAGGTGTAGTTGTATACTGTAATATTACTATGCTGCAGCTGAAGCGATGCCTCAGTTTCTGCAACGGTGAAATGGCATCTACGCATCAGGGATCTTCAAAAAATAATTTGTAACTACATCTTCCTCAGCTTTGCTACATCTTGCTGTTGGCTATACCCCTTGTCTTGCAGGTGCCAGTCATAAACGCCCTCTTGTACTCCAGGTTTGAGTTAATAATCAAATTGGTTCTAAATACATTTTCCTCTGGACTTTGTACACAGAAAAGAAGAAGGGATAAAAGAGCTAAAGTGCTCTGTTTGTGCAATTTCATGGTGTCCTTTGGCTTTCTGGGTTTCACATCTAATTAATGAACTCCCTTGGCATCTCTGTAGGTTGTACAGCTCTGAGCTCATTATTGGCACCTTCTAAACGATGACTGTACAATGTACTGAAGAAAGTGGTAGTGGTTGGGTGTTTTCATTTTTTTTTTTTTACAAGCAAGGTCACCTAGATTGTCTTCCTTCTTACGTCTTTCCCTCATTCTTTTATTTCTTTATTTTGTAAGGTCTTCTCAGAGGATGGCATATGACAAAGAAACATGGTGAGCGTGGGTGCTTCCTCTGGACTGGGCGTTGGGCAAGCAGAACTGCGTTCTTTCCTCACGGAGCGTTGCAGCTCTTGTGTTGAGCCATTTTAGCTTAGGAGTAGGGTTACCTTTGTGCAGTGCTACTCCCAGTGACAGAGAATTGATCAATATGACAATTCATTTAGCCGACACTCTCATTTCATTTCTGAGTCATGCCAGCTAAAGCTGGGTGCTGTTGTAAGTGGTTCTGGCCTTTCATACCACAGTTAGTCTTGGGAGGCTGGTGGCTTCATGTAAAGTAGACAGCTGGAATCAGTACTGTGTGTTTGGCCAGATAAGTAAGCTATAAAATAAGTGTAAGCTCAGCCAAAGGCATTGGGCTGCAACATCCATTGATTTCACCTTGAGGACTGATGAGCGTTACCTGGAGCTTGGCAGCAGAGGTGGGGTGATGCCGGCGCTGCCTGCGTGGGAGCCCCAGGCTTATTGTGTGTCAGTGTCCTGGGGGCCGGGGGAGGACAGAGCAACCCACAGGGCCAGCAAGAAGGTGTCTCGGCTCAGGGCATCGGTGGAGTCACAGACTGGTAAGTGTCAAGCCTGCAGACCTTCCAAGTTCAAGTGTTTGACTGCTCTTGAATTCTCTTCCCCTGGGGGAGAAGAAAAAGCTTTAATTTATGAAGTGTCACAACACATTATGGCACATCACATCCCAACACGCCGCTGCATGGAGCTGACATTTGTTTGCTTTAATTCCTCAAAGTAGCTTTTATTTAGAGCAAATGTTCCCTGTTAATTCAAACAGTTCTCATTTTCCTGTGCTCTGTACTTGCCAGTTCCCATGGGGACTGTTGTTCCTGCAGTGCTTTGCCCTGTGTTGGTGAGCTGTCAGGCCTTGTCAAGGGTTTGAATTATTTTTCTTATTAGTAATGGAGAACTTCTTTGTCGCCTCTCAACCCAAATACTCACTGGACAGGGTGCAGTGATGCTTCTACTTTTTAACTTCAGTGTTCTGACATGCTGAGTGCTTTGCAGTCCTGCAAGGAATGGGGGTGGTTGTTGGCAGAGGAGCAGGCTCCCGCTGTTTGGTGGTCCCCTGGCTGGCTGAGGCAACGGAACCCAACATGGGCCCCAAGCTAAGGTTCTAGATGAGCTTGCTGTGGCCGAAGCCACGTGCTGAAGGTCTGCCTGCAGACTCGTGGTGCTGTGGAAGCTGCTCAACTTGCCGGGCAGCAGCTGCCTGCCCGGGGAGGGTGCGGCGTCCTCGAGGCCAGCTTGGCATGGTCAGCCGCACTCCGGTCACACAGGGCAGTGTCCAGCCAGGCTCCTTGGGATGGGCGCACAGTCCGCTCTCCTGAAGCTGTCCTCGGTCGGGGCTCTGACTCGCTGAAGTTTGTCAGCAAATAGCCAAAGCTCAGGCCTAATTAGGATCCTTGTCCTGTTGTGGCGGGGGCTGCGCAGGCACAGAAGAGGCACCTTCACCTGTAGTGAAAAATGGAAGAAGATAGCAGCCTGTGTATTCAGCAAGGAGTTTTCGTCTGGTTTGTCTACATGTTTTGTGGGAGGATGAGGAGTTGTTCTCTCCTGAGAATAGCAAGTACTGCACGTCATGTGAAAGGCTAAAAAGAAATGAGAAGGGAAGTTCAGTCACCCATCTCTTAGTGTGCAGTACATCTTTTGCCTCCTGTGTGAGCAATACCTGTACAGGTACAATATTCAAAATCTCTGTGATTTGTCATTTAATGAATTCTAGAGTGGGCAGTTTAACACTTACCACATCAAACTTTACCTAGGGATTCAATGTGACTTTTGCTTTCCGGGTGATGACCGAACAATGAGCAATACCTGTTCTGGATGTGTTTATTTTCTTCAGGAAGATGCATATTTTGTCTATTTGGCAATTAGTTGCTGGACCATTTTCACAGATGTATGTGGACTCTTGCTCTTTTTAACAACTTTATGACTGTTGAGCAAGTTCTTGAAGCAGGAATGTTCTTCCATCTTGCTTCAATTGGAATAAGCAGACAGGCCAGGTGATTGTCAATGGTATTGCTGTATCTTTTCTTGAAATCTTTTTACTTTTCACCCAGTCTCCTTCATTGACCTTCATTTAGCTGTTTCTCCTCTGAGGAGAGAGCCAGAGCTGTCTGTGCTCAAAAAAGGATTTCTGCCACTTACTTCTCCAAGTGGTTCAATGCATTAACAAATCCCAGGTCTAAGTTGCACCAAGCCCTATGTCACGCTGCTTCTACTGGAAACTGCTGCTGCCAGAAAGTGTCACTTATGAGCAAGGTGAGAAGGACACTGAACAAGCAGTGGAAAGCACTAAAATTCTTGATCCTTCCTGCTCTGTGTGCATTCCTGGAAACATTTCTGCTGTTTCTTTTCTTGATCCTCTACTTGGAGTCCTACTCATCTCTAGCTACGTACTGCAAAAACAAAATGGAAAAAATTCAATATAACCAGCCAGCTTGCAACGCGTAAGTATGTGAAAGAGTCTCCATGAAGAGCTTTTGTCTTTGGTGCCTCCTTAGATTACTGTCTCCTGAGCTTTGGGAATCACAAATAAATTAGCCCTCCTGCAAAACACACATTGTGCAAACCAATCTGCCTTGACTTCAGAGCATATTTGAATACTCTCCTTTGGATGGAGCAGTGGCTTGAGCTGTTGGGGAAAGCAAGAACTTAATATCTCAGAATAATGTCAGAACTCTTTTATTTTCAGAAACATTTTCCCTTATGGTTGAAAAAACTAAGTGAGTAAGGGAGACTGTTTTGGAAGAGAGAGTGAGTGGGGGAACGGTGTGAAGCAGGAGGGGATAAGTGAGCAAGCAAGTTGATCTGTTGATAGGGGAGTCTCAGCACAATCAAAAACTGTGTTTATGTAATTTAATAGCAGAGTGTGCCTCTTGCTTTCCTTCTCCTTGCCTTAGAACTATTTTATTCTATTATGTTATAAAGTAACCTGAATACATTTAATCATAGGTGGTTGTGATTTCTGTTTCCCATAGTGCCTCCAGATGTCTGTGTAGGACTTGGCTCCTCTCCTGATGCGAAGAGCAAGGCTGCGAGGAGACTCTGAATGTGATGGCCTGAGCTTTGAGCATTTGGAGCAGTCCTTTCTGTAGCAGAGGGATCAGCTAGACCTACTGCCACTCTGAGTTACCAGAATGGCAATGAATGCTCACTGTGGGTAGAAGGCCTGGTTGCATCAGGTGCCTTCCTCCCAGGCATGAACACCTCAATGGGAGTCTGCCTTTAAGCAGAGGCTAAGGGACTGTTAATATACAAATACCTGTAAAACTTATGTATGGTATTTTTTCCCCCTTCATAACAGCACATTATTTCCCCACCATCTGTCAGCATTTCTGTGGCGCTGATCTTGTTCAACCAAATAGCATCCTCCTTCTCTGGGCAGAAACCCAACTCTCTCTCCTCCTTCCCCTTTCCTTCATTTCTATTCCTCACTATTCTCCATATCCAATGGTAGATAAATAATAACTTCAACAGAAAACAACCGCCCAGTTTGTTCTGTGCTGCTTTGTGCTTTCTTTTCTGCTCATCGTGGTGGGGTTTATTCCCAGGATTATTATTTATGAGTTAAGACGCGGAGAGCAGAAAGCTTTTCCAAGTGCAAATAATACGAGGGTTTTCCCTGCTTTGGGCATGGAAGCTGTAAAAACGTTTTGACAATTTTCATTTAGTACACAAAAAACCCCTTCTCAGTTTATGAAGAAAATACTGTTTTGTATTTGGGCGTCCACTGTGTTACTCATTGATTCTCCTAAACACAAGAGCTCTGGGACAAATCTCAAACAGTTGATTTTCTGTCTGCAAGGATTACGTGTGAAACTGCTTTTGACTGTGTTGTTCCTTGTCTGAGATACATGTCTCTCAAGGGAGCATGTGACACTTCTGTCCCATGCCTGCCTTGCATTGCTCATGTAATTTAAGGTGTTGGCTTTAACCTTTAAAGCCTGAAATAGGATGAATGGTGTGTGGTGTAGCTTGGGTGCATCTGTTGATTTCTTGTCCTGCTAACAGCCAGTGGGGTTAAGGAGGAACAGTTTAACTTGAGTGCCTTGGTTGTGTGGTACTTTTCACGTGTTGTCTTGCCAGAGTCTTGAATGTGTTGTCCTTTAAGATGACCAATGGATTCTCCTGTCTGCTGAGTGCAGAAGACAAAGTGGCCTTGGCTGGGGTGGGGCACAGTGGGGAAAAGTCCCTTGCTCCGCAGGGCTCTGTGGGAATGCGTGGGGCACGGGCGTAGACGTTATGTGTATGTCTCCCAATGTTATGCAAGCAGGAGATAGGTAAAATCGTAAAAGCTGTGAAAGAAGTTACTAAAATTGAGGGTGAAGGGAAACGTGTGGAATCTTTTCCTCTGACGGGTCAAATGAGCAACCCAGGGTCGTGGTGAAGTATATGATGCTTTGTGCAGCTGCCTCTCTTCCCTGCTTTCACTTTCCCAGGAAAGGGTAGGAGCCAGGCAGCAGGTTCCCTCGGCTGCTGTGCTAAAGCTCAGTTAGGCAGAGCCCATGGATTCATTTCATTCTGTGTCCTCTGACCTGTTCCAGGATCTGTACTTCATTTTCACCTACTCCTTGCTGCCTGTTGTAAGGGATAAAGTGAACTTTCTGGGAAGCTTTCTCTTTAAGTGACATTTATTTGTATTGCCTAGTGCCTTAATGCATTGCTTTGCCTTCAGCGAAAGAAAAAGGTACTTGAATGAAAAGAAAGAGGTAATAGCAGTGAAAGAAGAGGGTTGTTATGTATCATAATGTTAGCATTCTTTGGAGAGATGCTACTGTAGTTGGAGGAGCTAATCTTTGCTTGCATAAGTAAGACAGAAATGCTGGCAATTTACAGCATCCGCTCATACGCAGATGTCAGCTCACATTTCCAAAGAGAATCGTCAAGTCAGGAGATAAACAGCTGGTACAGGCGAAGGGAAAATAAGCTTGTAAGTGTTTAAAGAAAAAAAAAAAGGGTTAATTTTTATGAAGTGTAGTGTGCTGGCATCTAAACAAGTGAAAGTTAACAGCCAAGAGCAGGGGAGTGAAAGGGCTTCTTTTTGTTTTTAACATCTGAGAATTAAAGTCTTGGTTCCTCTCGCAGCAGCTCCAGACTACCCCTGTATTTTTGTATGAAGTTCCCTCCACTACAATTTCATGTGTGCTAGCGACAAAACGAGACCTGGCGTTGGTGGGTTTTGGACGTTCCCGCAGCCTTGTCTAGATGTGCTTTAAACTGGTCCAAGCATCAGGGTATGGCCACACATGCCTCTGATTTTAGATTTTAACCTGACGTGCATGTCTGGTGATCGGAGAGGGTCTCAGTAGCTGCTTCAGTGTCTTTGGAGGCGCTGATGGCCAAGAGACAAGGCAGGCCTTGGAGACAATGTCTGGATGCCACATAGGGTGCTCAGAACTAGAGTCCCTTTCTTCCTGAGAAGTGAGGCATTTGCCTAAACTTGGAAGTATTAATCATTAGGTAATTATTAAACAGTTGTATGTAAAACCAAAGCATTTCTGTGGTCAACAGGCATAGAGCTGTAGCTGCAGGGAAAGTCAGTGCTGGGATTGTTGTCGAAAGAGTGTCTAATAAAGAATGCTGACTTGCAGCATCCTTTGCAGGGAATGAGAAACAGCAGGTCTGCTGCTGGCCTGCGGATGTCTTTCTGTACAGGCAGGAGAGAAGTTTGCATCATAGTTGGGTTGATAACAAAGCAGAGTAAACAAGCCTTTAAAAAAAAACAAACAAAAAACAAAAACCAAACCACCACGTAAAAAACAAACTATAAATTCTCTATTCCTTGGAGGAGAATAAAGTGCAGAGTATTTACTGTCTTTCTCCCTCCCTCCCTCCAGATCTTTCTCACTCCAGTCCTCTAATGCTCACAGGGCCTAGCAGGGTTTTATGTGGAAATCGTTGGGATTATCTCCCAATTTTTTCTCAGATAATTCAGTGGAGATGTTACACAGAACTGAATGGTTTGGAGGCTGGGAATCACTAAGCTAGGGGCTTTAAGATGCTCGCAGGCTCCTATTCGGACAGAACAGTTCGATATTTATTGGATGTGCTACTAATTGGCTGAAAAATCCATCTTTCCTACTTTTTAAATTTTTTCTCAAGGTCGTTCTCTGAGGTTTGGGAAGGGCGGGAGGGTAAGTAAGTGTCCCAGCTCTCTGACATCTCAGCCTAGCAGAGTGCTGCTGTGGCGACTAGCAATTTGTACTACATGTTTCCGTGTGGTGCTTCCCAAGTGAGTGGGGTCCTGCTGGCCATCGATGTTCTGTCCTAGGGTGGGAATCCTACAGAGTAGCCCAACCAATGCAGCATCTCCGAGGTTGTTGTCTCTCAGGGTAGGTGACAGTGTGCGCAGAAAGCCGGGCAGCCCAGCTTGGAGAGCAGACCTGGAGACTTAGTTATGTGTGTGTGTTATTCGGAAAAGGTCTCAGGAGTGATGGGGACAAAAGGTACAAATACAGATTCCCTGGCGTAGCTCAGCCCCAACAGCCACCCCTACAGCAGCAGACCCCTGCAGCAGTTCTGTCCCCCACCTCTTCCAGTAACAGAAACTGTAGCTGCCAGCCTTTCCCTACACTAGGGTTTGAAACAAATAAATTGTAATGAGATGAGCTGTCTTAGCTGTTAACAGTATTTACAGGATAAATAGTTTCCACTTCACAGCCATCAATACCTCTGCCCTTTAAATCCATTAACTTCCTGACTGCTATATGCTGCCTTAGTAATGGGCTGACACTGATTTAAGGCTAGAAAAACCCTGTTTAGAGCTCTGACTTAGCGGGAGTGAATGTAAATTGTGACCACACCATTTGGCCTGGGACTAAAAATGTCTGCAAAAGTGACACATTTCAAACCATGCATTGGGTTGCAACAGCGATGGTGCAGAGTGCTCTTCTAATCGGAGCTGGTGGATTAGCAGGAAACCCGGAAATCAGCAGTGCTGGCTTCCCTGAGAGTCTGTAATCTTAAAACTAGAGAAACATCGCTGATATGGACTGCTCTGTAGCCTCATCTCAAACCTAGTTCTGTCCTGGACCATCGTGCCTGCAGGTGTTGGTGATGTTGACTGCCTGCATCAGTCAAAATCTTCCAGAAAGATGAATACTTTATTTGAGCCATGGTCAGTTCCTCTCTCGGACCTGTCACAGTAGCATCAAATGGTTACTATTTTTAATCTTTTGTAGCTGATTGTTTTAGAGGAATTGAAGCGGACTTCACTTATTTATTGATGGCTGAAAACAAATACCCTGCAGCCTCCCTCTTGCATTCTACTGTGACCGAGAGAGGAGAGGTGTAGAATCAGAATAGAAGATCCATCACATTCAGCCTGCAAGGCTATTATTTGAGCTGTCTCAGAAATGTTTTAAGTTTTTTGCTGTTGTGTTAAAGCATTGGCAGTTGGATTTTGCTAAAGATGACACAAGCGGAGAGGTTTTATTTGAATCCCACCCACATGATCTTCAGGGATTTATATACAACAGAATATGAAGCTCCTTCTCATTTTTACATATTACAGATTGGCCTTCTTATCTTGTGATGCAGGGAATGTATGTATTTCAGAGCCTGTGAGGGAGGAGAGGGGAAGAAAAAAAAGAGGAGAGGTGCATCCTATTTATTTTCCTCTGGTATATTTTGTGCGTGTTGGTTAAAGCCTTTACAGCCAGATACAACTGGACACCGAGCAACGTAGGCTATGCAAGGACAGTTCAGCTGTGTACAGGCTAGTGATGGGATGCCATTTCAAACTCTCGTTGGCCTCTCCATAGCGAGAGATTCTATGCCGTGCTCTATCTGTGGGCAGTGATTTTGCAGGTGGAAACATATGACCCTGAGCAGTTAATACAAGAGCGGCTATACTGGCTTCATCCTGCATGAGCAATCAGCACCGAATCCATCTTCTCGAAAGGCACAAACCTCATTTTGTTTTGCTGCTGGTGTCTTTCTCATGAATGTTTCCTCTCTGGCATAGATTGTTTCAGTCAAGGATGTAGGACAGGCAGTAAGAATATAATTTCTGACGCTGTATCCTGCAGTACAGAGTGAGTGCCAGTCCAAGTTTCTTTTTTTCTATTTGTTTCATGGAATCGTAGAATGGTTTGGGTTGGAAAGAACCTCATAGACTATCTAGTTCCAACCCCCCTGCCATGGGCAGGGACACCTTCCACTAGACCAGGTTGCTCAAAGCCCATCCAACCTGGCCTTGAACACTACCAGGGAGAGGGCAGCCACAGCTTCTCTGAGCAGCCTGTTCCAGTGCCTCACCACCCTCTTTGTAAATAATTTCTTTCTTATATCTAATGTAAATCTGCTCTCTTTCAGCTTGAAGTCATTACCCCTTATCCTATCACTGTACCCCCTTGTAAGAAGTCCCTCTCCAGCTTTCTCGTAGGCTGGCTTCAGGTACTGGAAGGCTGCTGTAAGGTCTCCGCGGAGCCTTCTCTTCTCCAGGCTGAACAGCCCCAACTCTCTCAGCCTTTCCTCACAGGAGAGGTGTTCCATCCCTCTGATCATTTTTGTGGCCCTCCTCTTAACCTGCTACAACAGGTCCATGTCTTTCCTGTGCTGAGGGCTCCAGAGCTGGACGCAGGACTCCAGGTGGGGTCTCATCAGAGCGGAGCAGAGGGGTGGAATCCCCTCCCTTGACCTGCTTTGGATGTAGCCCAGGATATGACTGGCCTCCTGGGCTGTGAGCGCACACTGCCAGGTCCTGTTGAGTTTCTTATCAGCCAGCACCCCCAAGTCCTTCTCCTCAGGGCTGCTCTCCACCTAGCCTGTATTTGTGCTTGGGATTGCCCTAACCCATGTGCAGGACCTTGCACTTGGCCTTGTTGAACTTCATGAGGCTGGCAGAGGCCCACCTCTGAAGCCTGTCAAGGTCCCTCTGGATTGCATTCCTTCCCTCCAGCGTGTTGACTGCATCACGCAGCTTGGTGTCATTGGCAAACTTCTTGAGGGTGCACTCAATCCCGCTGTCCATGTCATCAGCAAAGATATTAAACAGTGCCTGTCCCCATACTGACCCGTGAGGAATGCCAGTCATCACTGGTCTCCACTTGAACATGGAGCCATTGACTGCAGCTCTTTGAGTGTATCCATCAAGCCAGTTCCTTATCCACCAAGTGGTCCATCTGTCAAATCCATGTCACTCCAGAGACTAGGATATTGTGCAGGACAATGTCAAATGCTTTGCACAAGTCCAGGTAGATGACATCAGTTGCTCTTCCTTTATCCAACAACGGTGTAACCCTGTCAGGGTTGATTTGTCAGGCATGATTTGCCCTTAGTGAAGCTATGTTGACTGTCACCAGTCAGCTCCTTATTTCCCATGTGCCTTAGCATAGTTTCCAGGAGGACCTGCTCCGTGATCTTGCCAGGCACAGAGGTGAGACTGACTGGCCTGTAGTTCCCCAGGTCTGCCTTTTTTCCGCTTTTAAATATGGGGGTTATATTTCCCCTTTTCCAGTCAGTGGGAACTTCGCTGGACTGCCATGACTTCTCAGATGTGATGGATAGTAGCTTAGCAACTTCATCCGCCAGTTCCCTCAGCACCTGTGGATGCATCTCATCAGGTCCCATGGACGTGGGCACCTTCAGGTTCCTTACATGGTCTCGAACCTGTTGTTCTCCTGTGGTGGGTGGTTCTTCACTCCCCCAGTCCCTGCCTTTGCCTACTGCAACTTGGGTGGTGTGACTGAAGCACTTGCCCGTGAAGACTGAGGCAAAAAAAGTTGCTGAGTACCTCAGTCTTCTCCATATCCCAGCTAACCAGGTTTCCTTTAGGCAATTGCCAGTCTCCGTGAGAAATAAGCCTCCTAATTCCATTTGAGGGAGGACCACGTAGAGAAAAAGTATGGCAGGAACTTACAAGACACAGCCTGTCACTTCCAGGAGGTGAGAAATAAAAGGGCAGGTTGTTCTGCAATCTGCCACCAAGTTTGCTTGTGCGGGCTTTTGGAGTGAACGAGAGTGGGCGGTTTCCTGTGGGGCTATTTGTGCACAAAGCAGCCAAGCGACATTGAGCATCTGCTTCATCATTAAACCATTATCATTAGCTAATTTCTCAAAGCCCAGTCAGCGTAAGAAGTCACGCTTTTCACTGTGTGTATACCTGCAGGTTACTTCATTTTCTTTTTGGATATCATTAGTCTATTTGATGGTTGTTAGCTGAAAAACAGTAAAGTCATTAAAGGGCCATAGGTGCCCTCTGGAGCCGCTTGCTGTATGTTGATGAAGGAAAATGGCAGTGTAATATAAAACATAATCTGATCACCGCATCTAATTACAGACAAGAGTAAGCTGCTAAAGAATGGTTCTGTAAGAATATTATAATTGTGTTCATACAGCTTTTCCAACTTGAAAGCTGTGAGCAAATATCAACTAATCCTCCCAACAGCCCCTGAGGGTGGGAAGGTAAATCTATTACTGTTTATTAAGAACTTGTTTCAATTAACTTTAACCACTGTTAAAATAACTATGAATTGCTGAAAAAATTAACAGTGCTTGCCTTGCAACAATTTTGAACGTCTTAGATGTCCTAGTACCAAGCAGCGTTTCTGGTATCTCAGATAGAAGGGCATCATTTGACTGGAATTCATGTTTGGAGGCATCAGAAAAATGCCCATTACTTTTTATTTCCATTAATCTTTAGTGTCTTATTAAATAGTAAATATTTAGCAAGCTCTCTAGGGCTTTGTAGAATGTATTGATTTCAATATACTTACACAGCACTGTATTATTATTATTACTATGATTATAATTTGAGGAAATATTTTTCTGTGCAGCATAAAACTGCAGATGTTAGCAGTAATGTCTCTTTTTACAGCATAGAACCACTGCAATTTTGCTCTTTTAATTGGTAACATTCTCTCCCAGCCCAAGGCTAAGGGACAGGGGTGGGAATTATACATGAAACCATTAAGCATAGCCTAGGCACTTGCAAGGCACAAAATGGACAAAATGTTGTTTTGGCTACTTCTGGTTTGGGGTTCAAGATGATAGTGCTCGACATTAATCTGACTGATGGCCCCTGCAGATTTCAATGGATGTCAGGTTGTGCTGTGGATGCTCAGACCTTCTAGTAGATGAATGGTGTTTCCTATGAAAGGCTGCTCTTGGAAATACAGTAGTTTTAAACTTTTTCTTCATCTTAGAGGCTGAAGAATTCAAGTTTCCTTTTGTAATGTGTGTCTCAATGGCAGATCAAAGATGGGGAGTCATTCTGTAATCTTTACTTTGTTTTTTGTTGACTTTTTTTTTTGGCAGTGGTTGAGGCTTTATTCCAAATTTATACCTAACGTATGGGCCAAAAACCTGAATATTCTGTTTGGAGGAGAGAATGGAACATTTTTATTAGCTGCATGAGAACTTGGCTTAGCCTAAGTCTGCTCAGTCTTCTGAGGATTTATGCCCTGGGCAATCTCTCTCTCTCAAAAAAAGCCATAGTTTTGGGGAGTTTTATTATTTATGTATATTATCATGCGTATTTATCATATTTTTTGAGTGATATCTTCCATGCAGAAACATGCTGCAGAGCTGTAGAGTGTGTACCGTATTCTGCAGTTTTCTCAGTGAATGTTTTCTGTGTCATTTTTTTATATAAAACTCCTGGATTTGACTCAATGCTTAAATAGCTGTCAGGTGCTTGCAATAGATGGCCGAGTGTCTTGTGCCCCTTTTTTTGCTCATGTATGCTGAATGAAAAGCTGCTGTTTGTCACTTGTTTGGCGGACTCTCAGTGCCTGTACGCCGCTTGCATGAATGCTAATGGGAGCTGCATACACGCTGAAGAGCCAAAAGAGCCAGGTTCCTCCTGAATCTACACTATCAGATAGTGAATACCTTGTCATAGTACCCAAGGTGGCCTTTCACTGCCCAGAAATTCAGTCTACCGTGCCCTTATTGCTTAAACTGCATCTTAGAAACTAATTGGATTCCTCCTCTGTACTGACAGGTGAAATATGGGGTAGTGTATGAAAGACAAAGCTTGAACGAGCAGTAGCAATCAGTAGGCAAATGGCGCGTGCAGAAGATCACTAGATCTTTCTTCTACTGGCACTGGAAATCAGTGGGTTTGGGTAGGGGCTGGGAAAACGTCAGCCTGGTGCGGCTGAAGGTTTTGAACAGCCTTACTTCTTGTTTGTTCATCTTCAAATGTAGCTCCTCACCCTCCGGCTTTTATCTGTAGCCGATGTGCTGGGTACCTGGTACCTGCAGCAAACGGTCTGTCCAGGGAGGCTCAATGAGGGAAGAGCAGAGGTGAAGGGTGAGCGAGCAGCTGATCTGCAGCAGTGCTGGACTCTCCTGAACTCCTCTCGCTTTCCCTCTTCTTGATCTTTTCTTCTTTTAAGCTGATCTCTTACTGTATGTCTGATAGTTAAGAATTACCTTTTCTTCTGCCATGTGTCAATAAAATGCCAAAGGAGTTGGGACTGGGTAGACATTCTGCCAGAAGCTGCTTGGAAGCAGAGCCAGCACTTCTTGCCTGAGCGGTCTCTTCCAGTTGTGTTTCCCCTGTCAGCTTCCCTCTGAAACGTCCCCTCCCTCCTCAGTACAATACAGTGTTTGGACATTTGGCCATTTTTCTACTTCACCTGGATTTCCTTTTTATGGCAATTGCAGCCCTTAAAAAGCAAATTAAAGTGATTGGACTTTTTGATGGCTTTTAATTTTTGCCATTTTGTCTTTGGAGGCATTGATTGAGACTCCCAGCTGAGACTCTAGGCACGCTTTGTGTGCAGCCTGCTCCTACTCTTTTCTTGTCCTGATGTGTTCTTGTTGCTCTTGAATGCCTGAGCAGTCCTAGAGTTGCTTTCTTCCTTGGCCAGAGTTGATTACAGCAATTTTGAGACAGGAGAGTCTATTTTATTGCCCCTCAGCCAGGCTGAGAACGTAGTCGTCCCAGCGGAGCTGCTGACCTGCTTTGTATGGACTGGCTGCCAGAGACAGCAGCTGTGGGCCTGCATCGGTTGTCGTGCACCTTTTACAGATTAACCTCTGCTCTCTTCCTATGACATTATTTTGTAGGCACGTTGACAAGCTGCTTTGATAATAAGAAGTGGGTGTGTATTAACTGGGAAAATGCTTTGGCTCACCTTCACTTACTGGATGAGCCAATTAGGCAGCTGCCTCCCTGTTGCGGTAGCTGGAATCTGGGTGAATAAAGCCGATGGTTAACTATAGGTGGCAGCAGCTTTCTAATGCTGTCATTATGTGTGCATGTTGTTCCGTTTCTCCAAAGCGGAGGTGATGCTTCATGCAGACCTCAGCCCCTATTCTTCTTTGTTTAGCTGAAAGTTTTTTAGCTTAAGCTTTCGTAGGAGGAAACCTGGCTAGCTTGACAAGTCGTTACTACTCTGAGAATTTTCCATCTGCAGAACTGGACATGCTCTAATTGTCACACTCCTTGATATTGATTAATTTCTATCTTATACGTATTTCCAGAACTACAGCGTTTAAGGAGATTTCTAGCTTGGCCTGATTTCTGGCTGGCTTCTCTGCTGTGCTCTCACAGGTTTTCTTGAACTCGGCAAGAGATATATAGCTTGCTACACCGCATCACACTAGTGTTGCGTTCTCTGTAATCATCCCTTGAACTGCTTTGCCGTGGCACAGCAGAGGCCTTCAAGTTGCAGTCAGCAGGTCCGTGGGGACCCATGTGCTACTTCGGGTGGTGGGGGGTCTGTTAAAAGCAGCTAAGAAAAGTCAGTTGTCTGTGGACTTAGGCTTGCTTCTAAGATTCTGCACCCTCCCTGGAAAATGCCTTCAGGGGTCTGTAAATTGCAAAAGGCTGAAAAACACTGAGTAATATACTGCAAAGAAAAACAAATCTGTGCACTAGGAATCACCGTTAAATCTGTCAGTATCAATACTATAAATAAGAACATTTTGGACAGCGAAGCACAAGCACTTCTCTTAACTGCGCTGTAATACATTGGTTTGTAAGAGTTAGTACAAAAGTGGTGATAGATGTTCTGCTGAAACAGAAGAAACGTGCATGTTTCTTAAATCGCTTGGGTGGAAAACCAAATTAACTTCCAGTTTTATTTGTTAGATCAAAACTTTGCACTTGTCCTCACACCTGATTTTTCTTATGCTTGCCGTAGGCTGCTTTCTCAGTCTGGGAGACTTTCCACAAGCAGTGTGGCACTGATAGTGGAACAGGGACTGCAGCGGGACATTTCAAAAGTTTTGTGCTTGAAGCTGCCTGAAGGTGTTTTGAGAAAACTAAATACTTAGGAAATGACAGTTTGTCAAAAGAGAACGGTTTGCAGTATGGAAACTTCCATGGGAAGAGTATCCTGTTCACAGGAAGGAATTTCAAGTAAAACTTGAGAAGCTCCCTTCTGTGTTCAGTACTGTCACTTGAGATGTAAGAGATGACACTTCAGCTTCTTCGTCTCCCTGAATTAAGAGCAGAGCTTGAACTTCATTTTTCCCATGCTAGGTGAGAGTCCTGGCCGCTGACTTGGCAGCTCTTAGACGGGGGCTTTCTTGCTCGTCTGAAAAGCCTCTTGATTTCATTCAGAGAGGGAACAGGAGAATGTATGAAATCCTGGAGTAGCATGGGATGAATAAACCATTGCCACTCACCTGTAGGCGTGACACGTGTTGCCATCTGGACGTCTGTTGACTTCTGTAGGCTTTCCTTCAGTATTCTGGTAGGTGAGCATGTGCTTGTTCTGCACAGTGCAGAGGTGAATTTCCCCATAAGGACTTTGGTGTTCAGTGCAGCTGCACAGCTTTTAATATGCAGGATAACTGGTTAAAGCTAGTTTAGCTGTCATCTCTGCATGGTACCAGTTAGGGTACTGAGAAATTAAATTGAACCATTCTTGTACAGCTGAGAGGGTGTCGTGGTTTAACTCGGCAGCTGGCATCTGGGACCATGCAGCCGATCGCCAGCAGCTGGGATCACCCACTCCTCTCCCCCAGTGTGAAGGGAAGGAGAATGGCAAAAAGTAAAATTCATGGGTTGAGATAAAGACAGTTTAATCAGACAGCAAAGGAAATGTTGATACTAATACTGAATATGCAAAACAAGCTATAGACAATATGATTTTTCTCACCACCCAATAACCAGTTGTGTAGCCACTCCCCAAGCAGCGATCACGGAACCCGTGGGTTTCCCGGAGCTCACGAACGTTGTGGATTTTGCCGAATTCACAAATTTCGCAGAACTCGCCAAACTCACAGAAAAAGACCAAACTCGTGGTAAAGTTTGAACTCTGAGAAAAAGGGGAGATTCCTGTCCCCCTGGCCAACTCCCATTGATAAACTGAGCATGATGTCCATGGTATGAAATATTTCCACTGGCCAGCTTGGGCTGGCTGCCTGGCTGTGCTCCCTCCCAGCTCCTGCACACCTGCTTGTTACCTGAGCATGAGAAACTGAAAAAACTCCATGATTTCTTAGCAACAACTAAAAACATCAGTTTTCAACATTCTTCTGGTACTAAATCAAAAACACAGCGCCTGCTTTGAGGAAAATTAACTCTGTCCCAGCTGAAACCAGTACAGAGGGTAATGCTTCCTGTTCCAAGAGGCTGGGTCTTTGCTTAAGTCCCCAGTGATCTTTACTATCCCTTTACGTCTCGTATCGCTCCTTTCACCCCTAGTGTTACACATCCTAACTTCATCATGCAGTCAATTAAAGAAAAATATTTGGTTTCCCAGACGGTGTGTTCATGTAAAAGCCCTTCAGCGTTAGTCTGCGAATGAAACCATCAGGTGGTGGATGCGTCTCTCTTGCCCTTATGCACATACACACTCTGCAGCTTTCCACTGACCAGGAGAAAGCAGCAGCATGTCTGACCCATCATACTTCCAGCTGCTGCTGTTGCCTAATGAAATGCTTCAGAGCTGGAGGGATAATGTTTTGGTTTGTAGTCCAGGCTCGGAAAGTGGTGGTTGTGAATGAGACGGAGTTCATAAGCTAATACTTTTTGTCTACTGGTAGAAATTACAGAGCCCCAACACTGCTCATTTTTTTTGCAGTCTTCGTTCCCTCTTTATGTTTGTTTGCTATGTACTTTTGAGTGGAGACTGTAGTGGGACAGCAGATGAATGTAACCATTAAATTTTGCTGGAAATGATGAAATGAAAGTGCGTATTATATTCGTACCTGATGCATCATTCTCCTGCCTCTACCTTCCGGCCCATCACATTCCAGTCTATTTCAGAGATTTAGATGCATTTATGTCAGATTTCCCATCCCAGAATACGATCTACATCCAATTATCAACCCTTAGGGATACATTAGATGTAACTATTATATCTTCTTCTGTCAATAAAATTATAATCGCGGAATGCACAAATGTCCTACTTTGGTTTCTAAAAGCATCACGGAAAAGAATGAGATGAAATGAAAAGGCTGTTATTCTGCATCTTACACATGCTTATATGCAGAAGGTTGCCAAAACGTCAAGCTGAGGTATGTATCTCGTGTCTCTATCTGCTGCTGACAAATACACGGCCGTGAACAAGCAAGTGCCTGTGTAAGACCTGACAAAATTAGATGCAATGATGAATTAGGTTTCTCCTCCATTTGTTCGCATGCCGTGTCCAGGAGAATCTTCAGGGCCTGAGTGACCTGTAGAGTTTCAGTCAGGACTGTCACGTACAGATATTACAGGCCTGTCTACACAGAAATACTCAGTTAAGAGAAGCCAGGTTAATGAAAGAGTTGAATTTGGGATATATTTGAGCTCACTAAACCCCTTCAACACTCTCTTCAAGAAATAAATTGCTCGAAGTTCTCATTAGCTTGCTCAGACCCCTTTTACTTCTGACTGAAAACATCTGTACAGGGTTCCTTAGTTAATTCACCTTAAACTTACACCTGTACTTCATTTGGCTTGACTTGCCTAAGTTTCCCTTAATTGCAGATACACCCTCAGTGAAACAAGCCATATTTAATTAGCTCAGCAGAGTTGGGAGAGCAGTAGTCACTCTTTATCAGGTAAAAGACCTATTCTCCCTTTGAGGCAGGCATGGTTAGTTACCTGTGCTCATGAAACAATCCTCTCTGATTGTAAAGAAAGAATTTCATCTCATTAAGAAAACTGCACCACTTGAAATTAAAGGAGTAAGGGGGAAGAGAGAATCTGTGTGCAGGTTATTCTCTAATAGTCTGCTCCAGTGTGTTTTTGCACCGTCATTTAAACTTTCTGGTATTGACTACTGTCAGAGATGGAAGAGAAGGCCAGATGATCTCCCGCTGCTCAGGAACACAGGAATTTCTGTACCCTGGGCTAAGCCTCTGTGGCAGGGCTGCTGGCAGGGCTAACAGCATCTCTTTCAGCCAGTGCATAAAACAGAGTTTCATTTTCTAATACTTATAACCCAAACATTTCAACAGCCAAAAATACTCCTTCAAAATAATGGTTTCTGGCAATTTCTATTTTAATTCTCTGTTTTTAAGCTGGAGCTCTTACCTGAGTGCCAAGGAAACGGGAACAGGAGGGTATACGAAACTGCAGAAATACCTGAAGGCACGACTTGGTTAAGGATTTGGTGATCCCTACCAGTAAAGGGAAAACACATGGGCTGAGTTTAAAAAAAAAAAAAAACAACCATCAAAACTAAACAAGCCCAACCAAACACAAAGTTCTGTTTCCCTGGAAAGTGATTAAGGGTTGGACACCCCCACATACACTCGGAAAGGAAAGCTTTCGTGTCCATGTTATCAGCGTAACAGCTCATACCTTGCCACAAATGAAAGGAGGTGATAACAGTTGCTCTACTGTGTAACATCCAGGAGAACAGTTCACCTAGAATCAGAAACAGACTGGGCTGTTCGTGGGATTTGTGCAGTAGCTTGTACATAGGCTAAATGGAAGAGATGCGATTTTAGGAGGGATCAGGAGCATAAATCTGGTGCTTAATGTTTTAGGAGCATTGAGTTTAATGGGCAGTCAGATTTTCAATTCGGTTCTCCCATGGGATTATATTCACCAGAAATTTTGCGGAGAGATACCGTGGTAAGTGTCTGTAAAACTCAGACATCTATTTGATGCAATCAACAAATTTGCAAGGATTAAACAGTACTAAATTTCATCCCTGTCTGTTACACCTTAAAAGGTTTGTTATCGGTAAACCAAGTACAGGTTAGGACTGGACAAAGGAAGTTTTAAAATGAAGAGACTTCCATCTTTTTTTTCCCCAAATTGCCTTGTTGCTGTACACCATTGCCATATTGAGATGGAGGACCTATTATTATCAGAAACTGTGGGTGTATCTTTCAAATTATCACCATTACACCCTTTCAAGGTACTGCTGTTTCTAAAATCACCAGTATTTCTGTAAGATGAAGGTTAGTTGTGTGTTTACTGCAAACTTCCTTGCAGAAATTGCTTTCCCTGGTCTGTGTATGCATGCACGTGCATGCATATCTGCACACTGGTATGTTATATAAAATAACTGGCTGCTTTGGAAGGGTAATCTTTTTTACCCTTTTTCCTTTCTGTGACTCTAATAATTTACAGCGTCCTGTGGGCTGTTTGTGCTTGAGTAGATGACTGCAGTATAATTTCAGGAAGAAAACAAATGAAACTTGGAAGCAGCAAACCAGGTCCAGTTGCAGGAGGATGGGTAACAAAGCAAATGTGGTGAAAAAATCCTTTCCTGCGTTCCGCCTTTGGAGGGCTATATAATTTATAACTGTTCTCTGCAAAGTGTCTGAGGCAGTGCCAGGTGGTGGGGAGTTAAATTAACCCCTGTGGCGTGTAGTTTTCGGCAGAGGCCAGACCTGTGGATCGATACCTCGGTGCAGTGAGTCACTGTGTCAGCTGGGGAAAGTGAATCTGTAAGCTCCTTATTCCTCCATTCTTTTAATCGCAGCGCTGTGTCTGGCAGTGATGAAGATGGAGCGAACGCAAACATCTGATGCTTGAAGCTCTTTGATTTCTGAGTTGATAGGGTGAAGCCAATGAAAAGCCGTGAGAAAGTCAGAGAGCTGATAGTGTATTGCCTTTTTCCAAGTCTCCTCAGTCTCTGTTCTCCTTTTTCTTCCCTCCTTCCCCACAGATCTGGTTATACTTGGTAGCTGCATGGTCTGTGTTTTGCCTGACCGACACAAATAATTCCTAGCATCACTAGTTAAGCCTATTTTTGATTATTTTAAATAGTAAAGGCTGGTTTAGTCTCACTTAAATGGATTAGCCTTGCTCCTGCCTGCGTTTTGATTGTTTTTGCTGCTGGGGGCTCACTCTTCCAATGAGAGTTCTTGCAGACAGAGTTATTGCCAAGCTGGTCCGTCACTGAGGCATACCTAATATGGATCAGTCCGGGGGCCGGTGTAATTGGGTTTTCAGAGAGCTATCGCACCAGTAGAACGTGTCTCACTCCAAGAATGAGAATTTTGCTTGTGGCTATGGAAGATACTTGCACAGCTACCGAGTCAGCCGCCTCCGTTCACGTGCCCTCAAAGCCTGTGGGCGCACCCATTTTCTGAATGCAACCCCCTGAATTCGTGCCTGTTGACAGCTGGGTCTTCCTGCTTCCCTGAAGACAGTGTGTATCTTCCAAATCTATTACCACCCCCTCCACCTCCCTCTTTAAAAAAAAATAAAAATTAAAATAAAGCAGTTACATTCTTCCCTGTTAATTTTTGCTAAACTCAGAGTTACCTATGAATTGCCCATTTAGAGTGCACTGGTAAATCAAGTAACATGTTGTTCTTTCCTGGCTGCACCCACTCTCTAGAGGATTGGAAGATTGGCATCTGTAGCCATCACCTATCAGAAAAATGAACAGAATCAAACAACCGCAATGAGTTTCTTATAAAGCCAAGTGTAAGATGCCCATCAAAACCACTCCTCTTCCTTCCCATCATAATGAGTGAATAATTTTTGCCTTTTGAACAATGACAGGTGTCGTTGGCCTTAAAACTAGTTGTCCCTCAGCTGAGACTTGAAGCAGGTATAATATAAGCTAGCCCTTTAGTTGAACAGCGGTAGCTATGGATGGGCACCTTGGGTGAATGGTTTCCATGATTAATGAAGGCTGAATTTACAGTGGCTCCTGAGCTTAACAGCTGAGCTTCTGGCTATTGTTCTAAGTAAATATTGTTCTCCTGTCCCTCAGATTATGTTCTGACGTCTAACCTTGCTTTCTAGTTCAGTTCCTGTCCTTGATCTGCATCCGGTTGCAGACGTTGAGCCTAAGCACTGCGCATGGCTGTTCATGCCCTGGTCTCTTTCTCTTCAAAAAAATCATCTGAGCCAGGACCAAGCTTTCCGGGTGTCCTGCTGCTGTATTCTCAACCCATTGTCATCCTCTTCCAGGAGTGGAGAGTAAATACATATGTACAGATTTCTGCATCGCTGTTCCTAGCGTAGCTGAGGACATGCCTGCATGACAACAGGAGGTATTATTTCTCTCAGTGTGCTGATTGTATTGTCCAAATCGGTTGTCCCCATCTGTCTTCTCCCCAGCTTATTGCACAGGGTCAATTCTTTATCCCTCAGCTCTCTTCCTTTTTATTCATCTATGAAGGCACATTTTAATACTTACTTAATTCAGGTCAAATAAAAAATGACTCATGCTGAAATAAGAGTGTCTAGAGAGGGATTTTCACTCCTTAGTTTTACTGGAAAAAGCATCAGATAAGGCCTTCACTAGACAAGTACATGCTGGCCTTAGATATTTTGATGGGAAAATGTCTGTATGAGCTTGAACAGAAATAGCTGGGTTTAATTCTTACAACTTTTACTTCAGTGCAAGTTTGTTTATGGTCCCAAGACGCTGGGTGAGGCTCATGTGAAAGGCTCTCAGGGTGAGTTTGTGGGTTTTTGAGCTCTGATGACAACACCATACTTCATTTCAGCCGTAACAGAAAAGTAACTGTGATCATAAGAATTGAGTCAGCCACAGGCCAGGGACTGGTCTTGCAGCAGAACTACATTAAAGAAGTTTTCTTTGGCTCACTGGCACTTGAGGAGGGATTGCAAACAAGGCACTGCAAGGAAGCTGGTGCACAAACAGGTAGAGAGTAGCTGACGTTGTCTGGATCTTGCAAATGGGAAGTCAGTGGCTTTACTGCAGTACTTCTGACTTGGCATTCGTTGTGCTTTGTGCATCGGCACAAAGATTCTTGCAGAGGAGGAGCGACTGAGATTGAAAAGGTATTAATAAGAAATAACGGGGAGCAGAGTCAGGTGCAGAAAAGGGGGAGCAAGGATCAGTGTTCCCTTTCTTCACCCCAGCATGATTCGTGTTTGGAGCACTGTCAGGAGAGCTGTGAGTGCATTTTCCACAGACTGACTCCAGCTGGCTAGGTGAGGTCACTGGGCTTTTGAAATATTTGAGGCAGTGGTTTTAAACAAGTGACTACCTCAACACAAACAGGAATAAAGCAATCTTGTATAGTCTTGGTCATACAGTGACCACTTTGTTCTGCCTTCACTGCTCGCAGTGAAATGACTTGGCCTGTTAAATTGGAGACTTTGCATCCCTTTGTGGTCATCTACCCCCATCTGAAGTCTGCCTGAGTCTGCATTGCAGATGCTCACTGCTTCTGCTCTTCCAGAACTGAATTTATATTTTCAGTTCTTAGAGTGAAAGTATTGAAGCTGTGGTGAAAAAAAATGGCTGGAATCAGAAAAATCTTTTGATTTAACCGTGACCCTGCCAGCATGTGATCCAATACAAGTGACTGAGGGGAAAATCCCTGCATCCCAGTTGATGCAGAATGAACCAGCAGCTGGGAAGCTCGCTGAAACTGGATGCCTTGTGGTGGCAGTGCCATGGTTACAGTTGTGTGCTGAAAGGAGTTTTAATTGGGGTGTATTTTTTCCCCTTCTGAAATTAGGTGTCTAGCCAGGGACAGATTACACATAGATTTAGTTCTCGTGTTCTCAGATGTTTCTCTGTAATTGTTGTTTGGCTTTTTTGTTTGTAAAAGTTTAATATGAAGTCACTGAGTTTGGGTTAAGGCAGAATTATGTATTTCTTGGCAGTCTTGGTTTTCATTATTGACCAGAGAATTTAAAAAAATACATTGCCCACGTCTGTGAGGATCCCTCAGAAGTGCATCTTGAGTAAATTGGCCACAGTACTTTTTTTTTTTTTTTTTTAATGCTGGATTTCAGATCATCTTTTGTTTGTGCGTGTTGTGTATAAGCCGAAGTGCTGGAGGGTTGGAAACAGACAAGATTGAATGGGTCAATTGTATGACTTGGCACACACACGATTTCCTTCTTCACACACTTTGCTTCTCTGTTAAATGTTCTGCTATAACAAAGAAAGATGAAATGTTTGGTCTGTATGGTGTGTGAAGGCTTTCTCAGAGGCTAAGCACTTGAAGTAAGTAAATAAAGCAGAAGTTTCAAGTACAGACCTGACTTGTGAAGCAGAATGACACCACGTGCATCTAACAGAAGCCTGCAAAAGCAAGGAAATGAAAAGCTGAGTCCTTGTTAGATGGGTAAATAGCAGCTTTCCAACAGTGGAACCGAGCCCTTGGCTATCACCATACTCCTGGTGGATTGTGCTGGAGGTGGGGTACAGTCACTGGATCCAACTGCTTCAAAACAGGTTTGGGTTTTTTTTCTTTCTTTGTATCAGGAGCGAAAAGGGGAAAACGACATATTTCACCAACTCTTTCATGCAAAAAAGAACTACCTGAAAGTTTCAAACGTTGCTGTCATTTTCCCCTCTTTCCTGTCTCTCCCTTCCTGCTTCATATTTGATTTGCAGAGAGACAGGGTCAGTCAGACCCATCACTTCCCCCCAAGAAATACTGGTGTCTTGCTGTAGTGCAGAGGTGAGCTCCTTGAGCAAGGGGAAAGCTGTGGCCCCAGCTCTGCATACCCATTTCTGTCTGTCAGCAAGCTCCAAGAGGAGGGCATTAGTCATACTTCTGCCAGAAATACATGCTTTTTCCGTTGGGGATCTTGCCCTGAATCACCAGAACAGCTCCACATTGCCCTAGACCTGCCTCGGAAGGGCACCACCGCACTTTGGAGCAAGGCCATGGTCTTGCTGGCCAAGTTTCCCACTGCTGAAGTATAGCTGCCTCTCAAGAGGAACATAGCAGCTGTTTTATGACAACACTACTGACAAAACTACTTTTGCTAATGGTGAAGGGTTGCGTTTCAGCGTAGTATTAGTATTTCTTCCCAAACATGAAATGTAAGTGCAGCCTGTGTATATCCTGGATACTGATGAGAGAATAACTCACATGGACTAACTTTCTGCACTGAAGAACACTAGCAATGGGCTGTGAAATAAAGACAGTTTGGGGGTTGTGCAGCTCAAAGTAATGTATTTCACAGTAGGACGTGTAGTGTCTGTGGGAGTTGCACAGCATTGCATGATCCAAAGTTATATTTGTGTACACACTGTGGGCAGCATCATACCTTCCACTTCATGTAGTGTTCTGTCTTCCCACCTGCAAATAAGCTTTTTGAGCCTTCATGGCTTTGAGTATCTGGTAGTTTGAGATGACTTATCTGCAGTTGGCGTTGTTTTGTTGGCAGCCAACATCAGGCATCTTGTCAGAGAGCAGCTGTTCTTCTCCCCTCACCATCCTATCCCAGCCCACTTGCATGTCAGCTGCAGTGTACTGTTGTCTTATCAGTAATCTTGGAGAAGAGGCGGTTTGAATTATTTTCACCAGGAGCGTTGTGCCTGCCACAGTTTTCAGTGAGAAAAATTTCATAATTCTGTCATAGATTGAAGAAGGTACCGCCTTTTCCCTTGCGATGTCCAGTAGCAGCTAGATACTTCAGGTTATATTTTCTTACCCTCCCACCTCAGAGACTGTCTGATTTGCCGAGTTGTGCAAAAAGACAAGGTGATCACCATGTGCCTGCATTGTTCTCCTCTGGCTGTGCTTCCATTCCTTATGTTCTTCTAAGCTGCACACAGCTCAGCATGCGTGTTTTTTCCTGCTTTCTGCAGATGGGAGCCCAGCAGAATAATAAGTGTGACGCAGGTGTCTGGATACTCTAGTAACTGGACCTAGACCACAGAATCACAGAATGGTAGGAGTTGGAAGGGACCTCTGTGGGTCATCTAGTCCAACCTCCCTGCCAAAGCAGGGTCATCTACAGCAGGTTGCACATGACCTTGTCCAGGCGGGTTTTGAATATCTCTGGAGAAGGAGAATCCACAGCCCCTCTGGGCAGCCTGTTCCAGTGCTCCGTCACCCTCAGAGTGAAGAAGTTCTTCCTCATGTTCAGACGGAACTTCCTGTGCTTCAGTTTGTGCCCATTGCCCCTTGTCCTGTCGCTGGGCACCACTGAGAAGAGTCTGGCCCCATCCTCCTGACACCCACCCTTCAGATATTTATAAGCATTTATAAGGTCCCCTCTCAGCCTTCTCATCTTCAGGCTAAACAAGCTCCCTCAACCTTTCCTCGTAGGAGAAATGTTCCATATGGGTGGGTTGTATGCTGGATGTCCCAAAATCTCACATTTTCACTTAGAGAAATGTGATGTGAGATGCCCATGACTCCTGAGTCTGTGAGATGCGAGCTTTACAGGGTGGTAGTGTTCACTAGAGAATAACAAAAGGATGAGAGCTTTCTCTTAGACAAAACATTGGGAAAGGAGCATGTGCAGTGTATTATCACGCTTGGTAGGAGCACAGATTTTCTGGAAATTTGAGCTAAGTAGAGCTAGAAGTCAGTTATGTTAAGTCATCCAAACAGGATTATGCCACCTGGTTGGGGATTTTATGACAAGCTGAGCCACGTGGATATTTTTTAACTCCTCACAAGAATCAGGACTTACACTTCCATAAGTAACTTGCCAATGGCTTAATTTTGATTAAAGGTGTTTCTTTTGCCATCTTTGAGATCAGCAGGGGCTAGGAAAAAAAAAGATGTAAAATGGAGGGACTTGGAGCAGTAGATTAAGTCAAACAGAACATCGGTAGGTAGCGTGTCACATTTAGAAATCAGAGTATGCTGAAGTCGCAGACCGCAGCAGTCTCTGTATTGCCAGTTCTAGGCTTCTCTTGAATATACTGCCAGATAATCAGTTAGCGCAGCTAGAGAGTTTAGAGCCTGACTTGAAGGCTGAACGTTGTGATGAGGCTGGTACGCATCATGCTGTCTGCTGGTGTGAAGACATTACGGTGTAGAGCAGAGTGATCGCAATTACTCCTCCTCCCTTGCTGCCCTACTTCTGAAATTAAAGTCTGCTGCTCTAACCCACAGTTCATGCTGATTCTTCTCCATGTGGATTTCAGGGCATTCACGTAGAATTGTAAAGTAAGGTTTTATCTCATGCCAGCCGCCTGCATTATCCCGCTCTTGTGAGCATCCCAGTGAAGGCCACCAGCTGAACCATTATCTACACATAATCTCAGCAGGCAGCACACAGGCAGGAATGTCATCCACCATCAGCATCTTCACTCTTGGTGGTTGTGATGCTGTTGATCATGGGGCTACACAGCAACAATGAAAGTCTCGGGAAAAGCATAAGTTTTCAGACAAGTATCCAGCAGAATGACAGAAGTTTGATTCAGCTGGTGTTCAAATGGCTTGTCCCACTTCCCTTGCATCTCAAGAGTTTCCATGCTGTGTGATATGAGACGGCTGGGCTTGAAGTTAATCCCCAGGGTTTTGGAGTCTGGGGGCTTTTTCTTTCCCTGGCAAACTTGTGAGGGAAGATGCTTCAGAAATATTACCCATTGGCTGTCACTTAATAGAAACTGTAACAGTTGGTGATGGTAATAGCATTAGTTTGAAACTAGCAGGGAAATGCAGGTCTGGCATATGGACATCTAAAATCTGTGGAGTGATGGAGCTGAGGAACATGAGACGTTCAACTAGCTGGTGAGTTGAGGGCTCGGAGTTCAGGTTTTACAGCATCAAACTGTCTTGGAATTTGTCTGCAGTAAGCAGTCAGTGCTTCAATAGAGAAATTTCCAGCTAATCTTTTTCCCTGCATTTGCCGGGCAGACTGCACTGAGTCAGCTCAGCCCAGTCCCCACTGTGCAGTGGCTGCAGCCAGTCTCACTCCATCACTTTTAATGAAACTGAGTCTCTGTGGTTTTCACTAATTTACTCATACGCAAGAGAAATGAGGAAGTATTTTCCTGTCTCTCTCTGATAATGAATGAGATATGAAAGAGCTTCATGGCCAGTAAGCACCCTGGAGGGACTTGAGTTTGTCAAAACGTGCAAGGCGTCTTCATCAAAGTAACAAAATGATTTTCTTTCCCCTTACTCTGTGAACTGAAAATTCACATGACAACAGCCAGAAACGTGCCCATCTTAGCTTAGACAATGGAATTGACTTTGAAAAACCGAACGTGTGGCAAAACTGATAACCTCTTTTGCATCAGTATTTTTCAGAGGTGTATCGTGCAATAATAAATGGTTGCCTGAGGCAGACTTTAATGTGGGGCTTTTGCTATAGTCTGGCTTGGTGTCTGCACTGTGAACCCCTGCTTGCACAGTGCAGTGCGTTGCTCTCAGAGCACAGCATGGGCAATAAATATGTTTCCTTCAAGGGATGTGTCGAATTTTGTTTACCAAGAATTCCCATTTCTGTTTGCTGCCCTCCTCAGATGTGCTTTGTATACACCAGAAGGACAGAGATGAGAGTTTACAGAAGATTAAACAGGTGCAAACACATTAAGAGAGACAGTAAGGGATGCAAATTGTTAAACAAAAATATTGAAGTCCACTTTAGATGTCTTCAGGGCTTTTCAGTACCCAAGCTTAATAAAATTAACCAGCTATTGCAGCTTAGCTCCTGTGCTTAGCGTTGCTATCAGAAGCAATCAATAGGAAATCCAGCCTTATATGGTATGGTTTTGGGGTACAAATTGTAGGTTCCGCTCTGCAGTGGAGAACAGCTCCCCAGGAATAGTGTCAGCTGTGCAATTTCAACAAGATAACTTGTCACAGTGCTCCTTAGTGCACTCCTGTACTTCAGACCTTTTCAAAATGCAGTCCCCTTTGAAAGGAAGAGTAAATAATTTGAACTATTACTCCAGTTCCACATTTAAAAATAGGCAGTGGTTGTAGGAAATACAGACCTTGAAAAGCAACCTGAACACTTGTTAGTCCAAGGATTAAATTAGCTGGCCAAGAGACAATTGTCGCCATACAAACCTCCCATTGAAATCTGAAAGCGTACAACTATTTTTGCTGTTTCATTTGAACATATGGTTATTCAGTGGTGACAAATATTCACTGAATGTATTATTTAAACAATATTGCATATTAATTGAATATTGTGTCTGTAGCATGCAATTTGAGCATTATTCAGTAGTCCCTTCTCTTGTAGTTACTACTTTGCTTTGATTTCAGCATTTCCTGGGCTCTTAAGTATTCATCATGTATCGATTCCCATGGAGTTCCCAACTTTCCATACCCCAAGGGAGCCTACACATGTTTGACCGTGGTCAAAAAGGGGAATATCTTGATGCTGATGTCCTTTTGTTCTGCATGTATGCTAGACACTGACTGGGTGTGGTACTATTTCAGATTTGTCCAATTTTTGTGATTTTATTACTTGTATCAGTAGAACCTGGAGGCTCAAAGACATTCAGGAGCCTGTTGTGGTGAGTGCTTTGCACAGTTGTGACAAGACAGTGTCTGGTCCAAAGAGCTTGACTGTGTTCTGAGAGAAAACCTGCCAAGTGAATGCAACAAGGAAGCAGAGAAGAAAAATTAAGATAATCATGACAGAAACACCTCATTATGTGGATTGTCTTCCTGCATCTTTCGCCAGTTCAAATTCCATTTTTATATGACTAAACTATTAGTAACATTCAGTCCTGTTACCAAAGAGGAGAGCGTCTCCAGTGCCGCCTGCTGTTATGTGCAACAATTAGCATCACGGCAATTAGTGTCCTGCAGTCTGTGGCTTGACCCTCTAGAATGGAGTATACGGCTGAGGAGAGCTGAGTAACGTCAGATAACATGAAGGAAGCTCCATTGCTCCTGTAGTTGATTAGCTTTCATCTTAATGGAGCTTCATCCTAACAAGCAGGTCTGAGGAAGGAGCTCCTCTGAGGCTCCTACTGCTCCTGCGTGTTGAGTTATGGTTGTGCCAGCGCGTCTCCGTGGCCCGGGGCCTGTGTGAGGGATGACTGGACAGCGGGAGGATCTGCTGAAACAATCCCAGCCGTCGCTGAAGACAGCTCTGCGGCACTCCAAGGAAAGACATGGGCTGGCGCTTATGTATGACCTGCTTCTGGAAGGAGCCAAGTGTGGGGGAGACATTAGGCCTGCGCTAGCTCTCCCCAGACACCTGGGCCCTACCAGCATGCATCAGCAGACTGAACAGACTGGCAGCTGGAGACCTTTCGGAAGCGATCTCTGAGGTTACATTTCCCTCAGAGCCAGGTCCTGAGCGATAGACCTATCACCTGCGATACCTGTTGCAAAGCTGGGTCAGTATGAGTCTGAATTTCAGGCGTTCCGGTGCTCTACACAAGATCTCTAATTCATCGCTCCCTGTAAGGAAAAGTTTGCACGGTTCCTGTGCCGAGCAAAGTTCTGTGTTAATCAGGAGCATGATATATGTATCTCACCTATAGAGAGAGAAGTTCCTCCAGATAAATATTCAAGTCGTTAAGAATGCGTTACATGGAGCAGAAGCTCCAAACACAGTTTCCACCGCTGTGGGTCCTTTATGAGCAGAAAGAATGATTCTAAAAATCTATTTAAAATTAACAAAAAGAATCATTAAGCAGAGTAAGATTTTTAAAAATGCACTTTCAAGCTGGGAAGCCACCTCATTTAGTATAATGAGTGAGCAGATCCTTGGGCCCTGAAGAGAAGCAAATTGAAACAAAATGGCTCCGGCACTGGCTTGCATAATGATGGACTGAGCACGTGTCCTGGCGTATAATGATCCCATCTTTCCCATGGGGCTTGAGAAAACAGCATTTGTTGTGACAGAAGCCTCTGGCTGGGACACTTGTTTCCATCAGGAAAAAGAAGAGGGCTGGTGACAGTGTGAATACGAAGTGGAAGAAGAGGTGGAGAAAAAGTAGCAAAGTTTAAGGTCGCAAGCGTTGGAGAGGAGAATAGTGATAATGCTCACAGTAGAGTGGGAGGCAGGAAAAGGGGAAGGGCTCAAGGGATGGCACATTTGGGCAGAAGGATGAGTTGGGGTGGTTCAGAGATGCTGCCAAAAAGCAGCTAGTGAACTGGGTTAAAAATGAGCAATCCCTGGTGGGATAGCTAACCCTAACATGATCCCTTGCTAGTTCTAAAAGCTTCTTTCCATTTCGTCTTTCCAAAGCAGCACAAGGATGTTTTAAGAGAGAAGGAACCAACCCACCAAAAAGGTAGTGGTGCAGCACCGATGGCAGCAGTGCACCCAGCAGGTGCCTGTGCTTGTACCAGCCCCACTCTCTTCTGTCTTCGCTGCGTAGGGAAGGGTTTCCTTAAGTGGGAGGAAAAGCAGGCCACTTGCATCCTTGGCCTTTCTGCTGAAGAGAAGAGAAACTACAGAGAAGACAATGTTGAATGACCACATGAGATAGAGAGTAATGAGATGTTGATGCTATCTCCCAAGAACGGGACTGGATCTCTCTACTGCTATTTCTTATTTTCTGCGCTATTTCGTAGAATTTACTGGGCAGCTGTGAAACATGAATGGAGCAGTGCATCTCAGCTGATAGACACTAAGATTTTGCTCTGCCACCCCCAAAGTCCTTGGAGGTCTTGCTCCGTTTGTAAGTTCTAACTGCTACTTAGTCTGTTCTGATTAAGTAGGTTTAGTGGGTCACTGTGCTGAATATTGCCCTGCAGCAAAATCACTTTTGGATTGTACACTTTGCAGGTGCAGTCTGGAGAGTGGAAGATCCTTGATTAATGACCCACTTTGTGAGGGAGGCAGTGGGATTGCTTTCTCCAGAGCATCAGTCAGCTGGCCCAAATGAAGTAACAGTCACAGCATAGGTAATTTAAAGCTAGATTGCTACCCTTTACAGTAACATCAGAAAAAGTGCAGCTGTCCTCATCCGTGCCACCTAAGAATTCAGGAAAAGCATGGGACTGATGTAGCAGCTGCATGCATACTCATCAAAACTTGGTGGTCCCAGTGGAACAGGGCTGTGCACTGTCTGTTCTGCATGCAGCCTGCTTGCTGCCTGGTCCGTCATCCATTCCCTTTCATCTGTCATTGTGCATGGGAAGCAGGGAGGCTCTTTGCTTCTCTGTCTGTGGCTTCTGTCATTTTTTTATTATTGCACACTGTCAAAATGTTGTCTCTCCCCACACCTCCCTTTCGCCTGTCTCCCTGGGGAATTTGTGCTGAAAGATGAAAGCAAAACCATCTTTCTTGGCTACTAAAAAGGCAGAAGGTTCATTCTGACATGTGCGTGGCCTGTGGAGACACAGAGATCACACTGGGGATGAAAAGGAGGATATTTGGGTAGAGAGAAGCCATCTGTTTCTCTGGCTAGAGCGTAGCCTACCTTCTCAGGGGCTCTGGGAGCTTTACTCACTGAGAGAACACCTAGCGTCTTGTTTACCTAAGCCTCCACTCTGCCGCTTGAATGCATCTGTGATCCAGTCCAGCACAACATTACCAGGCAACACAGCAAGCTCATCCGTAGATCAGGATGCACAGATCTGTGCTTCATATTCCTGCAAATCTCCACTGACCGCAAGGCTGTCCTGCCCCGTAGCGAAAGCCTTTCCTGGGAAGGCAGGCACATGTGAGCGCCTGTCCCTGCATTTGCACTGCGTGCAGCGTTTAGAGCCAGCTTGCCCTTGCCAGAGTCTAGTTGCTGGGGCAGGGGTTCCTTCAAAATCACTGGGAGAGGAGGAGAGACTGGGGAGCAGGCTGGTGTGGGCATTCAGCGTGGGGGCCCTAGAAGAACTGCCGGGTGCTTCAGCTGTCTGAGGGTGATGCTGGGAACTGCAAGGGAAACTGTGGTCTCTTGAGATACTTGTCTTTCCAGCAACTTGACAAATTACCAAGAGTTTGAGTGGGGACTTGTCTTCGCCTCTGATCCAAAACGAGATTTATGTGTCCCCTCACATGTGTCACTAATCCTGCCCGCCTGCGCAGGAGCTGTGTTGATGAAGAACTTGTTAAGAAATAAAATCTCTAACATGACCTTTGATATCTGCTCCTCTCTCTCTTTTTTTTTTTTTTTTTTTACTCTCTGCCTTGTTTATATTTTCAGCAATTGTTAGAAAACTTGTGTCCCTCCATGTTTTAATACCTTGAGGCTTAGCTGTGATGGAAGGGACTGAAATACCGTTAGTGCCACATTGGTGTTGCAAGCACCTGAGTGTAGTAGGTACAGTTTTAGCTTTTCAGCACTCTCCTACCACCAGGAGCTTTGGTACTGGAGAGGGATGTGTAACTGTGGCTTCAGACTTAACCATGTTACTAGAACTGCGGTGTTACTATTCAGGATTCCTCACGCCTCTCCATCCAAACCAGTATCCTAAATCTGGTTGGATCCTGAGGTCCTCTCAGGCATGCAGGTCACTTTTCAAAAAAGCTGAGCTGTCAAAACCTGGCGCTCTGGTTGGATTTCCGCGTGTGCGGCTCTGACAGCACGCATCTCTCTGCGGTTTCAGCTGGATTCTCTCATCTTTGCTTCCTATCTTAAATGTTTGTGTAATGGTGTTATGTCTGTTCCTTCACACATCAGAGACTGCTGGAATTTAGGGTTTATAAATTGCACTTTTTTCCAAGTACTGACTGGGTTCAGTGCTGTTCAGATTTTGTCATTTGAATGTCTTTAGAAGGCCGTTACATTTGTAGCAGGTTTTTTTTTATAGTAAGTTCTTAGTTACTCCTGTACTGTTAGCATAAGTCACAGAAGTATTGATGTCCCAGAGATTTGCTGCAGCCTTAGGAAGAGAGAAACAACCCGGTTTTGTACCATCCCAGCATACGCGTCCCAGCAGTTTGGCAGCAGTGCAAACTGTTGGCACCCCACAGTGTGATCCCCGGTCAGCCCCAGCACTGACCTCCTGCCAAAAGGATTGCTGGCAGCCAGCGTAGTGGGGCAGGAGTAGAAGAGGAGGAGTGGTCTATGTGAGTACAAGCTAAAGGTAATTGATAAGCAGTGAGATAATAGAGTCTACCTGAGCTTGGAAGAAAGAGTGAGCAGTTCTAAAACAGGAGTTTTTTCTGTTTTCCTAGCAGGTGTGGGACTTCAGTTATTCTGCAGTCCCAGTCTTGGCTCCCATTTAAAGACAGTGAGATATTCTGTTTTATAGTCTTGCTATTTGGGAAATTGAAGGTTTATCACTGTCCTTGAAAATAAGAATTAATGCGGTTGCTTCTGTAGTGCAAATTAAATCCTCCATTTAATTCTGGGAGCCAGCTGGAGATGTTTGTGACTGAGACTTTAGATGTACTCATCTTAATGCATCCATCTTAGTTGCTGTTAGTGTTTTGCTGCTCTCTGGTGCCTTACATCCCAGGACAGCTGCTTCGGAGGACGTTAGCACTTTCTAATCCCCTACGTTCGTGGCCTTCTCGTTCAACCCCTCTCTTTGATCTCAGACTGAAAACTCCTTTTAGTTGTCTAAATATCATGAAGCTGAGGGTGGTCTCATCCTTGCATATGGAAGTGAACAGCTAAGAGCTGGTTTAAAACTGCCCAACTGAACAGTAAGTTAACGCTGGTTAGCAGAGGGTTACTGTTCCTTCTAGCAAATTGTATTTTGTGTGCGGGGGTAACAGTTAGGGATGAGAGTTGTTTGTTAGTCTGAGATGTTGTCTGATGCTTCTTGTAAAGCTTGCTGTTCCACACAAGGCTTCTGATGCGGTTGCTGTTCTGGGATGTGCCCTTTACCTGCATTGGTAGTCTCGTAGAGCTTTTAGGAAAGCCTTTGGCCAGTGATAGGGTGGGGAGAGCTACAGGTGTTTGGGTTTCTTCATTTAATGCAAATACTGTCTTTTCCTGCTGCTGGAGCATCTTTCCTGATTCTTGCCACAGCTGCAGGCCAGGTACAGGCGAGGGAAGGCTAGTATCCAGGGAGCAACATTAGATTCAGATTGAGGGCTCTGATTCATGATCAAGCTCATCTGTGTCCACCAAGCTGGAATAGCTTCTTCTGTGTGTATTCTTATCCAACATGAGGTAATTTGATTGATTCATTCCAGTGAAAGAGGATTACCGGATTTGTGTTACCTTACTTTGCTTTTCCCACTGATAACTACCACGCACAAAGCAGAACCTCGGTAGTTACTGAATAGCTGCCCAAACCACAGTACCTTGTGAGTCTGTAATATCATATGTTTACAAATTTTGAAACTTTGCAATGACCAAACAATAATTTAGCAAATGAGGGTGATGTTTTTCTTATTCCTTTCTTTCTAAGTTAATCTCTGTTTAAAACTTAGTGAGCCTTTTCTGACTGTAGCTTTGAAAAGCTTTGCAGACTTAGCCAACTGTTACTGTGTTCAGAAATATTGTTATGATGACAGCTAATTCCTCGAGCAATGTGATTTTCATCTGGCTGCTCACTCTTCTTGAAGAGCTCCACGGTGATGATCCGTAGCTATGAGTGTAGAAGCCTGATCAGTCACGCTTTCCGAAGAACCCATCCAGGACTGTCTGGACAGAACCAAATGCCCTTTATTTAGCACTTTGCGTAGCAATAGAAAAAAAAATGAATAAAAGGAAAGCTAGCCTCGGCATGTTCTCTGGCAGGCAGTTAAGTCAGAGTAGCCTGCACTGCCAACACACATCATGGAGCAGGAAGGACACTTTACTAGTGTTCAGGCTTCCACATTTCACTTGGACTTGACTCACTGGAGTACTTGTCAGCTGGCCTAGCTAGCCTGTCATGTTATCGGTTGTATCTCTTCAACCATTCTGTCTCCTTTGCATGACTGACAGCACTTTAATTAGGATATTATAGGACGATGGACCTGGCTGCAGGTGTCTGTCTCAAGCATCACCATTCATTGTTGAGATGAACAGCTCTATTGCCTTATTTCCCAAGAGCTCAGGTAACAGCAGCTAACTTTTCCAATGAGACTTTTATTTTTTGATGGAGAAAACAATCTTTTCCTTTTTTTTTAATTTCCCCCCCCAGGGAGATCTGGTATTAAAATATTCAGCTGTCTGTCTCATTTCTTAACATGCAATTTGTCAGGAAGTGAGTTTCCATTAAATTCTTGATAATTAGCATACTTGGACTTTGATAGACATTTTTCTTTTTTGCAACAATATTTTTTTTTTTAGCTCATTATCTGCATGCAAAATCAGTCAGCTAAATTCCTGTCTGTCAGACATCTCTATCTTGGCTCATTTATAACCAGTTTGAGGTCCGTAAGTATTGTAATGAATTACTGCATTGGATCTCAGGTCATGGGTGACAGGTGAAATGACTTGGGAAAACTCTGCCTAGAACATGCTAAATGCTTCCTCCTTCCATGCGACCTATTTTGAAATTATACTTTTCACTGGTTTTGATGCTTAAAAAGGGGAGTAGGAGTTCAGGCCAGGTCAACAGTGGGGTGGTGTCTAGAGAGCCCTAATCCTTTAAAACAAGGTACTTAGTATTCAGTCCCCCCTTTGGAAGGGACTGGCAGAAGTTAAGGTGGCCTCTGTATGTAAGTTATGCTTAGTTCTAGCTAGGCTTATTGAGCTCGTCACTGTCACAGGCACTGAATTCAACTAATGTTTTATTATTCATCACAATGTGTTCTTTGACTAAATTGAGTTTTTCATTGCTATTGCAGCTGCTTTCTCAAAAGAGCTGGTTATAAATGCACTGCCTCTTTTTCTGAACATACTGCTTAAGAAGCACATGGACATGGCTGTATTAACATAAAAATCTCTTCTTGGTTAGTTACTCATCCACTGGCCTTTTCTCCTGTGGGTGGCTGTTGTAAAAGAGCTCTTGGAAGTGCAAACACTGCTGTAAGTTCTGAAGTAGTTCTGTCCAACAGCTTGTCAAGATGTCAGAGGAGAAAACAGCTGCAGCCCAAGCCCTTACCCCGGATGGCATCCATGGCAACGTCCAGTAAGCTTTGCCCCGGGGTAATGCTAAAGCAAATCATATATTAAAAATGAGGTAGGGAAAGTAGCAAAGAGGTAGCTAATCCCACTAAGCCATGGGCTAGAGAGAGCTTTTGGCCATGAGCAGGGAGTGAGTCGATCCCAGCAGGCCACAATGGGCTGTCCGGTCACACTAGCTTCAGAGGGGTTCTCGGCAGCTATAGGTCCTCTCAGGCATGTTCATACCGTCCAGGAGCAACGAGGGGAGGAAAGGAAGCTCAAAGGGGGCAGACTGGGTTGCCCACTTGACAGTTAGTGAAAGGAGATTAAGGGAAAAGTAGGAATTTTCATGGTTCTGCATAAATACATTCCTCCATGACAGAGCATGGAGACTCTGGGGCATTCTCATAGCAAGGCAGGAAACACGAACAGCAAAAGACGTGAATAGCTCTCCTAAAATTCTTTTTCTAATCAGTCCTCACTGTGCTGCAGTCCCAGTGCTTGGTGTCAGATACTGTGTAGCTCCCACCTTGAAACCAGGTCAGACAGGGAAATGGCGTATGGAAAGTGAGCCAAGCTCTGCGTGGCCTGCTTTGCATCCGTTCGGTCTGGAGCGCAGATGGAAGCATGAACCAGCTCTTTGGACTTTCCTGGCCCCGAGCAGCATGGCTGCTGATGGGCCTCAGGTCTTCTGTTTGCAACTGATTTGAAGCTTGTGCACTTCAAAGGTACTGACTGCAAAAGATAATCCCTTGGTATGCATCAGCCCGTGGCTTCTGGCAGCCTGACTTTAAAAGAGGTAGAGCAAACTTTGAAAATAATACCAGCGGGTTTTTGTTCCTGTCCGGCTTTCCCATACCCAAACCTTGCTCGTATCACTGCCTAGTTAGTGTTGAGAGAAAGCAAGCATATGGAAATCAATGCGGAAACTGAATGTAAGCTGAAGACCAAGGAGACACACCATGACCTGACCATAGTTCCAGGACACCCCTTACTTTGGGAGCTCTCATTCTCTGTGGGCTTCTTGGACAACAGGGCAAGGAGAAGAATGTAGGTTAACAGGGCTCGAATGTTTGCTGTTGAATTATTCTCTTCAGATACAAATAATGATGCAGGATGGTGGCTGAGGCCATCGGACTTCTGGTTCAGGTGGGTGAGTCTCTTAAAAGCCGCGTGGCTGAAAGGTTAGCCAAGGATAAGAGCAAGGTGCTTTCACCTCTGAGGTGACTGCAAAGCCACACACACAGGCGTAAGGTTGCAGGCAACTTGTGAGTGTGCTGCTGGGGCTGCTGGCTCACAGCTCCTAGCTAATCAAAGTCAATGCTCTTCCCTTCTTCAGAAGGGGACCCTGTCCTCGTTTCTAAGCTGCTGCAAGCCGAGTGGCTGCTTTTAATAGAGTCTGCACAGAAGATGGTTGTAGGCAATTGAATTAGGGTTGCGTTATTAGTCCATCTGTGCAATATGCTCTGTTTATTGACAATCTGCTTAGAGTGGCTGGAGCTTGTTAAAGGTAAAGTGTTTCCTACTGCTGAATTTTGGGAGTTGTCCACCTGTTAAGAAGCAGCAGCGCTGGAGGAAGGGCTCTCTTTAGACTGAAAACAGGCTTGGTGTGAACTGTCTGCACTGTTTTTCTGGCTTTCTGTAAGGGGGAAGGGTTGCATGGGAAGGGATCATCAGGTAGCAGGGCTTCACTCTATAGTTCATTGTGATGTGCACGCTCCCACTCCATCCGCTTGCGGCAAGGGGCAGCTGTTGGCATGTGGGATTGTATGCAGGGCTCCGGGGAGAGCTCTTTCTGCTCACATTTCTAAAGGTTTCCCGGTAGGATCTGATCTGCGGCACCCGTAAGCCAAAGTCAGTCTCTGAATGTCATTCTGCTGCGAGGTGTCTTTGTGAAAGAAACCCGTGTTCATCAGAGGGGAGAAGCGTGTGCTGCGTTGTTGGTTCAGGAAGATGTGGCATGATGTTTTGCAGAAGGTTTTATGTGCATGTGTCAAGCTCTTGCCTGTACCAGTAGCCTTGCTGTGGTATTTGAGATAGAAAATTTATCTTTAAAGATGATCACGAAGAGAGTAGGGAGCAAATACTGCAGTAGTTTATGCAAGAAGTACATTGCTTTTTGAAGACAGCAGGTGCATACTGTTGACTGGGGAATATAAAAATGGCCAGAATCATAACTCTTTACCAAAACCATGGTCTTCATTCAGGCTTATGGCTTCCCTGAAATCCCTTATTTCAGAGTTTGGCTGTCAGTGCACTCCCATGCTGCTCACCAGCATTATTCTTGTATACCAGAACTGCGCGTAGTGGTCCAGACACATGGCTTGTAAATAATCTTGGTGGGTCTTTTTCAGTGTTGGGTCCCAACAAATGAGCTCGATTGTTGCACACTACGAGACAACACAAAATGTCTTTGGTATCTGTATCTGTTTATAGGTTCATAGTGAAAACCCCATGCAGAGAAGCAGCAGTGCTGATTAGCAAGGGTGTGGGAGTGACTTGGGAGAATAGACATTGAAAAGCTAAATAGATGTAACTTGACTAGATAGCAATTTATAGGACATGCTATAACTGTAAGAGCTCGAAAGTAAATTGTTTAGGGTGATCTGACAGGGATTCAACTTCAGCAAAGGATCAAGTATCATAATTCTTTGTGGTAGGGATATATAGAATCTTCATTCTGAATAAAAACCTCTGTCACTTTCCTTGTACAAAATGGAAAGTTGTCCTAATGTGTGGAACAACACTGTGTAACACAAGAGGTGTGTTAACCATTATAAGATGTATATTGTTCTTGAAATTGAGTTGCGAAGCTACTTCAATTTCTAGAAGTCCAAGCTCCAAAGGACATCTCTTGAGCACCCCAAGGGTTCTTATTGTGGCTAATTATTTTCAAAAGAATCAGAAGGAGCTAAACAGCAAACTCTTACTGAAACTCAGTACACGACTTAGAAAAGTCAGAATTTTTAGCAGCATCGTTTGTACTGGCATGAAGGCTGACATGAACCTGGGAACGCTTATCTTCAGTTACCTGACAATGGCCTGAAGCAACACAGTATGAAAAGAGGAGAACAGTAATGATGCATAAAAATTTGCTGTTCTTAAGACCATACGCATTACTGTAGTGTGCCAGTCCTGCGCAGGAGCATCTCTTCATTGAGAGCTGTGAGAATGCAAAAGTCAGTTCATACGAAAATGAGCAACACAGTTTAGAGACAGTCTGCATTTCTAGAGATCAAACCTGAAAAAGCCAAGGATCACATAAGATGTCTGCGTCAGGCATTCGTTCTCTTCATCTGGAAGAAGGAAGAGTTTAATAACTGAGAGCTAGACTAGGGAATCCAGTCCATCCAGTTACTACAGAGAGAGAAGACTGTGGAATGTCAATGCATTTTGCAACCAGTATCCTGGTAGACCCTGGTGTATTTGTGATGATTAGCAAGTAACTTGACAGTGTATGAAATAATTGTCTTTGTAGATACAAAACAACATTGACATCGACTTTGAAATTTAAATGAAAGAAACACAGTAGAGTTCTTTTAGATGCATAACCTTGGTGAGTTTACTTATTTTTTCTTTATAATATGTTAATTACTTGAACGGGTATTAGTTAAAGAGGTTTTTATTTTATTATAAAGCCAAAACAACCATGTACAGATCCATGTTCTTGAACAGTTGCAGTATATTGCTTCCTACCCTGTATATAAATATGACCTGAAACAAAGTGATTTAATTGTCTGGGAGTAAGCTGTTGTTATTCAGGAAAGACTTTGTTTGGCCTGTCCTATTGCCACTGTGAAAGGCAAATCACAAAGCAAACAGCAATATAGTCTCATCTGTTTGTGTGCGGTGTGCAGTACACACAGCAAATGCCCAGGCAGCAGCTGTGATAGCCAGTTAGAGAGCTCCATTGGTGTCCAGTGTCTTTAATGCAATTTCTTAGCAACAAATGGTTGTATTTGAGCTGAAGCTTTCATTGAATAGTTTTGTCCTTTTTAGCATCTCGGGTTTGCTATTGTATGGCATCTGAGGATGAGTAGGGAGTTATTCAGTATTAATGGGTTTATTTTATCAGGTAAAGTGTTTATTAAAGAGAGTTCCCTAGTATATGATAAAATCTTTATTCAAAGCTATGAAGTAGTGATAGAATTTGATGATCCTTCTAATGCATTCGGTAAAAAACCATGTTACATTTCCAACAAAGACCATTGCTGCCCTAATTATAAACTGTTACACTCTAAATAGTAGAATTTAATCTTGTCTAGCCTCAATATCAGCATTTGCTTTATCAGTCTTGTCAGGTGGCATTTGTTGGGGGGGGCATTCAATTTCATGCCATTTTAGTCAATTGCACTGGCAAAGCACATAGATTCACAATGCGTTTAAATGGAAAATGGAAATTCTCAGTAAAAACTTGTTAAAATGTCATTTGAGTTCGCGCACAGTCCTCTGCAGGACAGGAGTCTGTGTATAATCCCAGCCCTTTCTGTAGCAGCGCCCTTCAACAGCCTCCTCCGTGTTGCTTTGTGGAAGAGCATTGAGTTTAGTTTTACATTCAGCACCCAAGTTCCTGATTTGATAATGGAAGTAAATTCAAGATGTAGAATACACGGAACTGAGAACGTCAAGGCAAACCCGGCTGCCAGGTGAGCTCTAGCAGTTAGCCAGAGCTAATGAGCAATACGCTATGTTGTAGGTAGTTTAAAATCTGTTATTTTCCAGAACTCCGACGCTACAGTGCCACAGTCGGTGTCGTTTTCGGCGGAGGCGGTGGAGCGGTTGCATTGCTTGCTGTGGCTTTGCCTGGGTCAGGATTGTGCAGAATCCAAGTGCTGGCTGGGGAAAACATTTTCGAGTCTTGACAGCAGCATGTGTGTGAGCACACATGCAATGAAATAAATTGGTCCTTCTGCTATAAAATGTGGTAGGTTCCCACTGGAGGAATGTGCTCTAGTAGGAGATTGAGCGGTACAGAGAGACTTTTCTCCCACAATCCCAATTTTCCAGGTAATCTGCATGCTCTCCTTTTGTTCTTAAAACCGCTTCACCAAACCCACTTGACCACAGCTGTGGTGAGCGTGCTGCACTGCCGCTGCTGTCCGTGATGCAAGCGGGAGGAGTGCGTGTGAGCCGTGGAGGAGTATTTGCTTATCAGGATTTCTTACTTTCCCTCCCATCCTTCTGTTCCTTTCCCCACCTGCAGCACAAGGGAATAAATTGGTAATAAGTGAGAAAATACTGCTTGGGTTTATTGCTTGATTCCCTCAGTGCTTGATTTCTAGAGAACATAGGTTTAGTTTAAAGCAGTCCCTAAGCAACAATCTGGCTATAACTCATGCTTCCTTTTCTTACTAAGACGTAGGAAGCCCTAGGTCTTCAGAGAGATGAGTGTTTCTGATATTGAGAATATATCCTGGTTGCTTTTAAGTGTGCTTGGGATGTTTTGTCATCATGGACAGTATTCATCTCTTGATGATGGGAATCTGACTTCCAGAAAAATGACATTTGGCCTGAAGTCGGTCTTTTTGGCCATTTTTTTTCTAAAGTTGTTAACGTGAGGCTAATGCCCAGCTCCCACAGAGAATCTGGCTGTTTCTCTTTAGTGCCCCCATGAGAAATAAAATATTTTGAAAATCTGGCTCCAGTCTGTGCTTGATGAGCAGGCAGAACATACCTCCGAGATTGCTGTTCAGACATCTCCTTTCATGTCTTACTGCAGAAATCACTGAAATCAGGAGAGGCAGGAATGCAGCTGGCAATTTGTGCTAGCCAGTCCTTTTAGCTCTCTAGACTTGATGAAAGCACCATCTCCCTTTGGTAACACTAACAGCTAAGCCTGGTTTCATTACTGCTTCCACAGACTTTTGTGTAAAAGAGATCAGAAAAAAAGCTGAAATCGTAACTACGAACCAGAGAAGGAAGCCAGAGCAGGAAATGGGCATGTCATGTCCCATAATTTGCCAGTGCATCTTGGTCCTCCATTGTGGTAAACTTCACATTCTATTTCTGTTTATCCATCCTTTTCTCCGAGGCTGCAAACTCAGAATAGCTGTGCTTGTGATATCCCCATCTGTCCCAGCTGTGTGCTATTTCTGAGCGGATGATGCCATTTGCAGCGTGTTGCCATACTGGGTAACTTTTGCAACGGGCAAATATCCGCCACAGGCTGTGTGGGCAACACGAGAATTTATTACCCTGGTGACCTCACTTGACTCTCCAGGGGTTGAAGGTTAGTGCACTAATTTATGGTATCAATCTACCTTCTGCCATGGTACTGTTTCAAAATATCTTCTGCATTTCAGGGAATGTCTGGAGTTCAGATTTAAATCACTTTTATATGATTTTAGGTTCAATAAGGTAAATTTGTTGCCAATATAAAATGTCTTCCAAGTATTTCGGGAAGAGGGGGTTGTTTGAGCTTGTGTTCATTACAGGAGGATTAATGGGGCCACTGATCCCATTAATTTGTTATTGACCCTTAACTTCCTTTAATGGGCTAGGCATCCCTACTTCTAGCTTCAGGCCAAGTTTACCCAGTGAACAAATTCTCATCTTGTTGTATAATATCTTTCTTCAGATAACTTCCGTTCATCTTCAGCATCTGATTTTAATAGGGTCTCTGCTTTACATCCAGTCCTACATCTGTGTAACTTGAGCTATACAGGCGGGTTACACAACTTGGGCAGGGTCCCACGGCGCATCCTGGTGTCTCCTCAGTACTGTAACATAACTGTAGAGAGAGACCGGTGCTCGTAGGGTCGTAGGTAATATCTGTTTCAAACTGAATCTGTCTTGGGTCATGGCTTTTCTAGTTCATCTGTACACCTAAAGACATGCACGATATGTTTTGCAGAGTACTTCAAGACAGCCTAGCCTGCCTCCATGAAAGACAGACCCAAGGAGAGTCACCATTTCTCTGAAAGCGCTTGTATCGTGGAAGCACTGAAAGTCAAGCTCAGTTGGTAGCATGCACAGAGGTGCAGCTTCCCCCAGCCAGCGGTGGCAATGGGTTATGCTGTGTTCGTTGCCACTAAAGCTGCTGTGCTGGCCTCTGTGTCTCATTAAGCTGCAGTGACAGAATTGGGAATATCAGCCCTTAAATGCATGGTTCTGGCAACAGTCGCACCGTCGAAGGGAGGTGTTTCTATTCCGGTGTTACCACAATCACAGGATCGCTTGTTTTTCAGTAATGCATTTCTTCACCTTTCTGGTTCCTCTTTACTGCGACAAACAGAGCCTGCCTGTGTTCCCTTAATGAGACACGCTTTTCAGGAAGGACCTCTTCCAACAGCTGAGAAGAACGCTGGGTGCTGCAGCAGTGCCATGTCCCTCAGGGTGGCTTTTTGTCATGTGTCCGCTGTCCTCACAGGCAGTTTTTCAGTCTTGTCTGGCCTCCCCGGTCATCGGCGTGACAGCTAAGCTCTGGTGAGAGGGACAGAGCAGCTATGCTTCTCCATGGCTGGTTACAACATTCCCAACCTGGGGTTCGGTGTCTCATTATCTCTGCTGCATTGGAGACAGCGTCCAAATTCGGAGGGAAGGAGGAAGTGAGTGAGGAAATAAATAGACTTTTTTTCTTCTTCAAGCTTTATGGCAATTTGCCTGTGATCTCCGGACAAATCGTGCTGTTCCTTGACGATCTGTGCATCTCCAGGAACCGGTGGGCATCAGGTGGTGACCCTGGTTCAGAGTGGGAACCTGAGTTACCTCCTCTCCCACCTCCTTGAAGGCACAGTAGGTTTCCTGCACCGTCCTGCCCCAGGCTGAGGTGCAGTCCTACAAAAGCAGGTGCTACCTGACGGCCGAGGCACAACACACCACCTCACAGCCCACTTCCCTGGTTTGGTAAATAAAAGCAGAAGGTGCCTTCATTCGCGTTTCCCCGTAGATTTGTAACCCCTTTACCAGACATTTTGTGCGTGCCATCTGTGCGCCCTGCCAGCGTACTGTGTCCCCCGATGCTCTCTCGTCTGCATGCCCCGAAGGCAGGCAGCGCTGTGCTTGCGCTCAACAGCTCATGCTGTCGTCTGTGCTCGGTGGTTTGCTGAGTTGCTGCTGTCCCGTCACGCAAGGTGCCAGCTGTCTTGACTCTCTAGTTGTCAGACTGGAGTATTATCTGCTCCGTGGGAAACATTGCCGCCCTCATCTGGCTGTTGGGGCTGGTCTTTTGCCATGCTATTTACACTTCTAAAGGCCCAGAATTTCTTACAAACTCTTCTTCTAATAAATTAATCTCTTAAATTCATGTTTTCTAGTAGGCCTTTTTTGTCAAGGAGTGTTATTTGTGTACAAACATACAGTAAAAACATGAGAACGATGTACCTTGCTGAAAGCATATTGACTGGAGCTTAAAAGGTTTTTTTTAAGCATCTATTTTAGTCTCCATGTGCTTTTTATCTCTTGCATTACAGAGAACAATTTCCTCTGATGCCCTCTGCTTTGAGGAAGTTCTGTAATTTAACTTCTGGTTTCCAGTGTCCTCCTGTGTCTTTTATCTCATGTCTTTGTAATTTTAAAGAATTTCGTTAGCCACTTCAAGGACATTGCTTTACCTAGAGTCTACCATACTCTGTAAAGGCTTTTAAAAATCTTTTAAAGCCTAGTATTTCTTATGCTGGCTCTTATAAAGGCTGTATTTGAACGGAAAATACTGGTCTTGCTTAAGTCTATGTCTTCTCTGCGAGTCTTTGAATGAAAAGTATTAGCAGGGTTTCTGGGTTCCAGCCAGGTCCCTTTCCTCAACACCTTCACAGCTCCTTCCCTCATATGCGCAGGTCTGGACCTCCCTCCCTTGCCTATGCTCTCCAGGGAGCTCTTGCCATGCACCCCGTGCCCCGGTCTTTTTGGAGTCTGAGCAAAAAGGAGAAGATGGTCTCAACGGGGAGTTTGTTCTTCACATTGGCTGGGTTTCTTCTGCCTCTGAGCTGGAATCGCTACCTCCAAAGCAAGTGCAGTTAACAGGACCAAATTCTACTGGGGTCTTTTTTCTAAGTCTAGGATCTTGTGTTCCTGTGTAACTTCTTGGAACAGCTCGTCTTCTCCAGAAGCTATGCTTTTGCTAACACTGCTTAACTGCAGATTAATAGAGATCTTCTGGCCACTGTGCTTCTTATTAAATATTTATATTGTGGTAGCACATAAAGGCTGTAATCGGGGTCTAATTGTGCTGATTTATTCAGACCAGTTCTGAGACCTTTGCTACCACCAAGTCTGCAGCTAGCAACCCGCCTGCGTGTCCTTGTCCTTGACTGCCATTTCCCTTCGTCAGGTCAGCACATGAAACCAATCCCCCATTCCCTGGTGTGGAAACTGAACGGTCGAAAACCGCAGTGCACTGACAGCTCTCTGCGCTTGTTCTCTCTTCATCCCTTCTTTGATTTATTCTTGGATTTTTCAAAAAGAGGGAGATAGGGCAGCCTGTCCTCTGAATTCCCCTGCAGATTTTTGCCCTCACCAGTGTATCTTTTATATGTCTGTTGATTGTGAAGGTCATGAGCAGCCCAGGTGAGCAACCGCCTTCTTCCCTCACACATATAATGCAAATTGCTTCTCGGCTCAAACTACGTAGCTCAGCTGCTGCCGATGCCTTATACATGTTGAAGAATCTTAGTATCTTTCCCATTTCTTAAAAATTAATCTCCTTTAATCCTGGCAGCACTGTAAGGTTCAAATATGTTTTACATTATGTACAGGTAGGATTATGGCTTATTCGTTAGTGGAAGGGAAAGATTGATTTTTTTTTTTTTTTTCTTATTGCATCCCTGGTAGTTTTTTTTTTCTGAAATCCTAGTTGATGCGTTTTTCCTCTGCTCAGCCTGACTCTGCAGAAGGTGAAGATATAACCCTCAATATGAAAAGTAAATGCCGCAAGTCCTGTTGGAAGCAGCAAACTAGCATTACTCTTTCTGTGACAGAGATGTAGTATTCGGAATAAAGTTGTGCACGGTGAACTTCCCTTACACCCTCCACTCTCCTGTTAGCCATTGTGGCTAACACAGTCTTCAGTTTTCATCCTTTTGATGGTTGCTCTGGTCTGGAACGAAGAGAATTTCAGATCCACAGCAAGACACAAGCTTGTCAATAAATATCCCCCTCCTGCTTTAGGATTTCCTTAAAATCTTAGGTCCAGTTGTCAACACATATCTGTCATATCTTAGGCAGCAAATCGCTCTAAGGCAAAGCAGAAGAAATTCTCAGCTTGAAGTGCCCCCAAACTCTTCCTGTAGCGATAAGGACACTGCAAGATGTGTTTCGCCTAGTCTCCCTGGGTGATTGAAAATGGAGCTTTGTTGACAAGCCACAGACCAGCTGGATTTTTAAAAAATTGGGACAGAATACATTGGTGTGTTACAGAGCAAAGTCATCTAGCAGAAGTAATGAAGGCAATTCTGAAATAATGCAGTTGTTTTTAACTTTACCTTATTTTTTTTCTTTCTTTTTTTGTCTTCATCATGGCTGGAAGTCTTTGTTAGAACTGTGCTGAAGATTGGAACCTTTTGTTCATGTCCTCATGTCTTGTAAGCACTAGACAGCACAAAAGACAAGTGAGCTTTGAAGTAACAGGTCCTTATAGGTCCAATGATTTCTTTTGCGCAATCACATAATCTATTGTACAACTCTATTTTTGTGTATCAAAGAAGCCTTTAGGACTAAAAATCATTTGGCTCCCAGTCACAGCTCAGTTAATTCCTGTTTGTAGAATATGATTGCTATGATCTGAGGTGGCACCAAGAGTTTTAAGGATTGAGGGGGTTCTGTCAAGATTCTAAAGTAGATGTAAACTATTGGTGCAAGGAGAACACGGAGCAGAATCTGGATGCTTTAAAATCTGGAAAAGGCACAAATAGGATGCCTGGTGCAAGGCTGAAGATCTCCAGAATTTACACAATTAATATGGTAAATAGAGAATTGCGAAAACGAGAAAAGAGTAAGCAGTATAAAAATAAACCTTTCAGCAGTTCAGTCTGGGAAGACTTCTGGCATGGTTCAGTGACTGGTGATTAATAAACAAGGAAGATCCAGAGAAAGAAAGGAAACTGGGGGGGGGGGGGGGAGAGCAGCAAATAAACAGTAAATAAATTTAGTGAATTAGGAAAACTGTGTGGCCACTCAGAAGAGCATCATGACAGATTCAGATGCCTGGGATGAGGATTCTCCATCTAGAATGAGGATATAGTTAAATATCTGATGTAACCAGAAAACTGGGGTATACTAGGATTAGGACATGGTCCCAGAGGTTTCAGCTATTCGGAGTCTCAATTTACGCAGCATCTGGAGTTCACAAAAACAGTCTGTGTAACACAAAAGCATCTGCAGAATGAGGTGGAGGTTGTGTCTGGGCTGAGCAGGAGTACTTGTGGCTTGTGTGCTGAATGCCTCCACATAGCTCTGCCTGGTGCTGTGGGTGATCCAAATGTTGTAAAACTTAGTTTCTGGTGTCCTGTTTTTAGCCTGACTCTGCTAGGATGCCCCACAAAGCCACTGTTGACACCGATGCCAGCCCAACATTGACGCTTACAAGAAGGAGCAGAAGGGACAGAGACCAGTTACCTAAGCTGTAGCCACAAATATGAAAGACTGAGATTTCAGACTCCTAAAGGAAACTGGAGGAACATTCTTTTCCTTTCTGAAGAATTCTCGGTGGTCAGGTATAAGTTTCTGTTCTGGCCATTATCAGGTTCATGCCCTCAACGCCTTACTCCTAAAGACTTCCATGCTACCTTTGTAAGGTTAAACAGTTCTGCTTTGTAACTGTGAACAAGTGCACTGTTCATCAAACGAACCAGTCTAAAATGTACAGAGTGCTTTTCCTGTCAATGGGTTTTATCCTTGTTATGCAGGAACCAAAGACTGAGATGATCGTTCTGTCTTCCGTGTGTCTCTGGTGAGACTGTCGAGAGCGAGACACCCAATTAGCATCCGCAGTAGTTAGATTTTTGTTGGGAGAGTCTTGCCTAACTAGGAACCAGTCTGAATAAAGCTAAAGCTGTGGAGTTTTATGTCTTCCTCCTGTTTTCCTGAGCCATCCAGTTTCCCATTACACATCATTTCAAATAAAGAACCTGTTAAGTTAGAAATGTACAGCGAGCCAGAGGGACCCACGCAGCCAGGGTCTGCAGGGGCGAGACAGCCATGCCACTGCAAAAACAGGGAACAGAAAGTGTTGCTTCCCACTCTCCCCCAGTCTTTTCTAGGCTGCCACATTCCTTCCCTTGCGTACAGTATCTGCCGTCTGTGCAAGTGTAATTTAGTGCTAATGAAGAAGTGAGTGGGAGCCATAAGCTCATTTCATTTAGAACCGGGAAATGGCCTCCTGGGAGCCCGGGGAGGGTACCGGCTGCTTTCTCACTGCAAAAGCTTCTCCACCCCACTGCTGTAATTGTAACCACCAAGCTCCAGATCTCAAAATTCAGTGCCAGCTCAGATTTACGGAGCATTAAGTGGCTGAATTAAATCCTCAGCATTCACTTGGCGTCAGTCTGACTGAGTAAAGGATTTCACGGGCTGGGGTGCTCTACAAGGCCATAATTTATGACATTATGCAGAAGCTGCTCCTCCGAGTTTTATTTTGGCTTGCCGCAATTTCTTTTTATTAAGGCCCCAATAGTATTTGTTGTTTTTCTGTTTGCTTTGATGTGGGAGTTTTAGATTAAATCTAAATAAATAAATGAGGTTTAAAATTAAATTAGGTTTCATTTGCATGAGTTGGGGAGGGAAGGGCAGCTTTCCTTCACCATATAAAACCTAACACACCCATTACCCATCACAAAGCCCTCAGTTTCTCCTGAAGAAAAATGACATTTCCCTCTGCATAGAAAATACTTAAAAGTCCCAAGAATAGATTTATAGGAATATTTTAACCTTTTCTTTGATCCTTGAAATGTCATTGTTCTGTAGGCTACATTGCAAAACGTGACCTTTTATAGGAACCATGGGATGGATTTGATCTTTGGAAGACGTTTTAGAGATAATGCACTACAGGGTGCAAAGAACGTTCACTCCTGGAAAGGAGCTGAAAATGGTTTTGTCTGCAGATATTTGTGTTTGTGGTATACCTGGAGGATAAGAGGATTGTTTATGGTGAGGCTTGTACTCCAGGGACAACAATGAAGAAAATAATAAGAGAACATAGCATCTTCTTTTGTTTTAATGCACAACAGTTTTATTTTCATTCCATTTAAGAGAAAAATTTAAGTAGCAGAAATTGTTCACATGGAAGGTGCTTGCAAATGAACATATTTGAAACGTAACAGTTTTTTATAAGTACTAGCTATTTGCTTTGCAAAGTGCACCTTGACTTCTTGACTGGCAAAACACAAAGCTGAGCAGTTCAGGAGGAAAAAGAGCCGACCCTTTGCTTCAGATTTGTGTTTGCTCTGGTAGCGTCCCCTTTCACGGTCCTGCAGGCCGTCTCTCTCTAGTCCTTTCTCTAGCTGTCTTACACCCAGTGTTCTCCATGCCACCCACAGCATGAATTCCCCAGCAAGAGATCTTGGCATGAAGACGCCTAACCTGTTTTGACGTTTTTGTGGTAACTGCAAAAAGCTTGTGAGACAAGGCAGATAGATGCAAGTCCGTGGGTTCACACTATGTAAGCACTGTTCCAAACCAGATCTTTCTGGAAGATGCTGCAGCTCTTACCACCGAATATTGAAAGGTTGTACCTAATTCTGTAGCTCGTGCCTGTGCAGAAGTTTCACTGAAACCTATTGTCATTGGCAAAATGCATTAGATTTTCCTCAGAATACAAGAGATGTCGTTTCTGTTCCAGTAGAGCTTGCAGTCCAAGCAGAGAGGAAACCTATTCAGTGAGAATGCGATAAGGAACATAGTAGGTGAGAGAACAGAGATCATAGGTTGGCATCCTAACCACTGTTTATCCAAGTTTAGGGTGAAGTAGTGGGCAAAAGCACCAAATGAATTCTCAGCCACGTCAATATTCAAAGAGTTCCTGGCACTGGCTCTTCAGGCTTCTGGCTGCTGAACTGCCTGCCCTCCCCAGTGAAACTGTGCTGGATTCCAGTAACTCTGGAGCTTGGGGTGGAGATACAAAATCAAGAATTTGTAAATACCCTAAGAAGTCAGAGTGGAGAAGGCTGAAGGGTAGGAAAGAGCTGCTGGCATGGAGGAGATGAGATTCTAGGTGGCAATGACCCTGCCTAACGGAGAGTGAGAACCGTGGTATGGCACAGACAGTCCTAGGGGCCTTTCAGGGAAGCCATGGAGACCTGAACAACATTGTCTTCATAGACACTGGGCTTGAAAGGATTTTATCCATACCTAATGTGCCGGAAAAAAAATTAGTGTCTCGGAGTCACTGGCCTTTTTTAGTGTGACATGACTATCAGGAAGTGATGGCTGGTGACATTTTGAATGTAGGAAGTGAAATGAGCAAAACAACAATATCTCAATGGCAAGTTGCAGCAGGAAATGATGCACATGTTGTACCTTAAGTAAAGATGTAGTAGGTAAGACCCAGTTTTCTCACTTTGCTCAAATAATTGAGCTGTTAGTCTGATGCTTTACACAGATGACTTTTTACAGGGTTGCCCCTCCATTGGACAAGCAGGACTTAAACAGGTTCTGCATGGGACAGACCCCATTTCTTAAATTGTCTTTTTTCCTGTCTGTGTGTCAGGTTTGGTCTCTCTGTGCTGCCGGTGATGAGCTGAAAATCGGAAGTGTGATAAGATGTTATGTGAACTTTTCTCTGAATCTGTGATAGTAGTGGTGAAACACTTGAGTGTAACACAGTCAACCCCAAAATGCTTTGTACAGCTGATAAAAATTTCCAGATAAGCATGGGATGTTTCATTTGTATTGTGGGGAAAAAGTGATTATGTGTTTGTTGTGTTGTCAAATGAGTCATCAGCAATATTAATGTGATGTGTAGCACCTAGCTGTGTCTTACACCCTGTTAGAGGTCATAAGATTATCAGAAAATTATTACAGGATGTGTATGTCTTATGCTATGCGACTTGTACGATGCTGTGAAAGCAAAAAGAGGATTTTGTTGTCTAGGGAAGCAACCAAATATGTGATAATCCAAGCATATAGTAAGTCATAAGAAATCGCTGCATCTAAAAAGTGACAACCAAAGGTGAACTTGTCCCCAGATGAATGTAGGGTCGTTTCCTTTGCCTGCCTCCTGTATGTCACTTAACTCTGGCTGCAGGATAGTTTATTTACCTGTATTAAAGAGTGTGTGAGGGAAGGCAATATCAGCTGTCTTTGATATCATCAGGTGTCCTTGCCCTGAGAGAAAACCAATTCTAGGCGTTTAGTGAGACTGTACTTTTAAGTCATGATTTGAATACATGGGACACCATATTTTATTGTGAATTCAAGCCCTCTGCCCCGATGCCTAGGAAGTGCCTCCAACTTACTTCTCCAAAATAATAATACTGAAGTGTTACTGGACTTGTCCTCTGTACCTTAATGTGAGAGGAAGCACCGGACAGAATCCAGAACAGAAGCTCAGAATGAAGTTTTGAGTAGATATTAATTCACTTTGCAATTTTCCTCATTTACCCAAAAGAGTGAGAGTCATCACACAAAACAGACACTCCCAAGATTCAAGGGGTGATGAAAGTGTACAGCAGAGCTCTTTCAGAAGTACTGCACCTGTTTTTCTTCTCAGTTGTAGAATCCAAATAATTGGCTTTGTTCTGTAATACAGTAAAATTGATTTATCCTTTCCTTAAATCTCTTTTAGTTGGCACTCTCAAGCTGATCCGCAACACTAGACATGCCATTCCACGGGCCACAGTGAATCTGCCTGGGGCGGTGGTCAGACTTGCCTTTGGACTGAGATATTGCTGAGTCTTTCATGTGTGTGTGTTCACCACTCCACTGCTAGAGGAGGTTTGGGGTGATTCTTGCCTGATATAGCTCTCTGGCTTCTAGCAGTCTGCGTTTTAGGCATTTCCTGAGCCAAAGACTCCATCTGAACCATCATGTTTGATAGCCACTGATAGACCTGTCCTTCATGAATTTATCTAATCACATTTGAAGACATTTATACTTTTGCCCTCCACAGAAATCCATGGCAGTTTAATTCCACATTTCAAGGGTGTGTTGTCTGAAAAATCGTTTCTTTCATTTGTTTTAAACCTACTGCTTGATCATTTTACTGGCTGCCTGCTAGTTCTTGTGGTATAAAAAATAATGAATAATCATCCCCTATTCAAATTCTGTAAGCCATTCATGGTTTTAAAGCTTTTTATCATATTCATCCTCAGTCATATCTTTTCCAAGCTACGGAGATCTAAACTATTTATTTCTTTCTCATCTGGAAGCTGCTTTATACTTCTCAACCAACAGCATTGCAACATTATTTTCATTTTCTCTAGTTCTATTATGTCCTTTTCAAGGTGGAAAAAAAATAATTCTGCATAGTATTCTAGATGTGCACTCTCCATTGATTTATATAGTAGCATATTTAGCATTTCTTAATTCCTTCTTGATCATAGTTCCTTCATGATAGCTACATCCCTGATTTAATTTCACAGCAGAAGAATACAAAGGGATGTGACTGGAAAGTGTGGTCCAACACAATCCGGTGGAGTCAGAAGAAGCCATGTTCCCCAGAATTGCAGATCTGTAACTCAGATCTTGATTTACCATTTTCTTTGCTACGGTCTCCATCCATCAACCTTCATTTCACATTCTAATGCTCTCATTTCTTCAGTGTCATGAATTGCTCATATAGAAAATGTACTAATGAAAGATGTCAGAAATGTAGGTGGATTCTGCTTCTCTGTTACTTAGAGAAATTAACTCCTGGATGCCTTGCATATCTCAGCTGTTTGTTTTCACTTAGGATGCTGTGTTTTCGAAGAGTTACTGCTTAATAGTACCAAGTTGCTCTAAGATAGAAGGCCCAATGCCTAGGATTTGCTTTACCATATGAATTTAGCACAACCCCCATCTCCTCAGTAAAGACCACTTTCCTCCCTTTTTAAGAGGTACTGAGCAGGCAGTAGAAGAAAAATTATATTCCTGAGTTATTCTGTGGCATGAGCCACATTACATGAGTACACATTCTAATTCAAGAGTGATTTTGTCATTCCTGTTGGCATTTGGAGGGTTTCGGAGCACTCAAGCTTTGCCAGCCCTCCTACCCACAAAAGGTAATGTTTGAGTTGAATGTTCCAGTAACATGAGTTTTGAATTGTATATTGAATTGTTGAGTTCAGCATGTTACTTGTTTTCATATTGGAAATTGCATCCACATCTAAAACTTTTTCTTTCATCTGCCGCTTCCTCCCCCACCCCAAACTCCACGTCCTGCTGAACTGTTTGGTAATCACTTGTGCCACTGTTCTCAACTTGGGAAAACATGATCATGGGGAATGTCTTCTCAAGAAGACGTTGCTGGGAGCCTGCTGTAAAAGCAGAGCAGGACAGCTGTGCGTGGGAGGAGATGACTGTGTCAGGGGCAGCTCGAGGACTGCACAGTTGCAGCTGTCTGAGAAGACTCCAGCTAACAGAATGGTGAACTCAGAAAGCAGAAGGTAAAGCTTCCCAGAAGAGCAAAGGCAAGGTGCTGTATCTTGGACAGTTGTTGCTATGATGGAGGCTTGTCCTGGAGCTCTTGCAGAAAGTTGTGGCCCAGATCTGCTACTCTTGTAAGCCGCAAGTTCCTTTTTCTTTTCTTGTGGTGGCTCTGTTTCTCCAACCCTGTTCCCAAACCAGTCCCCTCTCTTCCCTGCACCCCACTTCTGCAGCCAGTGATGCACAGTCACAAGACAAACGGCCCATCCCTCTGCAGGGATACTGTTTGAAACCCACCACACTGGCACATTACAAGAACAGGCTGTGGAAAGCATTCACAACTACTTTAAAGTAGATCGAGATTTTTGCAGCCAGCCTCCTGACAACTTGTGCTTGGAGCAAAAAGGAAGAAAACCAGGTGTATCAAATTATGAGCTGAAAGGTCTTTGCGTAGGTCTGCTCAAGATTTGCTGTTGCCCAGTGCAAAGACATGATGGCTGGCCAGGGATCATGGCAGTGGGTCTGCAGGATGTTTTTAGTTCCTGGTGGTGTAATGTCACTTGCAGTGCTGAAAGAAAACCTGGCTGGCTGTGGAAAAGGACACCTAAACTTTTTGTCACCTTGAATACTGTGCTCATACTATTCTTTCTGTTCCCCTCTGACCCCTCATCTATGCTGAGGTTCTTAGAGCAACACATTTTCCAGTTGTTTGGGAAAGTGTTTTGACCCAAGGGCCTGTATGTGCTGTGGTACAGTGTAGCTCTGTGATGCAAGTGTTAGAATATCTCTGCTTTCATCACCTCACAAAGCCCAAATGCGTAACTCTGCACTTAACTTTCTTCCCCTTCCCCTCCCCATGCTGAGAGCAGTGCAGAAGTGGTGCATTAGTGATGCACCAGAACTCTTTAGTCATGGCTGTCTGAAATTTCAGCCCTTATGAGAGACAGCAGACCGTGGAAGCCACAATTCTTTATTGTGCCCTAAGGTTGTTGTGAGTGAATCATCAGAATAGTATGATTCAGTTGTAGCCATTACTTTGTTTTTTCTCTGGTGCCACAAGCGTGGAAATGCAGAATTGATACGCTCCAAGTTCTGGTCACAGGTGCTGCCTGATCCCTTTAATGCACGAACTGTTCTTATTTCTAGTGGATCTAATCCCTAGTACACAACTCTTCTTCTCAGGCTAAGCTTAATTCGGGGGCAAATGGTAAAGTAAGGACTTTGCTTGACTGTCTGCGTCTGTCTCTTGATTGGAAGCTCCTCTCCCCTGTGCCCCTGTGCTTTTTTAGATCTTTCCTACCAGAGCATGTATGGAACCTAATGCAGAAGTGTTGGGAAGTCTGTATTGACATGTCACACAACCATCTCTGACACATTTGGTTGGTACCAAATGTGTTCAGACAGCCTATGCCGCAGGATTTTTGCTTGTCTTGTTTCAAAATGACTATCATTGGTGCTTCGCCAGCACGGGCCCCAAGACCGTAACTGCATAAACAAACTGCATCAGGGAAGAAGAGGAGCCTGACACAGGCGCTGACTAAGATGAAGGACTAGGTAGTTCTAAAAACCTGGTTTCTTGGTGTAGCTCAGGTTAGGTTTCTCAGATTGTCAGTCTGAGTAGCATGATTCACTCATGAGATGTTAATTCTGTGTCTGGCTCGCAGGCTAACAGCGTACTCGCCTCAGTTCTTACAATGATGACAAACTATCTTCCCTTCCTGTTCCTACTTATAAAATGTGTCGCACTTGTCAAATTATGGAATTAAACCCTCCATTTCAAACCAGACGGTAGCTGCAAAAATCCTGAGGAAATGTCTGTGGGGAAATTTTTTGCCCCTTCTGAATTTTCTTTATGTGGTTTCATTTTTGTTTCTTCCCTGCTCCCTTCTCCTTTGTAACTTCTGAGAGCAAGACAATACCTCTGTGGACAGGTTTCAAACCAGTGAGCACGTTTCATCTCAGGGCTCCTCCTGTGCTTTCCATAAACAGTTCTGCATTCTCGTCTTCAGATCTGGCCTTACACGATAATTGTGTGAGCCATCTGCTCTGCGTCTCCTGCCATGAATCAGCTTTAGTACTGTTCATTGTTTCTGTGACCGTCAGGAAACTAGATGGAAGTCGCCTCTTTAGATCTTCTGTTTCTCTCTCTCAGTATTGGACATGACAAATAAATGAAGATCTTTGCTCCACAGAGTTTACGGAAGGCCAGATGCAGAGAGATGCTGTGCAAGGTGATGATTTCCATGGTTTCGCTGGCTAGAGGGCTCGTTTCCCTCTCTGCAGGTGGTGGTGTGTTGGGCAGGATTTGCTCACAGTCCCCGTGGGAGTGGGTCTTCATGGAGGGCTGTCGTGGAGTGGGGGCAGGTGAAATGCAGCAGGAGGTAGAGGAAAGGGAGAGAAAATCTTCAGAGTAAACACTGGAAAAAGCTGAGGATAGTAATGGCGTTAGCACGTCTTCAGCACGTGGGTTTGTTCAGCTAGCTCTTGCTTACCAGGTCTCCATCGCTTCCCTGAAGTTACACGGCTAGAGAGCAAGGGTGGGAACCATGCAGACCTTGACGGCCGTGTAAATGATGGGAGAGGTAGAACCGTTTGCCTGCTGTCCACTGATTTCCAAATGTCATTAAAGAACCTTCATTTTTCTTTTACATTTCATGTTTCTTGCCCTTTCTGCTACTCCTTTACAAAGAAATAACCAGACAAAGCCCATTTTTTACCAAAGCCTGTACAAAATCCTCTATGAGTTGCTTTGTGTTGTAGTGCATTTTTCATAGCGCTCCCACTCCTTAATGCCTGATTTTTGTGTTTGGTCTTAACATCATTCCTTTCAAAGGCATTGTCAGGACGAAATCTAATGGCTGGCTTCTTCTGAAAGATTGCTCTAAGCCTGGCAGGACCTCAGCTCGTGGAGTAGAATAGTACATCAGTGTAACACTATGTCTGGGCAGCACTCATAGGGCAAGTAATTAAACTACAACAACAGTGACCCCTGAAATGCAATGTCTTGGTGTACAGTAAATTTTTTCATGTTAAAGGTTTATATTACTTCTTCAGGAACTGGTTTGGGAGTTTTCTCACATCACAGTCTGGATGTAATTGGTGCATGCTGCAGATTTATTCCTCTGACAGGTCAAATAACCAGTATGTTTCATTGCTAAGATGAGCGGGGCTTTTATTTTCTAAAATTGTATTTCTATCAAATATTTATTTGTCCGTTTCATGGCCTGCAGAGGGTTTGGAACATTTGGTGCTTGCAGCAAGTGGATTTACCCAGTGATTTTGCTCTTCCTCCTCATTCTCCTTTAGCGACAGTTGTTGCCAGCGGAGGAGTGGTTTGAGTGTGGGCATCAGTGTTTCATTCATCTGGCCATGGCTTTGCCTCCCCCGGGATGAAAATGCATTGGGAACCATCTCAGCAGATGGCTTGGAAGCTCATAGTATTGCAGCAGTCTGGGGTCGAGCAGCAGTTCCTTTATTTGCTGTGTTTTCAAAGAGTCGTAGGGTTCTGGTGTGAGCAGTTTATATTGAACTTGAACTTGATAGGCTGTGTCCTGCTGTGGATCAATAGAGAGTCCAGGACTGTATACAGTCGAAGAGAAAGTATCCTCTAGGAGAACCTTAAGGATGCAAAAGAAAGTGTGGAAAAATAAGAAAATGCGTATTACCAGTTTTTGCAGAGAAATCCTGTCTCTGCTTTTTGTTGCATTTGCATTACAATGTTACATGTAATAATACTATGACAATAGTTCTCAAATAATACACTGTAATGGAATATGATAATTTGTATGCAAGTTTAGAAATATTTGTAGGATTTTAATTTTCTTGCTCTAGTTTTCCCTGTTTTCATTATCACAGTGTGCATGAATTAGGCGTCTTGCAGACGTTCTCAGTAAATCATTTACACCGATAATTTTGCAAGTAACCTTATTAGACATGTTCTTTCCTGGAGCAGAGGCAGCTCAGGATGAACCTGATTTGACCATTTGTACATATGCCCAATGCGGTACTCCATAGCTGTAATTTAGGGACTAAGGTAAATAAATAGGGATCTAAATTACCTGCAGTCTTGCATTAACCATCTGTTGATTCAACTTTCCCTCTTCCACCAGGGAAATAAAGCCGACCTGTGGTCTGTTAAGGTCAGCCTGCTTATAGGAAAATTTAAATAATGTTCTTTAACTGTAGTTACTTGTCATTATATAGTTGAGCTTGGCAACATTTTTTATAATGTAAGTATGTTTGGGGAGATGGGTGGGAGGTAATTACTTCACCATTTGGTCATTTACACCCACATTTTCTAGTAATGTCCAGTGAGGATGTGGATGCGGGAGTGGGGGGAGGACATAAGACACACACATATCAAAAGAAATTATGATCTGGGTCATATCCTACCTATCTAAGACTCTAGCTTAAACGTTCATGGAGAAAATACAAGAAGCAGATGCAAGTCCATGCTTTCAGGTCAGAAGGCTTTCCATCTCTCAAGAAAGCTCCTTTTCCAACAAGTTAGAGAGAGTTTTGAGGCCAATGCCCTTAGTCGTGCTTCTCACGGTCTTGTGAAGGTCCTGATGGAAATCCTGAGCCTGACGGTGAGAATGCTGAGCTGGCAGGGAGAGTGCTTTAATTCCACTTCTCGCTCCACTGCATGGTTAATTATTTTTGCATAGAAGAAAACACTGAAAGAAGTCCATCCCAAAATACAGAATAGCCGAAGTATATAGTACTCTGCAAGCAATTTGGAGATAAAAATTTGACTCTTTAGGGCCATTAAGCCTGGTTTTCTTCTGCCCTTGGTGAATGCTCTCGCCTCTGAGCTGTTACATAAAAACTAAATGCACCACCAGTTTTGTGAATCCAACCATTCATTTTCATAACTTTTTTTTTCCCTTCTAACAGGCACTATAAAGGGCATATTTTATTCTGGATAAACTAGTATGTTTCCTGTTGAGCAAAGCAGTGGTTTCCAGTTGCCTCTTTTCTGTGCTGAAGAATTTTAAATTGAACTTGATTTGAAACAGAAGTTTATCTCAGTTTACTATTTCTTCATAAAATGTCCATTTCAACACGCTTGGGGCAGTGTTGTTGTTGTTGTTATTATTATTATTAATAATTTGATTGAATAGCTTGGGACTGGTTCTACTGCATGTCCTGGCCCAGTGCTTTTCAGTCTGTGATGCCAGAACAGTTGGGAGGCTCTGGATTGCTTTGAATGGGTCTGCAAAGTTGGTTGACAGCTATAATCTACAAAATTTCTGAGAGATCAGGATCTCTGTTAAAAAGCCATTCTGGGACCACAGATTGCATGCATGGAAAGCCACAGCTCAAGCCTGATCCAGCACAGCACACAGACACCTGCTTAATTTTAGGAATATGCAGTGTCCCATGGACTTTTATGAGTCTCATGGTTTTATGAAGCATTTTTCAGGACTGAGGTAGAGCACTTGATGCAGAACAAAATCAACTCCTTAATGAGCTTACCAGAAAACCCCACAGGCATACTCAGCATGTGCTTTTTAAACGTGTATAATGGGGTCAAATGAAAACCAATTCCCATTGGAGTCAGGCCATGCCCAAGGAACCCTTCTGGGATTATTTCTTTGAAATCCTTCAGGCAGAAATATTTCTGTGCCAATTTCAACTTCAAAACCTTTTGACTGTGGAGCTGTTCAAGAATAGGCTAACAAGAATTCTTCTTCTATGAGAATTTTTCCTGTTCTCCAGATCCCTCCCCTACCAGCCTTCTCCCTCTTGCTTTGCTTACTGCTTCTCAGTATAGTAGAAAAGGTCAGAAGCAATTTGATCAAAAGTCCCAAGAGACGAGTGTCTTTGAAGAGGGTGCAGGCCTGCGGAATTTGAATATGAGAGGGTAATATTTTGAGGAGTTTTTAGGTCCTGGAAACAGACCTTTATAATGAAAAATCACCTTTGAACCTTCATCTAGCTATTTTAGGTTAAGAAAAGTAAGCCTTTTCACTGGGGGAAAAAAACCTGCTTCCTCCCGAGGGTATCTGCTCCCCCCTTTGCTGCCTGGGTAATATATTTGGGCTGGTTTTCCATCGCTTGATACGTATTCTGCAGACACCATGAAATCTGGGGAAGAAACAAATGAATTAACTGTCCCGGAGGGCTGTCAAAATGCAAAAAGTTATAAATGAAAGACAGACTTATCTAAATTGGTGTGTGTGAATTCGCGAATGAATTGACACATGGCTGTGCGCGTTCTCGGAAGTAGGAGCTGCTGAATCTCTACAGCTGCTGACCTTACCCTCCCTCAACCAGAACTGCCTGCTCTTTTCTTTAATTGTGCATAATAGATGCTGTAACGCTGTTGAAGTCTGCATCATTCTTATCTGCTGGTAAGACTTGCAAAGCTGTTTGCCTGTTCACATAATGATACAATCTGAGGCTTCACCAGTTGCCTCACACGTGTTAGCGTATGCTTTCTCCTTGCTAGCCCAGCTGGATTTGTCTGTGTTGGAGCCTGAGCATCTTCACTTTCGCTGTAGCTCATTTGGGGAGACCTTGTTGCAGCCTTTCAGTAGTTAAAGGGGGCTTGTAAGAAAGATGGGAACAAAGTTTTTAGCAGGGCCTATTGTGATAGGACAAGGGGTGGTGGTTTTAACCTAAAAGAGGGTAGATTCGACTGGATGTAAAAAAGAAATTTTTTTACCATGAGGGTGGTGAAACAGCGGAACAGATTGCCCAGCGAGGTGGTAGATGCCCCATCCCTGGAAGCATTCACGGTCAGGTTGGACGGGGCTCTGAGCAACATGATCCAGTTGAAGATGTTCCTGCTCATTGCAGGGCATGGGACTAGATGACCTTGAAAGGTCCCTTCCAACCCAAACCATTCTATGATTCTATGAAAAACATGCGGGAAGTCAAGCTGCAAAGCAAATAGTTAGCTTTGTAAGTGGAGGGGGAAGCTTATGCATCCTAATGCTGTACCTTCAATCTGGAATTGAGCCATTCTGACTTGGCTTACACGTTTCAGTGTCAGGTGTTGGCCTTTTCAGCAGCAGCAGCATTCCTCCTCTTAACTGAGAGATGCAAGCTGAGAAACCCTCCAGCACTCAGAGACGGGCTTTAACTCCAAGTGTTGGTGCATTTCATTTTGATCTTGGCTCTCTGATATCCAAAAGTTCCACTTTACTTTGAGATCTTTCAGTTGTTTAAGAGCTGACATACGATGTGATACTGCTCATAGAAAATCAGGGAGCACTTGCCAGAGGACGCTGTTACCCTCTCTGGTATGAGTCCTTTAAAGTGCAGTCTCTGCTAAATGGATTCTCTGATCTTCTCTGGTATATTTTTCATTCTTGACAGTGAAAACAGACTTAATCTGTTGGGAACAAAGGGGAATTATTTCTCGCTTTTTGGAAGGGAGATCTCTCTTCATTTTAGAACTGCTGTGCAGAGCAGCTGGATTCCATCTCTGGCTGAACTCCTGTCTTCACACTCCTGTAGGGATACCTGCAGGCGAGGAGGGTTTAACTACCAGCTGTTGACAGGAGAGAAGCTAATGTCGTAGAGCTTCTCTAGCTGTAGCTTCTGTATTTTCCCTTCCTCACGTGGTACACAGTTGTCTCTGTGCTGCACTGTGCCAGCAAAGGGTACAAAAATGATGATACCTTTTTAATTTTAACCAGAGTAGTTTAGGCTTTCTGGCTTGCCTGTCTTTTTTTCAGCCGAGAGAATATTTTAGTGCTTCTATAAGGAAAAATAAGTGCTCAAGATGGCAGCTGCAGGGGGTGGATCGGTCGCCGTGCTCCAAGCAACCCCCTGGAGCTGAACTGCCGTAGGGGCAGGCTCGTGGCGGTGCAGAGCCCATGAGCAGGGAGAGGGGCCTCTGAGCTGGCATAGCCAGGGGCAGGGTTTGGCCCGCAGCGTAGAGCAGGCTGCTGGGGAGCGCAGATCCTGGGGTTTTCCCGTCAGGCAGCAGCCCCAGTGTTCGGTGGGTTTGTAGATGAGGTAGACTGCAGCTTAGCTTAATGTGCGCTGGTGCTTCGGGAGGGCCCAGAGCTTGAGACGTTTGCTGCATTTGCACCAATTAACATAGTCATGGTAGCAAATGACTCTTGATTTTTCCGAAAGACGAACAAACTGTGGGTCTAATGCGGACCTGCTGTTTCTCAGAGATTTCACAGCGCTGCTTCCCTAAATGAGGCCAGGGAGGATTTTTCTTACTCAAACTGGCCTCAGTTCAGGTGCTGTTGAAAGGTCAGCCCTCCAGTCCTGCTTTTAGATTTTTTTTCTTGTCACAGTGAAGAAGTCTTATCCCAGACAACTAGTAACACCTAAGAATGATGGTTTTTCTGCTTGTTATCCAGCACAGCGAAACTGGAAGTCAGCCCTGGGAGATCTGTATATGTCTGCTCTAGCGTTTGTGGAGTTCATCAGAACAAACCAGAATTGACGACATCTTTAGGGAGGAAAAAAAGAAAAAAGGAAATCAATTGGTCCTAGTGTCAGAGCTGATCAGATGTACAAAGAACGAAAGAATTGCCAGACAGTATCTGGGGCTGGATAATTCGCATCAAAACACTCCCTGTGTCAGAATCAAATAGTCTCTGTGATAAGAAAATTATTTTCCTCCAGTTCAGAGGATATTGAGCACCAAGATTTTTACATCCTCTTAGAAACTTGAAAACAGCCCTTTTGTTGCTTATCAGTGCTGGTTGTTTATTTTTTTTCCACTGGACAAACATTGATTTTTCTTGCTGCCAAACTCTGCATTTCTAATGGAGCTTGAAATTAACATGATTTTTTTGTGGTTTTGTTGTTTACCTCCTTGTTTGCACACCAGCAACCTAAATGATGTTGGCACAGCTTGAGGAACAAGGATTCTTAAAGTTTTAGTGAAATGAAGCAGTGAAGGCACAATGCGTCTTTTTCTCCAGGCACTACACAAGTAATGACCGCCACATGGTATTGAGGGGTGGTTTTATGTGTCTGTGACACTGATTGAAAGACTTGGGAAAGCTTACATTTGTTTAAGATATTTGGGATCCAGAGGGCATTCTTTATCATTCTTTGCTGGGAGGATGATTTCAGCATGCTGCACGTACAACCTTAAGGTCGCAGCCGCTGCAGTAGCCTGTAATTCTGCTCCAGAGGTGCAGAACCTATTCCCGTGTTTCGGAGAAACCTTGTGTGAGGTCTGCAAATTAATCAAAGATATCGTGATTCAGATAAAGTGGCAATCAAGCTGAGAGAAGAACAGTGTTCCTAAAACCTTCTTACATGTCAGAATTCACTGTTACTCCTGAACTTATAAATTGGGATGCTGAAGTGGGGTGCTACCCTCGTACAAAGCCTTAGTCGATACAATAATCCACTCTTGTCTGGCTAACTTTAGCAGTTTCAACTGGCTATAAATTACAGCATGCACCTCGTACAGTAATTTGAAAATCTAAATGTCTGAGTATTCTATTGAAACTTCGCAGCTATCCTTTGGTCGCAGTGCCAGTTCGTCTTAATCCTGTCAAATACACTTGGAAGAATCCTTGTAGTCAGAGATAATGGTCTTATGATATGGCTGAATTTCCTTGCTGTAAGTATGAATAGATGATAATAGCAACAGATTTCTCCTTTTCTTTGATGTTCACACAACAGGTTAAAAAAAAATGGAAAATTTTAAAGCCCTGTAATTAGAAATAACTAAAGATAAGATATTCCTCAGTCCTTGCACTCAGGACCTTTTGGTAATGCGAGTGGTTTAAGAGAGCTTTTCACCTCTCCACGATGAGAAAAGCGATGATTAAATCCCAACTCTGCTCTCAGCAATTTGGATCCATATGGGCCTAGTCTCATTTTCGCAACAGTCTGCCAAGAATAAGATGTGATCTTTGGCAAGAGTTCGTGCTCCTGTGTGTTGAGAGCAGGAGATACATACCACAGAACCATTCTGTATCACACCTGACTGGCAAAATGTCCTGAATATTAGGTCAGCAATTTTCCATCAAATTGCTATCAGTTATTGTTGATACAGAATGAAGGTCATTAATTAAGCAGAAAGGATTTGGGCAGTTCAGGATGAAGACTTGAGCAGCTCTTATTCAGTGAGTAAGGGCCAGCTATCAACATCCTTGTTAGCTAATGCAGCTGGAAATTCTTTTAAAATTAATGTATTAATGTACTGTTCTGCTTAGGGAAATGACTGAGTGGGAATGTGACACTGTGCGTTTTGTATGTAGTTTCACCTGCTGACTCACAGACTAAAATCTGTTCAGTTTCCAACTCCAGCAATGATTTTTCTTTCTGCCAAAGGCACAGACTTCACCTGGGATCTGGAAAAATCAATCTATGGCATCTTTATCAACAGCGATGATGTATGGAGCAGACATAAGGCAGGACTCAAGGCACGTGTTCTAGAAGTGCAGAGCATCCTTGTTGGTGCTGCACTCCAGACTCCAGCTCATTCTCCCCTCTTGTCTCTGCAAGACCAAGAATTGAAAATTCATGCACGTTGGTCAAGTCAGTAGTTTAAAAAGTGAGGAGGGGCAGGGAGCAGGGATGGTGGATAAGGTCACTACTGCGCAGCGCTGCCTTTTCTTGCTAATTCTGCTCAGTTTTGTCTGTGCAAAGCCCCTGGGGGTGAGGTTGTGCACCAGGATAGCATCCCTGTCACCTGGAGGTTTGTACTTTAGGACTGAGAGTTTGGAAGAACTCACCTGGAGTAAGGCTGCAGTCTTCTACCTATGAGATAGAGGTGTAAATGACCCGGCACCTTTGTTCGATCAGGTTTATTGCAAGCCAGGTTTAGAAACTTTTTTCCAAGGTCTTTTGTGTCTCTTGGCTGCGATGCTGTGGGGCTTGACTCAGCAGCATTCAGTGGCGTTCCCTGCCCTGTGTTTTACTCCTGTTCGCTTCTGCTCTGAAGATTGAAATGTCGTATCAGATTAAGAGTCAACAGTGCAAAAGGCTTCGCTTTCACTTTATCAGGAGTGGGGACCGAGGTACTGCGTTGCTGTGGGTGTCTGATGGAGTTTTGCTAATAAGATCTGATTTCATGAGGTTTGCATCCTATTAAGGCAAGTAGGGATCAGGCCTGTGAGCATGATAGAAAAGTGCAAACACGATAGAAATGCTCTTACGAATATTAATAGGCCATGAAACAATAGAAGGCGAAAATGGTGATGAGGTGGGGGGGTTAGGCAACTGCTCTCCGGTGTAGCACAACGGCCTCCCTGCCACCTTGCTTCCCCTGCCATCTGCCTGTGGCCTGTCACTCGCAAACCGGATAGATTCAGGGATGCAGCTTGGGAATCTGACAGCTTCCCTAAACCAGACTGAGCTCTGCAGCTCGCGCCTCTGTGTAGGTGAGAGTGTAACTGAAGTATCTGTTCCCTGTTCACCAGTCGTCAGTCTTCCCTAGCAGCCCTGCCCAGGTGCAAGCCAAGATCAGCTCTCCAACTACCCAAAGAGTTTTTTTAAAAGTAGCTTGATTTGTCCTTAATAATCCCCTTCATGTGTGAGGTATCATCCATACCAGTGATATGTATGCATCTTTAACCTAAGTGTAAAACATCAGCCGGCACAGCTCCTAGATTTCCCTGTGGTTCTGGGGCTGGCTCACGGCCACAGCTCCGGCTCGCTCCTCGTGGATCGCTTCCTCTGCTGTAGCTCAGAAAATCGCCGGTTGTGTTTTGCACGATGTGTCCTGTGATGCACCAGCTGTGGTGCTTTCCTGCAGTACTTTCATGGAGGAGTCAATTCATGCCTGTCTGTTATCGTCTGCTACAGTTTGCTCTTCTTACCTGCCTAGCAAAGAATTGCCTGCCTTTCTGCATCTTTAGCTTTTGAAATGATGTGCAACCATGAACCTTCCCAGCTTCCCGCACCAGCCCTGCCCTTAGGACTGAGAAGCAGAAGCAGAGGAAATGACCAACAAACGGGCTGGCCAAGCTGGGTTTCAACCTTCTGCCTGCGTAAGCGTGTTCCCGTGAGCAGCCCTTTGGCCGCCCCCGCCCAGCCGCCGCTGCCAGGGCAGACACTTCTGATTCTTCATGCAGCACGTGCAGGTTGCCAGACCTCTGGGCTACAGGAATTCATGGTGTGTGCTGGCCTTCCAATTTGTTCACATTTCATTTCTTAGAATGCTGATCCTTCTACAGAATGTTTGAAAATCCCCATGGCATTGATTATCTTTGTTTACACACATTTCTTTATCAATTGAACTATTTAGTAGAGAGGTATGTTCATATTTTATTGATATAATTTGAGGTGTAATCTTACTCCTTTTCCCTGAGTACTTGTTTAAAGAAAACAACATTTCCTTCTGTGTTGTTTGGTTTGTTTTCCTTTCGTTCATCCCTGAACCTCTAAGCATTTTACTGCTTTTTTCGTGGGAGGCAGCTGAGTTGTGGAGGTTAAGTGATTTGCTGCCAGTCATAGAAGGGAGGAGCAGCCGATGAGAAACAACATCAAGGAATCACAGCTGCTAGTCCGGTGCTGGCCAGACTAAGCAGGTATCAGGCAACATGTGGGCCAGTAGTGTTGTCTTTCCATTTGTTAGCAAACTGCCCGTGGTGGGGCTTTTTTTAAGTAAGCCTTACCTAAAGCAACATTTTCAATTTCTTGGTAGTGGTTCCATGTCTTAAATTCATTTTCTTGGTTCACTGCCTTTCTTCCACCACCTCTGCTGTTACTTTTAGTTGCTTTCTGCCTCGGTTTCCCATCTGTTGACTCGGGCTAGCTGCATCAGCCCATTTCACAGCAAAGGGGGCTACATCAGAGCCTTAAAGGGTTATAATATCATGAGAACTGTAGGAACAGGTAAACCAAGTTAGCCCTCTTCAGGCATATGGCTTGGTATTAATAGTCTGGAGAAAAGTTTTGTAGGAAAACGGGGCACAGGAAGGTTTGACTGAAGCACCTAAAGCTTGTTAAAAGAGGTGAGTAACAGTAACGTAATTAAAGTGCTCTCTTCTTTTTGTTTTTCTGCTTTTTGGTAGACAAGTCAGAAGCAAAGTCCCACTGCTGTGCTGTCATCTCTGGCCCCTCGTTGCCGAGAGGGGTGTTTTATGCTTGGCGTCTTCAGGGAAAGGCTGCTTGTTTGCATTGTATTTGTGGCATAATTGCTAATGGTAGAGATCATTTTTATTAGCCAAGCTGTCTGCATTAAAATGATGTATTTTTTGTATTATTAAGAACATCCAAGGGAGTCTCTGCAGCGACAGGAGAAAGATGATAATTTTTTATTTAGGTTAAGAGCAGATGGTTACAGAAACATTCAATGTAAATAAATTAAGGAGAAGCCACCCTTGCTAATAGTTAAGTAAACAGGTTTGGAAACAGCCGGCTCAGGACCAGGCTTTTCTGTTCCCTTCCTTTCCTGCAAGATCTTCGTTCTGCTCTTCGGCTTACAGCCCCATATGGATAGGGTGTTAATTAAACCAATTTGCTTTTGGCCCAGAGTCATCTAAAACAACTTGAGTCCTGCTAAAGCAAGACTGTCACTCATGGGCAGCTTTCATGAGCACTAGAGAACCCTTACCTAGCCTAAGCATCTGGGCTGTTAATCAATGTTGTTGATAAGCATTTCCAAATGTCTTTAGTCATGGTAGCGAGGCAGTGAGCGATCTGAGAGAGGTATTACTAACGTTTTATTTTATAGATGCATTCTGCAGTCTCTGATGAGTGCTGTAGTCACAATGCCATGCTGCCCTCGAGATTTTCAACTCAACAAAACAAGTAAATTAGAAGTGGAGGAATGAGAGGTAATTAGGGGAGGAAATTCAGATTCTGTAGCACAAGGGCTGCAAATGCCTCAGCTGTGGTAGCTGGAGAAGAAAGTAGTGCTTCTCTTCCTACCACTGGCTAGTCCTCAATGTGTTCACAAAATGAAAAGCTGAAAGAGCCTTGAGGACGGAGAAATTTGAGCTTGATCTTTGAGTGGTTCTCTGCTGCCCACCTGGGTCAGAACAGGAAGGTAGGCTCATACACAGGAAGCACTGTTGCACAGGACAGTCCCCTCTTCCGTCCTCACAACCAGCCTGATACAAAGACATCACCTAGGCAGTTGGCTTCTTCCCAAGGTCTCTGGTCGCACAGCCAGGATTCAGCATGCTTGCAGCAGGGTTTGGAGTCTCAGGCAGTAGCAGAACGTGGTTTGTGCCCTGTATCAGGAGGAGATCACATGCAGATGAAGTGGTGGCTTTCTCAGCTGGTGGAGGCTGGAGCTGAAGGAGAACCACTCCTCTTCCTAGTCCGAAACAGACACTTGCTGGGATGACTTAAGCAGTTTCTGGATTGCAGCATAGATTTTCAGTTGGGTGTGGATGTACGAAAAGGCATGATACAAAGCAGTTAGCATGTTACTATTACTGATAGCAATGCTAGGATATCATACAGCAAAAACTGATGGCCAGTGGCCAAAATGATAGAAATGTAACAATTTTTAACAGTATCGGAAAAAAGGCTATACACCTAAGGACTGATGACAAGAATGTCTGGTGTAAGCTAAGAGCTCATTAGGGGGTTGAGGGAAGAGAAGGGTTAAGAGTATGTTAGTTAATGAAAGAGATTACTGTACCCTATCAATATGCTGAAAACCAAATGCAGTCCTAGGTTGTATAAAGCAAGCTGTCCCTGTAGGGAGAGAGTGGTATACATGGCTTTGTCAATTCTCTGCACACTACCAAACACCCATGTCCAAAAAAACCTGACAGGAGACTGACAGATAGGTAGAGAAGGGCTGCTGGGATGGTGCGGGCAGTGGAGAATCCATTGTATGCTTGAGGACTAGAAGTATATGGCTTGTTTAATCTAGCAAAACAGAGGCTGAGAGGAGATACAAATGCTCTCTATAAATGTGTCAGAGGAGTAAACACCAGGGAGGGAGAAGAGCAATTTAAACTGAAAGACCACATTGGCACAAGAGGAAATGGGTATAAATGGCCCATGAATAAATTTAGGCTGCAAATTAAGTTTCTAAGTAAAAGACCAGTAAGGTTTTAAATATCCAAGTAAGAGTACTAAGGCAAATAACCTAACTGTTTCTGAGATGGGATTTGGTTACTTAGATGAGAATTAAATGAAGTTCTTAGCTGCGGTAAACTGTGGCACCTCCACTACCGCACTTGACAGTGACGGACTGGATATGATTATCCTGTGGTTTTGTATTCGTATATGGGGGAAGATTCACCTGAAAAAAGCAGTCTCCATATTTGATATCTCCAGAGTCAGAGACATCGTGTCTGTAGCCTGTGTGCTTCACAATAATTTCTGCTACTTCGTGATTAGAGTTCCTAAGTAAATGGCCAGCCCTTCAAAATTATGAACTTAAAGTAAAACTTTTAAGTTCATAATTTTGATATGATAGGGTCCTAATTTATGGGAGCAGGCTGTTTTCTCAAGGCCTAGGACTGCTTAAAAGTTTGGAAATGCTAAGATGCAGGTGTTAACAGCTCTAACGTGTAGACTAAAATTGTTGTGTGTGCACTGAAAATTTCCCAGCCAACCTTAACTGCTGCTGCTGTTTCACCGCCCAAAGCCAGTGACAAGCCTGTTCTCAAACAACATACATCTTCACCGCATCAGTGACTCTGGAAATTGAGAAGTGATCTGTGTAGTCTACCTTTCTTTTGTTTGATAGACTCATTTTTTCTCTCCCTTACTGTAGCATTTAAACCAAAGTCTGTGTGTCTCAAAGCAGCAAACTACTTTATAAGAAGTAGTTTACAGTGAAGAAAATTCTGTTGTTCTCTAGAAGTAACCACATCATGAACTCCATTAACCAGAATAAAATATGTAAAGTTTTGATATATGCCATACACCTCAGTGGATGACAGAAGTATGGATTGAGGTGATGTTTATGCCAACAACAGATCTTTGTCTACACAGATGACATTCATATACTACAGATTTAAGATTTTCACTGCTGCAGACAGGTGATGCCTTACCTTTCTTCTCTAAACCTGCTTGTTAACAAGTCCTTATCCAAGTGTTGTAGGCTAGGAATGAAGGTAGAAGGTTGTCAGGAGGTGGAGTGGAGTAAAATTTCGAAGCCTTTCAAAACTTCCTATTCCCTGGCTTTCTAGTGTGTAGGGCAGTTGGGGGTTAAGTAACTGAGCTGTGAATTTGCAGCCTTTTGCTGGCTGGATTTGTAAAACTGAAGGATTTTTGCTTTGATTAACAGGATAATTAGAGCTGTATTGTAGGCATAAGCTTCACTGAGCTTTGCAAGCACTCATTTCTTACCTTGACCTCAGAGACTCATCATGATCCTTAATGCTGTGCAGAGCAGACCCGGGGTGTCTATTTAAAGACCTCCTGTGCACTTAGCCAGGGCCTCTTTCCTGCCCAGCACTAAGCTCCACTTTGGCAGTGGTGCGATTTCATAGCTCCTGGGTGGGTTTTTTTCCAGGTTGCTGTCTGTCAGCTTAGAATTCTCACTGAGGTCATTAATGCAGTGAAGTTGTGTGAGACGTGAGGGCCAGGGTCAGGAAGGCGTGAGCCCCCGTGGCACCAGGGGACAGAGGAGAGGAGACCGGTGGCATTACAGTGGGTCTGCTTGAATGACGCTCCCCCGTGCTGACCCAACGCTAGTCCCGTATCTTTGTCCTCCTGTTCTTCCTGCTCCTCCTTTCACAGTGGAAATCAGTCCCACCAAGCGAGTCTAACTTGCAATGAAGTCTTCATAGTTAAGCTGCTGACTCCAGAGAAAAACTGAAATCCTCATCAATCATTTTGCTTATACAATATCTCTCAGTAGGCAAATTGTCTGCTGGCAGCATCCGCTGTCACTCTTGAATCTTTTTGCAAACTGCCCATTTGGTAGCTGCAGCCTATACGCTAAACCTGAGAGAATTCAGAGTCTCACGTCAGGCATCTGTGCCATTCCGAGTTTCCAGACTAAATGAATTACTTCATAAGTGAAAAGCTGATCAGCCATGATCCTTGAGCAGGAAAGGTGAGGGGCAGGAGGTATTGGACTTTGCTAGCTAAGCAGGGTCAGGCATGAACTGGGGGATCTCCCAGAAAGTTAAATAGGTGGCACAACACCGCTTGTTTAGCCTAAATCAATGTTAAATCAATTAACTTTAAATCAGCACTGGTTCTGCTTGTGCAGGTCCTGCATTGTAATTAAACATGAACTTAAAACACTGAACCTGAAAGTTTGCAACCCATGTGAGATGTTAAAGTTGTAGACACCTTCTGAAGTTTGTCAGGATACGTGATGTTTCATCCAGGTCGTTACTGCCATCCCGACTGCTCGGAGAGAACTGAGTGTCTTGACAACTTCACAGTGTTTTCAGAGATCAGGTTCAGCCTTTCTAGCCAAATTTTAGTATTTCCAGACCTAACCACTGCTTTTCCATTTCCCGCTGTTTATGGACGGAAAGCTTGGTGTTCCAGAATCTATCATCTCAATGGAAGTTAATTCCCAGACAAGCTTTGTTTTCCATGGAGACCCTCAATGGGTTGTGGGGCAGAAGAGGCTGGTGGAAGTAGAAGCGAGTGGGCTCCAGCGCTGCCTGTGTCTGTGCAGCATTTCAGTTGCTTTGCTGGCAACCAAGACCAGCTGGACTGAGTACCTACAAGTGCTCTTCCGTCCACGTCAGCTCTGTCTAGGTGCACTGGCTCCTGTGAAGCTCTGGTATGCAGAATCCAACCGTCATCGGGGCTGGCCATAAGGATAAATTTGCAAGAAGACCATTTTTGGCTCTTGCTGTAGCAGTCTCTGAAAAGAGCCCTTCTTTCTGTCTTTCCTCCACCTCCCTTCCAGAGACATGACCAATGTTTTCCACAAGTGGAGAAGTTTACAGTTCCCCACACATGGCAGTCCCTGCCAGAAATTTTGTTTTAGTTGCCACAGCAGCAATTTAATGTGCTTTTAAAGCCCCTGCCGCTGGCCGTGCCTCTGCCCTGTTTGTTCTTCCTGTGCATTTCCCCAGCAGTGCGCGAGGCTGCAGAGGCAGTGACAGAGAGCTCTAATAACCCCAGTAATGGATCCAATTATGGCCGTTAGTGCTTCTGTTGAGAATACATGAATAAGTAAATTTGTGCATAAGGATGAAAGAGTGTGTTTTTAAAGCTGCCTGAGCAGTCTCCGGGAGTGGTGGCCATGTTGCTCTTGCCCAGCCCTAGTGCAGGACGGCAGCCGAGGACCCAGCGACTGCTCAGCTCCCCTCTGGACCACGCAGGCCCACAGCCTCCCAGTGAGTTGTTGTGTGGTCACTAGCTGGTGCCGGGAGCTGTGGCCGTTGGCTTACAGGCATGGCCTCACACCACAAGCATTTGATTGTGCTTGTTGCAGTTGCGCTTCAGGTGCCTCTGTGGGGCAGCTGGGTGCTGGGGTGTCTGCTGACAGAGCCTCTCTGTTGATGGCAGCCACGCACACGATAAATAGTGCTCCACTTTCATTAGATAGTGTCACCATGTTCACGTGGCTATGGGGGTTGTGGCTGGGAATGGATTGGGCAGGACAGAAAAAGCACTAGCAAGCTTTTGCAGGAAATGTTCCACTCTCTGAGTGCTGTTCTATCAGTGCAGGATGATCCTTTCATCCACTTCACATCGCCAGAAAATCTGTTACTTCCTCTGTCACTGGGTCTTCATCTACTTAGCACAGAGGCATCCATCCTCACCTGGCTCTTACCCGTGGTGACACACATTTGTGGTCATCTATTATCCAGCAGTTGATCAGACAGGGAAAGGTGCCCTCTTTTGTTCCCAGTGGTTTCCTTCCTGGCTTCCCTGCCTTTTCCTGGCTGATGCATGGAGTGGTAGGAGAATAAATGTATTTTGGACAGCATATGGCAGATTTGAAGGAGGGGGGTCCTGAATGTCAGCTGTCCTGGTGCTGGCTCCTCAGGTGTTCAGAAGGGAGCTGGAGGGGCAGGCATCTGAGCAGCAGAGGTTGGCTCCAGAAGACCTTTCAGCGAGCAGTGCCCTGTTCCTTCCCCTGGTCCCTCCATACCTGCGGCAGCAGGAGGAGAAAGTCACACTCCAGGATCCGGGCAGTGAGCTCATTGCACCCAAAGTCATCTATAGGCACCAACTCCTACTGTTGTGCATAACCAATCAGGAGTCCTTCCGCTTGTGCTAGCCTCTCTTCACCTGCCTGTGTCACTGTCCCTTTGTCCCAGAGCCCCACGGTTGCACAGCTGCACTACCTGCGTTTATTTTCCTGGTGCTCTTAGAGTATCTCTGTATGGATTGGGACAGACAGGCTGGCCAAGACCATGGTGGTAATTCCCCAAAATCAGACTTCTGTGCTTAATGGAGTAGGGTTGGTGAATCTCCTGAGAAAATTACGTCTTAGAAGATACCTTATGAGCCTACGGGCGCGAGGCTGATGGTCTCCCATTTGCATTCAGAAGACAGAAAAGAGCCGTGAAAGAGAAGCGGCATTAGCTTTTTCTGGATTGAAACTACTGCTTTATGATGAGTTGTTGGAGGCCTGCTTTACAAATCAGCTTGGGAGGAGTAGGCTGGGGAAGGCTGATGATGCGTCTGTTGTTGGACATCGGTGTCCCTTTGAAACCTGAGGTTCATTTCTACACGCTGCACACTGGGTCTGTACAGCCTTTCTTTCTGGAGTGAGGTCTCATTTTCCTGCCCCACAGGGGTCTGCAGTAGTGGCCTCCTCTTGTTAGCTGCTGGAAATCTGAAATGCTAGGATAGGAATTACAGTTTGGAAGAGGTCTCTGAAAGCAGTTTCTGGAGAGTGAGCCCATTTTATATACAGATCTGCCCAACATGATCCAGGTCCCAAGAAAAGTTTAAAGTACTCTGCAAAATAAGATGTTCTTTGTTGTCTCCCAGACGTCAGGGAGGCTGAGAAGTGAGTTGAAGACTCTTCTCCCTGCTCACCTGCTACCTCCGGGAAAAAGGAGTGGTTCTTCTCCCCCTCACCTGGCCTCACCTAGCTATGTCACAGGAGAGTTCATTTCTGTTATTCATCATTAATCTGAGTTTCTAACAGCAGTAAAAGACTCTGAACTTGGTCACCAAAGAAGTTAACAGCCAGTTCGCGGGAGCCCTGACGGTTGATCACTTAGCCTTGGTTATTAACTGCAGGCAAGGACCAGTTTCTGGGAGATAATTGGGGTCATAAACAATAGCTGTGTAATGGAGGCTGTGCCCTAGGAGAGGGACTAAACGTATTCAGCTGCAAGAAACTTACTGCCTTTGGACGGCATCCAGGTGCTGCCATCAGCCAGCTGGAGTTCAGGCAGCCAAGTTGCTGCTGTAGGGGAAGAGAGGCCCTCAGTGCCTAGCAGACAGCATCTATCTGTGCTCAGGATAGTCCCTAGCTGGAAAGATGCTTGAGTGCGGCCACAGGAGGCTTGATAAAACCTCTTGAGCAGAGATCTGGAGAGTGTAGATCGGAAGCCATGTGTCTTTTAGTCCGCTTCAGAAACAGGACTCGGCATTTAGGAGCGGTAAGTTCTGCAGCCTGGGCGAGGGTTGGTGGTGTCAGCTGGATACCCCAAGCTGAAGGTGTCTGAGGGTTGAAGTGGCCCCTTTAGGTTCTGATGGCTGAATGGTGAACAGGACTGCAAATATCCTGCTGCTGCAGCTGTCACTTCAGCAGATGTGTGCTTGTGCGCAGTGGGCATGAAATGTGTGTGTGGGGATCTCCTAGGCCGTTTGGGCTCTGCTGTAACATTACTGGAGAATTAGGATTGCTCTGCCTGGAATTCCTTAATACAGAGTTGATTTGTTGCTAGGAAAAAAAAGTCCAGAAAAGCGCCATTAAGAGCTAGGAGAATATTTAAATAGAAGGGATTTTCATTTGTACTCTCTAAAATAAAGCTCAGTTTCTGACTACTGAGCCCATTAAGAATCCCTGCTGGGGACAGAATGTACACAGGGGTTCTCCAGGCCGTGAGAAGATGTTTTCTTTCAGGGGAGGGCTTGTTAGGACTGGAAGAAAGCTTGATGGGATTTCTGATGTGGCATCAGCCTCTGATTAGATTCATGTCACTCCAGTCGTTCCCTATATGCATCTCATTGGAAACAAAGGGAGGAAAATAAAGGTGCAAATGAGTTTCTGTAATGATTGCACTAAACAAGGTAGAGTGTGGCATGTTGGGATCTAGAGTTTCTGATGGTTTTATTCTGTGCAGAATGAGGGTAGCATGTGCCTGCATGTGGACCACAAGCTGAGCTGGGCTCCCTGATGTGAAAGCTGGGAAGGTACCTGGGGCACAGATCCCGCAGCTCTGTGCTGTGGTACTTGAAAGCATCCTTGGATACTCCCTCATTTTTAAAGGAATCAATCGTTCTGCCCTGTTGCTTCCCATGTGTACAGAACTGCAGAAGAAAATTTAAGGGGAATCTGTGGAGGAGGGTAATGTTGCCCTTTATTTCCTGATAGCAAAAAGCAAGACAGCATTGCCAGGCTGGCTACGTTACAGAATCAAGACAGTAAATGTTGTCTTAATGTGGAGACCTGACAGGCTGCTGTAGGTGTGCAGCTGATTTTTTTCCACTTAGCCTTTTGCTCTGACAGCAAAGTCTGCCTTTGCTTGGCTTTGATTCAAAACAGGTAGGTACTGGAGAAAGGCAATGATCCCAGAGGGGTCTCAGGTTCTCCAGGCTTTCAGCCTTCCCCAGCACATTGCTGTCCCAGTCAGGCATATGGGAAGATTTTTAGCAGTTGTGAACAAGAGCAGAAGCATTAACGATATTTCTGATACTGGTCTCACAAGTAATGCCTACTGGGAACTGGGTTCACCAGGCTGAAGGGACGTCTTTGAGTTAAGGAGCGTCCTGCTGAAACTGGTGGGAGGTTGTTTGATGTCCCCCCTCCTGGTGCCGCAGAGATGCAGTGCAGGCTAGAAGCACCTCAGGAGAGCTAGAGACATAGCAGAGAGAGAATCGAGCTCTCTGCCTGCACGCGCCGTGATGCTGGTACTTTGTGGCCAACCGGTCTTCTCCAGGCAGTGACAGGGGATACCCCGAGCTAGAGTCAAGACTGACTGAGGAGAAAGCCAAGAGGTGACAGAGGCTCCTCCCATTCAGATAAAGCAGAGCCTGCTTGTCCCTTCTTGGCAGTGGGGAAAAGCAAGCTTAGGCAGACCTCCCAAGAGAGGCTGAGAGCGTAGGACTGAGCTAGTGGCCTCGCCGATGTGGTGGGCAGGAGTCTCTCTTATTCCAGATATTCCTCCAGCTATATGAAGCGCTGTTCTCAAAGGTAGGCCTAGATATCCCAGAGTCTCTGAGAGCCAAACTAGACCCTGGCTCCATGGCAGTTCTGCCGTGGCATCAGAGAAGAAATCCAATTTACCTGGAGCAACAGGCAGAGCCCTTCAGTACTCACCAGGAAGCCAAGCGAGCTTGGGATCCCTGCTGTGCCGTATTGATATCTGCCCTGGAAAGAGCAAGCACATGAATATGGAAGGAAGCGAAGCAGACTGTCACACTAGTGGCTTCAGGTTCCTAAGCAGCAGCTCTTTGTCTGTGCCACACAGAGGAGGAGGTTTGATATCTCCTTGGGCAGTTAGTGCTACCTCTAATCCATACAGTCAGGGCTGAGATTTCTCGATGGCAGGCTCACCAGGAGCACAGCAGGTAGGAGCAGCTGGCTCCCTTTGAAGCGACAGAGGTGAGGGGACACGCGAGAGTTTTGGGCGTAGAGCTGGGGTGTGATTTTTGCACCAGAATAGATCTAATCATCCGAGGCATGGAAGGGTCCTGCCCTTCCCTGTTCAGCCTGGCTGTGGGGGAGAGATGCTCTGCCTGTTCGTCTGCTCCCAGCGGCAGCATACCTGCCCACTCATGACTGCAGCGCTCTCCCCGTGACAGCTGAGATGGGGAGTGAGTTTTTGAGACTATGCCATCGAACACCTACCACCAGCAGAATAACAAAGGCCCTGTCCTGCCCTTTGCTGCCATGCTGGAGTGTGAGCGGGCAAACACATTTGTGCCTCCCCTGTAAATCCTCAGCTCAGCTGCTTCTGTAGCACACAGCTTTTGGCTTAACTGCCTTGTTATCCTTTGGATGGAGAGAAAGACTCCTGGATAGCCTCTGGGATGAATTGGTTATTTCTCTGAGTCAAAAAACCTTCACTGGGACCTTGGGCCAGTTAGAATTTGTGGCTTTGCTTTTTGAGCCGCCATCTGTTTTTTTCTTCAGTTCCTCCATGTGCCTTGGAGAAGGGTGGGGAGCACATAATCAGAATAAATGGGGAATTTCTGGATTTCTCATTTGTGCCAGCCATCCTGCTGGAAAGCATCAGCATTCATTGCTCAGCTGCTCCAGGGGTGGGAAGAGGAAATGCCTGAACCTGGGTCCTCCCCTATTAACAAGGCAGGGTATGTTCCAAACTTTACTGGGATTATTTTTGGACAAATTCTCAGATATCTCAGCTGTAAACGCTTGAGTGACAATCAAGTGTTTCCATAACATAGAGAAATTAAGGCTTTAATAATAAGGAGGCAGAATACACAAAATATTGACAGCAGTTGATGAACGAGCAGAGCAGACTTTTGATGTCTGATCTTGGCAGCTTGGAGCACCTTCCTGCTGGTTAGATCTGACTGTCTTTCACTCCCGTGCCCCTTCCCAAACTGCTGCTGGGACCAAACTTCAGGCACTTTTTGATAAATTGTGAGTTAGCAATATTGTCATGGGAAGGAATTCTAGCCTCACTGGACAGAGGAGGCTTAGCTGAGTCTGCCTTTGTTTAAAATGCACTGGGTAGCACTAGAGCATGGAAGAAAAGTCGTTTCTTACATAAGCTTGGATTATGTTATTTACTCTCCATTGTTTGTAAGGGCCTCATAGAACCGTGAAAATGACCTTTATTTCTCTATGGATTTTGTCCTTTTTCATTTTGCAAATATTGATTATTTTTTTTTCTCCTGTGTCTTTATCGGGGCTGAATTCACAAGGCTGTTTAACAAGAGCCTCTGATTCGTTTGGGGTCTTTTTGTGCCAGGCGCTGTCACAAGCAGCTGAAAGCAGCTCAGTGAAGAATGTGCGGAACTGACAGAGTAGGTGATGTGCCCTGACAAGAGCTGAGCTAGCATGGGTCAAAGAGCAGGCTTAAAAAGATTGTCTCTTCAGCCTTGGCACAGGTGCTAGGGAGGGTTGTTTGTAAGGAATAAAGTTTTATGTCTAAAAGCTCTTCTCCTCAGACCATTAAAGCTTGAGACCACTGAAAATCGTCGAGGCCACTGGATTTATTCCAGTTCTACCCACAGATCCCCAAGTGAGATCAAGAGCCCATATTTGCAGCAAGAGGTGATTCCTGTCCTTGTGATCCAAAATCTCAGCGTCACAGTGATGAGACCCCAATGGGACTCACTCCTGCCTGCCGCAGGCTGTGTGGGATCCCCAGCGTACTGTCCGGGCAGTCACACCATCCATGGCTGAAGCAGGCCAGCAAGGTGGAGGGGAAGCGGAGGAGGTGTAGCTGTTACCCAGCAGGTCAGCAGTAATGCTGAGAACAGAGCTGGGTCTCCATGCTTCTACCCTACCACGTCCTTTCTAGTAGACAATGCTGTCTGTTCTGCAACTCACTGCCGTTTTTCTAGAGCCGAAGGAGCATTGCCTCTGAGCTGTGGGCCATCCCGCTCTTCAGCATCATTAGAGACCATGTCCGTGCCACAGAGTAGCTGAAGTCTTCTAACCCTAGAGGGGAAATAAGGAATTACGAATCAAAAGGGTCCCACGGTGTTCTGGTTGAAGGGAGATCCTGGCCTAGTTCCTTACAGGCTGTTACAGCTGTATAAAAGAGATATTTCTGGATCTCAAAAACAGTCGTCTTTTGAAGGAGAGCAAAGCAAAGGAACTGCTAATTTTTTTCAAGTACAAGAAACCCATCTCAGAGCATATCTTGGCTCTGGTGGTTTATATATAGTTATATCTCTGACAAGTTTATATTCCTTCTCCGATTAATATCTCTTACAAAGTGAAATAGTTCAACCAAAAGAGTAAAAATGGCATTCAGCTGCTGCTGGGGCCATTCGGCGGGGGGAGGTGAGGCTGGGGAGTGTCCCTGGGCTGACTCAAAATGTCAGTTGTAACCACTGGGTTGGTAGCTGCTCTGAGGCCGATCTCCCTGAATTCTCTTTTCAGTAGAAGTTTCAGCAGTACCACCATGTCTTTACAAACAGTTTCTGTTCTGGTGACACAGTGCTTCCCAACAGAGTCAGAAGACCCCCAGCCAACTGTAAGCCTTACACTTCCAGAGTCAGAGCTTCGGCTGCTTCTCCCCACAGGCTCAGCTGAGGAAAACAAGCCACTCCACATCACTGTTCGTTTACCCTCCTGAACCCTGTCTCTCAGTGCCTCAAGGTAGATGCTTCAGCAGTTAATACTGCTCCTGGGCCATGCGCAAGGAACAATTAAAGCTCATTGTGCCAGCGAAGAGGCCTGGGGTGGGCCGGGTGCGGAGACTGCTGACCCTGTTTTGTTGTGTGCAGCACCTTCCCGAACAACCCTGTTGCAGAGAGAGGCGAGTGTGTCTTGCTGATTGCGGAGTTAAAGCTTAAAACTCAAGGGCTCAACTCAATGTGGCATTTCTAGGCTTTTTGCTGGTGGCAACTGTCTTGTTTATAGCATTCAGTGCCTGGGCAGAGCAGGGCTGGGGAGAGCCCAGCTGCTGAGCCAGCAAAGCCATTTCCAACTGGCTGCAGCATGGGACTGATGGCAGGAGCAAAGCACGAGTGTTTGGAGGACAAACCCTTTGTAGTGCTCCCTTTAATGCTTTGCCTGTGACACTGCAGGATCTAGATCTTTGATCCTAAAATGACAGAAAGGACATGAATGGCAGTTCCTTCATCTCAGGCATAAGTGCTCGCTACAGCTGCGCCCCGCAAGGGTCAGCTAAGCCTTCTCCAGCTGCAGGCAGGGGGCTTGGGAGAAGGCAGTGTTGGCCATTCCCTGGAGAAGGGTCCTGCTAGGTGGTCTACAGCCAGATTTCGTTTGTGTCCAGCGGTCAGAGGGGTCTCTGCCTGCTTCAGCTGCTTGTGCTAGGAGAGAAGTGTATCATGCAAATGGAAAGTCTCGGCTGCAGGATGAACTTGTGTAGTTCCACAGTAGCAGGCTGGTGTGTGTGGGGAGGGGGCAAGCTTTTCTCTTGCTTTTGTGACTTGTCTGGAAACTGGGAAGCTCTCGGGAGACAAGTTGGAAGTTGTCATTGGCATCTCTACTAAGAATGTCAACAGGAATCTGTCAGTGCCAGTCATAACAATACAAATACCATTTCCTTATTTAAAGCACTGCACCAACTGTACCTAATTAACCTTCATGACAGCACAGCAATACAAGGAAATAGAGATCATTAACTTCGGCTTGGCTTTACAGAAGGGGAAGAGAAGCAGCAGTGCCAGCCCCATGCGTTTCAAATTGAGGTAGGCTCAGAAAAATCACAAGGTTAAAAATAACAATAATCCGTTTGGGGTTCTTGGAGCCTTAAGAGTGCACTTGAATCAAACTTTCAGGTTTTTCTCCAAGAAACGTCAGGACTGGAAACTTCTCTCCCATACACGCTTTTTTGTGACTCAACAACCAAGGCTTTCAGAAAAATCACACGTTCTCAAATCACAGTGGTGCAGAGGCAATAAAGGTCAGAGTGATTTGCTCAGTGTTGCTTGCAAATCAGCTGGGCAAGGCTGGGACTAGGCTGTGCAAGTAGCTGACCCTCCACCCCTTGCTTGTTCCTCCAGACCAAGCATTTTTCTAGGTAGAGGAACCTGCCTAAAACCACCAGTGGTCACTTAATAGCTGCCAGAGGCGTAAGTTAGGCTCGAATTAGTGACCTCATCCCTTCCTGTCATGTCTGCTGAGGGACAGACAGATGACGTTGACTGGTTACATTTTGGTCTCTGAGCCAGCCCAGCTCCTTCACCTGGGGTCTGGCAGGGATGGAAGTGTCCTGAAGATGCAAAACCATACGTGCTGCTCCCTGACACGGCTCTCCTGGCTTGGGCTGCTTTCATAAGTTAGTAGGAAAGAGCAGCATGTTGGAGTCCTTTTTAGAGTAGAGTTCTCCTCGGCTGTTGTATCACCTGCTGGCGAGGGCCGAGGGGAAGAAGAACACCTGTGCCATTTGTGCTGGGCACTAGCGCAGGCTGTCGGTTTGTCTCACCAAATAGACGCAATGCAAAGCCCCGAGGAGTCGCCGTGGCAGCTTTGAAAGTTGTGTCTGTTGTTACCAACAAACTGATCTCGCTCCTGCCCCGAGTCCTAGATGCTGTCAGGGTCAGATGAGAAGGCCTGGCTTTGTCTGGAGCCCCAGCAGGCAGGACCCCTGCTCTGGAGAGAAGCCAGCGGGGGCTGCGGAGGGCTGCGGCCGAGGAGGAGACCCTGTTGTGTGGGGTGCCAACCCAGCCCAGAGAGCCGGCGTCCGCACAGGAGTGCGTTTTATTCATCTCTTTTTTTCCTTCTTCTTCTGTTCTAAGCTGACGTGGGGTGAAGTGAAGCTGAAGGGACCCTTGAAAAGGCCAGGTCATTGATGGAAAGGAAAAAGGGCTTGGCAGGTGGTGAAGAGCTTTCATGAGCAGCATGGGCTGCAGCAGGCTCCAGGGAACAGAATTGTTCCCCTGCTTGGGCTGTGTGTCTGTCGCTCTGATTATTTTGTGTATTTCATCTCTGCTGTCTGTCTCACCCTTAATCTGGGCTCCTCGGTGCCAACAAAATGCTTAGCTCACTCCATTGTCTGAGAGACTAATTTGCACTGTAAATCTGATGCTTATCTTACATGACAGCTTACTGTGGGGTTTATTGCAGTCCTGAAGACAAACTAACCGGGGATGGCTAGAAAGCTTTCGACACATCATCTGGAGTATAGAAAGAATACGACCTATTTCAGCTTGCTGCCAGGTTAGGACGTGGCCCTTGTGGTTGGGGTCACCAGAGATTTCTCTTTCTCTTTTCAAATCTATTCAAACCTGATTTTGCTTGGGATTTTTTCATGGTACGGCTTCTGTTCTGTGTTGGAGCTGTTGGGATGCTTCTGGAACAGCCTCCCACCCTCCTAGGGCCAGGTCCTCTATCCCTCTTCCCTGCTACCTGGGGAGTTTGAAGGACTGCGAGAGTGGCTGCAGACCAGGTGCACGCAGCGTTCGAGCACTGATGCTCCAATGCGCTGTAGCTTCGTTGTCTCTGCCTAGCTTAATCAGAAAGAACCTTTGTCCTTGTCTTTCTTCATTAGTATTTCCTGACATTTTCTCCAATATGTTTTGGTTCGTTGCTGGCAGGGTAACATCCCCCCTCAATCACATCTCCAGTTGCCTCTCGCTCTGGTCCCTGGGCTATCCACCTGCAGGCATCCACACAGCATCGAAGAGATTTTCACTCCAGTGTTGTTCAGATAGCTGGGCAGCTCTAGCAGCTCCAGGTCAATCGAGATGTGGGCAGAGGCCTAAATCTTGCTGCAGAAGGGTTCCAGGTAGCCTCAGATACAGGTTTGTCTGGGGAGAGCCAGGAAGATTATTGCTGCACTGATGTAGCACTTGGTTCCGCAGCCAAACACGCCGATGCCCAGAGCTTCTGCATTGCAGTCCTCTGATGGGACACGAATGATCTTGCTTCCCTGGGTGGGGGAGCAGAGCTAGAAGGCCTGCCATCCTCTGAGGGTGGTATTTGTTTAGAGGATGAGTCTGATTTTCTGCTGAGTAGAGTCCAGCTTTAAAGTCTGGTGGATTTCTGAACCCCGCTGTTCCTCCCGCCCTCAGTCTGAAGGCAAAACGCACAAATGGCTGGGTGGGATAAGCTGTGTGCACCAGCTGGGGGATTGCAAGCAAACTGGAAATGGAGCCGAGGGGTCTTGGTACCATTCAGGAGAAGGTGGAAAAAAAAACCAACACCCAACTAGAGGAAATTGTTGGGAATAGGCAAGCAATACATTGTATAGGGGGTAGAAATGCAGCTGCTCAGGCTACACCAGGAACTCAGCACTGGCCCCTCTCAAACTCCATTTTGCCGCCCAGATTGTCAGACGGGTGTGTAACCCAAGGCTTATTCCAAGTCATCAGAGCTGGTGAACACCAGGCTCCTCACAGGCACGGTCCTGAGACCTGCCCAAGGGAGAGCTCTGTACAGCTTGGGTCAAACTCAGTGAAAAAACTACAACTCTGAGAAGGCTCCAAAACCTGCAGAATTTTAGAAGAATCCAGGACAAAAATATCTAGGAAAGGATCATCACACCGCCTAATTCAGTCTAGGTTAGGCTGCTGTACGCAGCCTCCTCTGAAGAAGCCCCCTTCTCTCCCCTGGGTACAAAAGGAGCCAGAGGAATTGAATCACCTTACTAAAACTTCTGTGTTAAATGCCTAAAAGTTAGCAATTTGAATCTGAAGATGTCTTAATGTGTTTCCTAAAAGACCTGCAAAACCCCCCTGTCCCCCAGACGGCACGGTGCAGTCTGAGAGTCCCCAGTGTGACTGACTGGCCTCCCGTCCGTCGCAGTGCTGGTAGTACAGGCAGCAGCTCCGATCCGCTTGGCAAGGTCAGGTCGTCCCTTCAGCCGCGTTCATCCCGCACCCAGGGGCAACCGGTGCTTCCAAGGATAAAATCTGTGCCCTGCTGCTGCTTTGTGCTTTCTGTCAGACTTCTGATGGGTTTGCTTAAAACAAGAAAAGAGAAAAGCTTGCTGTCGAGCAGCACTTAGAGAACCTACTGTGTTGCGTGACACGCAGACAACGAGAAGGTGGTCTCTGCTCCAAAAGATTTGCAGGATAGCTGGGCAGAAGTACACTGAATAGCAGATGTGGTAAAGACATGGCGTGAGACAAGTTAATAGCGGCAGGAGGAGGACGTTTGCGTAGACTGCGCCTGACATCTCCATCAACCAGGGCATGAGGTGTGCAAAGGCCGCGCGTTTGATGAATGGTGGGGCCATCCTCCCGGCACTCCCAAGGTCCTGGCGTGCCAGTGAAGGAAATCCACTGCCTGCATCAGTGTTGGCTCCAGTGTGCCTGGAAATGAAAGCACGGGAGACATCAAAGGGGGGGTTCCAGGTAGGGTTTTCCATTGCCTGGAATATTATTAACAGTTGAGGGAAGAAGCTGCTGCCCGGCTGGATAAACAAGGAGGCTTTCTTCTCGGGAAGCTTTAGAGAAGGAGTTGGGGGGAGATGAGGGTGTGGGGAAGCGCGATGGAAGGGCTGGGCCCTCAGGAAGGGCATTTGGCCAGCAGCTCTCGGCTACCTGCCATTGGCTGTATTAAACTTGTCCACCTGCGTAGGCTAGCGGTGAATCCGTCTGTGCAGCCCCGTCTGGGCCGGCGGCTGAGCTGGGACGCTGAGGTGTCCCCCTCCCTGGTCCCAGGGACAGATGCCATGGCCCCTGCCCTGGGCTCTCTGCAGAGGCACGGCTGCACCGTGCTTGTATGCAGGCTTTCTGAAGGCCGTTTCCATCCCTGCCATTCTCCGCATCTCAGGAAATGGGGTATGCCTTTAGCAGGGGCTAAAGCCCTCCACCTCTGGGAGCCCTACTCTCTGCTGGGTAGGTGGTGGGCTGGAAGGGCTGCTGCTGCTCCAGGGATCCTGTACTCCCAGCTGGCGCTGGCTTTTTTTCCTGCCAGGATTGCTCTATTGTATTTTTGCAATTATTAGTAACTCATCTCGTGTGCGGAACTGGCAGTGAATCAGATGTCAGAGTATCCAAAATATCTCGCCCCACGAAAAGAGCAGCTCCTCCTTTGCTGCCTGCACGTGGCGTTGTTCGCTGACGCAAAGGGAGAGGGTTGCTTGGAGGCTGGCAGGAGAGCTGTCAGGTTTGAATCCCACGAGCAGCGGTTCAGAGTCAGCCCTTCCCCAAGAAGTGGCGAGCTGCGGACGTCACATCTGCGGTGTGGTGGGCAGCTGCGGTGGCAGCTTGGGTGGGTGTATCACGCTGGCCTTGATCCAGCTGGCACGGGTAAACCAGCAGTGACATAGCGTAGCAACTTAAGCGCTGTCTTAACGCTATTAAATACGCAGCTGAGATCTCCAGAGGGTTTGTACAAGCTGAGGTGACGTCTGTGTCACTGGCTCTTTCCTGCAGTTTGCTATCTGTGCTAGCTCAATTACAGTTCTCGCAGACAGGTCTGTGCGGTGCCTCCATCCCTCACCTGACGTTAGCGCAGACCTGCCTCCAGACAGATGCTGCTGAGGACGTGCAGGCCACATGAACGTCGGCTGTTGCTGTCTGCTGTTCGTGCCTCCTGTGCTGGCAGAAGTCTTTCTGATTTACTGGTGTTAGCCAGCATGCAGGGGAGGGGAATTGCATCTCTCATTGGTGGGATTTGCTTTGTACTGCAGCACCGAGGCGAGTTTGGGGCTGCAACAGAGCCACTTTCTTCCCTTCTCTGTCACATGGGCAATTCTGCTCCCACTCCCCGCCTTCCCAAAGTCCTCTCCTGCCTTGCTGTAGGGCTGGGATCACCCCAGTTCCTCCCTGAGGCACCGGGAGGTCTGGGGCTGCAAGGCACTGTGCATATGGGCGCGTGTGCCATGGTGGGCAACCTGCCTGGGCTTGGAGAGGCACCCAGGGAGAAGGTCTTTGGCCCAGACACGTCTGAGTTTCCCTTTCTCTCTCTCCCCGCAGATGCCAGCAAGGACCATCCGCAGCAGCAGGCAGGGGTGATCTGGAGAGTGACGGGTGGCCTGTTCAGTATCACTCGGGGAGCCGTGGGGGCCACGCTGGGAGGAGTCGCCTGGGTGGGCAGCAAGAGCCTGGAGCTCACCAAAACAGCTGTGACCAGCGTTCCCGCGGCGGGCGTCGGACTGGTGAAGGGCAGCGTCTCAGCAGTGACCGGTGGCGTCGGAGCTGTGGGCAGCGCGGTCGCCAGCAAAGTCCCTTTCACCGCAAAGAAGAAGGACAAGGCTGACTAATCCCCATCGCAGCTCCCTTCCAAAAGATCAGCCTGCCCATACTCTCCCCCTACACAGCACCTCTTTGAGTTGGAACCAGCCGCTTCAGGGAGGGTCAAGCACCCGAGCGGACTCTGGCTGCAGCCTGCTCAGCACCGCCTGCCTGGCTCAGAGCTCACAGAGCCGCTGTCAATGCCTTTCACTCCCATCGCCTACTGGGAACCATCTCTACTCCGAGGGCTTTAAAGGCGTCCTTGCTCTGTCTTGCAGTTTCCTTCCTCCCTGCTTGCTCTTGTAAGCACAAAGGGGTGGGAGAGGGTGTCCGGCTCCGTCTGCCTGGAGGGGAGGGGAGTAACGGGGAGGGGGAGGACTATGCCTGGCTTGAAGTCTGGGTTGTGTAGTCGAATTCAGCTTCAGCTGGGAAGACAGCCTCTGAAACATCCCTTCCCTCGGCGCTAGGAGGTGTGTTTGGGGGGTTTGCCTGGGGGAGAACTTTAGAAGAAAGTCCCACTGCCACAAAGGAGAGATACTGTGAAGAGGGGGAAGCCTCCCTCCTGCCCTGCTCCTCTTACCTTTTCTTTGCAGGGCCCATCCCACAAGCTGCTCCCAATCACTTACTCCCTGGCTGAATTGCACCCTTCAGAGAAGGAACCCTCAAGCTCAGCAGAGCAGCTCCAGGGATGATGCCACGCAAGAGTGTCATATGTCCCGGGTCATCAACTTCTGCGCAGATTTTCTTGGTGAGAGGCAGGAGGATGAGAGCTGCTGTATGTTCCTGTTTGGGGAAGGAGCTGACAGTGGCATCTGCCCGGGCTCTGTGATATTGCAGCACAGGTGGTGATGCTCCACAGAGAGACAAACCGGGCCTTTGGGTTAGACCCTTGAAGTCCTGGCAGTATCCCCATCTGCAACAGGGGCATCTTGATTCTAGGCCACACTCTCGCTCCACAGACGTCATTAGTAACCATGAGCAAGCGTGTTCCCAAATGCCACCCAAGTTCTGCTGCAGGGAGGGAGGGGAGGCCGAGAGCGTTGCTCTCCCCGTGACTCAGCACCCTGGGAGCAGTGGCCTGGCTCTGAGCAGGCTGCGCTGCATTGGAGAACGCTTCCCTGAGGGGCTGAGCGTGCTCCAGCAGCAGCCATCCTGCATGGGGCACCAGCAAGACCTCCTCCTCACGCTGCTCCTGGGGCTCCAGCCCAGCTCCTCGAAATGACCGTGTTGCACTAAATAGCCCACCCACACTCGTAGGGCCGCAGAAACCCAGACAGGCCTTCATCTGGGAGCCACAGCCATCCTCAGCCCAGCCCATGATGCTCAAGGGGCTGTGTGGCATTGCGTGCGCGCACACACACACACACGTGTTCACACACTCATTCGCTCCGAGGTCCCCTGTAATTCTCGGGATGAGGGAAGCCACAGGCTCCACCTTGAATTTTGCCACTCCTGGCTTTGGCAGATGATTAGCCAAGGTTGCTAGGTGTTGGATGCATAGGCAAGTGAAGCAGTGCTTGTGCTGTATTTTATAAATATACATCTGTGTTAGCGTGTGTGTATGTATCAGTCCACAGGCATGTCTTCAACCGGGTAAACAAAGCTGTGCCACTGCCGCAGAGGAGTTTACGTAGTCATCTTTGGCACTTCCAGCATATAGTTTTATATAAGGTCCTGGTCAAAATAAAAATCTGTTTTAGAGGATGTTTTCCCCTCTGTTGCCCAAGAGCCTGGTTAATTGAAACCAAAGGAATGTGAAAAATCCCCTTCCTCCCGTCTATGCGGTTTGTTTACCTTCTGCCCTATCTTCTGGACACTGAAGCCAGCTTCCTTGATCTTCATTTCCCGTTGGAGGTCATTGCGCTTCTTGGCTGCTTTCTTGTACTTAGGACTCAGACGTCAGGGAAGATTTAAGTACAACCCCCCTGCCACCGTTTTTGCTGAATGTTCTTGGGCTTGTGAAGCAGTTTTGATTCTGACCTTTATTAAATCCACGTTTTGGGCCTGACTTAAGTCGCTGTGTCCCTGTGCTAGTCATGCTGGTGTTAGTCTCTCTTCATACCCTTCGCTGGGTAGTCCCTGCTGTTTGCAGTGGCAAGAAGTTGCTGATCTCCACAGTGTGTTACTCTTGATAGCATGAGAGTGGTTTAACCTACATCTTTGTTTCTGAAGAGGAAGCAGCGTTTGGTACGTGTGTGCGTTTCCTCGCTTTGTCTCTTTTGTTCTGGTGAAGGCCAAGTTGACCCAGACGTGTCAGTTGTGTCTCTGAAGGCAGTGGCTTCACAGAAAGATCAGGCCTTGATGCATGCCTGCGCTTTGCTGGGATGCTCGTGGCAGTTGGCAAGGCCATAAGAAGTCTTGTCTGTTCCTCCTTTGTCTCAAATGCCCTGCAGAGCAGGAGGGCACTTTGCAGTGCGTGGATCTCTGCTCACTGCTCTCCCTGAGCGCATCTCCTTTCTTATTCCAGATCACAGACTGCTCCTGAAGCCAGCTCTAACCCCAGAGCTAAAAGCTGCTTGTGCGTAATGAGCTGCGCTGTCACCAGCCTCTTAGAAAGATGGTTCCTTACCAGATCGGACAGTCTGCTACCTAACTGCCTCTCCCAGGCCTTGGACAGGAGAAGACAGTATCTAAGGGCTTTACTTTCACCAGCCACGCCTGCGCAGGTGACGGGAAGCTCATCATGCTTTTGGCTAACCGGTATCCCACACACAGGCTCTTGCTGGGGGAGACCATGCGTCCTTCCCACGCTGTTGTCTGCAGGCACTGCGTGTGCAGAGCAGGCATGGAAAATGGCACAGAGGTGCACTGAGGAAACCCATAGGCGTCACGAGAGTTTCCCATCTTTCCATTTCTGTTCTGTGCGTCCTTGCAGTAACTGGAGTAAAGCTCTCCATTTGTATGGAACTGCCATTTCCTTGCGCGATTGCCTGTAGAAGGGCAGGAGAGGTGTGAGGAAACTCACAGGCTTTATAGCTGTTCTTACAGCCCAGCTAATGGAGAACTCGTGGACAAAAGGAGGGCAAACTAGCAGGTATGGGTAGAGGATTAAATCTATGCTAAAACCAGGGCCTCGCACCATTTAATGGGCCTTCAGGAATACGTAACTATGCAGGACTCAAAAGGCCTGTGGAAAGTGTATTTCTGTTCGCGTGCTAGGACTGCTCGGTTCATCTGGGTCACCCAGCCCCAGGCTGCTTTTTGGGCACACTTGGTGCCAGAGCAGAAGGAAGACAGGGTTGGTGTTCCCAGCGTAAGAGCAAAGATGCCTCCTGGCAGCTTTGGTTGCAGAACGGTAGGATCTGGATGGGGTGTGGGAAGCTGCTGGCTCCTGACGGGTGCCCCATTGTTCCCCTTGCCCACTACAGAGGCTTCAGCCAGCTCAGCGTCCAGCCGGGCGGCTGGCGCAGCCCTTCTCCCACCGCCCCTGCGTGGTCAGAGGGGCAAGTTGTGCACGCCCGTTGCTGCGGGGGGGGGTGGGGTGGTACAAAATAGCGGGGGACAGCACCGAGGGGAGGCTAAAGGGAGCGAGTACAAGGGAGATCACCAGTTTTTGGGTGACAGTAGGAAGATGAGGAGGGGCTGGTGACAGGAGGAGGCGAGGGGAGAATAAGAGTGGGGGAGCAAGGTAAAGGGGAGCATGGAGGGAATTTGTTTCTTAGGAGAGGCTCTGAATCAGAGGATGAATGTGGTGGAGTTTGTCCTAGGAAAGAGCATGAGAGGGACATGGACAGTGTGGGTTTTGGTGTGTGGTGGGGGGCCATGCCTGGCTGCTGCCCTGCTTCCGTAGCAGTGGTGATCGCTGCAGGTTTCCATTTAGCTAGATTCATGTGCCCAATGGGTGATCCGAGTACCAGATCAGCTCCCTGCTCACCCGCCGCCTTCCCAGATTTCCCCCGGGCTTTTGTCATCCTTTCCCTGTGGCAGAGGTGGGACGTGGCCCTGCCTGCACCCCTGTGCCCCACCACGGCTGGGCATTCCCGTGCCCAGGGAATGCAGCCCAGCTGGGAGGAGAGCCCGCAGGCACATCCTCTCCTCCCTTTTCCCTTTGCTCAATCTCATTATCCTTCGCTTTTTTTTTTAATCCCTCCCTAAGTTTTTTTTCTTGCCCCTGGATAGAGCTCTCCACAGCTCTCACCGAGACCTTCATTGAACATCCACACTCATATTGGGTTGCCCTCTGTGCCCTCCCAGCTCCCCTGGCTGGGAGAGACGTGCATGTCTTCCACTCCTCTCTGTCCCCTTGTGTTCTGTGCGTGGAAAATCTTAACCCACTGCTTTTCCTCTGGGTTCTCTTGTTGGATCTCGTCCCTGTGGGTGGGTCATTTCTGTCTCCATTGCACAGTCGTCCTGGTAAAAACCACAGCATCAGCGGGAATGTGGAGATGGTTTGAGAGCCGCAGAACTGCTGGGGCAGATGCCGGGGCCCGACTCTGCTTCTCTAGGAGCCCAAGAGCCCTTTGGCAACCCAAAAACCGTCACTGTGGGCACGTGGTCCCATGCGCGGTGCTGGGCTCCAGAGAACACTTTCGTTCTGTATCATTTCATTGTCTGTAATTGGTTTCCTACTGAATTTGTTTGCTTGGTTTGTTTTGCAGTGTGTTTCTGGGAATATTCTGCATCTCTGTATTTTAATTACAGTAAAATTTGAGGATAAAAACCTTGGTTACACTGGCTCTTGTTTCCAGTGGGGGGAAATGAGGAGAGGAAGCACAGTTGAAGGAAGATGTTAGAGATTCCTTGGGAAATCAGATCTCTCCCCTAAGGGGCTCTGCATGAGGCACCAGGCAGGGCTGAACCTCCGTCCCTGCTTAAACTAGGACATGGCTTTCAACCGTGATTCAAAAGCCGTTTTGCTGCAGGCACATCTCCTGATTGGAATGGTAAGAACAGTTGGATAAGACTTATAAGCTCAATTTCTTGTGTTGGTTTAAGGACCAGTGCACAAGAGGACTTTCGGGACGGGGACAGCTGGCCTAGCCCCGAAAGTGGGATTCCGGCAGCCGAAGACAGGAAATTTTGCCTCTGCAGCAGCTGTTCCTTCGTGCAGGTTTGCAGGGCCGCTGTTCCCAGCTGAGGAAGTGAGGAGAAGCCTTGCTCCCCCCGCAGCAGCCTGCCCCTTCTGCGGGAGAAGGTAGTTTGACCTCCCTCCCCAGAGCTGCGGGGCAGCCCCCTGGGGCAGCCAGACCCCCGGCCTCTGCTTGCCGGCTGGTGGGCAGCACGGGGGCACAGCCGGCCGCCCCACCATAGCCATCCTGGCCCTGGCCACCTCACGCACTCCACGAGCGCTTTCCCGGGACAGAGGCACCCAGTGCTCCCGGGGACGCGCAGCCCCTGTGCAGGGAGCATCACAGCCCAGCCCCGGGGCTGCGCTGGGTCAGGCCCCAGACAGGGCGTCCCCTTTCCTGGGTCGAGACCAGGAGCCAATGTTGCCCTGTTCCTCCTCAGGTGGCTGGAGCCGGCCATGTGGCCTGGCAGACAGCACTGCTGCATTACAGGTGCTCCAGCTGCGAGCCCTGAGGAGAGGCCATCAGATGCATCACCCATGCCCACCTTCTCCCCAGCCCAGCTGGAGCAGGTTTGCCATGTTAAGCCAGGTTGCAAAATGCCATTAACAAGCTGCCCCTCCAGAGGTCTTTAAAGGGGGAAAAGGATGCTGGAAAGTTACAGTCAGAGCTTTCCCCAAGCAGTGGGTGTGCAGGCAGTGTGTCCCAGCTCCCCGTGTGCGACTGCAGCACCCAGCCTCACCCTCTCCCAAGCAGGAGTTTGGGCTGGGAGCTGGTGGGCAGCAGACCTCGGAGGAGACCTTCAGAGAGGAGACCTGCCCAGGTAGGTGGGCTGTGGGTGCCTCAAACACCCCTGTGCCAGGAGCGGGTCCAGCGCTGGGAGCGTGTCACTGTGGGTGGATGTGACCAGCTGTGGTTGCATCTCTCTGTGGGTCCTCATCCTGCCCAGCTCCAGGAACAAGAGATGGGAAACTGCTGGGGAGTTGCTGTCTTCTGGCCCCAGTAGCTTCCCACCTGCAGCTGGTCTGTGGAGGACATGTCCCTAGCAGCTTGCAGACACCACCACATGCACTGCCAGGACCATCTTCTTCCCTTGTTTTCCTTCTGGCAGTTTTACGACCTGAACTTGAGCACTTTTCTCTGGCCCTCCGGGGCAGGGCACGCCAGTGCTGGCACCAGCAGTGTCAGACGTGGCAGGGGGCAACAAGGGGCAGCCTGATGGGGCCGGGCGCACCGTGCCAGTGCTCTGAGCGCTCGGTGAGCAGACACTTCGACAAGTCCCATGCCTCCATGCAGGCCATCAAGCTCTCAGGCCTGTAAATAACCACAGGTTCTCGCTTTTGGCTCAACCACTTGCATTTTGACACACTCCAGATGCAAGCACGCACGTGCCCAGGGAGGTGGCCGCAGCTCCCTGCCACCTGGGGGGCTGCGGTGCGGCTCCCCCAGCCTTGTCCCCACCGGCTCCCAGCCTCGCAGGGGCCTGGCAGACCAGGAGACGCTGCTCTCTGCCTGTTGGTGCATCCACCCCAGGTTAGTCACTGAGGTCTTTCAGCTGAAGTTCACCCCCAGGTCAGTTTTATTGCACTTTTATTTACAGAAAACACAGAAATAAAGCATTAAATGTGCTGGGCTTTTACCAAACCACCCAATCACTTTTCCCTTTTTTTTTTTTTTTTTCTTTTGTGAGTTTTTGGCACAAAGAAATATCACAGGTGTTACCAAACAACCATGTACGAGCAGCTGACCAACAGCCCAGCCCAATAACAGGACTCCAACAGACAGACATGTCGCCCCGAGATCGATAACGAGGAGGTTGTTCCGCGTTCAGCTTCCAGTCTAACCTGCTCATCAGGGGCAAGGGGAGTTACTCTGGAGGGGATGACACCATTCATAAATTATATTTATATTTACCTCTTACATTGTAAAAGTAAACAGTGCAAAAGTACAGTACCCCAGGTACCCTTCGGTTTGGAAAGCTTGAAGGTTGCTTTATACATTTTGTGTGTTTTGTAAACATTGTTACCCATCCACAGTTCTAGCTCTTGCTTGGAGAGGCCCGACTCCTCTTGCGTCCGAAACGTGTTGAGGGGCAGCAATCACTTCCCCTGGACTCTGTTGAGATTCCCGCTCAAGGTTTAGTGCAAATCTTGGAGAGAAAAAGATGAGAGAGAGAAGGGGGGGGACACCAAAAACCAAAAGAAAACAAAATAAGGCAACAGTTAGAAACGGTCCGTATCAAAACCGGGCCCCCCCCAGGGCTGCCTTAGGAGAAGGGCAGGAAGTCTCTCTCCTCCACCAGGCTGATGGAGAGGTTCTTCAGCTCCTCCTCGGAGCCGGCGGTTTTGTAGCCGAGCTGCGCCAGCACCTGCTGGCAGGCGTGCTGGGTGAACGCCACGATCTCGTAGGACAGCCGGAACCGCCACTTCTCTGCCGTCGCTGCTGAGTTCCGCACCGTTCCATACTTGTGTTTGGAGGAGGACCTGTCTCCTCGGGTGTTGTTCTGTATCCAGCGCTCGACGTTGCTGTCCATGGGGATGCCCAGGAAATCGTAGATCTCCTCGGTCTTTTTCATGGGGTTCCTGGCCAGGTCTTCGTATCGCACCAGCATGTACTTGCCCTTGAGCCATGGTGGCCGGTTGAGACCGGTGGACACAGAGTTCCAGAAGTCCTCGCACACGGTGGTGAGCTGGGTGACGTCCAGGTTGTACGGCTTCCTGCCAGTGCCATCCCAGATCCTCCAGAGCCGGTAGGTGTCCCGGAAAGTCTCGCTCCGGGACGCCAAGATCCCCCGGGGGTCCCTCACTAGCTGGATGACCTTCAGGTTCAGCCGCGGGTCCTCCACCAGGGCCCGGAGGTCGCTGACCTCAGGCACCCGCACAGTTTTGATGGCCACGTGCCCATGCTCTCTGCAGGACTCTGTGGCCAGCGTCAGGTTCAAGGTACCGCACTTCTTCACGCAATCTCCCTCCTCCAGGTGGAGATCGACAGCTCCCAGGGACTCGCAGACGGGCGGCGAGCACAGGGCTTTGCTGGCTCCCCGGCGGAAGAGGCGGTCGGTGGTGTGGTTGACGGGCTGGGGTTTGATGTAGTTCTCCAAGAAGTAGAGGTCGCAGTCATAGAGACTCCTCAGCAGGTCTCGGCTGGCCCCCAGCATAACACGCCTGTCTGTCGTACTCTTGCTCTGGGTCAGCTTTGGGATCAGGGTGTACTGGACGTGGTAGAGGGGCTCAAATAAATAGAAGACATCGAAGTGCTGGTTAAAGAGCTGCCCGACAAACGAGGAGCCGCTGCGGGTGGTGGCGAGGATGAGGACGTGTGTCTTCCTGGAGAGGTTGTACGAGAAAGTGGGGGTCTCATCGCACAGCCTGTCGGCCGCATCGGTGTCCTGGCTCAGGCCGCAGTTCACAGGGTTGGGGATGGGGCAGCTGTGGAAGGACTTGGCGGTGAAAGTCCGGATTGCTGTGTACTGGATCGCAATGGATGCCAAGGCTAGTAGGAGGACAGCCTTCCAGGAACATTGCATGGCTGGTCACCTTCATGGAGCTTCTTCACAGGTCGTCTTGGTGTCTGCAACCCAACAGAGAAGTCATGGGTTCAGCAAGGACTGCCAAGGAGGACCCAAGTATCCTGAGGCTGAGGGTACCAGCAAGCACTCTCCTAACGCACATACATCAGCCACAACCCCGTGGACACCAGTCATGCACTGGAGAGCCCCGTTTCAAAAAAGAGGAGGATCAGGCAGGGGCCGGCAAGCCTGGAGAGACACTTCCAACCAGGACATCAGCCTCAGGGACTGCTTCCTTCCAGGCTGGGGGGGTATACAAATCCTGTCACCCAGCGAGTGATGCCAGGAGGGCTGCTCAGACCTGAGGGTGAGTCAAAAACCTCCTTCCTTTTTTAATTATTATTTTTATTGTTTAGCCATTGCCCCAGCTGCTCGGTGCAGGCAGGAGGCTGCAGGACCTACCAGCTCCAGAGAACTCTCGCCGGGAGTGGAGGTTTCTGCACCCCGCAATTCAGAGCAGGACCCCAGCACAGGGGCCCCGGCACAGCTTCTGCTGGCAACCCTCCCACCAGCCATCGCCGCATCTAAGAGCTGTGCTTTAGATCCGTAACGCTGCTTTGAATAAGGCTTCCTTTCTCCTGGGCAGTAAGGGATGCTTTCTCCTGGGCTGCTGCCTGCCAGGGATGTGGCACGTGGCCGGGGGACAGAAGCCACAGACATTTGGCTATTGCTCCTCCTGGTCGGGGCTTACCCACCCTGCAGAGGGGAAACCTGGCCTAAGTGTCCACATGGGATATTATATCCCTTGGATAAAGCGTTTTTCCAGGTCTGCTAAGTCAGGGCAGGGCAGGAGGGTCCCTGCCGGCACCTCCTGGCCCAGGTGGCTCCGGCAGGCTGCCTAGGTGGAAGCTGCAGTGGGGAACGCTTTCCTGCTCTCTAGTGATGGCCCAACACACTGCATCCTGCACACACAGCCTCAGCTTCCACTCCTTGCTGCGCTGCTGGCTGAAGCTGGAGCAGACGCGACTCAGATTGTCCCAGGATGTGGCAGAAACCCATTGCCTGCTCCCCAAGCAAAAGGTGACCAGAGCCCAGCTAAGTCCTTGGTCCCAATTCCTGCCGGATCGCTGGCTGCGAGCGTTTCAGGTTCTCCATCCACCGGGACCCGCTCTCCTTTGCAACGCACCAAGCTGCAGAGGGGAAGAAACGGGGACTTGATCCACCTCCTTGGCAGAGCAGGTGCAAAACCACAGCCCAGCTTCGGCCTCAGCTGCCCCTCGTCGCGTGCCCTTCCCGTCTGCTGAGCCGCAGCCAGGGAGGGCCATGTTCAGGAGAAGGCTTCCCTTCCTGATGTCTCATCTGTGGCCTTTGAAGCCAGCCAGAGTCCTCTCTCAGCCCCTGGCCAGCTCTCCCACCGCCTGCCACTGCTGCCTGTCCCCAGGGGACACGGTTCCGGCTCAGCCCAGCCCTGGGCTCGAGAGGCAGCAGCAGCCGCAGCCAGATGCTCCCGGGGCACGCCCGGGGCAGCACGCAGGAGCTGCCGGCACAGTGAGGATCGCTTCCCCTCGCCCTGCCCCTTGCTCGCCTGTTGGCCGCAGCCAGGCCAGTGTGAAGCAGCTGCCGAGGAGGAGCTGCGCGTGGCTCCGCACGGCTCGGAGCCGGCTGGCCGAGCGGCGGCTGCAGCGGACACGCTGTGGGACGATGTTGCCTACAAACGCATGCAGCAGGAGAGCCGCGTGCTCTCCCATCGCTGCCCGGGGAGGCCGCCTTCTGAAATCGGCCTGTTCCTCTCCAGGCATCGATGCTGGGGCCGGCAGTCCAGACCAGCAGCTGGAGCGATGGCCGTGCCCACGTGGGGCTCTATGTGAGAGTCCTGCATGAGGCACATACTGGTTTGGCTACTCAGCCCCAGATCGTGGGATGCTGTGACCATGGGAGTCATCCGAAATGCTGGCCTCACCGATGTTTCCATGCTATAAAGTGTTCCCAGCCACAATCTCCCTCTGCTCTGTCTCCAGCTCAGCTCCACCAAAGACGATGAGAAAATGCAGCCTGAGGGTGGGAGCTGTGTCTGGTAGGTCCCTCCGGGCAGCTGGGGCTACAAGACGGAGACCTGGGGTGGGGTAAATCACTGGCACCTTCCAGCCCCCGGCACTGCAAGGGGCCTGCAAGAAGCCACGTGGGCTCTTTTTTGTGCTGTGCTGGGATCACCACGGCCCCTTCCCCGGCCCTAACCTTTCTCTGGTCACAGCATGCCCGGCTGCGCTCCACTGCCTTGCCCGCGCCTCCGTCCAGCTGCCTGCATCAGGACCAGGCTGTCCGCGAGGGACGCGCAGCATCCGGCCACCGGCCCCAAGCGCTGCAGGAGGCCGGCTGGTGCCTGGCGCGGGGACAGGGGCATTGTCTGCGGGAAGAGGAAGGTGCCGAGCCTTTCCTCCCCCCGCCCCGCTTCCTGCAGCCTTGAGCCCAGAGGAAGGGAGAGGATGGGTGCAGGCAGTGCAGCCTCCCCCACCCCGCACACCCTCGAAACGGCAGCGGGTGCATAATCACCTGCCTTCCTCCTCTTCCTCCTCCTCCTCCCCTGACTCCCAGCGCCACTCCAGGGATGATGAGCAGGCGAGAAGCCAGCAAGGCAGCCCAGTAGCACTGGGGAGATCGGAGGCGATGAATTCAGCTCAATGGCATCCGTGAGTCACCGGCGCGGGGAACGACGAGCACGGCTGGCCAGCTGCAGCGCCGAGGAGGCCCAGGAGGAGATGCTGAGTTTTGGGCTCTTACTTCAGGGATGGTCTTCCCGGGCTTGATGGGGATGACCTGCTCCTAAGAGCCGCGCGGCAGGACCACAGCACCAGCGGCTGAGCTCAGGCGCTAGGCAGGCTGGGCTTGGCGGGGCCGCTGCAGCCATCACTACGACTCGCAGTCTTCTCCCCTCCAAAAGCTGTCAGGCGCTACGCAGGGCAGTACCCCGGGCTTGCCAAAGCTCGTCCTCAGGAGGGGGCTCCCACAGCATCTCAAGGAGCGCAGCTGCCCTGCCTCCTGCCCTGAGCCGGGCAGGTTCCCTCGCTGCTCCCTGGAGCTGGCTGCACTTGGGCAACTTGGGCAGCTTTAGGCAGAAGACCTTGCAGTGACGGATACTGTCAGTGCTCCGTTTCCACGGCTCTCTCACAGGGCAGTCAAAAAAATCTGCTCTTTTCAGCTGCTTTCCAGGCTGTCCCCCTCTCTCAACAGCTCCCCAGAAGTTGTGCCCTCGGCCCGGCTGGGCTCCCTCACCACTGCCAGGGGAATCCCTCTGCGCTTCCCCGTGGCAGGGAGGAGTGGAAGAAGGTGTGAGGGTCTGTGCAATGTGGGTGCCTGCTCCGGCCCTGGCACAAGCCCCGGTGCCAGGGCTATGTGCCAGAGCAGCACCTGTGCCCCACAAGCCCTGCCTGCTGCCGGTCTGGCCACCAGCACCCTCTACCCCCAAAACCGATGCCCGCCAGCACGGCTGTTTCCATGGAAACGGCAGAGTGACTCAGGACTTTGGGACCAGCTGGAAAACACAACCATGAGCAGCGAACGCCCCAGAGGTGCCAGGTTCTCGGTGCCAGAAGACGGGCGGATGAGCGTAGGGACCGGGCAGGGCTGCCTGCCTGCCCGCGCTGGGGCACGCTTGTGCGGGCGCAGAGAGGTACACAGGCACACCCCGCGCAAGGCGAGGCCCACGCCAGCAGCTGTAAGCCAAAAAAGCTCTCTCCTGACACAAGTGCGACTGCAGCACTTGGAAGGCATCGCTGCAGCACGCTCGCCGGGGGACACATCCCAAAACGTTCCCCGCCGCAGACAACTCCTCATTCCCCTGCCCCAGGACAGAGAACCACGCATGCACAGTCACCCGCAGAGCTGGTCGCACCAACTTCAGCAGCCGCTCAGCCCCGCACCCCTGTCCCCTGCCGGGCAAGCGATGCCGCTGGGTGCCGTGCCCAGGGCAAAGCAGCTTGCTGGAGGGCTGGTCTGGGAGCGGGGAGCTGCAGCCAGCACCCCACAGTGCCTCCCTGCCCGGCCAGCCGGGCTCCCGCCACCCTGCTCCCCCAGCCTCGCCGCCCAGGCATGGAAATGAAGTCGCAGGGCTGCAAAACAGCTCTCGACCAGGGACCCGCTGGCACGGGCCCTGCCACTTCCCAGCGTCCTCCCACCGAGCGAAGAGTTTATCTTGTAAAACAACATGTTGTGGCCACCGAGGTGGGGAAGACGGGCTCCTGACGGGAGCATCCCACCCAGTCGCAGTGGCTTAGTCACGCTGCTGGCTCTGCGAAGCCAGGCAGACACTGAGCACCGCTCCCCAGGGGAAAGGGGCACCGCTGAGAGAAGCGGTGCCGAGCAGCCCCCCTTCCCTCTCACCACCGGCGCTACCTGATTCTGGGTACCACGACAGACGTGTGAGCAGGGCTGGTCTCTGTCCCCAAGCCTCTCCCGCAGCAAGGCGCACCAAGGTGAGATCCTGATGGGGTGGGAGTGAGCCTTCAGCCTCGCCTCCTCTTCAGCCCTACAGCACTAGAGCTTCCCTACGGTCACAGCTTTGAACGAACGCCAGCTGGGGACTCACGCCTGCCACCTTCCCCGGGTGAGCACCGCACCGTACGCGGAGCAGAGGTGCTTCGTGCCTGCAGGACCCGGACTTGCTCCGCTCAACCCTACATCACCTCCCGGGGCACTTTTCCAATGCCAGGGCACAGGACCCCAGTGCTCAGAGCCGCTCCTGGCATCCCCCTGCCCCCCCATCCCCTCTGCGTTTCCCAGGGACCGGGAGATCCCTTGCCACCAGCAGATTCCTGCCCACTTCGACCAGCGCTGAAACCACCACGGAGCTCCCAACGGGGATTTCGATTTCTCCCTACTGGCGCTCAGCACACGCTTCGAGTCAATTAATCGCTATCAAGTAATGCCAACCCCAGCCAGCCCCGGAGTTTCCTTATCGCGACAGCCACCCGCGCCTCTTTACCCCCCGCCTGCTGAGCTGCGCCCGTCCCCTCCCGAGGGTGCCAGCGCCGGGGCAGACCTGGCAGAGATTCTTTTTTTTGGTGCTCCCCGCTTTCCCCCGAGCCACCCGCCAGCCCGTCCGCGCCCGCTCCCCCCGGGGCGCTCCCTGCCAGGGGCTGGAAGGCTCTCTGGGGACGAAGGCGCTCACCCCCCCCGCCCGGGAAGGCGGCCCCGGGCCGGGGTCCCGCCGCAGCCGACGCTGGGGACCGGCCCGGAGCAGTTGCTCTCGCCGCTGCGGATGATGCCCCGCTGCCCTGGAAAGTTGCTGGCGCGGGGAGGGTTGCGGGAGGTTGCGAGAGACCCCGGCCCACCCCCCTTCAGAGCCCCTTACCTGGCGGAGCGCCGCGGCGGGCTCCCCCCGCATCCCCCGCCGCGGGTCCTCGGGGCGGGGGGCGCCGAGCCCGGCCCGGCCCGGCGCGGGGGGCGGTGGCGGCCGGGGCTCAGCGGGCCGCGCCGCGGGGGCTCATCCCTGCCGGCGGTCGCGCGCTGCCTGCCCTGCCCGGCCCGGCCCGCGCGGGGCCGCCCCTCCACGCCCCCCGCTCCGCTCTGCTGCGCTCCGCGCCGGCGGCGGTGGCGAGGGGAGGGCAGGGGCGGGCCGGGGGCTGCACCCGCTCCCCCCCGCTCCTCCGGGCCGCCCGGCAGCGCGCGCAGGCAGCACGCGCGGCCCCGCGCCGCGCTTCCCGCCGCCCCGCCCCGCGCTGCCCGCACCGCCCCGGCCCGGCCCGGCCGCCGCGCTCCCCGGCTTCGCCCCTCGGGAAACTCTTCGGCGCCTTCTCTTTTCTCGGTTGGGTTTTTTCTCCCCTCCCCGAGGCGGAGCCCCTCCTGCGGCCAGACACCCCCCCCCCCCCCCGGCGGTGCCGGGATACCGGGGGGGGCGGCGGGACGGGGGGGACCGGGCCCGTCGGGGCTGGTGGGGCGGCGGCGGCCCGGTGCCGCTCCCGCTCGGCCCCGCGGGACGGGCCGGGCGCTCACTTGGGCCAGCTTCGAGCGTTGCCCCGGTGCCCGTGGGGTGCTTCAGCTGAAACTCCAGCGGCCGGACAGAGCCAGCTGCTGGCTCCCGAGACGCCGCAACCGAGATTCGTTACTTCGCACCCCCGTCTTACTCGGCGCGGCGTCGGTGGTGCCCGGGCGTTACAAGGAATCTCCGCGGTTTCCTTCGCGCCTTGGTGCGAGCAGCCCCCAGCCCCTGCCAGGGCCCCGCAGGGAGCTGCCTGCCCCGCTCGGGGGTTTCCACGCCCTCCCCTCTCACCCCGGGGCTGGCGAGGTGTGACGGCGGGGTCGCGGTGCCGGCGTGCTCAGCGGCGGCTCGGAACGGCTTCGCCCGGCGGCGGGTGGGCTGCGAGGGAGAGCGGGGCCCGGGTCCCCGCGCTGCGATTGCGTCTGTTGAGAGGATGTGAAATCCGTGGGAACGCTGGGCTCGCCTCCGCGCTCCGAGGCCTGCGAGGCTGCGGCAGCGAGTTCGGGGTGCTGAGGCTGCCTTTGGATCTCGGGAAGCACGGCAGCGGAGTCGTCACTGCTGGTTGTTTCGCATTTTGGACTGGCATTTGCTGTTTGAGGAGTACTCAGGTTTTCTGTGTCCAAAAATACCAGTATTTCTCAAGTCTTTTACAATCTCCTGACAGCCCTAGCCCCCTTAATCTAATTTTAGAAAACTTTGTAGGGATTTTGTATTTATAAACAGTTGGTGCTTAAATATTATTTCCCTCACCATAGCAACAGCTCCCCACCGTAGCATTTGTTGTACAGTGCTGTTGCACTGATGTATCCCTGTTTTGAGCGAGGAAGACCTGAAGCCGCGTTCTCTCGTGCCTTTTCCCCTGCACCTCGCGAAGGACAAGAACCGAGGCTCCTGCCTGTCCTCACTCTGTTCCCGGAGCTGGGGAAGTGCCGTAACGCTGGCTGCTGCTGGAAACACGCCGGTGGGCCTGGGGTTTACCATCACCCGTGTTCCTCAGGTGGTGCCCCGGCTCAGGCCATCCCCGTCCATGGACACGAGCTGCCGATTCACCTGCCGTGGCACAGCTGACCTGGTACTGACGGACCCATAGTGCCCCCACACTAGCCCCCGCGGCACACCAGCCTCCAGCAGCTCCGGGTGCTCGTGATGCTCACCTGATGTCTGCTCGCACTTGCTCAGCATCTCCGGCGAGTGGTGGGGAGGAGCTGGGAGCAGGCATCCAGCTGGCCCGTGGCCACGGCTCTGCTCCGCTCCTACTGGGGGCCAAGGTGCTGGAAGTGCAGGAATGGCAGGATTTCAAGGAGTTTGGCCAAGCCAGGCATAAACCAGGCCAGGGACCGGTGCCAGATGGAAATCAAGGGGCTCACGGTAACAATACGAGAGCAGACGGGCACCTGCATGCTTCCCAGTCTTCCCAAAGAGTAAGGATCTGCTCCTCTCTTAGACACCAGCCCAGAAACAGTCTGGGCAGCGAGACACCTCCAAAGTCCGCCTGTGAAAACCCAGGGTGCCCCACAACTTGGAGCAAGCCCGGAGCTACTTGGATGCATGCCTCCTGGTGCTGGGGGTTGTCCCCGCACATGCAGGACTGGCATGTGTGCCCGGAGAACTTCGGAACACCAGCGATGCGCACAGAGTGTCTACGCAACACCCGGGCTTCAAATGGCGACTTTGAACCTGGGGCAGTCAAGGTAACGTGGCTGTAGAGGCTGTCTCGTACAAAGGGAAGAAATTTGAGAGAACGGTGCAAAAAAAGAGGGATAAAAGCAGGGCTGAAGGACAAACAGATGCTTCTGATCATTCCAGCTGGGCATGATCACATTTTCTGGTGCTCCCTGTGCTCCCTGGCATTTCAAGCGTTAAACTAGAGAAAAGCTGTTGGCTGGAAAGTTTCCACATTACAGCTCTGTATCTCTGACCGGTGAGTATTAAAATATTAATGAGGCTCTGTGGTGCGTGTTTGTGGTCAGTTTGCCTTTCAGAGGGAAGGACTGCTGTGGCTGTACCTCACTCTCATCAAGAAAATTTGCCTCCATTTAAAAGGCACCGTTTTTCCCCGGCGTGACTCTAGGCGGGAGAGCAGAGGGGCCGCTGGTGACTCGGAGAGTCAAAAAACTCGCCTTTTAATATTTTGATCTGAGCCCAAACGCAGTTTGGAGGCATCCAATTTCCATGCTCTCCAGCAACAGATTTCTGCGAAGGCTTTGTTGAGTTATGGTTCAAAAAATCTACCTTAACAACATAATCTGCTTGGGAATATATGTAATAAAATACCAATGTGGCTGTTAAGGTGATATGAAGGTTACGGCTCTAATCACTCAAAATGCAGTCGGGAGCAAAGTTACAATTCTCACAGTAATCCGGCCACGTTATATCCCCCATACATCTCGCAAAACACCATTAACATAAAGAGCAATGTATTAGGGCACATAAATTTAAAGGCAGGCTGACAGAAAAAAACTATTTGTGTGCCTAAGCACGGCATTTCGAGAGCCTGCGTCGGGCTGTACGGTGCCGTTTGTAAACCCACCTGCACACGACGGTTTTTCTGCGGGAGGAGAGGAGGCTCTCCCCCGCGCTGCAGTGCCGGTGTGCCGTTCCGGCTGGCTCCCAGCGCCGATGGAGGTCCCCTCCCCGCCTGGCCGAGGCTTTCCATGCTGCGCAGGGCCAAGATGATAAAAACTTTGCGGCTGCCCAGTGGGCCAAGTATGCGCAGAGGATCGCGAGGTATGTCGCCGAGAAAGAGCCACTGTTCCGCTCGCTGGCAGCTTGGCTGCGGCCGGGGCGTTGCGGCAGGGTGGGAGCGGCGGGACGGCTGTGCCCAAGCCTGCCCCCTGCCCCGTGCCTCCTTTTGCCGGGTTGTGGGGTCCGAGCCTCCCCGAGAGGAGTTGCTGAAGTCTGCCGGAGCCCCACGGTGCGCGGAGCCGACGGGGTTGCCGGAATCCTTCCTAAGCCCTGTAGGAGTGCCAGCCAAGATTTCTCACAAAGTGGTGTTTGGATACCTTGATCTTAAGGGACAGATTCTGGAATATTCTGGGTACACTTGACTTTCGGAAAATGTCCTTTCTCTTTGGGCTTCGTGTCAAAGCTTTAACAAAAGACTTCAGACTCGATGTCCTCCTGTAGTTCAGAAGCGGTGATAAACAGCTCATGTTATAATCCCCTCTCTTGAGGAGCTCACAAAATCCGCGTGTGCAGGACTGGTGATGTAGCCAAGGATGTGTTTATTTACCCCAGCCTTTCACTCCCCCTTCCTTTTTGGTTTTCCTTCCAAAGAGCCGTGACGGGTCGATCTAACACATAACGCAAAGGAAATGAATGAGGGCAAAAGTAACCATCTCAATATTGTGTTATTACTTTGATATACACACACCACCGGGGCTGCAGATTAGTTTTAGATTACTGGGGGGGCGGGGGGTAGAAGGGAGGTTCTCCTCCTCTACACAGAAATAGACACCATCAGCTATACATTTGTAAAACTCCAGCTTCTAAGGGCCAAAGGGGCTACGACTGCACAGCCTTGCCCCTGTGGGCGACAGGCGACACGCGACAGGCTACCCTGCACCCGGTAATTCCTGCATCAGAGCGGGCGGCGGGGCGCATGCGCACCTTCGTCTCAGGAGCGACGCCGTCGCTGCTGCGCGTGAGCTGCTCCTGAGCTTGCTGCGCCTGGTGGTGAGACGTGCCCCTTATTTCTAGTCTGGAGGCATCGAGTTTTGGCTTCGAGCCACCGGGCTGCATTATGCCTTTGCCTATTAGATTAAAGAGCTATCTACTATCTGAACTATTTCTCCTGTGTAGGTATTAATAGATCATGATCAAGACACCTCTTAACCTTCTCTCTGAGAAGTTAAATAGACTAAACTTCTTTATCTCTCACGATGAAGCAGGGGTTTCTGGGTTTTTCATCACTCTTGCTGGTGTCTCCAGCCTGCCCGATGTCTGTTTGGAAACACGGACCCCACAAGCGCCAAGGGCATCCTGGGACTGACCGTGGGAGCAGCTGTGGTAGCCCACCTCAGCTCAGGATCCTGTCTTGGCTTGGCGCACCTACTCAGCCCACCGTGATCCCCACACCCTTGTCACCAGCCCGGGCCGATGGCCCTCTCAGCTTCCCGTCTTACTCCCGAGAAACCCCCAGGAAAAGGTCCAACCTTATGAGCTCCTGGGGTCTGTGTTACCCTTAGCACAGAAAAAAATGTAAAAGTGGGACGCAGCGCCATTCTCCCCCAGCCTCTCTGCTCAACCCCCAGCCATGGTCATCCCTCCCAGGCCTGTTTCCACCTCCCTTGAGGTGACATCAGCAGGGAAATCCCCTGGTGATGGAGACCCAAAGCCGGTATCAAAAGCCGTACTGGTCTTTCACATATCATTGTATTTTTGTTATCTTCTCTAAAAGTGTACATCAGGCTTCATGGTGTTAAACATGCCCTATAAATCACACTGTAGCAAAGTCAACCCTTTTACATGGGCTTTATCTTTCATAGTCCCATTTTCTTGGGAGTTCAAAATACAGTAGTAACTTTAACGCTGATTCTGGTGTTTTTAATCAAAATCATTCACGTACTGTGAATTTACGGAGGGGCTGGGTGGGTGTTTGCGAAGAGGCTCCGTGTTTCACTGGAGTGAGAAAGGGGAGGTTGTGATATTGTCAGTGAAAACCAGAGATTGGAAGTCTGGTTAAATAGTAGTTGGTCCTTGGGGTAACATTCCCCACCGCCGGCCCAGTCCTGTGCTGCCGCCTCCCTGCCAGTCCCCGCCGGCCACCCCAGCTGGCTCGGGCAGGTAGGAAAACCCTCAGGAAACAGTTTCTCAGGGCTGCTTGCTGGCATCAGGTGTGTGGGTTGCTTTGATCCCATAACGAATGGCAGGGCCATCAGAGCCAGCCACGTGTGCCTCCCTGCCGTGCTGTGCCAGGGCGAGGTGCTCTGCGTTCGTACACTTGTGTGTCTTTAAAACTTCTGTAAGTGGCTGAAGAGTGGGGGTCATTTAATTGTGGTGTAAGAGCAAGATCTTATAGGGGTGGAAGGTGGCTTTATTCTACAAAATCTCTGAGCAAGTTGGTTTTACCCATTCATGTTTTCCCATGTACAAACCCCGAGATACCTGTCCCCAAGGCACTGGGTCCTCCCTGTGTCTCCTGCGTTCCTCTTGCTGGGCAGTGATGAACTGGGTTTTCGGACTGCTCTTGTCTGTCTGTTCAGAGTTGTCTTTCGCAACTACGTTCCTGCTGGGTTAACAGAAAGTAAGAGCACTCTGGTGACTTCTGCTAACACGATGTCTATGCTGGGGCTTATCAGACCGGGGCTTGCTGGTGCTCAGCTTGACTAACTGGAAGCGCGTCCTTGGTTATGAATACTGCCCTTCTTTCAGAACTTGTTCTGCTGTCCCCCCGCTGCACACACACACACGAGCTTGCGTTTGTCCAGCATGCACATCAGTCTTAATATTTCAATTAAAAGCCTCTGCAAGGGTGAAGAAGGGGAGCAGCCTGCCACCTGCCAGGCCTGGGTGCCAGGTGTCCTGCGTGGGGGGGGGGAAATGAGAGCCCCTCCTCGCTGACCGACCAGGGTAGGGATGCTGGGCATAGAGGGGCAGTCTTTGCTGGACCTTGGAGCAGGTCTGGCCCAGTACCCTGGAGTTTTGGGTCAGAATAGCTTTCCGTTTTGGAAAAAGGAGAATGCAAGGTGTTGAAGTTTGTGTAGTGCTAGTTGTTCTTGTTACTTGCAATGCACTGGGGTTTTTTTAAGTCACTCTGAGGTCAGTATGGCCATGGCCACCACATCTGATAGGGATCCCCTCAGAGCAGAGGGACCCCTGAGGAAGAAACCAGTCCCCAGGGAAGATGGAGAGGCCACTGGATCCTGTTTGCAGTGCTTGAGACTAGAGAAAAGCCTGGCCAGAGGGCTGTAGGTCTGTCCTGAGAGCGCTGTGCCTCTACCCCAACTTGGGGGATCACACATGGAGAGGGGCACAGCTGCCAAAGGGGCGTGAGGGAGCAGGGTGCTCGTGTGGGAAAGGGCTGCCTCCCTGGCCATGCAGCGGCAGGGGGCAATGGGACACGCTGCACCCCTAGCTCTGACCCAAAGAGGTAAGGTCTGAGGCGGAGGGCCCAAGGCAGTGGTGCTCCGAGCATCCCAGAGCCGTGCCTCTGCCGGAGATCCAGGCGTGACCCACACCACTGGCACGCACAGCGCCCGCTCCACCTCCCCACTGCTTTTGATGTGGGTGTTACACTTCTGCAGAGCCTTGAATTAGCCCTCATTAAGCCCCTGGGGAAGCAGAAGGCATCAGCGGAGTCTCTCATTTCACCCTAAACTCCTCAAAGTCCACAAAGCCTCCGCGGGAGCCCGAATACACCCCGGATGCACATGAGTTGGTGCCGTTCACACCACGAGCCCAGAAAGCACCCTGAGCATCTGTCTGTCTCTCTGAGGACAGATGGGTCCCTGTCCATCCCAAAGGACACCCTGTCTCCTCCAGCCGCTGCTTGGAGGGTGCAGAAAGCTGTGCCCTGAAGCCCCCCGTAGTGAGCCCAGTCGGGTACCATCCCCATGCCCCCTCCCCAAATCACCGTGGCATCCACGAGACGGGACAGGGCTGCCCCACTGGCAGGCACTCACCCTCCTTGTCAGCGTGCCGGGCCCCCCGGAAAGGAAGGGGGTGAGCCTGTTCCCTGCCAGGTCTGTGCCAGCAAAGGTGGGGAGCTGCTGCTTCAGCCTGCCCTGACCCCCCCCCACACTGCCCGTGTGGTTGGCAAAAGCTTCCTGGCTCCGTGGTCGGGACAGAAAAGGTCATTCGCTGTCGGACGGGTCACACAGCCAGGTCACCGTGGAATTAATTTGTCCTTTTACGCACCTCTGGGGTGCTGTGGGCCGGGAGAGGCGGGGGGCTTTGCCTCCAGCACGCTGCCATCCCTCGCAGGGTACAGCCCAGCCAGGCCCCGCGCCGCCGGATGCCTCGGGGCCAGCTGCCCCGGGTAGGCGCCCGTCCTTCCTCCTTGTGCGTGTTTACTGGTGCTGCAGGAGTTCAATGTGTGCTTACTGGTGGCTGCAGGAGCTGCTGCGGGCCAGGCAGAGCTGGAGTGCTGCCACCGCTCCCTCCCAGCCAGGCTGGGTCCTGCTCAGCTCCATACCAAGCAGAGGGGGAGCGGAGAGCCCGGGGAGCGGCCGGCAGCCGCTCTGGGGAGCGTCGGGGTGGCGGTGGCCATGCTCAGCAGGGCTGCAGCATCGCCCCGAGGGGCTGGGGCCGGGCTTGGGGGAGAAAGTCAGGTCTGGGGAGCCTGAAGAGATGTGGCTCTGTGCCGGGGTGGCGGGGCTGGCGGAGGAGGGGGTAAGAGGGTGAAGTTCAGAGGCTGCTCTCGTCTGGGAGCTCCAGAAGCGCGTGCTGGGTGCCTCGTCCTGCTGCAGCTCCCGGCCGCGAGCAGCGTTACAAACCGGCCTTTTCACGGGGTTCGGGAGGCCGGGGCTGCCCGCGGCCGGGAGCGAGGGGCACCCGCCGCCCTCAATGGCTCCTGTGTCCCTGCCGCCGACGACAATGAGCCCTTTCAGGGAGCCGGGGCCAGCCCAGCCGCACAGGCAGCAGCGGTGAGCAGGCGGTAGGCAGCGCGCTCGGGGGCCCCAGGAGTCGGGGTTCCCTCCTGTAAACCCAGGGGCATCTCCCACTCGAGCCGTGGCACTCCGGTGTTGCAGCTCCCTCCGTTCCGTGGGCTTCCCCCACAGACTGGACTGGGGAGGACAGCGGAGGGCGGGGGCTTTGGCCGAGATGCCAACAGGGAGTCCTAGACGGTACCGTGGTGACATGGGGGGCCATGTGAGAGCTGTGGGTGGGCACCAGGCAGCCAGAGAGCCCGCAGCACTGTGGCACGGAGCCACGGCATGCTGGCTGGGTGCCCTGGGGTGTTTGCTTGCAGGCTTCCTGCTGGGGTACCTGCGGGCTGCTGCTGTCGGCATCTGAGTGCCAAAATCCGGGATTAGCTCTATAATACAGATTCAGCAGGTGGCTTCCAAGGTCACCCAGCTCCCCGAGCCCTCCTGCTACCTCCTGCTTCCCCTGCCTCTGCTCAGGGCTTGCCCACACTCACGGCTGCAGCTTTCCAGCCTACAGCACTGGCTGCTCTGACGGCTCTGCTGGAGGGTGGACAGGGGAGCGGCTCTTGTCCCCATGGGACACTTCTTCTGCTGAGCTTGCATGTTGGTGCTTCTTCTCCTCCAGGCATAACACTGGAGCCGATCCCCAGGCTGCTGACCCAGCACAGGGACAGGAGCAGGCAAGGACGCTGGCTGGGGCAGGGACCTGGCTGGTCTCCCCAGAGAAGTGCAAGAAGATGCCCTGGAGCCTCTCGGCCCCGAAGCAGGGTCTCTGGGCCGGGACCTCCTGCGCTCTGCACGAGCACTGCCTGGCTGCTCCGTGAGATGGCCACGGAAAAGCTTCATGGGCTGCAAAACTGCATGGCGGCATAGATCTGTGTTTGTGCACTGTCCTCACAGCACCCAGCAGCACATCTCAGGACTGTCTCAGGGCGTGATCCTTCCCTGAGGAGGGTCGTTAGAGGTGGTGTAGTGGAGCCAGCAAGAAGGCAGGGTCACGGGTGGAGGAGGAGGCATTGGCACGAGAGGCCAGGTGGGGCACGGGGTGCCTTGCTGCCTTCCCAGACAGGCTGCAGGAGCCCTCTGGAGAGAGAAGGGGCTTGAACTCCGCTTCAGGACACTGTGGAGACTCAGCATTGGAAGTTTTATTTCTTGAGCCCTGTTGTAGCCCCATGTGTTTCAGGCTCTGACTCTATCCTTGTTTTTCCTCAGTGGCTTCTCCTGCTGTCCCAGGCAGCTGTCAAGCTCCTTGCTTGCACCTTTTGGTTTGATTTTGGTGGGCCACTTGCTTTTTCCACTTGTTCTTTTGTCGTGCCTTTTTTAGAGCTGTATTGATTTCTCTCTTCGTGTGACTTCCACAAAAGCTGCTCTTTGCTCCCAGCTGGGGATGCTGCTTTTCGCCATCCCTTCGCTTCCCTTTGAAAACACTCACCCCGCTAACCCCTGCAAGAAAGAAGACACCTCAAACCACCGAGTACGGCTAGATTAAGGGTCTGGATGTAGTCCCCAGTGTAAACTGCAGCAGATCTGGGTCTGCTGTAGTTTAAACAGCCTCATCTGAGCTGGCTGTGCCTCAGCTACAATCCACTCCCCTTCCAGAACTGGCAGAAATTTGGTGGCAGCTGAGGGGGGATATTTCAGGTTTGATGAAACTGCACTTTCCCAGGAGTGCACTGGATGTCATCACATTTCACTATGGCTTTCACCTGCCCACACGCTACTCTGGGACCTGGAGACCCCTCCTGCAACCTCCTGGGGTTGGAATTGGAGACCGCCATGGTGCCCGCAGAGTCAGGGTTTCTGCTGACCTCCTGTAGCCTTTGGGGAGGCAGAGGTGAGCTGGGCAGGGATTTCGGGCACTCATTGGGGATGAACTGTAGCCACCAGCTTCACCAGACGAAGGGATGGAACTGGGAAGCTGCCCTGCTCTGCGAAGGATAGCGGCTGTGGCTCCCGAGGGAAGGGACAAAACCTGGCGTCTGGCTGGACCCGGCTGGAGATGCCAGTGTTGCAGGAGGGCATGTGGGTTGCCCGGTGCCTGCTAGAAACACATCCCCTCTTCCCTCTCCCTGCAGGCAGGAGCCCCCAGCATCCCGGGGGCAGCAGGCCAGAAGGCCCACTGCTTTCCCCCTGAGCTGGGGCTGCCTGGCGGAGGGGCTGCATCCAAGGTACCCTCTGCTCCATGCAAGGCCACCTGACCTGCTGCCCCCGCCGCCCTCCCCTCTCCTTCCTCTGCTGCCTGCTTCAGCTGTGCTCCAAGCAGAGCCAACAAGCCAGGCACGTTAAAAACTTAATGCAAAACTAATCTGTCAGCCATAAACGAGTGGCAAGGCTTTAGTGCATTTTCTGCTCATTTTGTTCGGCTTCCCCGGCAGAGGATGCGTGCCTCCCCTCTCTGCCGAACGAGCTCTGACTCATTGGCACTGTCGTCGGATCACGGCGCCGGGGGCAGGGGGCGAGAGGGGGTCCCCCAGGGAGTCAGTAAGGGGGAAGGCTGGGAGGGTTATGCAAAGGAGGGAGACCCTGTGCACACCCCGTGAGCGGGCTAAGGCATGGAGGAGGGAGGCTGGCACAAATCACGGCTTCTGGCTGTGAGAGGAGACCTTCGAAGAAGATGCTGCCACCGACCTGAGCCTGGGCAGAGTTTAGCCCCTTGCAGCTTGGGAAAGGTCTGGGGTCACACCTAAAATGTGTGTGTGGGGCAGGGGATTAGGGTCACAGGAAAACTCAGTCTGGAAGAGGGACCTCAGGAGGCCTCAAGTCCAACCTGCTGCTCAAAGCAGGGTCAGCTATGGGGTCAGACCAGGTTTCTCAGGGCTTTATCCAGTCAGGCCTTGCAAAACTCCAAGGATGGAGGATGCTACAACATCTGTGGGCGTGTTTGCCTCAAATAGTGCCACCAGGCACAGTTCCCAGGACTGTGAACTGTGTGGGGAAACTGGGCCTCCACCTGCCTGGGGAAGGGTAGGGTGAGGCATGGGAAGGGACAGCTCCTGATTGGCATGATGGCCATGCTCCATGTCTTGCTTGGGAGTGGGGGTAGAAGGATGGTGGGTCCCTACAGCTGCAAGTTGAAACTGACAGTGGGATTTGAGGTTGGACACGTCCTTGGCATGGCTGAGGCAGCCGATGGGCGACCCGTCCCTCTGGAGAAACCCACCGGTGTCCTGGGGCACTGCATCCAGCCTAGGGTGGTTGCCAGAGGCTGAAACAGACTGGGTCCGTTTGCAGAAAAACAGGAGGACAGACTAAAAGAGCCTGATGTCTGGCTTGGCTAGATGGAGACAGGGTAGCAGGGTGCAAATACCCAAGGGAGGAGGGAGAAGAGGGATGAAACTAGAGAGAAAGGGGTGGAAGTGGGTGGGAAGCTGCCTGGTAATCAGGGGTCCGAGGCTGCAGAATGGTCCCTGGGAAGGAAGTGGAAAGCTTTCACATTAGTCTGGACAAAAATCTTGGGGAAATCAAGCGCCAGCAAGCTGCCAGGGATCTGCGCATTGCGGGGGTTCACATGGCGTGGCCCCTCCCCAGGCTGCTGCGAGCAGAGCGGCAGTGAGGACCGGGTGCCATCTCTAGAGGACTCCACTCCTCATGTGACACCAGTGACTCACCAGCCCCTCGGAGCTCAGTGACAGCCAGGACAGGCTGGCTGAGTGGCAGGAGCTGAGAGGTCTGTTGCCGGGATCCCTTGGGATACGCCGTGAGGCTGACAGAGCTCCACTTCAAGCTCTGCTCAACCCTGGTTAGCAGGTGAGAGCCTCCTGCATTGATGGATAGTGTCAAGTCACGCCAAAAAGCGTTGTCTGAGAGCCAGGACTGTTCATCCTTTCCTATTCTTCCGAAACAGCAGGACCCACAAACAGGCGCCTGCAGGGCCTGACAGCCACTTAGCCCTCCAGTCATCAGGTGCTTCTCTAAAACCATCACTCTGGGGTCATTTAAAGCTCTAGATCAACACTGACATCTGAATATCTGCTGGGATCTACACAGTCAACATGTAGATGCACATTTAGTACTAGCATCCACACAGAAATGCAGCAATTCTATACAAATTAAGTACTGGTGCATTATACTAAATGCATATTAATCCAAAGTGCTTCGTAGTTCTGCATAGCTATGCACTGAGTGTGCGGTGAGGTATTTAAATTTGTAGCACCTATTACTACCGACTCACATTAAACCATATATTTATCAGAATTGTTTTTTTGATGTATATAATAAAGGATGAGAAGCTGTAATTCTTCTTAGACTTCCAAAATCTTTTATCCCCTAGCTAACATGTCTGTGATACTGGGTCAGCATGGGTCAAACCCTCAGGGGCTCTGAAATAGCAATGCCACCTATTCCCCCGCGGGCACATCCCTGCCACGGTGCTGGCACAGGAGGTGTTACCGTGGAAATCTCAGAGATGGAAGTACTGTGATTTCCCTGCTGTCATTTTTGTGCTGGATCAGTCAGAGCAAACGCTGTTGTAAGGATTTCTTTACCGTACTCACGTGGCAGAACAGCACGTGTTTGCCCGCTTCTCCCCGCAGCTCATGTGTCTATTGGCATGGGGGGCAGTGGGGGCTAGAGCTGCTCTGGGGGACCTGGCGGCTGGGGAAGGAGGGACTGGTGAGTGGAGCTGTGGGCACGGGGGCTCAGGAGGCAGCTCCAGCACTGACCTCGCTGCAGGAGGGCTGCACAGCAAAGCCAGGGTTTGCAGGGCAGCAGTACTGGGAGCAGGGATGCTGCGGGCAAAAGCCCCCACCTCAAGGAGTGGAAACAGTCAAAGAGTGCAAGTGAAACTCCAGAGAAGCGGCATCTGGGAAAAATCCCAGAGCCAGGAGTAGGCTTCAGCCTCAGAAACTTTATGGTCTCAGGCAAAACCATTCAAACACTGGGCAAAAACCGGCCCCATCCTCTCTCACATGCCTGTGCCCTTGTGCTGGGCTTCTGGGCACTCCCAGCCTCTGCACTGCCCTCAGGCAAAGACAGGGCATCGCACTCGGTCCTGACAGCGTGTAATCCATACTGCAGCCCTGGGGTGCTGGCCAGGACATGGCAACAAGGATGGATTTAGCTGCCTGTGGTCCAGCGCGGTGGTATTCGGGCTGTCCCGTCTGCCATGGTTTCCATCCCCGAGGATCGCAGGCAGTGCCCTTGTGCTGGGCAGCTCTGTGGACCTTGTTGGTCTTCACAGTGATTGAATTAGCAAAGTTCCAGCCCCACAGCGCAGTCACACAGAGCCAAGACGCAAGCACATCTGGGATTCCGCAAAGTAACTGCCTCGTCCCAGCTGCCTTCCTCGACCGCAGTCTGGAGAAGCGAAGGATAATGTGCTCAGGCGCTTGGTGATGGATGGCAGGGCGAGTTCTGAGATGAGGAGATGGATGGTACCACTGGTGGGAGGAGCAGGAGGGAGGCTGAAGGGGCAGCACATGGTAGCTGGAGCTGTGTAGAACCACTGACACAGGGGTTATGGACCCTCAGCCCTGCAGCAAGGTCCCGGGAGGCTGGAGGTGTGGGGGAAAGGCCTGGCCGTGGGGTGGGGAGGAGGTGAGGAAGCAGAGTTTTTTGGGTTAAGTTGCTTTTGCATCTTCCACCTCATCCGTGTCCTGAGAGGATGGGATGGGGTGGGAGAGGAACTAACACCAGTCCTGTGCTCACTGCCTCAGGGAAAGCAGCTGCCGTGATCTCCACCCCTGGGTGAGTCATTGCCACATTTGCCATTGCCAGGTTAGCTGAGGCCTCGGTGTCAGGGGATGAGGCAGTGGCTGTTGTCCGCCTCTGGAGAGAGCTGAGCTGGCAAACCCCAGCACTGGCTCCCTGGCCCCCGCCATGCTGCACCCCGGGCGTGGGGGTGAAGCACCATCACCAGGGGAGACAGGAGGAAATCTCAGAGGAGGGCATGACAAATCATCTCTGCACAGACCCTGTGGAGCCTCCGAAGTCCCCGCAGGGAGCACAGCACCTGGGTACAGCAGTGGTCAGGAGCAGTAGAAATATCTGAGGGGCTGCTTAGATCCCACTCCCAGTATCTTCTCGGTGGAGGTGTGGGAGACATGGGGGATCAGGGTCTGTCCTGCAGCACTGAGCTGCTCCATGATCCCCGTCTCCAGCTGCACATAGCAACCTTCTGCCATCGTGGAGCCTCCTCCCCGGGGCACGGAAACACCATCGGCTTGGAAAGAGCAAGGAGAAAGAGGGACGTGGTGGGGACCTGAACCACCTTCTCAGGCAAGCAGCAATTAAAGCCTGTCCCGGGAGGCCAGGGAGAGGTGGTGTTGTCTCCCTTGTAGCACACCTTTAGTTGTGCCTACTGGTTACAGCATGACTGGGGGTTTGCTTTTATTTTCGTGGGCAAAAAATTGCAAAGGAGCAGCATCTCTCCAAAGCATCAGGCAGCTCCTGAGCCTGCCTCCCACTTGCAAGCTCTCCCTTTTCTGCAGGGTTACAAATCAGGCAATGCTTGTCGGGTGCAAAGAGAGACAGCGAGTCCATTACTGTCCACCGGGCACCTGCTGTTTCTGTCATTTCTAACCAGCTCCGTGAGAGGAGTGAGTGGGAGAGTCTCATTTCTGCAGTAATCCCTGATTCCCAACAGCAGAGACAAATGCAGGCTATATCCAAAAAAAAATGGCAGAAGAAAAAAAAACCAATGCGTCCTTCTAGCTAAGGGCTGTGCCATGTCTCAAAGCAGCTCTTTTCACAGCCTTCGCGATCTGTGGAAGGGCAGGGGACACCCAAAATGCGCCCAAACCCACCCGAGAGCAAACTGCCATTCCTCCACCCCCCCTGCCCCCGCTATTCAATGAGGAGGGAGGAAAGTCGTGTGCTGGGACCTGGAGTTTCCAGGAGCATCATCCTCTGCTAGAGAGTCACAGCTGAGGTTTTGGTCCAGCAAAGAGGGGCACAGGCAGCCCCTGGGAGCAACTGTGACCGGTGCGCTCTTGGGTTAAACACGAATCCACCTAGGAAGGAAAGTAGGTCAGGGCAGTCTCCACTCAACTCACTAACAGGTTAATTTGATTCCTCGTTTAGTCAGAGCAGAAGGAAATTGTGGGCTCCAGCTCCCACCCTTCCCTTTGATCTGTCGTGACTGCTGCAGGCACTTGCTTCTTTCTGCGAGGACTGGATTCAGAGCCCCAAAAAATCCGCTGGCTGCTTGCGAAGCGGGATGCCGGAGCAGGGCAAGAGGCTGTTTGGGGAAGGGCCTGGGAGACCCCCTTCCCCTGGCAGGGCAGTGGTGGGAGAGGACTGCCATTTTTGTGAGCAGTCAGGGCATCCTTGCCCACCTGGCTCCCGTTCAGCTCACCCCTCCCTCCCCAAAAACCTCATCGAGGTCAAAGCATTGGCTTGTTTTGCACATAAGCCCTGCTAGCCTTGCTTCCAGGCTGCTGTAGAAGCTCTCTAGGGTGTGCCATCAAGGGCAGCTCGCCATTGCTACCCTCCCTCAAAAAGATGCAGTGGGTCCAGGCCTCCCTCTGCCCCAAGAAGTAGAGGCACCACGAAGGCCAGCACTAAGATCACCTGTTGCCACCTCTGCTTCTATCGGTGAGCAGCCAGGCAGGGGCTGGGGAAAGCCATCCTTCCCTGGGCTGATGGAAAGGAGTCTCTCCTGCTCGCCCTGAGCCTGGGAGAGGCTGGGCAAAGAGCAGCGTGGTGCTGGCGGGTGGCACTGTCGCCTCTGCCACCCGGGAGATGTGCGTTGGTTGCATGTGCCACTGTTGCCCTCAGCCTGGCTGGTCCCAATGCGGGCACCGTGACCTGGCCGTGGCTTCCAGCACTGTGGAAGCTGTGGGGTTCACCTGCCCAAGCGCTGGGCAGCGTGGGTCCCTTCCTCCGTCTGTCCTGCCACTGCCAGGGCCCTGCCACACGTGCTTTGGAGGGGTGGGGTGCAGCCATCCGAGTGTTGTTGGTTTATTTTGCAGGCGACGATGATAATTTTCTGCCTGCTGCACACTCTTTAATTAACAGCTCAGAGGATGTGGGGTGAGAGGCATAATGAGCGCTCCGTTTGCATATCAAAAGGCAGCATCATTAATATCCCTGCGCTCACAAGAGCTCTCAGAAGGCAGGCAGGGATGCCAGCAGCGGCTGAGGCTGGAAGCCCTGTTCGGTGTGCGAGGGGCCGCTGTGCCAGCGGGCACGTGGGCTGCATAGGTGTGCAGCTGGGTGGTGGGCAGGGAGTGGGCAGCCTCCCGTCCCCGGGGGGCAAGTAGAAGGGCTTTGCCAAGGGGGCTGGGTGACAGGCCAGTTTCTAGGCAAAGCGGGAGCTCACTGAGAAAAATCCTCAGTGGGCTAAGTTGGCGAAGTTGCCCGCATCCAGCAACACCCCTGGCTGCTCTGCAGCTCCTTTTCTCGAGTCTCCTGCCGGGCTGGAGGAGTTGTCCCCAGGCGACCCCTTGCTGGCCGGCGCCGGTGGCCCTGGAAGGCTGCACTGAAGTGCCTGATTGTTCAGATAAAGCTTATCCTGTTACCCAGGCTGTTTGTCGCCGTACGGCATTTGCACAGAGAAGTGCCTGTAGATGTCAATTTGGCCGTGCTCAGCCAGCAGGATTAAATGTTCCTTTGCTTCGGTCTCCTCCATGGAGGAAATCAGCTACCCGGGTGACGGTTTACTCCTACACATGCACGCGTCTTTCTTTCCTTAACTTTCTTCTAATTAAAAATATAAATTTCCCAGGGGATGGGAGAGATGGCACGTCAGGGCATGCATGGCTCTCCCTGCACGTCTGGCTGTAGTGTGCTTACTGGGAGCCCATCCTTGCCGGGCTCCCGAGGCTTCTTGTCTGCAAGAGGCGTGTTTTGGGGACTTGGGCTTGCCCGTCCGCTTACCCGCAGCTGGAGGATGGGCGGGCAGGCGCTTGGTTTTGCCAGAGCAAAGCTGAGGGAAGTCTCTGGGGGCTTTGCACAGTCCTGGGGTGAGGAATGCGATGCCCAGAATTTCTTCTGCTCTGCTCCCACTTTTTTGTCAGCTCCTCCTGCTTCCGTGCAGGCTGCGTTTGCGTGGGCATCCTCACCCAGGCGGCTTCAAGGGGATGAGGATTTGCAGCCCCTGGAGGATAGGCCCGACAGTTTCTAGAGCCTGATTTTGTCCCTTGTCATCCCACCAGTTATTGCATGTCAAACACTGAGAGGTACTGTAAGGGGCTGCATGCAGCTAAGCTGGGGGGGGGGGGAGGGGGAATGAGTTGGTAGAGGTGTAGCAAATACCTGGCTCTTCCTCCCTGTCCAGTCATGCTCAGAAATGCTTTTGGAGGAAGTGGCCATTTCTGGACAGAAATATGTGCAGTCCCTCAGCAGAGGAAACCCTGCCTGGCTTGGAAGCAGGCACCTCAGCCTGAGCCCCTCCATGGCTGGGGGAAGGCTAGGACAGGCTTTGTGGGGTACAGGAGCTCTGGCCTGGTAGCAGAGTGCATTACCAAAGGGACTTCTGCTGCCCAAGTTCATTATCCATGCCACCAGTTGACAGAATAAACCAATTTCTGTGCTCTGCCTCGTGAATCTTATACAAAGGCCAACCAAGCAAATGTACGCTTAAGTCGAGCACATTGCAGGGCAAGTTTACTACCAGACTCCTCTAAGTCAGTTAGAGGTGGAGCAACACAATGATCAAATTAAGGGAGCAATTAAAATTAAATTGATAGGTCTGAATGTTCAAGTGCTAAGTGAACACAGCAGATAATCACATCAAACACCGAGGCTGATATTGGAAAGGATGACATGGTGTTCATCTTCTTGTGCTGTGACAGTCAAAGAAACAGCTGAATCACTTTCTGGTGGGGCTCCAGCCGGCGTCGCACAGGGATGGAGCCAGGGAAGGAGCTGCAGGACATGGGGGTACAGGAGATCGAGCAGCTAAGGAGAGCTACTAAGGAGAACTCCTGGTACCAGTCCTCCACCTCCTTGAAGGTGAAGCTGCTCAGGGTGGGGTGGGGTGGAGGTTGCCTCTTGGATTTGGCTGTTGAAAGGACACACGCAGCAGAGCAAGTGTAGGACCAAATGAGTCTGAGTTTGAAGAGCTGTTGATCGGGGTCACCAAACACGTCCTTGGACTAACAGGTCTTTGCAAGGTGTTGTGTATGGACACTGAGCACTTGAACTTTCGAGATTTCAGCCTGTCTAGTGAGCCAGATATGCACTCCCTGACACACTGCCTTCCTCATTTGGCTGAGATCAGAGCAAAAAGCCCAAGTAAACAAACTTTCCTGTCATCATCGCACTTCCTTCTCTAGATGGTTTGTTGGGGGGTTTTTTGTTTCATTTTGTTTCTTCCAGCAACACTGCTCTGTCCATAGCTCCTTCTTGGGAGGGAAAGGAGCTGCTGCCTGTAAACCACCACAGGAAGGATATGTAGCTTGCACGGGCCCTGTGGTAGTTTACAATTTGCAGCACGCTTTGCTTTGGTGAGCAGATGTCTGGAAGGAGGAGGAGGCCAGGAGCTTCCTTCACTTGCATAGCAAGGTCTTGGTACACCTCCTGTTTTGGAGATCACTTTCCTGAGGAGCATTTGGCAACTTTTGTGCAGCAGGAGGAAGGACTAACCATGAGCAGCATCGCTGGCATATCTGCCCAAAACCCAGGGACTTTCGATTTTCAAACTCAGAAGGAGGAGCCGTTGCGGTGTGCATCCCATGCAGGTGCTGGGGTGCCTAAGTCCTGTCCCCCCTCATTATTTACCTCTGCTGCTTCAGTGCCCTGTTCTCTCTCCAGCCCATCCTTTCCCGTGGGGGCCAGGGGCAGTCGGCCGTGCCCATTAGCAGCGCTGGCACGTATGTGTGTGGCATTAGGTAGGAGAAGAGGCTCCTTCCCCAGGCGGAGGGGACACGGCTCTGCAGCATGCCCACAGGTGACAGCCTGGGTGCCACACAGCCCGGCGATCAGGGCATCTGGCCCAACACCGCTGTTTGGGGAGAAATCCTGACCATTCTTAGTTTTTTGCCAGAACAGTTTAATTGAGTTTCCTTGGGGAGAAGCATTTCCACCTAATTCAACTCTTAATTAACCCCGTGCACCCCAAAGAGGCTCTGCAACCACTTGTAAATTAAATATGAAAAGTGTTATTTATCTAGGAATAGCAGCCTAATGGCTGCAGCTCTGACATTTATAGTTGCTAATGATGATGGATCTGGGAGAGAGAAGTTGGGAAGGGAGTGGAGGGGAAGAGTTTCTTCTCTCAAAAGGTAGGGACAGAGATCTGTAAGGGCCACGTTCATGGGGCACAGTGGACTCTTTCTTGCTTCGATTAAAAACGAATGTGTGAGGAGCACAAGGAGGCTGGAGGAGTATATTCCCAGTGTAACAACCTGCGTCCTGTACTTACTGTGTTTGGCTAGGTGAGCTGGGGGGCTGGTGTCACTAGGCTTGTGGCAGTTGAATCTGCTTGCTGCAATGGGAAATTATTCTGTGGCTGATAGGAGCCAAAGAGAAATGCCAGGAGTCTTTTGACCTTTCCCAAGGAGAAGGTGAAGGGGGAAGGTGTCAAGGGCTGATGCACTCGCCTCTCACCCCTGCAAGCCCATCTCTGAGCTTGGGTTTCACCCCCAGCAGGGTAACTGCAGGGTTCACTCGCTTAATGCGGGGTCTGTTTGTTGGCATTAAAAAAATATGTCCACAAGCAAAGTTGCCTCTCGTGGGGCTCAGAGGGAGAGAAAATCCAGGAGAGCAGCAGGTCGGGACTGGGATGTGCAGGGGCTGGCTGGGGACCGGCCAGCACAGCCAAGGACCTGGGATGCCAGAGCTGTGTGTGAGCTGGCTGGGGCTGGAGCAGCCCTGGGAGCCTCCGGCTCCGCGTTTCCTTAAAGCTTTCCGCTTCCTATTTTGTCTCCGCTCAAAGGTTTTTGTCCCGTTTCACGAAGCTGCCAGCCTCTTCAGCACACGCGAGGGCTGAAGCCAGCTGCCTGCCTTCTCACGCAGGGAGGTTTCCTCCCGGAGCAGATGGAGGATATTCCCGGTGTGGTGTTCCCCAGGGGCTCTGCTGATGGGTGCGCAGCCATCACTTGGACCAGGATGGGGTGGGATAATGTGGATGGAGTGAGGCTTCCTCCCGGAGAAGATGGAGGGTATTCCCGGTGCAGCGTTCCCCAGGGGCTTGGCTGATGGGTGCGCAGCCATCACTTGGACCAGGATGGGGTGGGATAGTGTGGATGGGGTCACGCGGGCCAGATTTGCAGCAGTTGCCCTGCTCTGTGCTGAGAAGCCTTAAGACTGTTGGAAGTTTGCAGGTGCAGAGTGCCAAGGAGGAGCATTTCTGCTCCTGAGAGTTTTCCTTGTGTCTTCCTTCCCATGTCGGACACTCAACCTGTTCAGCAGAGCAAAATTAACCCCTGCTAGCAAGGCCCAGACTTGTAGGAGCAGTCTTGCTGCCCTTGGGTTGATACAGTCCCCCCCGGCAGTGACTGGGGCAGTGGGAGGAGCAAGGCTGGCAGCGCAAGCATGGGGCGAGCCGGCCCCCTCAAGGGTCTGGCAGACACCGCATAGCCAGAGCCCCAGGCACAAGGCTTCCCATCCCTGTCACAAAATGTCACTGGTAATAGTGATGCTCTGGGTTTTGTTGATATCTGTGTGTATATCTAATCCAGCATCGAATTTCATTGAGTTTCTGGTCTCAAACAGCTATTTCCTGGGGAAAAACCACCATAGTTTAATCTCACATCAAGTGAAATGGCTTTTTCCTGCCTCATCCCTGCATCTCTCTGACGAGCCTCCTGCTCCCCTGCTAGGCAACAGGGAAAACCAGGTTTTCCCATCTTCTCTCTGCCACTTGCTATTTTGTAAATCTCCCTTGTGCCTCCACTCCCTGACAGTTATGGTCCCCGTCCCTCAGGCTCCCCACTTCTCTCGGTGGCCCCCCTCAACCCTGCCACGTTCTCCCTGCATGGTGCTCGACCCTGCGCTACTCGCCACACGTTGCCCAACAGATCTCGGCTGCATTGAGGCTTCGCTGGCTACTGCTGCACCTCGAGCAGGGAGTGTGGGCCAAGCTGTTCCTGGGGCAGCCCCAGCCACCTCTGGGGAAGATGCAGAAACCCTCCCAGGTTTACTAAAATAGCACTTTTTATGCTGCAAAGTGCATTTCTTCACATTTATCAGCATCAATACAATTTGTCACTGTGGTACCCATCCACACAGCACATTTGGGACTCTCTGTAGCTCCTTGCTGTCTCCCATGCTCATGAATCACCTGCAGAAGTTTGCACGTGCTCCTATCTCCTGCCTCTTCTCCTCCATCCAGACCATTAATAACACCTCTGCGCAGCAGGAAGCCTAGCACGCATCCCAACTTCACTGCTGTTAATCTTTTGCCATTATAAACCCCAACTATTTATCCTCTCTGGTTTGGGACTCTTTACCAGTTTCCCACGCAGGAAAAGATGGTGCCTTTTGCCCCCTGGCTAATTAGCTTTTTTAGCAGCCGTCTGGACAATCTTTTGTCAGAGGAGCTCTAAATAAATAGCCACTTCGTTGTTCTGCATCCGCCGTTGGGCTGATACGTTCAAGGAAATCTGGGAGATTAGTGAGACACAATTTTCCTCCGAGACATGCACACTGGGCTGTATTATGAGATGTTCTGTTTTTAATTATCATTCCAATCAATTTGGTGCACACAGATGTGCAATTTACTGATCTGTAATTCCCCAAATTACCCCTGGAGGCTTCATTTTTATTGTCAGTGTAACATTTGCTACCAACTATCTGTTGTTTGTTTTTTTGGGGGGAAGGTTTTCTTCTTGTTTTTTGCTTTTACACCCTTAGTCATCTGCTCTCCAGAAATCCATTTGGGCTCATTTTTTTCTTTCTTGTTACCTGCTGTAATTTCTTGTTGCCAGGCAAGGTTTTGATTTCCCCATTTGGGAGTACCCCCATGTGCTGCAACTGAGCTGCAGGAACCCAGAGTCTGTTCTGGGCTCTGGCAGTGATTTACTCTGTGGTCAAGCCCCTTCTGCTATAACCCCATCTGGGTTTCCCTGCCATAGCAGGCAGACACCGATCCCACCGCAGCTCCAGGTATATGGCTTAATTAATTAGTGCTTGTAGAGCACAAGCAGGAGGTGCCAGGGAAGATGAACGTATCATAAGAGCCCTTTTTACGGCGGCAGGTAATCACTCCTCTTGGGGAGTTGCCAGCGTGGGGTGGAGGCGGCTCCTGGCACAGCCTGACCCTCTGCAGGGAGGGAGGCAGTCAGATGGCCTCTCCTCCAGGAGACACAACTTCCTCTTGGGAAATGGGAGAGCAAAGGCAAGAAACACAGCAGGATGGGGGAGTTCACGCCTGGCCAGAGAGCCTGGTCTGCCACCTGGGACATGTCCCCTGTGGGGACAGCTGCCAAGCCTGGCTGACCCCTCTCCCGAACATCCCTGGACCTAGTTGTCCCCCTGCCACCCAGGAAGGGCCTCTCTGCATCCCAGCTCTGTGTCCACGTCCACAGGGCATCCCGAGCCTAAGCAGCTCTCCCCATACCTCCCCATGGCACAGCTCACTGGCCACATGCTCAGTGCTGGTGTCCCACACGGCATGCTTCACCGCGCGCTCCTGGGATGCCTGGGTCCCATGGGGTGCTGCAGTGCTCCTCTGCTTTACTCTGTGGGTCCTTAATTATTAATAAAAATCTTTCCAGTGCCACTCCGGTGTAGGGAGCCACACGTGCTCATAGCCCCTTCGGTCCCCCATATGGGGCCAAGCTGAGGGATGTGGGGGAGCTTTAAATCCAGCCCTTGTGATCATGGGGGAATTGGGCTGCCAGTGCTACTGGGGGCAGGAGGCTGCCGGAGAGGTAGGTTTAACAAGCACAGCGACCTGGCCCTGGCAGTGCATGCTAGGCTGGAGATAATCTCCATTTAATTCTCTTCCAGATAATCCAGTCTTGGATGTGGTCCCATGCTCCCTGACCCCTTAATCCTATTGCCACAGAGCCTGTTTAATGGAGAAGCTGCTGAGGGCTCCTGTGAAACGGCTTGGGACATCCCCCCAGCTCTTTGACTGCCCCTCTTGCCTCCTCCATTCCTGCCCGGCAAGGATCTGGCACCAAAACACACCCTTTATCCCTGTGTGGCCGCTTCCCAGCTCTCCTTCCTCCCTTCTGGCTGATAGGGACTCTTAGCTGCCCAGAAGTGAGGAGCAGGCAGGGAAGGAGGATCTGGCTCTCAGACACATTTATCAGGCAGCTGCGAGCTGGTCTGTCTGGCAACACAAGTTAGACACCGGTTTTGCAAGCCTTGCTGTGCTTTGGGAAGGGGTGGCTGTGATGGGCATGATGGGGAGGGGAGAGCAGAGCAGCCAGGTAGGATGCTGCTGTGCAGGGAAGCGCCCAGACAGCAATGGTAAGGAGAGCACTGTGAGGAGCTTGGGGTTATAAAATTTAAAGTGAGATCTGGTGGGAAGGGAAGTGGTTTTATGGTATGAAAGCTCTTGGCAAGTTGATCTGACATGCTCAACCTCTCTGACACACAGACACTGTGAGCTGTGTCCCCAGGGTCGATACTGGGTGTACATGGAGGAGAGGGAACGCTGGTCAGTGAGCCCTTGCCATGTGTCTGGGGTTCCTCTGGACGGGTGAATAAAGCCAGTTTTCAGACAGATCTTCTCCCTGTTAGGAGCAGTCTTTTGCTTCTGCCTTCCTGTAGCGCAAACAGAAAGAAGCTGTGCTATGCCGCAACCCCGCTACCGTGCTCCTTGCTAGTGAGCAGGTTGCCTGTCCTGGGGCCAGAGCAGAGCACAGCCGCCTTGGCCGGGTCCCCCTTGATTTGGTGAACTGGAAACATGGATATCCTTCCAGCCCTTCCTCGCTCTTACTGGTGCTTATGCCTGCATTTGTATTGCCAGGGGAGTGGGGTTGGATATGCTGACCCGGAGGGTGCAGATACACGTTCATGCTACTGAGAGTTACTTGAGTGGTTTCTCTGGGTGCCCGGTGAGTGCTCTGCAGCTCAAAACCTTCCTTGGGGAGGGGTTATCTCTTTGCGAGGGATCTACGTTAACTTGGCCGGGCGGTGCTGGCCGCGTCTCCTGGTGACTTGCCAGGGCTCGCTGGGTCACCGCCAGCCCGTGGAGGACTCTGACCCTCCTTTGTGGCCGTAAAAGCTACTCGATCATGATCAAATTGTTCCTGGGAGGCATGCAAGTCAAGCGGTGTGGTCCCCGGGGGACGTGAGCCGTGCCCGACTGACAGCCTGCACTCCCTTGTTGGCTTCCCACTGTCCTCCTCTGAGAGGCCGGTGAGGCTTGGATGCTGCCATGCCCCACAGGTTCCCAGCGGGAGCCTTTACCCCCCACTGAATTTGGGAGTGACAGCGCAGATGTTCAGCTCCTTGGAGCCGGACAACAGGGAAACAACCTGTTCCTGTTCCTCTTCATGCTTCCCTGGGCTGACACTAAGGGCAGATTCAATCATCTTGGGCCTGGATAGGAAGCAGAAAGGTGAAGTGACCTGAATTGCCTGGGAACGGCCATGTCTTTTCCGCATGGCCCATCACGCTGTGTCCCATTCTTGCTGAGAGCAAGACCACAGAGGAGTCAGGGCCACAGGGTAGTGGGTTCAGCGCAGGATCTGAGCGGCTCCTGAGATGCTCTTTCCTCTCATCTTTTCCTGCAGTGCCTCTCCTTGGCTCTCCAGCAGTGTCTGCAGAGCTGGAGCCCTACGGAGGTGGTTGGTGGCTCTGCTAAAACCATCTTTTGAACCTGAAGTTTTGCAGGGAGGCACTTAATCTCTCACTCTTTCGCTCTCGCATGCATATTCAGCCAGAGAAAGTCCTGTTCCCTTAAGGTGAACTGCTGGGATATTAATTTTCTGAAATTCTCCATAAGCTATTGAAGATTAATTTTAGGGAAAGCTGGGGGATATGATGGATTGGAGCCCAAGCCTGCTTAAATATGCAATATTAAAAATTGATCGTTGTCTCTCCTTGTCATACACCCTGCCCCGGTGTCTGGGGCAATCCCACAGTCTGACGACAAGCCAGGAAAATACTCAATAAGCCCCACGCCCATCTGAGTGCAGATTTTAATAACTTGTGTTGCCATTATTATTTTTAAAATCACTTTTATGAGTTTCTGTTTTGTTTAATGCCTGGCTCTGTTGTGTGGATTGGCAGATGGGAGCTTGGGAATCCTCCTCTACCTGCCGGGCTGTGAGACATCACCGCCCAGGGCAAGCTGCTTCCCTGTCCTCCCCGCCAGTCCCTGCCGTGGGGCTGATGCTCCAGGCGACGAAGGAGCTGTGGTGAGGACAGCCCACAGTGGGGTGGGGAGGCTTCTCCAGGGGCGCCGGCAGGTGCAGGGGGCTGGTTCAGCCTGGGAGAGATCCAGGCACCGTGCCACATCCTCCAGGCTTTAGAGGCTTGCCCAGACCTTGGAGGCAGCGGGCAGCGCTTGGTGCACGGAGGAGAAGTTGCACCAGTTTCACCTTGCTCAGTAGGGGCTCTGGGGCAATTCATCATTTTGCATCAACACAGCATTGTAGCATTGACTCTGACATTTCTCACATGCAGAGAAACAACAAAATCTTGCCAAAATGTTGGAGTTTATCAAAGCAGTGATGAACTCTTACAGGTATTTTTGAGATTGGCCGCAAAGCTAGGGTCCCTCTGCTGTGTAAGGTCCAAGATGACTCTATTGGGGCACTCAGCAGCAAGGAGATTCCTCGTTGTCCCTGTCTGGCTGAGGGGAGTCCAGGCAAAGTCCCCGTGATCCACTCTGATCAGGAAGCTTCTGACTTTTTTTCCACCCTGCAGTTAATGACTGCAAGAGCAGGGATTTGCTGGTATTCGCACTTCACAGAGATGCGAGGGGAGAAAGCAGGTCCCGCAGAGGGTTCAGGGGGAACAAGAGGCATGGCGTAATCTGGCATCAGGCTTTTCTCACCAAATTCTGCTTTCCACAAAGCCACTAGATAAGCAGTGTAGTGATACAGAGATACTGCAGCGACTGATGGGACATAACGGTCTTTGGGGCTGGGCTGACCACTGGCCCTTCCTTTGCTGTTCATCGGGGGTGACCGAGTTGCAGCTGGACTGCAGAGGCATGTGTGGAGGGCCCTAAGGGCTGGCAGTGTGACCCCTCAGGCCATGCATCCCCTGTGACGGGGTTGGCACAAGGAGCCACGGTTGAATACAGAAGAGTAGCACACTTGAGCAAAGAGCTGTTATTTGCCAAAGGTCCAATCTTCCCTGATTTGCACTTGGGCTGTAGTAGCACTTGTCCTAATGACTCATCCGTGCTCTTCATTGCAGCAGGCTGACAGTGAGGAATGAGTGTGTTTCTGCAGCTCCTGAGGGTGCACAGGCTGTGCATGGAGTGCTGCCCCCTGGTTAGCAGCCCCTGCAAAGAGAAGTGTCCAAAACAGCTGCCTGGCCAGTCCGAAAGCCATGCCACCTGGCCTCCACGGACGCACTCAGCAGTAGCCACCTCCTCCTCCATGTCCAGAGGACCGGGAATGGGGAGGCCCAGTAGAAAGCCACGACGAGGGGAAAAGCGTGCCCTCACTTGAATGGGAATCAGTAAATGATCACAGGCAGTGACAAGCTGGCCTGTGTGTCAGGGAACAGGGACATGTTCCCTGCTACCGACACCACTGGGATGCAATGGTGCAGGTGGCTCACATGGTCACCACTGCTGGTGTTGCCGCACTCTGCTTGGAGCTTTGGGTAGCGAGGTGGTGGCCGCAGCTATGGTGTGAAACCCACGGTGGTGCTTACTGCCGATGTTTTTAGGTCTAAGATGTGTGACCCAGGGGAGCAGGAGGGATCTGAGTACTTCTCAAAATCCTTCGAGAGGGACTTAGAGCTGTCCTAAATGCGCAAGGACCACTTCCAGCCCTTGCCAAGGGCTGCTCAGAGAATTTTGGAGACCTGTGGTCACGCCTGTGCACACACTTGTGGGTCAGCCACATTTAAGGGATTGCTTAGTCCTAAACAAAACTGAATTTGGACCTGAAGTGTGCCAGCCGGCTTGGAGCAAGTACTGAAGAATGGTGCCGGGCATGGATGTTACCCGGGCGGTGGTTCCAGGTCACTTTGGGTGGTACTAGTTCAGGACACGGCATTTTCATGATTACATTTAACGATGTAACAGAGTGCGATGCTCTGCAGTGTGACCTCCTCGCTACCCAGCGAGTTGGGCAGGCGTGCTAATGATGTGCTCTTGCACAGATAAAACTGCCTGCGAAAACCCTGCAGAAATATCAATTCTATCCTCACATTAGCAGCTGTGGGACTGAGTGCAATGCTGTTTTCCACCATTGGCAAGGCCAGGGAAAGGAAGAAAGGCAACAGGAAGAGGCGAGGAGTGGGGTTGGGTTTTTTCCTCCACCAAATGCAGTTTTATTCCTGCGTTAAAAATTTATGGAGACCTTCATTTAATATTTATGAAATGAGTGTCTTGGTGATAAATTACTAAGGAACACAATAGGGCAGCCCTGCTGTTCTTGTAGGAGTGCCCAATGGGGACTGGGAGCTCCACTTGCATCCAGTCTCCCTGTGCCCTTGGTCCAACACCTCCAGCTGTAGCTGGGTTTGTGGGACTGATATGGCTGTAGCGCTGGGAAAGAGTCTCCCTCCTTCCCCTAGCCAAACCTCTGAGTGCCTGGACTGAGCTGGTGTCTGAGCTAGACATCTCCAAACAGGGGAGTGAACTGGGAGCCCATGGAGTGACATCTGAAAGAGCTGCACACCAGATGGCACTGACAAACTCGGTACCAAGAAGAAGATGCGGCTGAGCCCATGGCTCACGGATCCTGGCCCTCGCCTCGGCAGAGGGGTGCTGGGCTGAAAGCTGCTTCTGGGTGTACTGTACACAGATTAGATGCCCATAATGATCGTGCTCCTCTTGGCTGGCTGCACAGGTCGGTGGAGCCTCTCACTAGTCAGCTAAGCTGCCTCCTGGGCTTTGGCATCTCTGCAGCTGGGAATCAACCTCTGGCTCCACACTCAGGGTCCCATCTAGACCTAGAGCTCAGCAGCAGGAGATTGTGTCACTACTGATAACAGAATCCTTCATGGAAACGCTGCTAGAGACCGGCATCTGTCATCTCCAACACAGCCCCTGCTTTCTACTCCCCACCTCGCAGCTGTCAGAGAGGGGCTGACATCTTGCTACTCACTGAGAGCCATGAAGTGTTTGGAGAGACCCCAGACTGGGATCGCAAGGCGTTTCCAGGCATCCTGCAGCACCTGCTGGGGACAAGGAAAGTAGAGGTCCAGGTGAGACTGGAGAGCAACTGTGAGGGGCTCTGGCTGAGGAGAGGCTGGGCTATCACTGGCTAAGGCAATGAGCACCTCAAGGTGACCTGAGCATCCTTTGAAAACTGGGCTGGATCAATGCAATTGATCCTCCTAATCATTTTGTCTCCATCAAAGCACAGAGAAAAACCCCCCGAGCTCACAGGCAGCCCCTTGGCCTCATGCAGCAGTGTCCCGGGGGCCAGCCGGGAGTCCAGGGACCCCTGTTTGGGAGAGGGGAGACCTTCCTGGTGGCTGGGGACCTGTGGGACCCCTCTGGTGTGCCAGAGCTTGCACCCCAGGGGCACAGGGCAGTGTGGGGTGGCTGCCCCCAGCACTGGGGAAAGCACATCCCTGCCACCCTGCTTCCCCCATCCCTGAGATGGGTCTCCTAATCTGGGTTTCCTGGCAGGAGAAGGGGTGGCCATGAGATGTTACCCGAGCTCTGTCCCAGACCTGGCACGCGGCAGCCTGCCATCCCCAAATTTTCATCCTGCTGCTGCAGGTGTGATGCCTCCAGCCAGCGCAGCGGCGAATGCACCAGCGTAGGCAAAATATTGGAAACTACCTGCGTCTCAGCTGCAGAGCCGACAGCCGCTCTGAACAGGGTTAAATGACACTTCCCTGGGGCATTTCAGGATCATTTGCTCCCTCACTCAAGCTCCCTAACTAGGCCCAAGGAGGCAGCGAGGGAGCGGACGAGGTGGCCGAAAGCAATTTCAGCCCTTCGAAAGAAATAACTGGCATGTAACAGTGACAGGAAATTGTGCAATTAGTACAACAGGGCAATGTCAACAAGCTCTTAACGCCAGTTGTTATGGCAACACCAGGGAAAGTGATGTCGGTGCTGGAAAAATCGAGAGACTGAGAAATAATAACAGCGGCAGCCGGGACGGCTCTGGTTTTGCTTGCGGGGGTCCAGGGCACGGCAGCACCCCGGCAGCACTGCAGAGCCACGGCCACCACCTCGAGGGCAGCCCCAGCGGCATGCCAGGGACAGGATGGGCAGAGGTAGGGGACCCGCGACAGCGAGCAAGAGACAGGACCCGTCAGCAGGGACTGGGGAAGGCCTCCCTGCCTGCCGCCCCGTGAAGCTCTTCCCTGCGGCGCTGCCCTGCAGGAGAGGCAGCCGGGGCAGCCTGCGTCATCCCTGGACACGAGCGCAGAGCATCAAATAGCTGAGAGCTGGCAGCCCTGGCTTGGCTCGTCATGCTAATAAAGTAGCATTGAGTGAATTGCGTGAGAGAGAATATTGAGTGTTTTTCTGCTAGCAAAATTATGGTGCTTTGGGTCTGGCAGCACGTTCGCTAATCCTGGGCAAACATATGGCTAGGCGTGTTGACAAGGTGCGTCTCGTGTGGCTTAGCAGGCAGCTGGTTCCTTTGCACCCGTGTTGGGCATGGCCAGGCGTTTGCAGCCCCCCACATGCCCCCCTCTGGGCTGCCACTTTGCCCACCCTGCACACAGTGGGCCTGGCGCAGGCGAGAAGAGGGAGGCAGAGGGATGCCTGGTGAGCAGCACAGCCCTTGGTCCCCGCTCGAGCCGTGTCACAGCTGTGCCTGCGCCAGCCCGTCCACCTTGCTGGCCAGACCCTGACCCGCTGGTCTGAGCCTGGACCTGCCTGGTGATGGCTGCGCTGAGGCTGCTCCAGCTCGGTGTCACTGGTCCGGCTCTGCACCCCTGGCTCACCTATGGTGGGGGTGTTCAGACATCTGGAGCGGCTGTGATTTGGGGGGTGCACATGGAGGAGTTCTGTGGTACTGAAAGAGAGAGCAAGTAATGCTGGAGCTCAGGGCGTATGCAAGCCTCTGCGATGCTCATCATTAGAAAGGTGGGGATTTTCTCAACACGCACAAAATGTGCCTCTTGTACCCTGTCCCAAATATGTCCAAATGGAAGGGATTTGATTTCAGCTTCCTGGGGCACACTGTGGCTCCCTCCCTCCCTGTGCTCCTGCCTGCCAGCACAAGTCCCTGCAGCAGGGTTCCCCCAGGAGCCATCTAGACTCCTTTATCGTCGTTCCCTCTGATTTATCCCAGCATAAGCCAGGCTATTCTCCTTTCTCGGCATCAGTATAGCCCTCTCAGTACCAAATTTGGTGCCTACATTGCGAAGCAAAGGATTCAGGTTACTCCCAGGTCCCTTTTGTGTAACATTCGTTCTTTTTCTGGGAAAAAAAACAGCCTTTGCAGTAGGGGCAGGAGAGACTATGCAATGCTTTCAGAAGGTGCCATGGCTCCCAGAGTCACAGGGAGCATCACCCCTTCCAGCTCAGCTCTGTCATTACAGGGGTCCCAGGGCTCCTTTAAGGCTCCAGAAGCCAGAGGGGCAACTGGGACCCTGACACAGAAGAAGGATGCCGGTCCAGGGGAAGCTGCTGCGGCATACCCGTGAAAGCTGAAAGCATATGGCTTCAAAGAGAAAAGCATCATGAGCCCTTTGGAAAGAGCTGAGCGATGAGAGGATCAAAGCACTAGAGAGAATTGTGTTTTGTTTAAAACTGAGGTCTTACAGCAGCTTTTGAGTGAATCTTAAGAGAAAGTAATGGGATCTCTCAGAAAACAGCAATGCAATCCTCACAGCTGGTACAATGAAGAAGAGCAAAGACCTCCGTGTGTTATTTGTGAAATGTTATTGCCCTTGTAGCAACAGTTGAGTTTTAGTCATTCAAGTAATTTAGGATGTTGGTGACTGAGTTTTTGAATGCAAGGGGGTGCTTTTCTGCCAGCTGAGAGCTCTGTGTTGTGCTTCCATCTAGCCAGACAGTAACACCTTTCCTCATTCCACAAAGCATCCTGCCGTGGGAATGCTCGTATTGATTTTTCTGGAGACGTTTGCAGAGCAAATACTGTAACATGTCTGTAAGGAGGCTCAGCTGTGTCCACAGTGAGGAGGAAGCTTCTGTAAAGGTAATGAACTCCTAATGAACGTGGCTGATTACCTGATGCTCTTGCCTGTAAATGCAATAACAGCATGTGTGCGATGGTAGGTGACTGTAGCATCGCTTTCACAGAATCACACAGAATGGTAGGGGTTGGAAGGGACCTCTGTGGGTCATCTAGTCCAACCCCCCTGCCGAAGCAGGGTCACCTACAGCAGGCTGCACAGGACCTCCTCCAGGCGGGTCTTGAATATCTCCAGAGAAGGAGACCCCACAACCTCCCTGGGCAGCTTTGGAAAACCTCTAGCATTAATCCTTCCCAAAGATGGCAGAACCATCAGGCCTTTGTGCTCCTGGGCCTGGTGGAGCACAGCGTGGTCCATCGGTCCACTGTGCAAGTCAGAACCGGGTGATGGAGCATGACGGCGCAGCACAGGCATCTGGGGAAGGAGCTGTGCCACGTCTGCGCCTCTCTGCAGCTGCTACGTGTGTTTCAGGAAGGAGAGACTATTCCAGGGAGGTAACGGGGAGCTTTGATGAACTGATTTCCCATCCCAGCCCACCTGTGAGGAAACATCTGGAGAGCTGCAGCGTGACTTTCCCTCCTGTCCGGCTGGCTGGTTCCTTGCTGGGGACCACAGTGAGCATTCCACATTGCCTGCGGCTGTTGGTCCCTTACTGGTCTCCTGCCTGGAATCAGAGCAAGGCTGGAGAGACCCCATGTCTCACCCTGACCCCCAGCTCCATCTCGTCTTTGCCTTCTTCCTTCTCTTTATCTGTTGGTGCCTTGATCCCAAGCTACCTGCTGGCATTATTTAGTCCTCAAAGACGGAGGTTTTCCCTCCCTCCCAGTCCACTCTCCAGCCCAAGCTGAGCAGCAGTGGACAGGAGAAACTGCAGCCTCTTCAGGAGAGGAGGTACAGCCTGTTAACCCATTTCTCTCACCCTTGATCCTAGTGAGGCACTGAGCAGAGCAGGGCTCTGATGCCATAAACAGCCCTGGGATGCCTATCCCAACTTGTGGGAAATAGGTCCCATCATTTTCCTCATAAAGAGACCGGGGATGTCCCACTTGCTTGCATCTGTACCAACTCTCTAGTCTGCATGAATAGACAGTGTAAAGAAACTGGCAGTTTTGGAGCACAGCTCATTTGACTTCCTGAGATGTCTACCTTGGGGTGACCTCATGCTTCTCTAGTGGGAATGAGGTGAGATGAGTGGGCTGGAGAACAGGCACGACAGCAACGTGGGCAGGAGGATGGCACACTAGCTACGCAGGAGGCAGTTGTTCTCCAGCAGCGATCCAGACTTCACCTAGTCCCTGGTACACTTGGGCTCACTGCAGAAATTAAAGGAGAAAAAGCGTTTGTCAAGATGGTTAACAAGAATTAACCCCAGAAATTCCTGCACTCGCATTGCCTGCACTCCCCTCAAAGAGAGCGACTCGGTCAGTGCTCTTGGTGTGCTGCTGGAGCACAAGGGTGCTGAAGGTGAGTGTGGCACAAAGCTCTGCTCAAACATCTAATGCCTCTTTGTGCTCGACTTTAAGCCCAGGAGAGGTTGGAAGCGTGGGGCACCTGGAAGATTGGAAAGGGCTTGCTCCTCTGGCAGGAAAAATCTGAGCAAGATTTGAATATGAACAATTACAGTTTGGAGAGAGGAAGAATGTGCAGAGAGCACCAGAAATAGGATACAGGACAGGGCCTGTTGCCCTGGCTTTTTTGCAGGTTGATTTTGCACCGTTGCGTGAAGTTGTCCAGAGGCTGCAGTAAATCTGTGGATCAGGGGAATGGTGTCCTCTCAAGGGCCTGGAAACACAACACTAAAATAGATGGTGAAAATAGTGCACCCAGTGGGACTTCTCTTAATGAACGGTGCAAAGACGGAGCAAGAAAGTCACCTGATTTACCCATCACAATGTATTTCAGCATCCCTTCTCTTGCGCCTCTGAGGCATGCAACTTGCCTCCCTCTCCTTGCTCCGGTGGTCAAGGTTTCTGATGTCCTGACTTTCCCTCTTGCTCCCAGCTCAGTTATCCAGGTCCTTTGAATAGCCAAGGCTGAGCTCACCTCCTCCCTGCTTTCTTTGGGTTGTTACTTGGGTGATACCTACAGGCAGCAGAGAGAAGGCACGCCTTTTCCCAGCCCTATTCCTGAGCGGCGTAGGTTTAGCCCCCTTGGCTTCCCCTCACAGTCTTCTTGCTCCTTGACCCTACTGAATATATGCCATTTCTGTTCCGCCTCCTTTGATTTCTACAGGGGAAGCCTTTACCAGCAGTGGATGTGTCTGATTTTTCTCACTCTGCTGCGGTAGCTTTGGAGCCATCGAGATCCCCGGAGACTCAGTGAGCCTTCAAACAGTCAGAGAAGCTGAGACCCAGTCTCCTGAGACATCTGAGCACAGCACAGCATTAGCTTTTTGATACAATGCTATCAAGACGTTTCTCTGTATTTCTTTTTTTTTTGCAAATCAATAGAATGGAGCTGGTTTCACTCCTGCTGTTGTCGGGGGCTGTTGGAGAAGGAGGTGTTTTCATTTCAGCTCTTGACTCAAAGAATAAAGGAGGAGGAGAAGGTGGGGGATAGGAGGCAGGAAAGAAATATCATAAAGGATGATATGGGAGAACATCTGTTCACAGCTTTTATATAGGGCTGGTCCTCTCTGGGCTGCAGGAGGAGGCAATCAAGGGGCGCTTGCCTGACAGAGGGGATGGTGCTGAAAAGCAAAAGCTGAGCAGCTGGAGGTGAATAAGAGTGGGCAGAGGGCTGCAGGGGGCTGGGGCACGCCGGGGAGCCCAGCGGGGGCCTTTGCACCAGCAGACAGCAGGACTGGACAGGACAGGAGGAGCTGGTTGGCTTTGCCAAGCCTCCAGCCAGATGCCTTGACACTTTGGCCAATAAACCAGCGTGGAATGAGCTGATTTACTCCTTCCACCGGTGCAGGTGAGGGGCTGAGGCGAGGCTTTGCCCCCCTCCCAGCTCTGTGGGGGCACCTTGCTGCAACTGTAAGGCTGTGCGAAGGCACCCACAGGGCTTCCCACCAGGCTACAGGGTCCTGGCCCAGGCTCCCGCGCTCTGCCCTGCTGCCCCAGCGCACCCTCAAGGGATCCCAGCTCCCTCGGCTCGGGAGCCGCCTCTGCCACCAATTCCCCAGTCCCAGTCCCCGCTCCTGCCCTGGAGCACTCTGCATCGGAGACTGCCACGGGAGTCAAACCGCTCAGATACGGGGTGCTCCAGGTTGTCTGAATGGACACCTGCATCGAGACTGCCGCGGGGATCGAACTGCTCAGACACGGGGATGCTTGAGGTTATCTGAACGGACACCCGCATCGGCCCCAGAGAGCGCCTGCCAAGCAGCTGGGCTGGGAGCAGGATCTGGCCCCGTGCTGCCCTGGGTTACAAGGCCAATGTATTTATTATTCCTAATCCCCGTCAAGCTCCTTCTTTGGGTTTGGCCTGTGATCATTAGTATAAAAAATACACTTGGCACACGGTGCCCTCTGCGAAATTAATCCTCCCCTCCTGCTTGGCTTGGCTCCGAGCTGCTGCCCCGCCAGACATCCCGGAGCAGGAGTCTTCTTTGTCCCAGTTCTGCTTTGCCTTGATTTAATTTCTGCCCCAGTAAAAGCTCCTTGAAATCAGAGCCGTGCTGAAGCACTCCAGGCACAGTTTGTGTCCACGCAGGCGCTCCCCATTCGCTCCACTGGCGTGTCCCTCGGCACCAGTGGGACACAGGATCTTCAGCCGGGCTGCTGCTGACCCTGTGGGGCACCTCAGCAAGGACCTTGCCTTCCCTTGGAGCTGCCTGGAAGTGTGGTGCCACTGATAAGAGGTCCTCAAAGTCTTGCTGTGTGCACAGGGAGCATGTCAGTTGTTGCCATCCATATTTCCCATACTGCCCATACCTCTTCCCTGTTCCCATATGCGTACTCTCCTCCCAGCTCCCTTTGTTCTGCCCAAAGCACGTTCATTTTCAATTCATCTGTGATTTCCTCTTGCAGCCTGGGCCACGAAGGTCCTTCTGATCAGTCCCCACATGAGAGGAAAGGGAGCCATGAAGGATGCTGGCACTTACCTTCTGCCTCTCTGCATTTGATCCCAGCATCTTGGGAACAAATATCTCCCTCATCCTCCCCATAGAGGGTCTAAGAGGCTTTTAAGCTGCCCTCCCCCCCCCACATGCACACACTCAACTCTCCACTAATGCGTGGTGCCATTTAATAGCAGACCCAGTGAGGGCTGGACGAAACTCGTGAGTCATTAATTCAGCTGGAACGATGAGCTAATGAGAGGAACCTTGTGAGCTTCCCTCCCCACTCCTGGTTGCTCGGTGCATATTAATCTTCCCAAGCGCATGTGCCAGCAGCATCCCCGGCAGCTGAGCACACTGCTGCATATTTGCTTTATGGGCTGTTGTTCTCCGTGCCCAAGACCTCTGCTTGACTTGCTATAGTTCTTGCCAGTGAATTTGTTCCAGACCAGATGATTTAGTGGCACGCAGAGACTGGGAGGTGGCAGGGAGAGGCCACGCACATTAATGAAGTCCCTGTTAAGTACTCGTGTGCTGTCACCTGGGCAGGGGCACAGCTAAATCCCCGGTTCCTCTTTGCCTGGTGGGACTGAGCACCATCCCTCCTTCTGCAGATGGTGAGGGACTCTAGGGTACAGATTTGTCCAGCCGGGCTGGATGATGGCAATTCAGCTGCCGTGGGGTAATGCTAGCATCACTGAAGTGTAATTAATTCTGCGTGCTACCCAGGGGATAGAGGGGAGTTTGAATACAGAGACTGTAAAACTCTCCCGGGTGAACGCATCCATCTTGGTTTGAGCTTTGCAAGCTTTCCCAGTTGTATACCTCCTAAAAATATTCCCATGGAGCCACAAATTCCTGCAGAGTAACTGTAAGGCTGCTGACAAAAGGCTCACTTTTCTTAGTTACATTTAGAAATAGCCCACGGCACCCCTGGGATCCATTGACCCCCACTGTAAACCACCGACCTGCAGCTTGTGGAAGAGGCAAACGAGAGGGCAGCACTGCGATTTTCACCGAGATAAAGCCGTGCACACCAAAGCTGCTGGGGCAGCCTATTAGCTTTACAACTGCTGCCTGTTGTTGTAAATCTGGCACCATCAGGGCAAGGGCTGCGTGGTCTGTGGGATGCCGGGAGCATCCCAAGTGGGAGCGGGCAGCTGCCCCATCGGGCTCTGGCGTGGGATGGGGCTCGGCACATGGCGGGCTCGGTTTTCAGTTTCTCTTCTCACCATAACTGGCTGATTTCTCATAAAAGGAAAATTCCAGAGGGCTTGATCAGTAGGCCAGTGTCCGTCAGCACTGCAAGGACCACCGCCGGGTCACAACCCAGGCCGGTGGACAGAAGCAAACACGGTTTGGTGCCATCAAGCGGCAACGCAATTTTAGGTTTGAGCGTGGGAGGACTCTGCTTCTTCCACGAGCTCAGATGGTTGCTGTTGCCTGAGCCCTAGGAGCAGGATGTATTTAAATACTGCTGCTAATTGAGAGTATTTTAGGTTTGTATTTCTCCTAAAAATTAACTCTCTTGATTTGAAACTCTAAGTCGAGGCATAAAATTACCGCAGGTTAATAAACCTCATGTAAATGTAAGTACTCACAAAATGCACGTTTGTTGCTTAAAAGTTAATGCTAAGCCAGCAACTGAGGCAGCATTCAAAACCTGGAATGAAACACAAAACCAGATTTTGGCAACAGCAATGGGCTGCGTAGGTGCAGCGAAAGGACTGTCTTCAGCTCAAGGATGAGCTCGGTCATATTTGAGAAGGTGCAAACCCCAAAAAGCAGAAGGCTCATTTTCCACCCTTGTCTTAGCAGTGACATCTGCAAGGTTGAAAGCGATACTGCTGAAAATCCTCAAGGACCCCAGAGCCAGAAACCAAGCTGAATTCATTAACTACCTCTAATGCTGCCTTTAACAAGTTGTATGTTTTTAAAATGCAAACTTATTTTGAGAGACCTTTTTTGTCCTGTATCTAGGACAGGTGAGGCAGGCTTATAATACTGAGTGTGGATTCGGAGTTTGCACATGTTTCAGTTAATTACCATCCAAATTAAAGCTGATTCAACTGATGAATTAAAAAAAAAAAAATCAGCTGGAGAATAAATGCAATATTAAGCCTTTCAACATAAAGGGAAAAAAAGATTCCGAATAAATGCTAATTGCATAATAGCTCTAATAAGCTGGTTTAACTGCAATGGGAGCTGGCAAAAAACAAGTACTGGGTTTTGCTGACCAGCGCCAGTCAGCTCGCTTTAGGAAAACAGTGAAGTAGCTCAAATGTGAAACAAGATTAGAGTGGATTATTTAAAGGCTTCCTGTTTACAGATTTGGATCAACTTGAACTGAAACGAATTCATCCTTCCTGCCTGGAAGGGGTTTGCTCAGGAAGACGATGACGGCGGCGGATCAGGGATTGTGGCAGGTGTGATCCCCTTCTTCCCTCTTCACCTCTCCCCACAGAGGGCTGTTTCACATAGTTTATGGTTTTTTAAAAAAACAGACCATGAGATGAGTGGATCATCTGTCAGTACTTCTGTGGAGGAGACATTATTTAGCAGGACATTTCCATTTAACAGAGGAAGCCGCGGGGGCTGCATCATGCTGCAGAGCTGCTCTGCTGGTGATACCCTCGTACCGACGATGCTGCCGGTGTGGCGTGAGTGAAGGCAATCCTCGCTTTGGCAGTGAGGGAAGCAGGGTGCTGGGCGCCTGCCACCGTCCCTGTGCGCCCCAAAGCCGCAGAGGTGAGACCCTTGCACTCACTGCGTGCCTGGCTGGGAAAGGGCCCCCTCCTCGCCCCGCCTCACAGCTCTGCTGCAGACGGGGCTGGTGTGACAGACAAATCCCCGGTGCCCTGGCCGTGCCAGATGCCTGGCACATCAGTGTTGCTAAGCGAGGAGAAGTTTTAACGCGTTGATTAATGCCCTGACTCTGGGTGAGTAATTAGAATTAATGTGGGATATCAAATCAGGAAATCAGGCATTATTAGGAGGAATTAGTGATTTATTTTCATTTTACGCCTGGCTCACCCCAATTCCCCAACACAGACGGGGGATTTGGCAAGAGACGAAGCTTCTTACTTACAGCACACGGAAGGAGAAGTAAGTGGTGATGGAAGGAGAAGGAAGAAAGCGGAGAGCACAGCTCCTGTGTGGTTAATCATGAAGTCTCGTCGCAGCCTGCAGTTGCGGTGAGCGAGGTGCAGAGCAGCAGCAAGGGACCATTGCCGTGACTGCTGCTTGGGGTCCCAGCCAGCCACAGCTGGAGGGACAGCACGAGCTCAGCAGATGCTTGAGCAGGGAAGTGCCATCCTGGCACAGATCCTGGTTTTCTAGGTGGCACTTCCCTGCTCTGGTTTTCTTTTGCTCATATAGGTCATGGGTGGGAAGAATATGCCAGAGGAAAATCCATGCCCCTGCAACAGGGACACGGCAGCAGGGCAAGGCAGGGGTGAACCTCACTAGTGCTGATGCTGGGGGTTTTGCTCCTCAGAGGGGTCCTGCTCTGGCACAGCAATGGGGACCGAGTGGTTTCAAGCCACGCTGGGCTGCCAAGCCTTTGCCCAAGCAGCCTGCTACATTGCAGCTCGTTGCTCCAAAGCTGCTGTCAGTCAGCGCGTGGTTGCAAGCCGGCACGCGTGGCTGACAAATGGCTTGCGGCAGACAGCTTCCCAAGCCTGCAGCCTGCCTTTGCTGGTGTGTGGGAAACAAAAGGGGCAGGGGAGTGAATCGGTGTAATTCGGGACCCTCGGTGCCCGAGTGGCTTGAGAGCAGCTGCTCTGAAAGGGGAGAAGCAGGCCAGAGGGTGGAGGCAGAGGAGCCCGCTGGACCCCAAGGCCAGCCTGCCTCAGCCCGCAGCACGGCGGCTGATGGGGATGGGATGCTGCGACAGCATCCCCCCGGGAGGGCAGTCACTGCGCAGGGGGCCTCGGGTGGGAGGCAGGGACGGGGCGCCGGCCCCCCCAGCCACAGCGGGTTCTTCAATCACACAAACAAGAAGATGGTGTTTCTCAACGGCTCGTTGATTGTGTCTGGTAATGAATTTTAATTACATTGCCCAGTCTCAATAAATCACAGGGGCAATTAAAATCCCCATTTGCACTGACTAATTGCTCCGGAGCATGGATTGTGGTAAGATGTTAAGCTGCTTAGCTGTGGTACAAGGCGGAGACGCAAAGGAGCAGGGTGGATTTGAGCGGGAGCAGGGAAGGGGGATGCGAGGGAGGGGGATGAAGCCCACCCGCCTTCCCCAGACCCCATCCCACATTCTTGGCCGATTGTGCAATTTGATGGCTAGTTAGAAAAAAGTCCAAGGAAACCTCTGCAGGTGGCAGGGCCTTAGATGTGCTTGGCTCAGGTGTGCTGGTTATGTAAACCCGGTGCCCTCAGCCACCTGTCCCTTCTCCTCGGAGGTCTCCTGAAGCTGTCCCAGCAGCTGGCTGGCTGGCCAGCAGCAGTGTGCGCCCTGTCCCGACTGTCTCGCTGCTCTCCCCCAGCATCACCGCTCCACCAGCCCTGGCATGGAGAGGAGAGCAGGAGGCAGGGGAAGGGCTGGCCAGGGGTAATTGCTGCTGAGATCCAACTGCTGCGTAGGCTGGGAGCGGACGAGAGGCGCAGTGGTAGCTGCTAACCCTGGGTAAGACAGCAAGAGCACCCCCTGCTTGGAAGAGAGGACCCTCCTGAGGAACCCTCCTGTGCAGGACCCCAACCCCTTGGGTTTGCTGCCGGCTGAGCCCAGGAGGCCACGGAATGATTCATGGGGTTGTATGAGAGTGTCAACATCTGAAGGCAACAGCTCCTGCAGTACTCAGTGGATGTTATTCAGTGGTCTGCCCCATGTGTTCTTATGGCAGACGAAGTTCTGACTTGCTGCAGCCCTGCAGGGTGCCTCCCTCTAAGGAACTGAGGGAGATCTTGGCCTGGTAAGGAGGTAAAATGGCTTTTTCTTTGCTATGATGGGGAGGTTGGGAGGGACACAGGGAGCAGGGAAACACATGAGCTCCCAGATTGCCCAGAGGGCCTGTGTCATGTCTGAGACATACCAACACAGCCTCCTAGGAGCAGGACATGGCCTGGAGCAGGACATGCTCGCTGGGCAGAGCAGCAATGATTTTGTTTCAGATGGCTTCAGCATCTCCAAATGGGGCTCCCTTTCTAGTTTGTAGACCTCCGGGTTTAACTGCAGTTAAGGACCTAACCAGGCTACTCTTGTTGCAGAAGCCAAGGCAAAGCTCCGTTCCAGGTTTGGCACATGGTCCCTCTGCCTGTGCCCCAAGTGTGGGAGGTGAGGTGGGTGTACTGACTCCCTTCTCACCACGGCCTGGCAAATCTCTCCAGGAGCTATGCAGGTCAGCACTGCTGTGACACCCAGCCAGGGCGCAGGAGCATCTTCCATGGGTCTCTCTTCTAGATGCCTTCTGCTGCAGAGCCACTGCCGCGACATGTTGAGCCCCAGGCAGAGAAGCCAGCACATGGCTGATGATTAAAATCTCCAAGACAGTGCAGACAGATGGAAACTTCCCCTGGTTCCTAGCTGCTGAAGAAAGAAATAGGGTAAAAGGAGGAACAGTCTGCCTCTCCTGGGATGGGGCTTATGGGCTGGACGCATCGGTACAGTAACGCAGGGGGTACAGGTGACCATTCCTGTTGCACTTTTGCATCTCAGTGCTGGTTTGAGGGAGGGGAGAAGTCCCGGGGAGCTGGTAGCAGCAGCCAGCTCAGCTTTCTTTCCGTGGGAGAGTAGGGAGCCAGCTGAGGGGATGTGGGTGCAAAGCCAGGAGAGCGGAGCGCTGTGCTGGAGCCTGGGCGGGAGGCACAGCCAAGGGCAGCAGCTCTGGCTGGGGAGGGCTTTCCCATGGCTGCACACTCCGCACCCCGACATCCCCCCACAGCACCCCGAGCACAGCCCACCTTGCTTGCCCTCACGCAGCATCCAGCCCGCCCCAGCAGAGTCGGTGCTTGGGGGATGCCCGGGCACATCCAGAGTCCACGGCACCTGGGGATGTCTGGCATGGAAGGGATGGGGGTGAGCAAGCAGGATGAATCCACCATGAGTCCTCCACATCTTCACAGGGACGTGTAGAGGAGCACAGGCTGACAGGCTAGGGGAAGTGCACTGAGCACCGTCACCTCGGGCCACCAAAGGCTGTAACAGGCACAGAGCTATCGAAATACAGTGATGGGAGCGGCAGAAGGACTGGGAATGCTTGGAGCAGCACGGCAGGAGGTAAGGAGCCAGCCGCTGCTCTCCTTCCCAGGGGGCTGAGCAGGGACAAACAGCAGCAGCAGCAGCACCCCACTAGGCTTTCATAGTCCAAGCTCTGTATTTGTGGGGAGAGTTTAAATGCTAATAAGCCCTGAGCTGGTGGTGGAGTAGGAGACTCACTACTGCTGGTGCCCAGGCCAGTTCTTCCCGGTGGGAAGAAGAGTCGGGTAACCTCAGGTGGCAGTGCCCCAAAGATCTCCCATCCATGATCGGACCCATTTGTAAATTCATTTTCTCAGGCAGGAATTTTAAGCAGAATTTTCTTCACACTTTCTTTTTTTTTTCAAGATGAAAATGTCATTTTTATAGTTCATAGTGTACCCTATAGCATCTCAGCCATATTATATTGCCTTTGATATATCTCGTACAGTGTGCATCCCAGTAGCAGTGGGAAGAAGCTTCAAGAGCAGTGTTCAATATGCAAAAAGGCTGTCTCTCAAGAAGTTTATCTTTACTAAAAAGGCAGGCAACCTTTCTATTTCTAATTACTCGGAGTCTATAAACAGGTAAAAAAGCCCCCTCTCTCTGCTTCCTGCTCATTTGCCAGAGAAGAGAGGAAAGCAAAACAAGCACAACGAGATGCAGAGACTGGGTGGCACAGTGAGGCTGTGTAGTGCAAAAAGCAAGTGCTGTTCTGGAGTCCCTGGGCATTGCAGATGAGCCTGGCTGGCACATCTCAGCATTTACCTCGTACCTGGGGTTTTCATCCCAGTTGAAGAGGCAGTCGATCTCCTGCTCTTGCACAAGCCAAAAGCAAGGCTCAGTCAACGAGATGCCCAGAGAAACCAGTCCCTGCCCCAGCACACAGTCTTGTGAAGGGACACAAAGAATAAAAGCTGGGTTTGACAGGGTGTGAAGACAGCAAGAGTGCTGTCTCCCAAGCAGGAGGGCTTGGGAGGTTTCAGCCCCCATTAAGGTTCATTGACCATGCAGCCGACACTCTCCAAGGAGGCATAAGAGATTGCAGAACTGACTGCTAAAACGCAGCATGCTGTGAAGCATCACACGGATTTCCATGTAGATTTTCATTGGAATTGAGATGTATTTGTTTAATTAGCACCACTGTAACACAGGCTTGGATGGAAAAGCTTCCCCGAGCAGTCAGGTTAATATAGAACTGAACTCCAGGCACCCCAGGAGAGCAGGCTGAAGCCGAAGACCCCGCTGCGCTGGGACAGCTTGATCACTCCCGCACCAGCAGCCAGGAGAGGCTTTCCAATGTGGTACCTAGCAGGGCAATCAGCTCTTGTCTTTGACAGAAGATGTTTTAGCCTGAGGAAGAAAAGCTAGGGGCCATTGCGGCAGTCTGCAATCCCAGCCCAAGTGCAGTAGAAAACAGAGGTTTTTTCACCAAAAGCAGCATATGTCACTCATTTGAGTTAAATGAGGCCTAAAAAAAAGAAAAAAACAAACCCTAAGAGAAAGAAACAACATGTCTTAAGATTAGTCTGCTCTCCCAGCTGGCATCTGGCTTGTTCCATCTCTGCGTGAGTACACCCCAACCAAAGCAGGAGCAGGAGCGAAGGGGCAGTGCCCATGCGTTGGTGTGCCAGCCGGCGTCTGCCCGTCCAAATGCCAGGACACCCTCTGGAGCGAAACCAGGAGCTGCTGCAGCTCCATCTGAAGGGGCAGGGTCATCCAGCAGGGGTTGCAGCACCCTCCCAGCTGCTCTGTGGTGGCCCCCGCAGCCCCGTTACGCAGCCACACTTGTCAGCCGTACCAACAGCAGGCACCGAGGATTGTGCACGTGCCATAAAAAAGATGCAGAAGTCTGCATGCAAATATTTACCACGTCAGGTGTTCCCAGCCGTGCAGAAGGAAACGAGGCATCTGCTCTGCAGAGCAGCAGCGTTCCTGGGACCTGGGCTTGGTGAGGGACACTGATGGCAAGGGGCTAGTGAGGGGCACTGATGGCAAGGAGCTGGTGAGGGGCACTGATGGCAAGAACAGCACAGGCTGGAGCGAGGGAGGGAGGCAGTTCTGTATGGAGGGTAAAGCCCAGGGCGGGACGATGTGAATGCCCCAGCAGGACAGGGCAGAGGGCAAGGACAGCAGCGCTGGTCCCGGCTGGCGGGTGCCTGCTGGCTCTGGGACAGGCACCGCATCCTCCTCCAGCTGTTTGTAGGGAGCAGCTGGAGGGCGGTGATTTTCCCTGTGCACCTGGGAGGGAGGGCTTGGGTTTCTGGAGGTGCTTTGTGTAGGTGCTGACTCCTGCAGAGGGTAGGAGCAGGCCAGACGGGTTGTCTTGCCCTGTGGGTTTTAAGTAATGAGGCAAGATATGGCCTGTGAGCTCTGTGATGGATAGAGAGTGGCATTAAAAGGGACTCGGTGCCTGTCTCTATCTTGTCTCTAGCCATCACGGAGGAGGGGTGAGCTAAATGCTGGTCACTGAGGCCTTGGGAACTGCTCCCTTTGCTGGCCTGGGACAGGTAACACCAGCAGCAGAAGAGTGCAGGAGGGTCTGGGGGCATCACAGACCCCAGAGCCCTGTTTGCTCCACGGTGCTCTGGAAGCTTCTTTCTGAAATGAAATGCCTTTGGAGGTCTTGTTGCCCAAGCTTACTGAAAACTGAATTATGAGTCTTAGTATGAAGCTATGGAAAATTCAAATGAATTTGAGGAAGCACAAGGCAAATCAAACCTAGCTTTTCTTATCTGAGGTATTCTACCTCACTACATGGGGCTAAAAGAGGTGTCCCCTGCCACTAATGTCCCTGTGACTGCCTCCCCCCAGTGCTGTCAGCCCTGATGCCCAGGGATGAGCTTGGCTGACCCTGTCTGGGGCTGCAGCTCCACGCAGAGCTGCACTTCGGGGGGAGCCCAGCATGGCACACGGTGGACAGGGCAACCCTCAGTGTGACCCTAAATGCCATCCTTAATGCTGGGCTCTGCAGAGCTTGTCTTGGGGGCTGCCGTCCCACCTAGCAATTCGGTTGCTGTGCTGGCTGCCTGTCGCTGTGCCCCTGTGCTCCTCCTAGTCTAGGGGCTGGCATGGATCTGCCTGCTGTCAGACACCAGTGCCCTTCTTCCCCTCGTCTCCAGAGACCTGCAGGGCACATCTCAGCCAGCTCAAAGCAACAGGCTGACGAAACCAAGCTCTAAAGAAGGGAGCAGCAAACGCCACGTGGGGACAGGTGAGGGGCCAGTCCAAGTGCAGACGTCCCCAGCTGCAATCCAACGCCTTTCCTGCTCCCCTGCCCCTGGGATGGAGCCCTGCAACGGCTCCTTCCCACCCCAGCACGCAGGGGAGAAGGCACCACAGCAGGCTTGGCCACAGGCAGGAGGCTGCAGGCAGGCTTTGGCACCGGCAGCGGCAGGCACACAGACAAAGCTGGGCTCTGCTGCGGCAGATTGATAGGTGTCTGGCAGAAAACGTCCTGCTGATAGCCCGAGAACAAAACGCAAACAGGGAGCAATGACAGCTGTTCCTGTAGCTTTTCCATCATCTCTGCCGATAGCAGCCGCGGCGCCTGCAGCTCCGCGATTGATGCATCTCCGGGGACTCCGGGAGTGCGGATGCCACAATCAGGAAGGATAAAAGAATTGCTGCTGGAACCCAGAGGAGACTTCGGATCCTTATCAGGAACAAAAAGGACATCCATCTGGTGCCAGCACAGGCCTGTCAGATGCAACTGCACACTCAGCAGCCAGCCTGGCAAGGCAGGTCCATCACCGCCGGGCCCTCCGCCCCACCCGGGGTAGCTCTGTTGCAGCCACGCAGCACCGGGCAGAAGCCTTCCCGGGGCAGCGGCACCAAGATGCAGCCACTGCTTGTCCAAGAGGTGGCCAAGAAAATTCTCGGCAGGAAGGATATGGAAAATGGAGCAGCAGCACGCCTCATCGGAGACCCAGCTGGCTCAGGCACATTTGGTCAGCTGGCTGCCCTGCCTTTCTGCACCACGTGAGCCCCAGCCTGAGCTGCGATGCCTCGTGGTCAGTCCCCTGGTATCTGGCCCTCCCAGCACCCAAAATGTATGGGACTACTTTATAGAGCACTGGCAGAGGTAAGGGTTGATCCCTCAGAGATGGACGAAGCTGGCATCTCCCTTTCAGGTCTATCTTCTGGGCATGGTAGAGGTGGGGACAAGGCACATCCTACAGCTGCTGGCTGGAAAGCACCAAGGTGCTTGTGTAAACTGGTCTTCTGGGGCTTCCAACCAAGCCCTGCTGCAGGAAGCCCAGCTGCTGCACCTCTGAATTGTGCGAGGGGCCTGGTATTCACACGTGGTAGCAAACACACAGAGCATCCCTTCGGCTGCCACTGCTCAGCAGGTGGGTGGGAGCTCCCTGCGTGGGGACACGGCAGGCTGCCATCTGAAAGGGGCCTGCTGCTGCCTCTCCCAGTGCGACCTGCCGCTCAGGAACAGGAACGCCGTGACCGGTGCTGCCTCCAGCCTCTCCTAGGGCAGAGCATACCACACGACAACACACCACTCCAGACACACAGAGGTTAAAGCCAGCTTCACAGCACGGTCTGTCCCCTGGACGTGGCCAGGTCCCAGGCTGGCACGGGTGCCTGTGTCGTGGGTAGCCAGGACAGCTGGGCTGGTGGGAGCTTGTGCTCACCACAAGGATGGAGGCTGCTGGCTCCGCCTCTGAGGCTACTTTCTGCCACATCCATGCCTCCTGCAGAGATCTCCTATCCCCAGAGCCAGGCATGGAGCTTCTCTGCTCGCTGGCAGGCTAGGACAGAGCTGAGGGGAGCCTGTCTGCTTGTAGGACCATGTCCAGCCTCATCACCCACTGTTGTTCACTCCAGGGAAGATGCATGCCACCAGGACCACCATCCCCATGAAGCCAAGAAGAGTTGATGGGCATCGACGTTCAATGAGCTATTGCCTAATTGTCCTGTGACAGCTTTTGGTGAAAATACAGCTGCTTCTTAAAGTCCATTCCCTGCCTGGCAGGGGGAGTAGGACAGCAGCCTGCTCTCAGCTGCTCCCCAGCCTGTGGGCTGGCTCAGGGACCATGAAACGCCGCAGCGCAGGAGCATCCTGGGATGCGCAGGACTGCAAACCTCTTGTTTAAAGCTTCCTGGTCATGATGGTCAGCAGCAAAATTGTAAGACTTGCGTAGCAATAAGGAGCTCTGATTTTTAGCAACAGAGGTGTTTTGTTTGTCTTGATGCACACACATATGTACACACAGCCTTCATGCAAGCACAGCCAAAGGGGAAACTGCACTGATAGAGCTAAGTGTGGCCAGACCTTGCTATGGTGCGGAGCAAGTACTAATGCCCTGTAAAGAGCTCTAATTAGTTTAGAAGCGAAGCCCGGTAACAGTTCTCAACATCTTGTGGAAATTGCATTGTCGCCATTTAAATCTCCACTACTGCTGCTCTCTGGAGAAGGCTGGTGATGTTTCTCCCCCTCCTGGAATAATGTTTGTCTCTGTGACTGTTTTGCGTGACTACTTCAGTTGACGCAGGGCTACTGGAGAGCCGAGCCCCAGGCGAGGAAGGGTTTTTTGGAATGGGCCTGTCATACTGCAGCCCACATGGGGCCACTCAGGGCAAGTTGTGATGGGGAAGGAAGAAAGCAGGAGATATTTCGAAAAAAATGAGGATTTGGGGTTGAAGCCTTGAGGCTTTCAGCAAGCCAGAGAGCTGCAAAGGGTGGATCTGGCCAACACTGAGGTCTTACACAGGTGGCCCCAGTGCTGTGCCTTTCTCAGGACTTGTTGTTGCTTCTGCAAACCCAGCTCCCGATGGCAGGAGATGCTTGGCTTGCTTTTCTCTCTCTCCCACCTCGCTTCAGTTTTAAATAATCTTGTATCCCTGACTGCTTGGAGGAACGCTTTGAAAACCTGACCCCAGTGCACCCTAAAAGCTCAGAAAGCAGCAAGTAAATAAAAAGAGAGCTTTCTGTTCTGACTTAAAAAAACACATTTAAGAAAAAAAACCCTGCAATCTCCTAAGCCTTTTTGCCCTGATTCAGGAGAAAAAATTTTTCCCCTCTTCTTTTAAGGCTGGTGCCTCTGGGAGATCTAGGGTTGTGGTGCCAGTGCAGAAGAAACCAGGGTGGCCTCTGCGCCTCTTCCTAAGGATGCTCAGTTGGTCCCAGTGACTGGCTAATGCTGCCGCCCACCAGCCAGCACTTAGTGGCTGTGGGGAACCATAGCACTGCTCTCACTGATGTCCTTTCCTGGTGGACAGCTTCCCCACGAGCATGGGACACAGCCACAGAAGCCATGCTTGTGCCAAGAGCCTTGACACCCTTCTCTGTCCAGAGTGACTCTGCTTCTTGTAGTCATTAGCCAGGGGCTAACGCATTCGCGTTGAGCCCTCTGGTGGCCAGCTGGCCCCCATCCTAGTCCCCGGTGCCTGTCCTGGGGACACAGGTGCCTCTGACAGCGAGGGCATCCAGACCTCAGGGCATCCAGGATCCCGGCAAGGCTGAATGAAGGTGCCCTCCATGCCTAGTCCCCACTTCTGCTCATCAGCTGTAAATGCTGGCAGGAGATCTCCAGCTGGAAGCGGGCTGCAAGCCACTGGCAGGTAATTGCTAAAGCAAGCAGGGCTGTATTAATTGAGATGACGGCAGCCAGCAATGTGCTCTTAGTTAGTCTTGGCTCCGCAGCAGCCGATGGGGAATCACAGAATCACAGAATAGTAGGGGTTGGAAGGGACCTCTGTGGGTCATCTAGTCCAACCCCCCTGCCGAAGCAGGGTCACCTACAGCAGGCTGCACAGGACCTTGTCCAGGCGGGTCTTGAATATCTCCAGAGAAGGAGACTCCACCACCTCCCTGGGCAGCCTGTTCCAGTGCTCCGTCACCCTCAGAGGGAAGAAGTTCTTCCTCATGTTCAGACGGAACTTCCTGTGCCTCAGTTTGTGCCCATTGCCCCTTGTCCTGTCACTGGGCACCACTGAAAAGAGCTTGGCCCCATCCTCCTGACACCCACCCTTCAGATATTTGTAGGCATTTATAAGGTCCCCTTGCAGCCTTCTCTTCTTCAGGCTGAACAAGCCCAGTTCCCTCAACCTCTCCTCGTAGGGGAGATGCTCCAGTCCCCTCACCATCCTCGTAGCCCTCCACTGGACTCTCTCCAGTAGCTCTTCATCTTTCTTGAACTGGGGAGCCCAGAACTGGACACAGTACTCCAGATGAGACCTCACCAGGGCAGTGTAGAGGGGAAGGAGAACCTCCCTCCTCCTGCTAGCCACACTCTTCTTGATGCACCCCAGGATCCCATTGGCTTTCTTGGCAGCAAGGGCACACTGCTGGCTCATGGTTAACCTGTCGTCCACCAGGACACCCAGGTCCCTCTCCGCAGAGCTGCACTCCAGCAGGTCCACCCCAAGCCTGTACTGGTGCATGAGGTTGTTCCTCCCCAGGTGCAGGACCCTGCACTTGCCCTTGTTGAACCTCATCAGGTTCCTCTCTGCCCAGCTTTCCAGCCTATCCAGGTCACGCTGAATGGCAGCACAGCCTTCTGGTGTATCTACCACACCTCCCAGTTTGGTGTCGTCAGCAAACTTGCTGAGGGTACATTCTAACTCTTCATCCAGGTCGTTGATGAAGAAGTTAAACAAGACTGGGCCCAGTACTGACCCCTGGGGGACACCACTTGTCACCAGCCTCCAACTAGACTCAGCGCCGCTGATGACAACCCTCTGAGTTCTGCCGTTCAGCCAGTTCTCTATCCACGTCACCGACCACTCATCCAGCCCACACTTCCTCAGCTTCCCTAGGAGGATATCATGGGAGACCGTGTCGAAAGCCTTGCTGAAGTCAAGGTAGACAACATCCACGGCTCTCCCTTCGTCTACCCAGCCAGTCATGTCATCGTAGAAAGCTATCAGATTGGTCAGGCATGATTTCCCTTTGGTGAATCCATGTTGACTACTCCTGATAACCTTCTTTTCTTCCACTTGCTTCATGATAGCCTCCAGGATAAGCTGCTCCATCACCTTTCCTGGGATGGAGGTGAGGCTGACCGGCCTGTAGTTCCCTGGGTCCTCCTTCTTGCCCTTTTTGAAGATTGGAGTGACATTGGCCTTTCTCCAGTCCTCGGGCACCTCTCCTGTCCTCCAGGACCTCTCAAAGATGATGGAGAGTGGCTCAGCAATGACATCCGCCAGCTTCCTCAGCACTCGTGGGTGCATTCCATTGGGGCCCATGGATTTGTGGACATCCAGATCACTTAAGCGATCCCTCACACAGTCCTCCTCGACCAAGGGAAAGTCGTCCTCTTTGTAGGCTTCTTCTCTTACCTCCGGGGCCTGGGATTCCTGAGGGCCAGTCTTAGCACTGAAGACTGAAGCAAAGAAGGCATTCAGTAGCTCTGCCTTCTCTGTATCCTCCGTCACCAGGACACCCACCTCATTCAGCAGCGGCCCCATGTTGTCCCTAGCCTTCCTTTTGCTGCTGATGTAGTTGAAGAAGCCCTTCTTGTTGTTTTTGACATCCCTTGCCAGCTTCAATTCCAGGTGAGCCTTGGCCTTCCTCGTCGCATCCCTGCATGCTCTCACCACGTTTCTGTACTCTTCCCAAGTGGCCTGTCCCTCTTTCCACATTCCGTGGACCTTTCTCTTCTGCCTGATCTCCGCTAGAAGCTCCTTGTTTAACCATGCAGGTCTCCTGCCTCCTTTGCTAAATTAAGCAGAAAACTCAGGGGGATGGGAGACGGGGTCTGCTTTTCTACAGTGATGCTCCAGGCAAGGGCCTGCGAGGGGGCAGGAGGGAAACCTGCCTTTTCTCCCCAGTGCTTTGAGCACTCGTCAGCTGCATCTCTGCCATTCACTGCAGCTCCACACTCTGCTGGCATGGGCTGTGCCACGTCCACTGCTGGAACTGGCTTTGCTGACATGAGCTGGGGGATCCCTGCCCCGTGGACCGTCCTGCCAAAGAGACGCAAGAGCCTGACGCAGCCGCAGGGTGGGAGGCAGGCAGCCATCTGTGACAGGGATGTGCATGCCCAGCAGGGAGGGGAAGGGAGCTGCAGCCCCCGCCTTTTCGCCCCCTCTCCTCCTACCCATGGTAGAATCGTGCCTGGAGCTACCATGGGCCCTGGGGGGGGTTTGCAGCACCCTCTCCCCAAACGACTCATCGTCACAAAGAGAAGATGTTGCTTGGGCAACACATGAGCGTGGGAGAAGAAGGGGGTGATGCCAGCAAGGAGTGAGGGGCATTAGCAGAGCTGAGTGGGTAGCCCAGGGCTGCCAAGGCAGAAATTTGGCCATCCAGAGCCTGGGGGTGGCCACAGACCTGGCTAGCTGAAGGCACAGCAGGATGGAGGAGCACAGCACAGCTAGATGTGGTCCAAGTCCTGCTTTCTGTCACCTCACAGCCTCCTCCCTGTGATCCCAGAGCCTATCTGCTAGAGCAAGGACCGTGCCACTCACTTTGCCACCTCAAGCCACTGCTGGTAAGTTTGGACTTGCCAGGTCAGATCCCCAAGCGTGCCAGGGCAGGATTCAAAGTGTAGTCCAAGGCTGCTGAGCTGCTGGGGAAGAACCAGGAGCTGCAGCCACAGCACTTGCCAGCTGCAAAATAAATTGGAAAGAAGCAGGTTAGTTGCTGTGTCTTGTTTGCAGCATCAATGAGATGAGCAGGGCTGTTGTGGGGTGCCCAGAGTGGGGGCAGCAGCCAGCAACCACCTGTGCCACCCTCCCTGCCGGGTTTCACAGGCTGGGGTGCCCTGGAGGTGGGTGCTCCCGGAGCAAGTGTGTCCCTCCTTCCCGCACCACTGCCAAGGGAAGGCTGCTGCTGAAGGACCCTGACTTCTCCAGGGACTGGAAAATAGTCCCGGCTGCCCAGCACTGGACATCGCAGAGGTCAAACCCACCCTAATCGCAGATGTTCCTATGACCTCGGCTGCGATCCTGCCCACTGATCTGTAGGGGAATTGTTCGATCAAGGGCTTTAGGATAAATGGTGCAGAAAACCACCCAGTGTCATCACCATGGGGCCTGAGGGCCAGGGGCGAGGGCAGAGCAAGGGGCTGTGTTAGCAAACAGGTTGCAGGCAACGGTGTAGCCCAGAGATGCTCTGCTGCCAGGCTGCCTCTTCCACGTCCCACATTTATGGGCATGAGGAGGAACACCAACCACCTACGGGAATACAGGAACCTCGTCTGGCCCTGACCGCAGAGCCCCACTGCATCCCATAGTGGGGCAGCCGGCAGGGAGAAGGGGGGAGTCGGGTGTGGCTGTTGTGGCAACAGAAGCTCTCAACACAAAGTGAAGGGAAAAGGCACTCTTTAAAACATGTTTCCATGGCAACAAGCATCTACAAAGGCCTCTGTAAAAAAAAAAGAAATTAAAAAAAAAGAGGAGATTTCTGTAGAGGTGGTGAGGACTTCTGTGAGCTGAGCTGCCCCAGGTGCTTTGGGAGTAAAACAAGAGCCTGGGCTCTCCTGGGAGGTGAAGGAGCCAGTCCTGCAAGGCAGAAAGAGTGGGGAGAGCAGAGTTTTGCAGCTCAGCGGCTGTGTCGTGCCTCCTTCCTCCTCCATGTACTTTCTTTGCTAACTGGGCCTCTGCTCCATAAGATTGCCAAGTCCAGCAAAGAGGGCAAGGAACAAATAGCCTGGTGGAAGCCAAGGGGTCAAAGAAATGTCTGTGCTCTTGTTCTGGCTCTTCCAGCCTTGCTTTCCCTACCAAAGGGAGGACAACCCCACAACATCCCTGCTGCAAGGGCTTGTCGGCTCCACACTTTCCAGGGACAAGACATGGCAGGCAACGAGCTCTGGGTCAATCCCACAGCTGGGACCATGCAGCGTGAGTGCCTGCTGAGGACAGGGATGTGGTCAGCATGGCCATAGCTGATGTGACAGCAAAGGGCTACTGCCCATGGGAGCAGCAGCAACAGCCTGCTCTGCATGGGGTGGGATGGGATGGGGTGGGATGCGATGAGATGGGATGGGATGGGATGGGATGGGATGGAGCAAGCGAGGTTGGGCACCAGATCCGTCCTGCACAATGCTGAACCTGCTCTGGGCCACATGTGCTCTGGTGCTACAGGATCTCTGAAAGGATGGTCCAAAACTCTTTTCTTTCTTCCTAGCACGCAGCCCTTGACTAGAGAAACATCAGATGTTTCTGGGGAGGCACGAGCTGCTGACAAAGGCTGTAGTCAGCACTGGCCCCAGCTGCATGGTGTGCTAGGGGTGTAGGCTAGCCAGACTGAGCACCACAGCAAAACATCTCAGAACGGAGCTTCAGCCTGCTTTGCCTTCTTTCCCTCCTCTCCCCAAAGGCAGATTTGCCCCAGCTTTCTCCGCTGCATGATCGCAAGCCTTGGGCTCGCTTTCCTCGTTCCCCGGGGGTGCTGCCTGGTCTGTGACAGAGGCGGGCAAGGATGAGACACCCCCCACACACTGCTGCAAGCAGAAATCAGTGTCGCATGGGGCTGGCTTTAGAGTTGTGAAGCTCGTTAGTAGGTGCTGAGCTGCAGCCCCTTTCTCTGCTCTTACGTGATGTAGAGCTGTAACCACTGCCCTCACAAGCTCATTACCAGGGATGCCAGGCACCACCATGGCTATCCCACCCTGAAGACAAAGGCTCTCTTTGCTCGCTCAGCAATGGTGAGCACTGACTTTTATTTCCTTTGGGTTGGGGGGCCAGAGGGGTGGTGGGTAGCAGAAGTACCCTGATGCTGAACAGGTCTTGGCTGGAAGAGCTTTTTGAAATTGTGGAAAACCACAGGGGCTCCAAATCTGTAACAGTTGTTCAATAAAACAGATGAAAAGACTCATTCCAGATGGCCTGTCCATCCTAGATATCTTCAGTGTGGGATGCACTGAACTTTAGCTGATATAATTTCATCTGCATTCTTTGCTTCAAACAAAAGAGCTCGTAATTAAAAGGAGGGACAACACTAGTTGTCAGAGCCTGGGCCCGGTGACTGTCACTGGTTTTCTGTCTGAGTACGCCGAGAGGTGATCAACCACCCTACAGTGCCTGCTCCCCCAGCCCAGACCCTTCTCTGCAGGGATCTGGACTTCCATGCCTTATTTTAAGGCTGCTGCTCAGCTTGATGACTAACAGACTCTACGCTCAAACGATCCTGCTGCAGAGTAATGCTCCTAAGCCTGCCAGTAGCCCCTTGGGATACTGGAGAATGAGCACTTTCCCAAACCTGTGGGCTCTGCAGTCACACACCTCCGCCCACTGATGCCTGGTGCAAAAACCCTGTGATGCTCCTGCCTCCTGTTTTGCTGATGGATTTTGAGATGTAACCTTACCTGGAGAATCCTTTGAGTGGCTTCTTTGTCTAATTGTCTGCAACAACACAGTACTGTTGGCAAGTAGTGCAGGAGAGTTTGGCCTCACACAGCATAACTGGCTAGAGGTAAATTGAAAAGGACAAGTAACAGAGCAGAAGTGCATTAAAGGCCCTCCTTCAAGTGTATGAGTGAGAGAAAGATTCCGCGTGACCAAAAAGGTGTGGGTTAAAGGACTGTATGAGCTGGTGGATACAGCAGGGCTGTGCAGCAGAGCATTTCCCTAGACTGGAGGCGGCAGCACAGGAGCGACCCGGAGCACGGCACTGATGCCCAGAGTCCCATGTGCCACAGCAAGGGCAGGAGGCACCACAGCTGTGCTTCATCTACTTTTGACTCCCATCACCAACTCCATGTAGTAATTCCAGGGTAAGCCAGAGGTTTCAATTGCATTTATCAGGAAATCAGTCACAGCAGCCCCGTTAGCACAAAACGAGCGCTGGGGACCCACGTGCTGGGGAACGTGGAGCTCAGCTTGTGGTGTTTAATGAGGGACCTGGCCATCAATGCTGGGGGGATCAGGGTGATTCCAGTCCCACTGCGCTGGGAAGCTCTGGCAGGGGATGAGCAGGGGAGAAGATGCACATCGACAGGCCTCACTCCTTTCCCTCCTAGCCCCAAGACACCCGCAGCAGGCTCAGTTGATGTGGGACCTGTTCTTGCAGGACTGGCTGTGCCCCTGAGATGACTCCCCTCTAGCCTTTGGTACTTGCTTTTCTCCAGCCTGTCTGTCCCAGCTGTCAGCTCAGGGACTCAGAGCGAACCAGGGTTGGGGCTCAGGGCAGGAGTTATGTGAGTGCTTGTGTCTAGTAAGCAGCTGGGAAGGATCTTTATAATAAGTGGAAGAAGTGGAAGCAAGGAAGGAATGCCTGCTGAGCAGGGGGAGTTTTTCTTACCAGAAAGGATATGCATATGATTCATTTAAAAAAAAAAAAAAAAAAAAGGAACAGTTAGTTCTGACTGTATGGACCCTGCTCTAACCCACGCAGAGCGGGGCAGCAGGGATGCGACGCCCCAAGATGTCCCTCTGCCACCACCAGACCACAGAGTGCTCCGAGGAGCCCTGCAGCTCCTGGGTTACCTTACAGCAGCCAACAGCTCCTCTGTGAGGCGTAAGCTGGCCCTTCTCCACCTTCCTCCGTGGGGTGATTTGCAGGGTACAACCTGCTCGCTGCGTTGGAGCACTGCCAGCAGCTCTCTTGCCGCTCGTATTCTGCGTTGTTGATGACCACAGCAAGATGCAAGCAATACCCTTGGCTGTGCCGCAGCAGGAGCGGCGAGCCACCTTCCCAGCCCCGCGCCCAGCCTGAGCCTGCTTCTCCGCCCAACTTGCGCTTCTCCTCCTCGGCTGTCCCAGGCTCTCAGATGGATGCCCAGCACCAGCTCCCAGCTGCAGGCAGCTCTCGTCTGCTTTCCCCCTGCTCCAAGCGTTACGGGAGGTCAGAGCTCCTCGCCTTGTTTCCTCCTGCTTGTTCTCAAGTGCCAGGCTCCTATGGGTCCTGCAATCCCCTTGTTAATATTCCAGGCGTGAGAGCGTTCAGCATCTCTCCAACAGAGAGGTTAAAAAGTACAAATATAATTATGGTGATAATGCTCCTGTGCAGTCAGCTGGAATGGCAGGGGAGGAGGCAGCTGGAGAGGGCTTTGCCATCAGCCTCCACTCTGCCCTGACTTCCTCCGACCAGGTATTTTTCTTCTCTGCTTGGGGCAATGCATCCTCGATACCAAGATCCCAGGCCACAGGGAGGCTGAGGGCTTCAACTTACTAATTTTGGGAGACAAAGCTCATGAGCACATTTGTTCCCCTGTGCTCTGTGCCACCTCCTGTCCCCCCTCCATCGCTCACAGGTCCTTCAGGTGCAACAGAACTGGGTGCTGGCTTGAAAGCATCCACCCTTGTGTTTGCCTTGGTCTTCATGCTAACAATATTCATTTAATAAAGCCAAGGCCTCGTGTATTCCCTGGCAAGCTTGACCTAAATTTGGCAGCAAGGTTTATTCTGCAGCTTGCACTGTAGCAGATGGGAGAGTCTGCAGCAGCTGGAGGAAAAAAAACAAACCTTGAAAGGGGGAAGCTTGGATTGAATTAAATCTGAATCAAATCACAGCCATCTCCTCTGCGTTTCTTTAATTGGATGTTCAAATTCAGTTTATTGTTCCCAGCTCCATGATTCTTTTTGTTTCCGGTGTGCTGCAGGATTTGCGACCTCAAACGGCTGTGATTGTTGCGCAGGGAAATTTTGACTGCTGTGGTTGCTAGAAATTGGGCAAGGGCTGTGGGCTAATTTGGGTGATGGTTTTTTATGTTTCAGAGTTAGCCCTGAGCAGAAGGTTCCCATCTCTGGGAGGCTTCTTCTCTCATCACCTGTGGAAGATATTCACTGGGCTGATTTCTTTTGTGTTATTACAGTGACACTTTGGCATAAAGAGCATAAAGAGGTGGCTTGAGCAAACTCTGTTCTTGGGGAACAACAAAATAGCCAGAGCTTGATAATGAGAAGCTTAACAGGTGTCATGCACGTTCCTCTAACATCTGTAACCTCAGGAAGGTTAGAGCAATGATATGGTTAATCCTGCATGTTTGGCCAACTCTTAACTTTGTTAGTCAGCTCCCTGGAGGAGGAACAAAGCTGCTCACGTATTTACAGCTCTAAGCCATTGGCTATGCTCCAGAAAACAGAGAAGGAGAAGGATCCTCACAAGCTTTGCTTGTGCTCATTCAGGCACATCCCCTGAAGGAATTAATGCTCAGCAGATGCCACCTGAAACATGCAGAGAAAGGGAAATGCCACTTTTCCCTGGAGAGTAACAACGGGTACGCTGCTGGCTTTAGGTGTGGGCAAGAGTCAATGCTGGGACCTTCTGGTACTGCCTTGTGCTCCTGGGCAAGCTCAGGCTCTGGCACCCTCCTCAGCAAGGTCTAAGGCTCACCTCTACCGTGTGCCCAAGCAGGCAGCTCAGCAGTGTTGTGAGAGACTGGGAACGGAGCTGGATGGAGGAGGATGAGGAGGACAGCTGGTCTCGTATTGCCTGATCAGAGCTTTACCCCAGCCTTGGCGTAGGTATCTCATCACCACCCTGTTTCAACCCCCCTGCTCAGCCTTTGGGAAATGCCTCTTCCCCAATGGAGAGACTGCCCTGGCTCCACCAGCTCTGCCTCACCGCACCACCATGCCCCCTGCGACCAGCACTCACACACTGTTAGCTGAAGAAACCCAAAGCCATGAATCCCCATTAGGCAGCTCCCAGCTCTGCTGCCCAGCGCCTCACACCAACCAAACACTGAAGAGCTGAGCCCCACCACCCGACGAGCGCCCAGGACCTGCTGCCTCAGGCTGCTGGGACACCCCCCTTAGGCACACATTGGGGGGATCTGCACCTCCAGCTGCCCCAAGGATGGCTCCAAACATCCTCCCCTCTTCCTGGGCATTGCTCAGGGTGCTTTGGGAAAAGGGATTTTTTTCATTTTATTCACATCACCCGGGGGGGGGGAGGGAAATGCAGCTCTTCTGCTCTCCTCTAAGCCCAAGTGAGTTAGCCTCCCTACCTCCAGTTATTCCCCCCACGGGGCAGGGGATAACGCCCTGCTCCTCACAGGGACCTGGATGGGCCCTACAGAGGCTTTGGACAGCCTGGGGCACCTGGGGGAGCCAGGCGGGGGGCTTTGGACACTGCCCACTTGGCTACCAAGGCAGGGGGACATCCCTGCCACACCAGATCCACCTCTTGCCTGAGAAGCCAACTTCAGCCCAGCTGCAGAGAATGAAGCCAGAGCAAAGCAAAAGTCGAGACACCCTTTGGTTTCTCCACCTGACCCAGCCTTCAAAACTCAATTTGAAGGTGGCATTAGGGAAGTAAGATATCGTTTATCAGGAGTGACAGATCCAATCTATAAATTAACATGCTCAGCCTGGGAGTCAGGAGGCAGAGATATCTATCAATTCCTCCCCAGCAGGCTGACACAGGCACACAAATTTGGCCAATTCCCCAGAGCAGCATCCAGCTTCCAGCGGGTCTGAGGACCCAGAAGGGCTGGGGAGGGCAGAGCCAGCAACAGGGAAATTATATGGAAGAGCCCTTGAGAAGAACTGAGCTCCTGCCTCCACCCCACCCTGTCCTCTGTGACACGGGGACAAGAGGGCCCCCAACAAAATGGGGCTCACGTCTCAGTCCAAAGGCATAGTATGATGTTAAACGCACCGCCAAGGCATTCAGTATAGGATGAGCTGCAAAACGGCTGCAGTCCATTAGGGAAAAGCTGGCTATTTTAAGATAGATCTACATAGTTCGCCTCCACTCTCCGAAAAGAAAGGATAAACCATGGAAATATTATTTGTTTTTTACGTAGGACCTACACAAACATAACTTTACATATACATAAACTACTCTCTCTGCGCTTAGTAAATCTGGGGTCTTACGGTCGCTCACCTCCAGCCCTGGGAGGTGGCGGGTGACTTTTAGTGATGCCTGGCGTGACTCCGCTGTAAAGGACAAGCAAACGAGGACATTCGCAACCCTGTCACGAGGCACTTGTCTCGCTGAATCCCTTTTCTACATAAAACCAGAGAGGCTGGGCCAAATGGTGGAAACGGGTTCGATCAGGACCCACGGCACAGACTCATTCCCACCCCAGGTAGCTGGGTGTCTGCCTCAGCTGCTCCCCACGGGGAGGAATGGCCGAGGGGACCTGTCCCTCCAAGGGATGCAGCAAGGAAATGATCAGGGGGCTCAGATGGCGCAGCCAGGAAGCCTGTTAAAGGCCTCGTAAATAAGAGTCCATGTAGACAGCAGGTACTGCGGGGCTTTATAGGCCTATAAAACACCCTGAGCTGCCACTGAGGCTGGAAGGGATGGGTAGGGAATCTAATTTCACAGGATTTAAAGCAGGTGAGAGAGATATAAATGTGTGTTTTTAATAGTAATTAATGCTGCCATTCAGAAGCACTTAAGCGCTGGGTTCGGAGAGTTTCCAAGGGCTTGCCTCATAAATCACAGCCCGCTACCTGCCTGCCCTGCTCCTGGGGAGCCGGACTGCGGCTCCCTCGCCTGACCCGGCCACGGCAGCAGGGCCATTTCCAGCCCTATGTGGAGAGCAGCACCTCTGCATCTTGCTGCTCCCGATCCACGGCAAGCGGAACCATCCCCAGCCATCCCTCGTCTCTGCCATGGGCTGCCAGTTTTCAGCCTTCCTTCTTGAGACATCTCTGCTGTGCAGGCAGTCAGGTCCCAGCCATCTCCCTCTGCCTGGTGTGGGTGGGGAGCAGAGGCTGCTGCAGCCCACGGGGTTGAGGTGGGGAGTGGGGGCTGCATGGGAAACGTGCGGGAAGCGGGCAGTGTATATAGTCCATGCTGGTTTGTACGGTACCGTGATTTCCAAGCTGACACCAGCACCCTTGGCGTTTGATTTCATGCCGTTCCTGGACAGTGCCAGAGGCCAAGTGCTTAGCAGAGCGGCCCAGCTTGGGCAGCTGAAGATGCACCCCATGCTTCAGCATCCCCAGGCACCCCAGAAAGCAGTCGCAGAGCTCACAGGCTTTGCTGCGTGGCATGGACCCACTCCTGCCTCCACGGCTGCAAGCGGCAGGCGAAGCGGGACAGCGAGGCCAGGGCTCCCCTCCGCTCTAGCCCCAGTCCTGCCCCAGCCTCGCCCAGATCCCTCCACCTCTGCCCAGTCCTCCCCAGTCCGGCCCCAGGCTCGTCCCAGTCCTGCTCGGGAAGGCTCCAACCGTGTGCCAGCCCTGCCCTCTAGTGTCACTTGTGCCACAACCACACGTTGTGACAGCGCGTTCCCCCAGCACATCTGGTGCGGATGTTCAGCCTAAGGTGTGGCTCAGCATCTGACCCTGTGGCTCAGGGTCTAAGGTGTGGCTGTTCCAGGCAGAGCTGGACTTTCAGGCCAGGGGAGCAGGGCAGGGGAAGGATCCAGGCTCAGAGATCTGCCAGATGGTGATGCTGCTATTTGGGGGTGGAAGGAACTTGCTGCTGCCTTCACCTCTGGTCTCTGCCTGTGGTCAAAGCAGGTCCCCGCCATTTCCCCAGTCAAGGCAGGTGTTCTGAGGAAACCAGGAAAGAACAAGACAGCCATCAGAAACCTTCATTAACTATTTCTTATGCACTATTCTTCCACTTATGCGCAGTCGGGTTATCCGGGTTGGGGATTAAGCACGCCCCAGGCGCAGAGACAGTCTGAGATGTGTCTGAGCTTATTAGCTGATGGGCCACCTGCATTGCCTCCAGAAAGAGCTCGGGTCTGCAAAGCCCAGGGCCGCTTTGGTGTGGCACGGAGCCCATGCAGAGGTCCTGTTGGACCCCTTTGCCTCCACATTGAGCTGAGTCAGCATGACTGCTGCAGGGCCCTGGCACCGGATGTACAGAGGCTGAAGAGCCCAGGCAGTGCTGCTTTTGATCCAGTTACAGAGCTGGTTTGGATCCAGCTGGGAGTTAGCCCCTTCTGGGCTGAGCTCCAGCAGACTCTGCACGAGTGCCCCGTGTCCTGGGGTCCAGGAAGGTGTCTGAGCTGGGTGCAGCTGGATCCAAGCGCTCTCCAGCTGGTGCCACCAAGCTGCTGCAGGACAGCACACGGGGCAGGCACCAAAGTATCTTTGCAGCAGCTGCCTGGGCCAACAAGGCTGGCACAGAACCACAGCTAGTAAATCCACGTAGACCAAATCTGTTCCCGTTTTGCAGCGACACCAGGCCGCCTCTTCACTGCATTCCCCAGGTGCTCCGTGTTTGTCCATGGTGTGACTGCAGAGACATCTATTATCCTGCACAACAGAGAGCTACAGCAGTGCTACCCTGCCACGGCCATTTCTCCTATGAACCAGGGAGAGTCTGGAAAGACGCTGTGTCATAACGGGAAATGCCAGTGCTAGAAATGGGTGTTTGGGGGGGGACAATACTAAGAGATTTGCTACTCTCTTACCCTGATTCATGTTTACTACCTGGCAGAGAAACCTGATCCGGCTGTTCTGACCTGATAAATCGGGCTTGGATTTTGCATTGGCCTCCTTTTCCTGTATTAATTATCAGCAAATATGAAATAACAGTACAACAGCTGAGACCTGTTGTTACCAGGCAGTATCTGCAGTTCCAGCTTGAAACCTTGAAGGCTCAAGCTAATTTTGCTGAGGTACGCAGCAAACCAGAGGAATCACCAGTAGGTCCACTTAAGCAGTGCTCTTGTCACAGGTGAACCCTCTGGGGTTGTTGGTCCTGCTTGAATGCCATTGTGGGCTCACACTGACTGGATACAGGCTGAGCACACACACACACACACACACACACACATGAATGTGTACCGATATATATACTCTAACATGTCTGTTTCTATATACAAGTGTACATGTGTTAATACATATATAAAGCTAGACTGATGCCTTGACTTGTTAGCCCCACACCTGATCAACATCTGTGCCAGGGATGCTTCTGCTAGCTGGAAGTCAGATCCCCATACACACAAGGAACAGTAAATCCTTAAACACAGTGGAATGACCTCCCTGCTGAGCTGGTTTCTCCCCATTTCCCATTCCAGGTAGTGGAATGAGCCCTATTTCTAATCCCAAAGGGGTCTTCCTGAAGATCGAGAAATACTCAAAACTGGTGGTGTTTTCTGCTGCTTTGTTTCCTATTCTGCATGACCTACAAAGGTCCTGTTCCCACACCAACATGCTGGTCAGTACATCCCGGTGTCTTGTGTGGCCAGAAAATGCAATTTATTCTATCTCACCACTGGGTTTGACCTACACCCAAGTCTATTACTATTTTATCAGCCAGGCTGGTGGTTAACAGCTGATTTGCTTGCCTTCAAGGAGGCCATGTAATCTGAGGGGCTCCCCTCAGAGCAGAGAGAGAGAGAAAGAGTGAGTGTGTGTGCGTGTATGTGTCTGTCTGTGTGTGTGTCTGTGTCTCTGCGTGTGTGTCTGTGTGTGTGTGTGACCTCGCAAGAGAGAGCCCTCGCAGGACATGGGCATGACGACACTACCGAGGCAGGCAGATTTTTCCAACACGAGGAACGCATCAAAGCTGCTTATTTTCCAGCCTCAGACCTCCACTAGTGATAACTGTTTATTTTGAAAGCACTCAGGAAACATGAAGCAGCACACTCCTCAGACAAAAATAATCCCGTGCTGGCTCTTCATGATATGTGCTATCGTGTTAACATACAACCAGGCAGCAGGGCAGGGAAATATCTAGGTCTTGTCCACATAAGGAAGCTATAGCATCATAAACATGCTCTGTACAGAAGCTAAATGTATGCATCTTTTCAAAAAACGAGGTTAAAAGGTAATTTCATCTGCCTGTAAGCGCTTGCGTGTAAAAAAATCAACAAAGCTGTAACAAGGTCCGGAGGCTGAAATCTTGAACAAGGCAACTTCAAGCGTGAAAAAGAGCGTACATTATTTAGTGGGAAATAATCGGCCACTGGAATAATGTTGCTAGTTTCCTACTGAATTCAGTATCCCTGGAAGTATTTTTAAATGAGCTTGATTTTTTTCCCTGAAAGATCAGCTTTAATTCAATTGGGAAGTAATTCAGGGAAGCCCAAGGCTGGTGGTGTGCAGGAGACCAGGCTACATTGTCACAAAGGCTCCAACTAGTATTAGAACCTGTTAATTATCACCTTTATTCTGAAATTTCTAAATCGTGTACTGCTTTAAACCACCTTTCCCCCAGAGCAGAGCATCCCTGTGAGGCAGGTCGGCAGGCAGGGCTACGGCTAACTCTGCCCGTCGGTTTTTGCACCTAGGCAAGCCTTTATTCAAAGCACTTGTCAGAACCATTCCCATGCTGTAGACAAGCTCTGCCAAGGGAGATTGACCAGCACAACTGTCACAGAACTCCCTGATTATTTGAGAATAAATCACTTTTATTTTGGAATACACTGTCAACACCGTGGAGTTATACTGGCAGAGCTGAGAGCACTATTCTGGTCTATTCCCCCATGCAGACGTGCCATACATGTGCGATAAGGCTGGAGAATAATCCCGCAGGAGAAGCAATGAACATTTTATTGATTGGGATATTTCAAACCTGTGCAGGACAAAGCAATCTTCTACACGCTGAATGAACGGACAAGATGGGATTGAGGGTTGGGTTTTTTCCATCTCTAATTTCTGTGTTTAGTTTAGAGAAGACGTTTTGAGCAACACTAGGACGTGGCAGAGGGGGAAGAAAAGGATGTATATCCGGCTCTGATTCTGCCTGAGGTGCTGTCACGCTTGCAATATTAGTGGCAGGTGAGGTCATTTTCTTGAAATTCAAGACAGATGTGTGATTCTGAAGCCACAGGTATGTGTAACTGGCCACAGGGTCCTCTGGAACCAACCCAGTGCCTCATACCCAGGCTGTTTGCTTTCTTTTTCTGTTTCTTACCCTACCAATGCCCTTTACGGGAGAAGCGCTGGGCTAGGCGCTGGAAGGAGGTGGATGGGAAGGGACGCAGGATAGGAAGCTTGCAATGGGTAAGTGCTGGCTGCACTTCTAGCAGCAGGAGCAAAGCACGGCTGAGCTAGAGGGGACCCGGGTCGGTCCGTCTGCAGCACATTGACAGCAGCTTTCCCTGCCTCAATGCCAGGCACTCTGCAGAGCCGCGATCTCTGCCGTTTCCACAGCAGGAGCTGCAGGCCTGCGTCCCCCTGCTCTCATGCCCCGTGTGCGCTCGGGCAAACAGCACGCACCACTGCGGCTCTCCCGGCTGCCTGCGCAGGCAGGCAGAGCGGGGAGGTCGGTGAGGCCAGGAGGCAAAGCTCGCTTGGGGTTGCAAGGGCTCTGCCAGGCTGAAAAGGCACCTGACAGCCCACCATGAGGCGTGGGGGCGAGAGCTGGTGCTCAGCACGGACCCAGAGCTCTCCGACACCCTGCAACGGGCGCTTGGCAGTCCAAACGCCCAGGCACCAACCTCCTCTGTCCAGAGGGAACGTGATTCCCACCAGCGCCCAGGCGCTGTTTACAAGGGAGGAAAGGTGACATCTTCTACTAAATTGACTGATGCAGCTGGGAAAAAAAAAAATCAAGTGCGGTTTCAGAGGTTTGAGAAAAGACATTATGCCTGAAACATTTTCCAGCTATATCAACTGGTCTAATGAAATACTTCTCTCCCCATAACCCCTGCCGTGCTCCTGTCCTTCACAACTGCAACAGCATGGCTGCTACGAGGGCAATTCACACCGCTGGCCTTGCCTCCGAAATCCCCCGAATTGTGGTCTCTTGCGAATTGCTGGGCCCCAGGACATTGCAGACCAGACATTTTGCAGCTGTCTCAGCCAGAAGAAGGAGTGGGGGATTGTACTGACCGTTGTTTGACACTGAACCCACCGCTGCCTCCCTCGCCACACGGAATCTAGGATTAATTTTAATCTATTTTGTCCTGTCCAGCAGTTTGAATTCACAACACGCTAGGGAGTTTGGTATTGAAAAGGACCCTTTGTTACAAAGCACCGCTGGGAGAAGGTGGGAGGTTTTGGCACGTGACTACGGGCGGATGGGTCATTCCTACCTGGAATGCTGATTTTGGAGGTGCGGGATAACGGTTTTAGCAGGAGCGTGCGTGCGTGCAGCCCACACGGATAGCCAGGCTGCCTGGGAAGCAGCTCATTCCTCCATCGCTTGCAACGTAGCAGGGCGGCGCGGAGCCCAGCGCAGGCTGCACATCCGTACCAGGGCAGCCCGTGGCTGTGTCGGCGGTGACACCCTCCTGACCAGATGTCCAACCTGGTGCCGCAGGGACAGCGGTAAGGCAGCCCACACCTCCCCGGGCTGCCCTCACGACCTGTTCGCAGGCCTCCACCTCACCCCGCCACCGCAGAGATGAGAACGTTCTCCCTAACGAGCGGGGACCCGCACGTCGCGGCGGGCTGTGGGGCAAATCCGCCTCGGAAACCCACCGAGCGTGCGGGACCCGCGTCCCTCCCGGACCCAAGGGACGCTGACGGGGGCCACGGGGCCGCTGCGTGCCCGAGACGGGGGGCTGCTGCCACCGGGTACCCCCGCCGCCCGGACAAACGAGGGAATGGGGAGACGCGCTAAATCGCCGCCGCTGTCCACTAACGGCCGCCGCTGCGCTCCCCGGGCCGGCGCGGGGCCGGGCCCTCCCCCGACATGGCGGCGCGGCCGGGGAGGCGCCGAGCGGCGCCCGCAGGGCCTGAATAAAGGGCGGCGGGCGGGGCCGCGGCGCTCCGGGAAGCGCGGGGCCGGCGGCGGCGGCGGGTGAGCGGGGCCGGCGGCGGGAGGAGGGCGGAGCGGGGCGGGGCCGGGCCGGCGGCCGGGGGCTGACCCGCGCCCGCCATGAGCAGGGCGCAGCTGACGCGGACCGGGATTCTGCGGATGGCGCTGGGCGGCGGCGCCGCCGACCCGCTGCTGCCGGCGGCGGAGGAGGGCGACGGGGGCCGGCGGGCGCCGTTCCTGCTGCGGGCTCTGCGCATCGCCGCGGTGGTCTGCCTCTACTGGTTCACCTCCATCGCCATGGTCTTCCTCAACAAGTACCTGCTGGACAGCCCCTCGCTGCGCCTCGACGCCCCGCTCTTCGTCACCTTTTTCCAGTGCGCCCTGACGGCCGCCCTCTGCCTGGGCCTCAGCCTGGGGGCGGCCTGCGGGCCCCCCTGCCCCGGCCTGCCTGCCCTCCGCCTCGACCCCAAGGTGTCCCGCAGCGTCCTGCCCCTCTCCATCGTCTTCATCGGTATGGTCACCTCCAACAACCTCTGCCTCAAGCACGTCGGTGTGGCCTTCTACAACGTGGGGCGCTCCCTCACCACCGTCTTCAACGTGCTGCTCTCCTACCTGCTCCTCAAGCAGACCACCTCCCTCTACGCCCTCCTGGCCTGCGGAGTCATCATAGGTGAGGGGGGGTGCGAGGGGGGCTGCGGCCGGGCCCGTAGCCTCAGAGAGCTGGCGGTGGGGTGCCTTCCCCTTGGGAAGCCGTCCCCACTGCTTGGCAGCTCCCTGGTCAGGTGGGGTGGCTCGGGGCTTGCATCTTCCTCTGCGCCCGTCAACCTGCTGTGCGTGCCTGGAACGCCTAGGTACCTTGTTAACAAGGGGAATTACTCATACTTGACCATTGCTTCCTTTTTCCTTTGAGCACTGACAGCTCTCTACTTGCTAATGAGGTTTAACTTGCCTTACCTTTTTTGTTTTTTCTCCCCACAAAGTCCATAGAACAGCAGGTGGCTTCCTCCCTGTTCTCAAGTGCTTGTTGATTATTAACCTTGGTAACAATAACAGTTCTTATGTCAGCACCGTTGGGACCATGCAGTGGAGCCAGCCCATTCAGACAGGCTGAATGCATGGGACGAAGGGTTAGCTGATGAAGCCAAGCGTAAAATGCCACCAGAAGATCTGGTTTGTGGTTAGGACATTGGGCAGGGCGTTGACTGGCTTAACGGGTGTTGCTTACAAGGCTTTCATTCCGAAGGCGTCCGTAGTACCAAAAGCTACCTTCCACTGGAGGGTCATTGAGATGCCAAGGGTTGTGAAACATTGACTTCAATCCGGAACCAGGTGGGCATGTGTTTAGCTTTGGTGCTTAGACGAGTAGATGGACTTGGATGGAAATGAGACGGGAGAATCTGCTCTCCATAGAAGAGGTGAACAGGAACTGAACTACTTTTTTCCATCCAAGTGATGCAAGCAATTGCCTTCAGCTAGTCTTGTGTTTGGATGTTGTCCAGGACTGTGGCATCTGCCAGCCTTGCAGGGTTTCTCTAAGACTCTGTCCCTGTGGCTCCGTCTACTTTTGTGGGAGTGTAGCCCGTATGCCTGTAGCAGCGTAGCTGAACATCCTCTGCGGCCTGATGCAAAACCCTTCCTGTCTGTGCATTGAACTCATTTGTATTTGGGCTTAAAGTGCATTGGGAGCTTTGCTGGCAACTTCCCAGGTGGCCTCCAACATGAAGCAGCTAATGGAGAGGTGGTGCATTGCTCCTTCAGTAGCTCGCTTCCCCTTTTATGTTTTGCTTATGAGCTGAATGGGGAGAGGTCTTTCTCTCTGCCCTGGAGACGCAAAGCCTGTAGCTCCTGTTTCAGTGGCAGCTAAACAGTATGTTACCTGTCCAAGAAGTTTAATCTGGTGAAGATACTGCACTCAGTTTCTGCCTTGTGATCTTTTTTTGATCAAGCTTCTTAATATTACATCCAGGTGTTTAGTATCTTTCCATCTTCTTTTCTGACCTATCTTTCCCTGCCTGCTAACAGTGCAGCAAAGCCTGTGAGGCCTTTTTTTTTTTTTTAACCTTGAAGAATATTTTTTGCTACCTGTGTGTCAGTTTACTGCCCTTTCAATTAAAAGAAAAAAAAGTCATCTTCTGAAAATAACCTATACATGAAGAGTTGCTTTAACTTTAGTTCATGGGTCTTTGGAATAATAGTTTCTAAACTTGTGCTGCCTGCTCAGTGTGGGAATCAGTCCTCTGAGGTTGAATGATAGCACAGTAAATCACCTGCACTCCCAAAATAAATCTTTCCAGGACACTAGTTATGACACTTTGTGGATTCACTTAATAGAAAGGGGAAGCCCTTAAGCCTGTCTCTGCTTGTGGTTGTGGGTGCTTATTGTAAAGTAGCTGATGAATTGCTGACTGTATGTTTTGAGTCCTTCAGCAGTTATTCAAATGATGTCTGATTTGTTTGGTTGCAGGTGGCTTCTGGCTGGGTGTTGACCAGGAAGGAGCAGAGGGCACTCTGTCGTGGACAGGTATATTCTTTGGGATCTTAGCAAGCCTCTGTGTCTCGCTCAATGCCATCTACACCAAGAAGGTGCTGCCTGTGGTGGATGGTAGCATCTGGCGCCTGACCTTCTACAACAACGTCAACGCTTGTGTCCTGTTCTTCCCCCTCATGATGCTGCTGGGCGAGTTCCGCACCCTCTACCACTTCGACAAGCTGGGGAGCCCCAGTTTTTGGGGCATGATGATCCTGGGGGGAGTGTTTGGCTTTGCCATTGGTTATGTGACCGGACTTCAGATTAAGTTCACTAGCCCACTCACCCACAACGTGTCTGGGACAGCCAAGGCCTGTGCCCAGACAGTGCTGGCTGTTGTCTACTTTGAGGAGACAAAGAGCTTCTTGTGGTGGACGAGTAACTTGATGGTTCTGGGAGGCTCCTTCGCGTACACATGGGTGAAAGGGCTGGAGATGAGAAAGGTGCAAGAGGATCCTACTATCAAAAGCAGCGAAAGAAATGAGACTGGTGTGTAGGTGGCTCCTGCACCTCTGTTTCTGTGCCTGGAGCGTTCACCTTTGGTGCTCCTTTCCTCCTGGGGAGAAGAAGAGCAAGGAGCAGGAAGAAACTCCCTTGCAAAGTGTATGGGGAACTGTGCCAGGAACCAGAGCCAAAGACCAGACTGGATCGTGTTTTATCCACGGGATCTCGCCCTGTATCGGAGTTGGGAAGAGCATGTGTTGTAGAGAGCAATCAGTTTTTTGTGATTGTTTTTTTAAAATGGATGTTGCTGTTGACCTAATCTGGGCACTTTGCATCTTGGGTGGGATGGGGTGGGCTCACACCAGACAAAGACCAGGATGGGAGCTTTGTGTAGTTGAAGATCTAGAATTATCTGAATGAACGCAGTCTGAAGTTACAAAATCCTGCACCTCCATGTAAGGGAGAGACAGGTAGCCAGATTGTTGGGGACAGAGTCCAGTAAACTGTTCTGCTGTGAAAGGATTGGCAACAGCTGTTCTTCCTGTTGCCCCATTCGATGCAAAGGGTGGGAAATTCCCTCCTTTCTGGCTCTACAAGCTGAAGCAGCAGCAGTGCCTCCAGATCTCCCTTCCAAAGAGTCAGTACCACATCCTGCTGAGGTCTCTTCTGTGTTTCTCTGCACCTCGTTTCTTAGTTCAGGAAATCATGCTAAGAATCAGGAATGAAACTTCTCATTCTCTCTGCACCACGTCCCATGACGGAGGGCACGCTTTCTCAAGTGGCCTTTTTTGGGGAGGAGCGAGCTTGCCCTCTGCCTCAGCGACAAGCAGGAGGGAAAAAGTTACTCTGAAGCCCTTGCTCCTGTAGAGTGGAGATCCCCATTTTGTGGGGTTCAGAACACTTGTCCTTTTTACCCTCTGTGTAGGGGGCAGGTTTGTGTCTGAAAATGGGGTTGTTACTAACTAGGCTTGTTTCGGCAGACTGGTTCCTTACCTACTCAGGTGTTTGCAGTTTGTCTTTTGGCTTGTTCCTTTTAAACAACCCCCCCCATGGCCAGCTCAGTGAAGCCTTCACCCCCTGAAAAATCCTAGTTTTGCCCAGCTGCATCAATCCCTTTACTAGAAACTTGCTGCTGAACAAAATTTCTGCCCATGCACCCCAACCCCCAGACACATCTGGTCTCATGCAAGTGCCACCTGAGGTTGCTCTGCAGCTGTGATTTCTGACCCCAGGGGCCAGCAGCAAGATGCTGTGGTGCTGCACCACCTCCCTAAACCCCCGGCCCCGTTACGTGTGAAGGGTTGTCTGAGCAGGGGTGCTGGGTGGTTGGGGTGACTGCTTCGTACCCTGCCCCGTGGATCCTACATGGCACGCTATGCCCCGTTGCGCGATGTCTGGCCGCTCCTACAGAAGGATGCCCTATTTCTGCCCGGAATATGTTCCCACCTGCTTTTGGGGGGGCTCCTGCTCCAGGTGTCATCACCGCGGGAATCTTCTGGGTGCAGGCTGCCATTGGGGGGGTCCCTGAAATTTTATTTTTTTCTTTTTTTAAAGGGAGGTGGCTTTTTTAACGTGGTGCGCGCTGACGTGTAACGGCCAAGCCTGCTGAATAAAGTCGAGGGTGGCTCTCTGTGTCTGATGAGGTGTCGGCGCGACGTTTGCAGCGCGGGTCGCCATTTGGGCGGGGGACACGACGCGGACGACAACCCCCGGGCGGCCGCTAGGGGGCGGCAAAGCGCCTTTAGAGCACCGCCCGCCCCGCCGCGCTGATTGGCTGCCGCCGCGGGCGCGGCGGCAGCCAATCAGCGCGGTGGGGCGGGGGCGGGAGCCGTGAGCGGGCGGTGAGGCGGCAGTCGGCGGCGGCGATGGCGGCGGCCGCAGCGGGCCCGGCCCCGGCCCTTAGCTGCTCGGTGCATTGGTTCCGCCGCGGGCTGCGCCTTCACGACAACCCGGCGCTGCAGGAAGCTCTGCGGGACGCCGCGTCACTCCGCTGCGTCTATATCCTGGACCCCTGGTTCGCCGCCTCCTCCGCTGTGGGCATCAACCGCTGGCGGTGAGTGGGCTGAGGAGGGGCTGGGGGGGGCGGACTCCCGCGGCAGCCGGGGCGCTTGTGGGGTACCGGGTGTTGCACCTCCCTGTCCTGTCCGTGCAGGAGAGGGGCTGCCTTGCCCGGTTGGCCTCGCCGCGGTGGTGCTTGGCCGTGTGGGTGGGTGTCTGCAACTTTATGTAATGTCATTAGGCTTCCCCCTTGGCAGCCGGGCCGGCGTGCGGGAGCGGCGGCCGATGGACGCGCTTCGCTTTAGGGCACGCTTCCCCCCGAATTCAGAGGCGGGTGCGAAGAGTCCTCAGGGCTGCGCGGCTGCTCCACGCCTTCCCTCTGCCCCGCCGAGCCTGCGTAGGCGTGTGCGCACAACCGCCGTCCTCCAGTCCCTCCGCTCCGTACGGAAATGCGCTTTGCCTGCTGCTGGGGAGGCAGGGATGGAGCTGCTGGGGCTTTTCCCCTCGCTGCAAATGGGAAAACGTGTGGGGCGAGTCACGTCTGTGCGGAGAGCCAGACCTTACGTACCAGTAGCCATTAACATTACATAATGCTGTTGTGTCAGGTCTCAGCTGCATAAACGTTTGGAAACCCAATCCAGGTAGGGATTCTCCTCCACAAGACTCCCCCGCATGCAGGCGAAGCAGATTTCCCCCTGCCCTCACACTGTGCCATCAGGGTAGCGGACAGGACAGCCACGGGGCCGAAATCCTTTAAGCACTCTGTGAAATGTCACGTGGCTGTGCGTTAGGGAGACTGGAGTTGCAACTGATTGCCTCTCTGATGATTAACCTCATCTTAGAGGTGGGTGATTTCTAAGCATTTCTAGAACCCACATCAGAGGGTGGCTTAAAAATCGAAGATGTGCAGAAATGACTGCAGTGTAGATGTTCAAATTACAGAGAATTGTGGATTCTGTTACAGCTTAACATTCTAGGAGCCTGAAGTGATCTTTTGCTAGACCGGGCAGGCAGCAGCAGACAGAAATGTCTTTCACATGCTGCTGTTGTTGCTAACTGTCCTCATTCAGAGGAACCAAAGCATTGCCTCAAAAAGATTAATTCCTGATCTGTTTAATCTTTGTTTGTTTTCACCAACATTGCAGAGAGTGGAAAGCAGGCAGTGGCTTTATTTACGTTGTAGTCATGGATATATGAGCAGGTGAAGTTTTTAAAAATAATGTTTTCTTGGAGGTATGTACCTACAGCAAATGTCAGAAATTAGCACCGCTGGCTGTTAGGCAGAAATGGTTTAGCAAGTTTCTTGTGTTTACTGGAGTTCCCTTGGTTCCCATTGGGAGCCTTGGCTTTGTTTTACTATTTTTTAAATGCAATTACTTGTATTCAGAGTTCTGTGCTCCAGAGTTTGTGTTTTACCTAGCTCCTAGAAATTTATCATGTTGAGAATCCCTATGTGTAAACCATATAGGAATAACCTTTGTCTAATTTTTAGAACACCTTGGAAAGCTGATATTCCTCTCTAAGAGATGGAAAGTGGGCTGGAGGTAGAGGAGTGGTTTGTTTAGGTTACCTGGATGTGGTTCTGGGTCTTCTGTACCGTGATGCTGGGCCTTTCTTTCCACGAACCCCGAGTCCCATTCTCCGTCGGGAAATGCAAAAGGAGCTTGTTCTGTTTCAAAGCTTACAATGCACATTATGGGCAGCACAGCTGAGAGAGGAAGCACCCAGTTTGCAGGGCAGTTGCAGCTTAGCTTTCCTGTTAGCTGTGTGTGGTCTCAAGGGAGCTGATGCAGATACTCATGTCTTGTAGGTCACGCTGCTGAGTGGGCATGTGGGAATGAGGGGGAGGTAGAGGTTGGCAGGCTCGCTTACAAAGGGTTGCGAGTTTGCCAGCAGTGCCACGTGCTGTCGTGGAGATTACAGTTATAAAGCTGGTGTCTTTTGCAGAGTTAGAGAAAACAAAGTGAAGTTACAATGCAGATGGGGTGACGTGGCTGTGAAAGCAAAGATGATACATTTGATATTTTATAACATAGTGGGGGATCAGTAACACACACTGTTAAATGCAAAAAGCACTTAAATGGTTTTTTTACAGTTTTGGGGTGGGAGGGAATAGATGACTGTCTTGGCATACTTGCATCTGTGCTTCTTCATGGTGGAAGATAAATTGCAATTCTATTTGCAGCTATTCCAACTACAGAAAATTCTTGCCTTGGGAGATCTTGCTGGTGATGAGCTAGGAGTGTACACTTCTCTGCTGTGGCGTTGCCTGTTTGTAGCCAGAACTGTGAAACTTGCATGGTTCATGTAGTAATTCATTACTGTCATTGGAGTGGCGTATCGGCATCTTTCTACTTCATATGCAAAATCCCTCCTGCTGCAGAACCCATGAAAGAATATATCGTAGTGAATTACATGGTTTCTGCGTTTCTCCATGTCATAATGTGGACAGAGCAGCTGGCAGGGGTGTGCTGCCAGCTCTGAGAGATAATGTGGGAAGGGGGTTGTAGGAAGAAGAAAATCCTGGAAACCTCTTGCATCTGGACAAGCAGAACATGCATGCGAATGGCTGGGAGCTGCCATCTCGTAGCAGTTGGTAGAGAGACCAGGGATGAATACGAATTCTTGTTTTCCGTTTCCTGTCCTAACTTTCAGTTTGATTTTGGTGATGCAGGTTTGCTGGAGTTCTGTGCAAATTCTTCTCTTTAGTCTTTTAGCTGTAACTGGACTGACTGACACTAACTGCTGTTGTTTCTTCTCTGCAGATTTCTTCTCCAGTCTCTGGAAGATCTGGACAACAGCTTAAGGAAGCTCAACTCTCGCTTGTTTGTTGTGCGAGGGCAGCCAACAGATGTCTTCCCAAGACTCTTTAAGGTGAGAGACTACAGTAATGTTCTGGACCATAGTGAAGAACTGATGTCCCAGTGCTGTCCTTGTTTTCACTCAGTCATGATTTGCTAGTTGTTGGAGATCCCCTCAGCTTCTCTTCAGCAGTAACTAATTCTTCACTGTAACAAACTGTTCTCTTGAACCACTGTGCAGAAGGGCCAGCTTGGGATACACGCTTGAACTCAGACTTGCAAAGAAATTTAGTAGTATGTCACCAGGGTGCTTGAGCTTCTCTTTTTGAATGGTGGTCATTGCCTTTGTTTCTGTAAGTCATGTCTCACAGGGTTGCACTGTAAGACAGTGACTCCTCTGTGTTAAGAGCTTCTTCCCTTATCTTTCTGAAGCTTTTACTTGGGAAGACTGCTATGTCCATACACCTTTACAGACAACTGAAAAAGCATATTGATCTGTATGTGAATTGCAAATAGGGCTTTGTGTTAAAATTTCAAAATTCAGAAGCTTTTGTGTTAGCTGACCTTCCTCCTTCTATTTAAGGCTGCAGTTCAGTCAACTCAGCAGCAGAATGCAGCTTGGGTCTAAGCTTCCTGCTGATGTCCCGTTTAGGACGGTGGAATATGCAGTGACCTTGGTGGTCCATGATGGATTAGTGGGATATGTTTCTAAAGTGATATGTCAGTGCTGCAGATGGTGAGAGAGACGGGGCTGGCAAGAGCACCTGCTCGAATATCAGGGTTCCTCAAGCAGTGTCATTCTTCTCTGTCCTGCTCTAAGATTGTATTTCCCATTGTCTTTGAACCTTTTTGAAGGTGTCTTTGCTAGAGTGACAAAGCTAAAGGAAAAAAACATGGTTCACGATAGTCTGATGAGTTGGGTTTGTCGTGTGGACTGTCCCTTACATGTGGTTGACAGAACTAGTGTCCCCAAGCCTGCTATACACCAGCTGCTGAGAAGGAGAGGGAAACTTATATCTATACCCACCTGCTGTAAATTATGTGTATTTTCTGGATGAGGGCAGTACTGAGGAGGGGAATCGGACTGTACAAGTCAGAAGGGTCACTGATACTTAGTTTGGCTTCTGCATCTTAACACATGATGCAAACTCTGTGCTGCTTTTAGACTTTTCAGAGTCTGAGTTATTTTTATCTTTTGATATGCAAATAAGTTCTGGCTAGTAGTAGCCCATGCCCTCCTTATTTTAGTTCAGGGTATCCAAACATTTGGAGAAAAGTGCTCGCTTTGTTCAAAGAACAAAAAGTAGTTGGCGGACTCTGAGGTCTGGAGACATGGTGGTGGAATCAGCCAGACCTGCTTTTAGCTGCAGTCAATTTTGCCTGGGCAGTTGAGTTGATGAATATCTGAGATGTGCTGTAACAGAGCTGAAAAGAATGTAGGGGGTGGTGTGGGGGTGGTTTATGCTATGATATGGTAAATGTATGGCTTTCATGGGAGTTCAGACCTCTCCAGAGCTGCTGCACTGAACAGTGAATTAGCAGCAACTCATGCCTTGCTGTCAGCTGTTGTGGAGAGGAGAGCCGTGTCACATGTGGTAATGCAACACTTAGACCTAATATAATTTCTGCTCTTGCTGCCAGTAGCTGAGCTATGTTGTCAATAACAGTTGCTGCAAAGGCACTATAACACATGGATACTGTGAGGAGAAGTGTGCTTGTTAGCTCTGGGTTAACCTTAGCAGTTTTTTTGTCTCACTTCCTCTGAACAAACATCTGTAATTTTACCTCTTCTGAAAGACAAGTGTGTTGTTTGTTCACAGTCCCTTTGGTGGGGTTTTTTCCCCCCTACATTTTTTCTTTGCTATAGGCTAAATACAAACAGACAAGTCAGTCATGACTTTTCTTTTGTATATCTGCAGCAATTTATTGTCATACAGCTTACTGTTTTCTGGGTCATTGTAGTCTGCTTCCTGTGTGCTACTGTAGCACATAGAGTGGTGAGCTTCCCAAAACTGTAGGAAATACCTGAATTTGAAGTTTTGTATTCTTACCTAAAATCTCTGTTAACCTTAAATTGTTTTTTATTCTACTCCTGTCTTTCAAGGTGGTAGTGTATGTTTCTTCATGACCAAAGCCATCTTTTCCAAGACTTCCAGCTGATACTGTCTGTCATATAAAGAAAAAAAAAGTTTAAAATGAAGCTGTTAAAATCACATAGGAACAGTGGAGGTCCTGGACCATGTCTCCATCTGAGTTATGGATGCTGGCATGTTCTTGTTTTGAAAAAGGAATGGAGGACCTGTCTGAGATGTATATTAAGTGGTACATAACTGTTTTAGTTCTCAGTCATTCCTAATATTAATTTGAGGATTGAATCTGAAAGTTTAGAAAAGAGGACTTGTACAGTTGTTTTCTGCTTCGAAATTCCCTTCCCTGTCTTTGGCATTATTTCTTAATGGTCTTTAGTGATCTGATCACATCTGTTCTTTGTGCTTCGCTTGTGTTTCTGGTTCTGAGGTGGAAAAGACTGTCCTGTATATACAGAGGTGACTTAGACTGTCTCACTTAGAGGATGTGATTCATATCTTAGTTGTGTGAGGGGTTTTTTAAGTGTCTCTGTAGATTTCTGGCTGCGTTTGACTGAAGCGTTTGCTAAACAAATCTGTGGGTTGCTGCTCTGCTTGACGGATGTCTTGGGAGGGTCGCTGTGGAAACCGGTAAACCTCTTCTCATAGTATTGATTTTCTGAGGAAAACTAGGCCATAGTCTTTGAGAACAAACTGTGCTCTGGAAACGCCTGGAAGAGGCTGAGTGCTATTTCATAAGGCCTATTCCATGTAATCTCTGAGGGATCTATTAAAGGTGTGAAGATACAGAATAGGTGCGTGGCTTGACTAGGGGTAAAATAACTCCCCAAAGGCTTCAATTTAAACCTGAATTGAAGTGTCGTACTCTACTGTGCTGACCAGAAGGGTTCACTCAGTTGCCATCCTATGTCCTGCATTTCCCGCTACCCTTGTTTGGGTTGGTCATTGGTCCTGCATTATGTGATGGCTTCAGAGAGAGACTGGAAAAAATTTAGAGTGTGTTGGTTTTACTTAATGACAGTCTCCACATAAAAGTATGTTTTTGTGAGTGGAACTTGTTCTGAAAGAGTTCTCTGAAATACTTTCTCTGCAGATGCTGGAACAGGATGGTAGAGTCGTTTTGGACAGCACGTGCAACAAAACAAGATGGTATTAGGCTTGGTGACTGAGCTGTAACCTAAGAGCGTTAGTAGAGAAGAACTCGAACTTCCTCTTGCGCGTTTTAAACCTGACATTTAGGAATTTGCATAGCAGATGCAGCGTTTGCTAGAGCTGATAAAATTGTTGATTCTTTGGTTATCTAGACTGCAGACTGCTGTTCTTCACAGGAACCCTCTCTAAGCTTCCAGGACTTAGCACTGGCCAGGATTTCTGACATCCTCATTCGTAAATGTACTGGTTAGAAAGAGTCTTCTGTTTTGACAGCTGTGTGCATTGTGTTTCTTGCAGGAATGGGGAGTCACTCGTCTCACCTTTGAATACGACTCGGAGCCATTTGGTAAGGAGAGAGATGCCGCTATCATCAAACTGGCCAAGGAGGCTGGCGTGGAGGTGGTGATAGAGAACTCCCACACCCTCTATGACCTGGACAGGTACGGGGAGAGCAAGGGCAGAGGTGCTGCCTGGGCTAGGCTGGGATTGTCGCATCTGGGGAGACTTCAGTCTGCTCCATTACGTCGATAGCCTTCATCATGTGTGAGCCTAGAAGGTGTCAACAGGATTACTCTGCACGCTCACACTTTTGATTAGAGCACGTCAAAGTGCTGACAGTGACGTGAATGTACAGAAAGGTGAATGGTGTTGCCTCAAGCTTATAAAACTCTGTACTTGACAGTCATTTAAGTTGCTCAGTTGTCCCCTATTTATTGCTTTCCTTGAGCATGTCCTCACTGCGTGGACTGCTTTTTTTGCTTCATTGTAATAAAGATAGTTGAGCTTTTGTCTCAAACGGGTTATGAAGGCAGGGCTTTTAACTGATGGATGTGCCAGGACAGCTGGAAGAAGTAGAACAAGGTAGATGGGGGCAAACTTACCTTATTGTAAAACCTGAATGCCTTGTCTTTGTTGTGTATTTGCTACGGGGGAGCCTTGCCTTTATGTGGAGTTTTATATATTTACTTATTGCATAGTGTCCATATATGTATATGATTTGCTTAAACAGTGGAGACAATCTTTCAGCTACAACTCTAAGATATGCTTTACTTCAGCCATGTTTCAGTACTATTCTTAAAGGTTGCTTGCCTGCCTTCCTCGCGTTCCCCCCCATGACTTGTCCCAGTAGTGCTGAATGTAGATTTCCTCGTATAAATCTTTAGCATCCATAATTTCCTATGGGAAGGAGCTTTGCAGTTTAGCACATGCTGTGTGGAAATGTTTGTATTTGGAGTGAGGGGGTTTCTTCTTGAACCTGTGTCATGAGCACAGGCTGCTTTATAATTTTTGCATTAGAAGAGACTGTTGAGTGCTTATTACGTCCTCACCCCTTCAGTGTCAATGCCCCTCACATCCTTCCTCACATCCTAGTTTACTTAAGTTTTCAGGTGGAATCTGTTCTATATCTCTTCTAAGTTTTGTCACCTTTCTTTATACTTCTGGGTATTTCTAGAGATGGAGAGCAGTGGTGAAAACAGTAGCTGGTGTTCAGCATACAGGAGTGACATGGGTTTGTGTAGCACTATAGTGTTCCCTGTCTTCTAATAGTTGCTAGCATTCTTTTTGCTTTTTCTGAGTGCTGCTAAACACTAAACTGACGTCTCTGGGCTTCCTTGCAGAATAGTCGTAGCTATTTGAGAGGCTGCTACTATATAAGTAAGTTTAACATTGCATAGCTGTGCATGCAGAGAAACAACATGACCAACACTGCATTGCATCGGGTATTTTTGCCAGCTGGTCAGGTGGTGTACAGGGAAATTTTTAAGTTGCCTTTCATTCTTAGCTATCCCAGATAGCTTCTTGTGTTAGTAAATGTTATCATCATGCTCTCTTTTGTCCCTTCCAAGATATTTTATGAATAACATTGAGCAGCACAAGCCCTAGCTCAGCTCTGTGTAGGATTTCTCCTCCTGCTGGAAAAATGGATTCCTAGCCTATCCTGTATCTCAAAGAATTTTCTATCTGCAGGGATGTTTTGCTTTATCCCACTTTATCTTGGTTTCTTTAAAAATTTCAGTGAAGGATCTAGTCAGATGGCTGCTGACAAGCCAGGTAAAGTGTATCAGCTGCATCTCCCTCGCCTCAGGCTCAGATGTCACTAATAGAGTTTGAGGCACAATTTCCCTTTACCGAGGCCAGATTAACCCTCCAGCACATTGCATATACTCATGCATTCACTGATTCTATTAGTATTGTCTACCTGTCTGCTTAATGCGCATATCGGACTCTGTTCTGTCATCCCTCTGATGCCCTTGTAATGGTTTTTAAATCTGGAGTCATATTTGCTTTTTTTTTTTCTTATCATTATTCAGACAGTTTTAAGGCAAGTGTTACATGCAGCAGCTATTAGTTTGGGTATTTCTTGATGTCCTTTACAACTCTTGGGTGAATACTTGCTGGTCCTGGCAAGCTGTTGCTGTTCAAGCATAGCTTTGTTTTGTGGCATTCCTTCCTGACCACCCGGTCTGTGACATCGCCTGATATATTTCCTTAAAGACGTTCAGAGTGTCAACCTCCCTGAATACCTCCATACTGAATACACGTGCAAGAATAAATGCATGGTTTTTTGCTGTGGTGTTACAGTCTCTGCTTCTTGTATGACTTGATCATCTCTTAGCTCTGTAAATACCCTGGAGTGTCTGTAAACGGATTTTTTTTTTTTTTCTTCTTTCCACTGTTTATGCATTTTTTTTAAAAGATTTCTCAAACTTTCATTTGGGTTGGGAGGTGTGAGGAGGCTGCTTTTTTGGCTTTGGAGTTAACCTTGGTTTTTTTCTATCTTTATTTGGCCTTCATTTTTCTGAAAGATTTTGCCTTCTATTATCTTTGATGCTATTCTTTAATTATTTTTACTTTTGTGATCTTTCTGAAATCTTTTTTGATGGTTTGTGTGCATTTTTGGAATTTTTTTTTCCCCACTGTCATCTTCAAATCATATCTGTGTTGCTTGTCAGTGTTTTGCATCTAGCTTGTTCTTTTTGCTTAGCACAATTCCTTATTTTTGTGTATTTCTCTTCTTGAAATAAAAGCCATTCTGGTATTGTTGCTCCTGGAAGGGTGTTAAATTGATGCATGCCAAAGTCACAGTTAGAGCAGGCACGTGATCACTAACATTTTCAGCTATACCTTAACACTGCCTAAGACCAAATCATTAATTGCCTTTCTTTGTGGGTTCTTGATTAACTGTTAGATGGAGTAGTCATTCATGGCAACTAGAAAATTGTTTTTTGGCAGGCAGTGGGGTGTGACAGCTACCCGGTCTGTGTGGAGGCAGTTGAAGTCTCCAATTACTCTGACATTTCCTGGTTCTTGGCATCTCTGAGATTTCTCAGCAGATGGTAATACAGTTCTAATATTGTATTTCTTCTGGAGGCCTCTCTCAGGAGTACGTAGCCCTCCAGTCATGCTGCCTGGTCTTTTAACTCGTGGTGTGTGTTGTCCCTCTGCTCAGTCTACTGTTTTTTCTGCATAATTAGTAACCTGGTGGTGGTGTCCTACTTCTCATCTTTCTTTAATCAAGTTTCCAGCAAGATTGTCAGGCCTGGTTTTAAACAATTTAGGCTAATCTTTCACTTCTACATAAATGATTCCAGCAGTCCTTCTTTTGTCCCCTGCAGTGCATTCCCGGTACCACCACTGCCAGCTCCTTTTAAACGTTTACAAAGAGCCTGTTCAGTTAACTTGTGAGTCTGACCGGTTTTACCCAGCAGGAAGATTACAGTGTGCTCCTTGTTGGCACTGCCAGCGTAGCTGTGTGATGATCAGAGCGTGTTCCCCTTCCTCTCCCCCAAAACAAGGAGAGGGCTGTAGAAAATCAGCATCAGTGCTGGAAAATACTCCTCTAAGAAAACCTAGGAATTCTCCATCCAGATTAGTGATGTTCAGACTGTAGAAGTCAGACAGAAAAGATAATCTCTTGGAGATCAGCTTAGCCTGCTCAAAGTCTTTACTTCACAATTGTTTTGTCCCTTCCCTGGATCTGCCTGTTTTCTCCTCTTTAGCGTCTAAATCCTCTGTAGTCCGCTTGCTGACCATCAGCATTGCGGTGTCCTAATCCCAGACAAGTTTGGGTTGTTCAGGGGGAGTGGTTTTGGTCAGGAAACAACACTGTGAGCTCGTATGTTTGTAGCATGCATCAGGAGCAGCTTTTCCTCAAATATTCTAGCCTAAGGCTGGAATCATAGTTAAATGCATTTCAACAGGAGTTACGTACTAACTTAAAGGAACCAAGCACTGGGGAAGCAGGCATGCCTTGGTCGTTCTGCAATTCATAATTACACTGTGCCAGAAAAGTGTTTATTTCCTTCTAAGCTGAAGTCAAGCTGTCTGCCAGATCTTGTTACCCTCGTCTGCTTGCATGGTGTTGTGGTGTCAGGTGTCTTCCCCCTGCGCTGATACTTAGCCTGTCATCAAGTCACTTCATCTTTCATATGCTCGTGTGTGTGTGATTCTGTGGAAGTTGAATCGTTCGTCCTTCGTCCAGTGCCTGTTGTGTGGAGTATCTGTCGGTTATCTCTCCATCTCCTCTTTGAATCTGTAGAAATACCCCTTGTGTTATGTACACGAGCTCTCTGGAGGAAGGATTTAGACTGGAGCAGTTGCATAAGCTGGTGAGGCTGACTAAGTCTGCGTGAATTGATGGTGGGGTGCGTTGCGGAGCAGCCTGCTTGCCGGTGCTGGCAGCCGGCTCTTCCTCGCGCCAGGAAGCAGGGGAGAGCACGTTCGGTCCCTTGTCAAAATGGGGCCCTGTCACCTGCACGTGAGCTGAGGTGTCCAGGTTTGAGGCGAGCAGCTATCCCCTGCCCGGCAGCCATCCCACCGTGGAGCTGCGAGTCGGAAGCCGGCACCTCGGAGGGCGCGTGTCCAATGTCTGCAGACACTGCTGTCGCAGGTGACTGGCTGTGGGATACCTTATAATCCTCGCAGCGCTAGAGCTGTGCGTGGTCAGGTTTCAGTTGCCTGCTTGCTGGAGGTAAAGTGTGGCTGGGTGATGGTCGGAAAAACCCTCGTGACTTCTGGTGTCCAGGTACGACTGCCAGGCAGCGCTGGGCAGTGTATTGCGAGCCTGGTAGCACAGCCATTCGTAGGTGTCCCCACCAACGCCAGAAAGGTCGGGTTTTGTGTGGTGAATACAGCGATTCTGCTCTGCTTAGGGAAAACTAGGAGGATAGCTGCCACGTGTAGTCTGAGTTGCGCTGGGAGAGACGGGTGAAACGGGGATCCTAAATCCTGGGAAGGGTCCTCCCTTTTCCTGGCATCGGGGAAGCTCCTGTGAGGTGGTACTGCCTGGGTGAGAATCACAGAACGGTAGGGGTTGGAAGGGACCTCTGTGGGTCATCTGGTCCAACCCCCTGCCGAAGCAGGGTCACCTACAGCAGGCTGCGCAGGACCTCGTCCAGGCGGGTCTTGAATTATCTCCAGAGGAGACTCCACAGCCCCTCTGGGCAGAGAGGACGGCAGCGGGAAGGAAAGCACTGCTGCTTGGGGCGGGGATCTGGGGCGGGGCGGGGCTCGGCGGAGGGGCGGGGCCCGGCGGCGCACACGTGAGGGCGGGCAGGCGGGCGCGGCGCTGCTGCCGGCGACACGTGCGGCGGGGGCGGGGCGGCCGCCGGAACGCTCGGCTCTCGGCCCGGCCCGTTGCGCAAGCTGCCGGCGGGGGGGGGGGCGGGGCTGCTCTGCTTGGCGGGCGCGGCGTTATGTAACGCTGGCGGTCCCCGCGCTGCCTGCCGTGCTGTTAACCCCTTCCCCACCCTGCAGGAGAGGGGTCGGAAATGGCGGCCGTCACCCGAGGGGCTGCTCGGAGCTCTCCGTCCCGGGGAAGACGCGACTGCGTGGCCCCGGCAGGCCGCGGGTGCTTGGCCAGGGAGAGGCACGGGGAACCGCGGGTGTCCTTTCCGTAGCGCGGGACAGGTCCGGCCGTGACCCGAGGGCGTGGAGGAGGGTGGCGGTGTCTCTGATGGCGGGGGGAGGAGTGAGGCAAGGCGGGATGTGTCTCCTCGGGGGGGGGGGGTGGAGGAGGGGGCACTAATGGGCTGGGGAGGATGAAGGTCAGCATCAGGGCAGGATAGCGCAGGGTGTTGGGGGAGCAGATGCGGGGCCGGGATTTGCCGTCTCGGGGAGACAGAAAGGCAGTAATCAGATTGAGGGTTCATACGGGGGTCTAATGAGGAGCTCTGGGAGAGAGATGTGATGCTAAGCCTGATTCAGCTGCAGCTGGTGGTTTCTTTTTTCCCATGGAGATGAATTAGTATGTGGGGGGTTGTTTTCTGGTGTGTTTTGGGGGTTTGTTGGTTGGTTTGTTTTGAATATCCCTTCAAGGGATGTGTCAAGTGAAAGGGAGGTCTGTAAGGGTTTCTGTATCCAAAGTATAAGGCTGTCCGTAGCAGAGATAGCAGGATGCAGTTCGGCTGCTGTTTCCTTGTGTCTTATGTGGCAGCGAGGCTGCATTGCTTCACCTTGCTTGTTTTGTCTCCAGAATAATTGAGCTGAATGGTCACAAGCCACCCCTCACCTACAAACGCTTCCAGGCCATCATTAGCCGCATGGAGCTCCCAAAGAAGCCGGTGAGCACCGTAACAAGCCAACAGATGGAGAAGTGTAAAGTGGACATCCAGGAGAACCATGACGATGTGTATGGGGTGCCATCCCTGGAAGAGCTGGGTATGTGTTGAGAGTGAAGGAAAGGTTAACTGCTGGCTGAAACAGGATCTAATTAAACTGTTTCTAATGGCTGGCATGTGCCCAGGACAGCTCCGCTGTTCTCAACATAGAGCACAGAAGCAGCCTAATGTTTTCAGGAAGTGCTGGACCTCAGGAAAACAGACTGCTGTCCCTTGCACTACTGTCGATGCACAGCATCCCCTCAAGCATTGCTCTGAAATGCTCTGCATCTGTCCTCATGTTCTCCACAACACCGAGCGTGTAACCGCTGTATCAGTGTCTCATGCCCTCGCCAGCTGCTTTCTTCCTACTGCCATCTCAGACACGTTGTGTAACAGACCTGAAGAGGTAAACTGTACCAGGTCAGGTCATCTCATTCAGTTATTGTGAAGCGGCACCGATTTGGGAGCTTAGCAAGACAAAAGATACTACAGAAACTTCTTTCACTCATCCTGCTATGCCTTATGGTCCTGTATTTTTCTTGGAGAACAAGGATGAATAGAGAGCTGTAGCATGAGGAATGCTTGGCCTACATCAGGGAAGTGAATCTAAATGGAAGGGAAGAAAGGACTAATACAGAATACTGTCTGTATGTGTGCAACTGGAGGCTCCATACCAGCTTTATAGGAATAGCACCTCGTACCTTAAAGCACAGTTTCAGCAGCTGTGTAAAATCAGGGGGCTTCACAAAGGGAGTATCCCAAGGGGCTGCAGCCCTGGGTAGATCTGCTTCCTTTGTTGTCTGGCCTAATGTGAGACTGCCTGCAACCTTACACTGCTCTACTTGCTGCTGGGGGAGACTCCACTGTCACCCCAGAGCAGTGCAGGGAAACTGCATTATTGCTTCCCCTTTTGCATTGGCTCTTCAGCACTGATCCAGTACCTTCCCTAGCGCCAGCTTTCAGCAGAATAGGAGCCTCACCAGGAGCAGTCAGGCTTTCTAGTGAGCTGCTGGTGTTCTGGCAAGGTATTTTGTAAGGCAAAGCTGTGGAGCAGATACTGCTTTTCCAGCTGCTCTGGCCTTTGGAGCAGAGCCCTGTGGGTAGTGCTGACACGCAAGAGAGAGTGCTGTTATATCAGCAATGGGGAAAGTCCCCAGAAGGCTGCTGGAAGTATTGCAGGGAGAGGCCCTTCCAGTGCAGTGTCACGAACAGGCTCTCCCGTGTTCCTCATGCCTGCTGTAGAAGGACGAGGGCAGCAAGTAAGCCATATTAGGCAACTGCAGTATGTAGCATCTTGCTGTTATTAGTGCTTAATCCCATCTTTTCTCTAGGTATGGCTTTGAATCTTACAGAGTTCTTTCCTTCAGGCTTTCCTACGGATGGTCTTGCCCCTGCAGTTTGGCAAGGAGGGGAGACAGAAGCCTTGGCACGGCTGGATAAACACCTGGAACGAAAGGTAACCTCTGCTATTTAAGTGGCGATTCCTGCAGGCTGTGGCTCAAAATGAAGAATGTTGAGCACTGGCCATTGCTCTGTTTCCCTGCTCCACCTAGGAGTGGTTGCAGCATTCACCTCTGGGAGGAGTGTTTGGTATTGTTCGAGTACTCCTGTCATCTGGGGTTGTTTGTGGAGCAGGAAGCTCCTGGGCTTCCTCAGACCCAAAGAAGTAGAGCTGTATATTAATTATGCTGCCATTCGAAGCACATAGGATTCTTTTCCTTGTTTTTACCCCTCCATTTTCTTTTGAGGAGTGCAGACTTGGAAACTCTCCTGTAAGTTGCTCGGTCCCTGCTACATGCTGCACACCATCTCCTTTTGTCTTTGTCTGAGGTAATAGTGGGAGTACATGCCCAGAAGAGAATGTCTTCCCCTGGTACCTCGGCACATTAGTACATTGTCTCACTGGCTGTCATTCCTTTAGCCGATTGCTGAAACACCCGGATTTCTTCCATGGGACTTGTGTTCTGCGTTATACTGAATGAGGCAGAGGATTTCAAAGTAATGAAAGGTGACCGAGCTGCAGAGGCATGACTCAATTTTAAGCTGTTGGTATCATTTTAATGCTGGGTGGCTTGGTGGCAGTCGTAGAGATCAAAGTATAAATTCTTGTGCTGAAGGGGAAATAAACTGGGAACATAATACTCCACAGAAAGGTCTGAATTTCACCAAACTTCCTTGTTCAATGTGTGAAATGCAGTAGATGTACCTGAACATTAACAATGGCATTAGCATATGTCCCTAGGAGCTCGCAAGGTTATTAGTTCCTGCATGCAAAGCAAATTTAGTCCTTTTCTTGGCCAAAATGACTAAGTGGTTTAAATCCTGGAGCGAAACTTTTGCATTTGTTGAATGGGGTGTGGGGGTTGGGATTCCTCACTTTCGATCTTCTATTCACTTCCAACCACCGCTGGGAAAGAGACCTGAGTGGCCTTGCCACCTGCACAGAGATCTCCCCTTAGCAGCGTCCCACAAATCTGAGAGGTTTTTTTGCTCATTTCTCCTGAATGTGTCTAGGCATGGGTTGCAAACTACGAAAGACCAAGGATGAATGCGAATTCATTGCTGGCCAGCCCTACAGGACTCAGTCCCTACCTGCGTTTTGGCTGCTTGTCCTGCCGCTTGTTTTACTATCGTCTCTGGGAGCTGTATAAGAAGGTAAGACAAGATTCATCTGGAGAGCAGACTGGTTTTGAGCATAGCGCGATGCTGGTTCCCAGACAGTATGCCAGAACAGCTGCAAAAGTTACTGCTGCCTGCCTTGTGTTTGACTGTTGGGCTAAGCTTGTTGCTACTACTAAAGAGACTCTTGTGTGAGGAGCAGTGACTCTCCTATAAATAGCTGAGCAGACCTTAAATCTGGTACCTTGTTCTTCAGCCTGGACACCTGTGTCATGAGCCGTGTGGAGCTTTTTGCTGTTGGTTTTGCATCATTCAAGTCACTTGTCAGTGTACTGAGTGAGCTAAAAGCGGTGCTCTGACTTTACCGCCCGGGTTTCTGGTAAAGGATGATCTGGAACTGAGCTCCTTTATGGCAATTGTCAGTAACTGACTTGGGAATTGTGTATAAACACATGGGTGGCCTACAGCTCAGCTTAATGAAGCCATCTTTGCCCATGAACACCCTTGTTCCCTTCTCCACAGGTGAAGCGAAACAGCACGCCCCCCCTCTCTCTGTACGGACAGCTTCTGTGGCGGGAGTTTTTCTACACAGCAGCCACAAACAACCCGAAGTTTGATCGCATGGAGGGAAACCCCATCTGTATCCAGATCCCCTGGGACAGGAACCCTGAAGCCTTGGCAAAGTGGGCAGAGGGCAAGACAGGCTTCCCTTGGATCGATGCAATCATGACTCAGCTGAGGCAGGAAGGGTGGATCCACCATCTGGCCAGACACGCGGTGGCCTGCTTCCTGACCAGGGGCGACCTCTGGATCAGCTGGGAGTCGGGAGTCAGGGTGAGTCTGCCATTTTTGGAGGCTTGCAGGAGGCCATAAGGAAAACAGTCTCCCTGGCACTCGCTGCAAGGATGGTGCACACAGGTATGGCTTTTGCTTCACACGTAAAAATTGTGTGGAAGAGAGGATTTGCTAGCAGGCTCTTGGCCTGCCAACAGGTTTCTGCCTTCTGCTATGAAGCTATGACAGTATCAAGAGTCTCTAGTAACCATGACTAAATGTTAGTGGGACCCACTGGTACATATGGACTGTGATTCTGGGGACTTTTTTATTATTTTGTAAAAGTTCTTTCAGTCCATCTGTTTTCTTTACAAGTTCAATGTCACTTTATAACTGGACTTTTCTCCTCATTGTATAATCCATCACCGTGCCGGTCAGGGAGCGCTCCATGACTGTGAAATCTGAGTCTAGAGTCTCTCAAGGAAAGAGGTAAAAGACCGTCCTCTTGGGCCATCTGAAGGGACAGACAGCTTGAACCTATCTGGTGTACATACTGCCCTACGCAAAAAGTGGAGGCAAGGGCGTCTTGTCACAAAGCTGACAACACAGAGCATAGCTGAAAGTGCGTTGTAGGGTCAGATGCTAAAGGTGCAGCATCTGTGGATGGATGTGCGCGAGTTACTGCTGAAACCTGTCTGCCTCTCGGTGGCATTGTGCTCTGGGACCTTCAGAGGGGTTCTTGCTGCTTGCTCTGGTGCTTGTTCTTCTGTGCAGCATCTGCCTGCTTCCCACAGTTGGTGCTTTGCACTTGTTAACGCGTCCCAGGTTAGGATCAATACCCAAGGCTCGCTGCAGCACTAGGTGGTGATTCAGTCTATAGTTGCATGAGAGATAAGCCAGCACCTTATCAGCACGAGCAGACAGCGTCTCCCTATGTGAAAGCATCAGGAAGTGAGATGTATTGACCAGCCAGCTGCCTTCAGCCAGCAGATCGCCTCTTTGCTGCTGCTCGGGCTCCTAGGAGCCGTTTTCACGGCTCAGTGCCTGCCACTTGAAATAACGTCTTGGATCCTCCTGCCTGGGTAAGCTCTCACTGCCTTTGCCTCCAATTTCTGCAGGTATTTGACGAACTGTTGCTGGATGCAGATTTCAGCGTAAATGCGGGCAGCTGGATGTGGCTTTCGTGCAGTGCATTCTTCCAGCAGTTCTTCCACTGTTACTGCCCTGTGGGCTTCGGACGTCGCACAGACCCCAGTGGTGACTACGTTAAGTAAGTGATGTGACTGGAGCTTGCTTCTTGCTTGGTCTGTGAACCTAAATGGTTCAGTAGCTGACAGGTGCATGAGGCTTTCTGTGCGTTGTGGATGCTGCGTGGCTGCACTTGTAAGTGGTGTTTGTGCATCCTTTTACTTGTGTTGCAGGAGGTATCTGCCCAAACTGAAGGGGTTCCCCTCACGATATATATACGAACCATGGAATGCCCCGGAGTCTGTGCAGAAGGCAGCCAAGTGCATCATTGGGGTGGACTACCCCAAACCCATGGTGAACCACGCAGAGACCAGCCGACTGAACATCGAACGCATGAAGCAGATTTACCAGCAGCTGTCGCGCTACAGGGGGCTCTGTAAGTACAAACAGTTGTAAAAGACTTTGTCTTTAATAGGAGATGAAATGCTGGGAGGAGAGGTCGTGATTTAATATAGATAGCACATGTCTCTCTGGCTAGTCCTTGCAAGAGGAAGCAGTCCCTGCCAGATCTGCTCAGGTAAGAGTGGGGAGCTGGTGATGGCAAGGCACCATCCATATGCCCCCAGTGGTGCAGTCTTCACTTTGGAAAACTCGAGGCTGAGCATCCGAGATAAACAGGCTGCTGCTGGATCACAGTGTCTGTCTGTGGCTAGCGCTGGCTGAGCGCAGCTCTGGACTCATCCTGCTTTGGGATGTAGCTGTGCTGATTGGTGATCACTAAGGTGTTCCTGTGTGAAAGGCTTCTCGCACCTCAGGTGTTTTTTGTTTCTTAACTATGATCCTCTTGCCTTTCTCTAGGTTTACTGGCATCAGTCCCTTCATGTGTGGAAGATCTCAGTGGCCCAGTTGCAGACTCCGCTTCAGGGCAGGGCTGCAGCACCAGCACAGGTGAGTTGGAGCGATATGTGTGCTTCTGAGATAGTTTCATGTCCGCTTAAAGGCTACGGGCAGGAGAGAGAGATCCTTTTCTGATAAGAAGAGGGTGTGTAGCTAGGAAAACATAGATCACATTCACCTTCCTTTTAGGCTTTCTTCAGAAGTCCCCCGTGAGCCTTCGTTCCTAAAAGGGCTGAAGAATAGGAGTTTGTTGAAGTCAATCTTTTATTGCCTGTATGGGATCACATGCAGCCACTTAAGGGAAAAGTACAGATCTCTGTAGGGATCATCAGGTATAATGAAGTTGTCCTCTGTCAGAGGATACTTTTGTGTTTGTTCTGGGAGACTTAATTACTCTGCTTTTAACAAAGCTTTTTCACAAGTTTTCAAAGAGGCTGTGGCAGCGTCTGTGCTTGTGCACTGCGTATTCTTCTCTCTCCCAGCTCCGTAGCAGGTTAGGCTCGGGTGTACTTGTGAGGAGATCTGAAGGCAAGGGGAATGTTGCAATGACTCTTCTTCCTCTGCAGCGATGAGGCTGTCGCAAGCAGACCAGGCTTCTCCAAAGCGCAAACATGAGGGAGCAGAAGATTTGTGCGCTGAAGAACTGTACAAACGAGCCAAAGTGACAGGTCTCCCCGCTCCAGAGATCCCTGGCAAGAGTTTATGATTGTGAGTAGTCTCTAGCGTGATTTGGCCGAAACTACCTTATCCTGGCAGCTAGCAAGACTCGGTCTGATTTGCTTCCTCCTTTTTAATGAACAAAATGGACTTGCTTGTGGGGGGAAGTGGCTCCTAACTGTAATTCCATAACCCTGTAATTTGGCTGTGGCCTGCCCTGGTTGTTTTGGTGTTGCTTGACAAGCTGTTAACTCGGTTGTCCAGCAGAAAGCAGTACCCTGTTACCAGGACAATCCCAGATCACAGTTGTTGGGGGGGTTGGCTTAGTGAGGCTGCTTCTCCCACAGGGCGGGTTTGCAGGCAGGTTTGCAGATGTGCTCAGGGTACCGACTGAAGGAGGAGAGCAAGCAGGTCCAGTCGTCTGCCTGAAGTGCTCCAGATCCCAGGAGGGAAGGAGCTGGTCACATGTTCTGCCAACTTTGCAGTGTAAGGGGGAGGTCAAGGCAAATTCTCTCTTTTGCTTTCTCTTACAGCCAGCGGCAAACATCTTGCAAGTGAAGAGTGAGAGTGGTGAAGAGGTGACCAGAGGAGCAGGGACTGCTGCCACAGAGGGGCTGGAACTTGAAATGCGCAACAGAAAATCTGGGGTCTCATATAAACGTGTAATTCCAATAGCTGCCACAAAAGGGCACTGCATTACTTGTGCTTGGGAATACTTGGCTTTCTGGTCTCTGGAGAGCCAAATATGTCTCTTCTCAGCCATGCCCAAAATCTGCCCACATTTAAAGGGGCAAGAGCCTGCTATCAACTTGCTCACTCCCAGGTGTATCTTTCTTTTCTGACAATGGCTCCTTGCATGTGATTTGATGCGTTGATGCAGGGAGCAGCATCTGCGCATCTCAGAAATAGTAAACGTCCTTGCTCATCATTAGTACGAGCCAGTGAGGTGCGCTGATTAATTCAAATTATAGTAGGCATTGGGAAGGAAGCTGCTACAATGTCAGAAATAAGAGTACCCATCCTACAAGAGAACAGGAAAATCGCAGTATTTCTTTCGTTAGGCTAGACTGACGGCGATATAAATGCTTTCTGAGTAAATCAAGGTGGTACTCATGTGGGATGGAAACAAAATGAAGGACAGCTGTAGCAGGAGAACTGTCTGTACGCTTAAAAGGCACTTAAAACTTTCTGTGCAGAAGAGCCTCACTGCTGCAAGGTGAGCCATGGTGCCGTTGCCTGGAATGGGCCGCTTCAGAGCAGTTTGGCATCTTAGGGAGGGGGGGGGACTCTGAGAGGAGAAATTCTTCAGAGAATAAGATCATGCCTTGGCACGAGTAAAGCAGTCTCCCAGAAGCTTGCTGGCCCGAGTAATAAGGGAACTACACCTGGGCCCTGCACTCCACAGCATTTCCTTCCCTGAGTGAGAGCGCTCTGAAATGGAGTGGCCGGTGTGTGGTGTGTAGCCCGTGGAGTGTCTCACACTGACAGGGGATGTGTTACACGCCAGCTCCTTGAAGTGAGTCTTCCTCAGGCTCGGTCCGTTGTCCATTCTGTGTGGATGTTCGCTCTTTCCTGCGTTGGCATCTGCGTTTTGAGTTTCTGCGCAGTATATTGCTATAGCTCATACCCTGCACACTGCTCCTTCCTGCCATCTGCATTCACGCTGGTGCATTGTAGTCTAGCAGGACAACTGCAGAGCTTTCCTGGCTCTTAACCCTACATTCTTTGGCCTGCTCCTGTTGCGTGTCACTTCAGCACGGTGCTGGCAGAGCAGTGCTGCTTGCCTTCCCACCTGGGGGGGCAAGGGAGGGCAGTGCTGCAGAAGAGCCTCTCTCTTGGCCATTTTCAAGAGGGATTAGATCAAGCAGCTAATCCCGTGCAAGGGGCTGCTGTTGGCACTGTTTTCATTTGCTGTCCAAAACCTTTCATCCTGACACAGACAGTGCGGGGCTGCGTGTGAGCTTATGCAACTGACAGCTTGGGGAGCACAGTTACCGTCTCCCACCCTGGCTGGGATAATCAGATTCAGTTTTGGAGCCCATGTTTGAACCCAGAGCAGTGGGGCTGTGAATAGAAACTGACTCAAGTGTATCTGGCAAACCTGGAGTGGTTGAATTGGGTCTGTGAGTTAATTTAGCGAATAGCTGAATAAGCTTTTCTTCCCACTCACCTCCCTGGGGCATTGACCCTAGGTTCCTTGTCTCAAGGGAATCCATTCCTGCCCTTACTTTCTTCTAAGCTACCATTTGTAGAGTCTGCCTGGTGGATAACCCAGTGATCAACAGGTTTTGTCCCTTCAGTCTGACCCAGGCCTTACCCCCTCTGCCTTGAGGGTAGAAAGGTGTAAAGAAAAAGAAACATCCCCCTCCAATCTTCTGCTGCAGAGGGAAGAAAGTTGAAAGATATGCACTTTGTACACTTAGATTACAGAAATTGTGACTTCTGTCATTTGAGAGTTTCATGCTTAGGCAATGGTCTGTAAATATGACTTTTTTTTTTTTATAAATGTCTTTAACCCTCTCTTTGCTGTCATCCAAATTATTTCATGTGGTAAGTGGCATTTTGGGGAGTGGATCTGTGGGGGGGAGGAGCTGAGGGGAGAGGAGGTGAAGTCTTCTAAGTGATCTCTTAGAAGAGTTTATGGGTGAGGGGTAAATCACCTCTAAGACTTTGGTCAGTGCCTGTGATGTGGATGGTGGCACCTGGAAGAGCTGCAGTTCAGGTATTGGAACTGGGAAGGGCACAGGGACACACAAGTCTGGCGAAAGATAAGGGGGATAACTTCCTGCAAGAAACCTGCTCAGGAGGCTGGGGTTCATCCACTCGGATATCATTTCAACTGGGAAAAGATAAAGGTGGGTAAAACCGTGTGGCGAAGTGGAGCATGTTCAACTAAACTGAGGTGGGACGCTCAACAAGGCTGCACCTGCCTTACTTAGGGGTTTTTGTCACGAGCTCTTCCAAAGTTGTGCGTGCTAACAGCCTTACTGTGTTCGAAAAGGCTGGAGTGGTTGGTGGGAAAGGAAAAAACCATCAATAACTGTTAGTGAAGATATACCATCTTTGTTTCGGGAAGAAGAGGAGCATTGCTGGAGGCTGAGATAACTAAGGAAGCATCATGAAATGGGTGCCAGTTTGGGGATTTCCATTTCCTGGGATAACAAGTGTTTTCTGTGGGTGAGGTGGCAATGTCTGCCCTGGTGCAGGCATAGGGTGAGCTCTCTGCCTGGGAAGGGAGAGGGGTTTGGTTTCTATGCTGTGAGAGTGGTGGCGTTCAGGCTGTTCCCCAGGGTAGTGTGGAGGCGGCTTTTGGCTGAGGGTGGGCACTGAGGCAGAGGAGCCATGAGGCTGCAGAGCTGTGGACAATGGGAGCGTTGTTCAGCGTGGGTCTCCTGCCAGCGACTGAGCCTGTGCTCTTGCAGTTCAGCTGAGTCATGAACCAATACTGAATACACCATGACTGAGCAGTCTAGTGACTAGCCAGGGGACAGCTGGAGTCAAGTTCTGCTAGTAAGACTTCCGTAAGCATGAGTAGCCATGCAGTTTCGCATTCAGGTTTGGCAACGGGGCTGATGTAGAACAGCAGTGCTGGAGCCTTGGCCTCAGCTGAGCGTGTTCAGATAGCACGGGTCCAAACACCAGCCGAGCAATTAGTACAAAGTATCCAGGCAAAGCCAAGACACAATTTTAAAACACTTTGTGTGAATAAGCATTTAAAATTTGGAGCTTAATTTGCTGGGCAAGTTTGAGATGCAAAAGGCAGTTTTTGAAGATTGAAATTCGGGTGTTTCAGAGAGGTGCTGGAGATAAAAGGGCATGTCTGGGCTACGAGGAGACAACACACATGGTGCGTTGGGGAACTGGGTGAAGGTGCGGTCAAGGATCATGCTGTCGCTGAGTTAACAGAATCACAGAATGTTCGGGGTTGGAAGGGACCTCTGTGGGTCATCTAGTCCAACCCTCCTGCCGAAGCAGGGTCACCTACAGCAGGCTGCACAGGACCCCGTCCAGGCGGGTCTTGAATATCTTCAGAGAAGGAGACTCCACAACCTCCCTGGGCAGCCTGTGCCAGTGCTCCGTCACCCTCAGAGGGAAGAAATTCTTCCTCATGTTCAGACAGAACTTCCTGTGCTTCAGTTTGTGCCCATTGCCCCTTGTCCTGTTGCTGGGCACCACTGAAAAGAGTTTGGCCCCATCCTCCTGACACCCACCCTTAAGATACTTGTAGGCATTTACAAGGTCCCCTCGCAGCCTTCTCTTCTTCAGGCTAAACAAGCCCAGCTCCCTCAGCCTCTCCTCATAGTTCTGTTGTCTCCGGTAAGGATCTCATGGGCTCAAGGAAGTAACACTTCAGTACTTGAAGTGGTTCACAAGTGACAAAAACCTTTTGAAAACTGCAGCCTCTGCCTTAGAAGATGAAGAGCCAGGATGACAGCAACCTCAGTCTGGCTTTCTCTACCCAGAGTGTAATAATGTAAATTAAACCTGGAGAGGCTGGGTTTGAGGCTCCTTCTCTGTGCTGGCTAGAATGTCCATTCTCCCTCTCAAAGGGATGGCAGTGATGTGGCTATGGATGGAAAGTGGCTGGCCTTGGGTTTCTAGTAGAGAGTGATTGCCTGCTCCCTGCGCTGGTGGTTGGGGAAACCCCAGCCTGGCCTCAGGGAGAGAAGCAGGAAAACCTCTCAGCACAGAATCCTTCCTCAGGTTTAACGTAAGGCTAAAAACAGTTGCTCTGAAGTGAACCTGATGGTCAGTTGGACAATTTGAAAGACACAAAAAGACAGCAGATGCCTTGTGAGGAGAGACACTGGCTAGGACAGAAGTGTGGTCTCTTTTTTGCAGGACATGTACATGGGAGTATGTGGGCTCTACCATGCATATAAGGAGATAGATGTGACTGGCAGTAGTGCAGCTGGAAAGGCCAAAGTGAGTCTCCAGCCTGGCTGGGATGAAGGGCCTGATAACCAGATGAGGGGAGCTCTTGGTGCTTGGCTTCCCAGCACAAGGCAGGATGTGCTGGTGATGATCTGGCTGCCAGAGGAGAAGGCCAAGCCACAGCCACACTGCAGAGGAATCATGTTCGATAGCTGAGGTTTATGGCTTGAGGTGGAGCTGTGTCAGACCTTCCCTGTGAAGTCCCTGAAGGAATGCTGGTGAGTCTCTTGGGTCCTCCATGTGAGTTCAGTCTGTGTATCCAACCTGGGAAGGGGACACCCAGCCCCCTCTTGGGAGGCTGTCCCGAGGGTACCTGTGCGTGGTGACCCTGTGGGTGTGCACTTGTTTTCACGCTGCACCACAAGTAACATCTCTTTGGAGTTGTCTGGCAGGAGCTCAAGACTCCCAAGAGAGAGCAGGGCTGTGGGCCTTGGAGGGCTCTGCTTGCTCTTCTCTGGAGGAGCAGCTGATGTCCTGGGTCTTGGCCAAGGACTAATACCATCGCCTCAATGACAGTCAGCTCCGTGGTTTGAGAAAGGCTGAGGGGACCTGCTGTATCTTTAAAGCTTGAACTGCTAGAGAAGTGCCACCTACCCCACCCAGGCCTGTCACAGTGACTGAGAGCATGGTGGGCGTGCGGGGAATACGAAAAGTTCTTCCATTCAGGTACAGAAGTGGCCTGAAAATACTGATGTCCGCTTCTGTGCACAGCACAGCCTGCGCGGTTTTATGAGAGAGCCTGCAAAGTGGGGGGAGGAGAGAAACCTGCTGCTGGGGCTGGCAGGGAAGGGTGGCAGCGAAGCACCTTCACCTGAGATCAGATGCTCCCTGGGACGCAGCTGGATGCGAGAGGGGGTCTGCCCGTTCCGGGGAGAGACCTGCAACCTCGAGATGCATTTTCCCCCCCTCATGCCTGTGGAACATGCGTATAAGCCGCTTTTTTAATTCCCCTGGCTGCGCTTGGGACCTTCGCTGGGGCCGGGCTTTGGGCTGGGGCTGCCAGACCTGTTGCCATCTGCGCTGCGACCCTCCCCTGGGTGGGACAGCGCAGCCCGGCTGTGGCTGCTCCTGCTGCCTCCAGACGTGCCCCCCCCCCCCGCGGAGGAGACCCTTGGGAGTGACCCTGTGTGCCCAGCCCCTCTGCCTGCCCAGCCCCGGGCAGGAGACCCCGGCCACCCCCCGCACCGGGGGTCCTGGGGCCGCTGCCTCCACCTGCGGCCGCATCTGTCCTGCAGCTGCCGAGGGGGGCCGCGGGATGGAGCCCCCGGGCTGCGCCCCCTGGTGTGTGCCCCCCCCTCCCCGGCAGCAGGTATGGCCCTCCCCGCCGGCACCGACAGCATCCCCCTCCCTCTATCCCTCCTTCCCTGCCTCCCTCCCTCCCGCCCGCCCTCCGCCTGCATGGAGAGAGCCACGGAATGGCGGAGCGAGAGAAAGGAGCCGCATCCCCGCCCGCCTCCTCCCCCTTCCTGGGGCTGCACCTCGCCTCGCCCCCCAATTTCAGGTACGGGCCGCTTCACAGCCCCCTCCCCCCCCGCCGGTATCAACGCGGGGTTGCCCCTACCCCGGCCAGCGCTCCCCATCTGCTGCAGCCGCCCCGCCTCGTCCAGCGCTTCTGCATCCCTGCGACCCCCGCCCCACGCATCCCTCCGGCCCCCCACCCCTCACCCATCCCTGCGGCCCCCCGACCCCAGGCACCGCTGAACCCGCACCCTACGCATCACTCCAGCCCCCCCCATCACTGCTGCAGCCCGCCCACCCCATATGTTGCTTCAGCCCCCCCCCCCCCCCCCCCCCCCCAAGCCCATACACCATCCCAGCTCCCGTCAACCCGCTGCTTGGCTCCATGTCCCCCTCCAGACCCCCAGGCCTCCTTACCTGTCTCATCTCCTCTTCAAACACCTCTTCCTCACGGAAAAAAAAAAGCTTCATCTCCTTCCCCACCCCTAGGAAAGCTGTTTTCTAGCCCTTTCCTAGAAATCCCCGGTGCTCCCGCTTCCTTCCCACCCCTGCGAAACAGGAACCCCGAGTGGGACGGCAGGAGGGTGCCAGGAGTGATCCTCTCGGCGATACCCAGCGCCTTCATTGATTTGGGAGGCGGGGGGCTGGCTCTCCTCCGAAACCCAGGGAGGCTGGGCACAGGGACTTCCGATGGCACGGAATGGCCAGGCCAGGGGTGGCCGGAGGTGCTGACCTGCGGGGGCCTGGGGCTTCGGAGCCTCCGGTACCTCCCGAGGGCAGCTCTGGGACAGGGATTCGCTGGGTGGGCAGGGGAGCTCTGCCACTGCCCGTGGGGGCCGTGCCCGTTGCCGTTCGCTTGCCATCCAGGGGAGGCTTGCTGCTTCTGGCCGCCGTGCCGTCGTCAGCCACTGATCTCCGCTTGCCTCTGGCACCCAGGGGTGCTGCGGGGGAGCTGGCTGAGGAGCGGGGATCAGCGCCGCCTGCTTTGTGTGATAAAATTTTGGGGAGGCAGAGGAGGGGCTGGTCCGCGCTTGGGGCCACGGCTGAGCTCGTGCCTGCCTCTGGCAGGGCCCAGCCCCTGAGGCTCGGCGGTCTGCGAGGGAGCTGGCAGGCGCAGTCGAGCGGTGGTGGTCTTCAGGCAGTTCACCCCCGAGGGGCTCCTCTGCTCCCGCAGCCGCTTTGCCGGTGGCTCCGGGGCTTCGGCAGCCGCCTCCTATTGCAGCACCGCCTGCGAGAGCTGCTGGGAGCTGCTGCAACATGGCTGGGTAAGCCCTGCGAATCGAGCGATCCGATGCTGCCTCTGGAAACGTCCACCGTGGAGAAGGGGCTTGGCCACCAAGCCAGGGCCGGAGTCTGAGCTGCCAAGCTGCTCCGGGCCCGTGAGAGGGTCGGGCTCGCCACCCGATGCTGTCCCAGATGCAGTGGCTGTCCCCTGGGCACCCTCCTGCTCCCCAGCAAACAGCAATGCCCCGAGAGGGAGGAGGAGGTGCTGCTGCTCACTGCGCCTCAGGTCTTCGGAAAGGGAGCTTGGTGCCCTGGCAGCCTGCCCTGGGGAAGAGTTGGCATCCGTGGGGGTGGCCATGCAGACGGGTAGAGAGCGGAAGAGTTGGGGCAGGAGCATGAGATCTTCTTCAGGCACTGAGCTGGGGGTGTGAGGCGTGAAGTGAAAGGAGATGTCGGTGATGTCTCTGAGCCTGGGGCAGGGTCTGGCAGACCAGAGGTGATGTTTTGGTGGGGAGCAGCGTGTGAGGAGGGAGCCCTGCTCGTGAAACTTCTGTGAGCTGGGTTACGTGGCACAGCTTGGGGTGTGCCTGTCCCAGGCGCTGCGTCCCCACGGCAGGGGCTCAGCGAGGGGCCATTCCCTGAGGCCGAACTGGAGCCAGCGATGATGAGCATGGCTCAGGGTAAGGGATCAGCCTGCGCCGGGCGGCGAGGTCCTGAGCAAGCCCTCCCTCTGCCCCAGCTCGCTGCTTGCGGGACGAGGTGTTTCAGCTTTTCTGCCCTCTGGTACGTGCACCCGCGCTTCCAGCTCGCTGAGTGGCAATACAGCAGCCCAAGCGTTGGGTTATCGGGCGGCTTGAATCAAGAGAGGATTTGGTCCTGGCCAGGAAGAGGCCCCCTGGGCTGGGGTCTGAAGCTCTGAAGAGGCCCTGGATGGTGATCTGGCAGGTCCCCATTGCTGGTTGTGGTTTGGTGGTGTCTGAGAAGAGGTGGGAGGAGAAGGATAGTCAGGTGAGCCCTCCTTTAGCCAGGAGCACGTCCAGAGGCGGCTGGTCACCATGACAAGGGTGACAGCACTTGAGGAGCCAGCAATAAAAAAGTTCTCACCCAGGCTCCCCGTTGCCTTCAGCCTCCAGAAGCCCTGTTGGGGCTCCTTGGCACCTTTCCCTGCGACATCGTGTCGCAGCCCCTCACCCTGCCAAGAAGTTTTGCCAGTGCTTTGGGCTGAGTTTTCCTGTCAGGGGCTCTCTGGGGCCTCTCTGGGGCTGGGGATCCCTCTGCCCAGCAAAAGAGGGGCAGGGAGGTCTGGCACAACTTGGGTGCAGCTGGGTGCAGGGCACCACAGCGCTCACCCTGCCAGCTGCCTACCCTGCTGCCCCAAAGAGTGTGGCTGGGACCTGGCCATTTGGTGACTGATCTCCGCTATCTCCTTCTGGTTTTCTTCACAAAAGCAAAGAGCATGGACCTAGCTGCTGGGGCAGGCAGGCTCCTACGGAAGGAAACCCTTAGGGTGTTACTTGCGTGGGTCAGGAGAGAGGGGGAGCTACCCAGCTTCTTGGGGAGCCCTGTGGGAAATCACAGCCCTTTCCCGTACCGCTGCCAGTGCCTCAGGAGGGGAGGGGGTCTCCGGGGAAAGAGACCGCTCCATCTCCTTGGGAAGTTCAAAGAAGCACCCTCAGGCTGAGGCAAAAATCAATCCTAGCACTGTGCGTTGTTTTATGTGTCTGATGTGCTCATCTGGAGCCGTCGGAGAAGCCTATGTGGAGGCAATGAGCTGGGCGTCGGAGAGGGGCTGCCTGCCTTCCTGCGAGGGGAGACGAAAGGGCTGTCTGCTTCTGATGGAGAGAGAGGGAGGTGCCTGCTTCTTGGTTTAGATGAAAGAGTCTCTGTGGCTCTTGTGATGGAAGAAAAATCCCAGGGCCAGCCAGACGTAGGGTAGTACTATTTTTCCCGCTGATGCTGGTTACAGGACTTCCACACAGCAATGCCTGGGAGCCAAGTATCGGAGTGTGGGCCGGGCAGCCGGTCTTGTTGGAGCCCCCAGCTCCATGGTGCTGTGTTGCCCTGGCCAGGCCCCGGTGTAGGAAATCTTGCGCAGTGGCAGCGGGCTGGCAAGGCCGTGCTGCAAGTGCCCGTTTCCCTGGCAGGGGTTGGAGTCAAGGGAGCAGCCAGGCTTGATTTAGGACTGCGATCAAGCTGCTCCTGCTGCAGGCAGGGAATGGCTGCCTCCGCCGACGCACCCGCGTGTGCTCCCTCGCTCGCCATTCCCGGGTGTCCCGAGTTTACCAGTTCTTGTGCAGTCAGCAGGGCTGCCAGCCACCGGTGCCCCTCGGCGCGTCCCTCAGGGGAGCACCCGCAGTCTCTGCAGACGCGGGGCTCGCCCACCCCCGCAGCCGGGGGGCAACTTCCTGCCTACCTGTGGTGCCGTGGTGCCCGCCTGCACGCACCCATGCCCCCGCCGCTGCCGCTGGGGGGGAAGCTGGCCGAAATAGCCGTGAAGGTCCTGCTCAGACCTCAGCCGACAATGATGGAGTGGAGGGGAGTCAGAGCTGTTTCATTTTGCTGGTATTTTTAGCCCTTTTGAGAAGCAAGAGAGAAAGACAGAGGTGTTTCCAGCATAGAGAGGGGGGGATAACGGAGAGCCTTCCTTGTATCTCCTAGGAAGTCGTGAAGCATCCGTGTGAGAGAAGAGGGCGGGAGTAATACTGAGATGGAGATTTCTTTATTCATCGCATTAAGCGAGGAGGTTTGAGCCGACGAGGTGCCTCCAGGCAGAGCTGATAGGGAAGATGGAGCCTTGGATACCGTTATCGGGAACCTGAGAGACAATGAACACAGCGTCACGAGTGACATTCGCCGGTGGCATGGCAGTGGTGGGGGGAGAACCAGCAACAGGTTAGCTCAGCAGAGTGCTCCAGGCCACGCGGTGAGCCAGACTTCTGCGAACATTGCCCACTGTAACCCGGCCAGGGGCGAAGCCCGGTCCCGAGGAGCCGGCAGTGCCGGTCAGGGTGGTGAGAGATGTACCCATCACTCGCAGCCCCTGGGCTGGGGGGGCGAAGGAGAGCCCCTGGGGTGGGTGCTGGCCTCGGGGCAGGAGGGCAGTGCTGCAGAGCAGGGTGCATGCAGCTGGCGGGGAGGGGGATGCCCTGTCCCCATCTCGGGATGGGCGCCTCTTTCCCAGAGCTGCTTTGGCTCCATCCCGATGGGGCGAGGGGTGAACGGCTGCATGGGGGCTGAGGGTCTGTGGCACGCTGGAGGGCAGTGAGCGGCTCCGAGAGGCGTGGGGGTGATGAAGGATTATCCCTCAGCTCGGGGAACGCGGCCGGCCACGCCACCAGCCCGGCCGTGCTGGGAATGCTCCGGCCTTTGCGTCAGCGAGCTGGCCCCGCGCTGCCTGGCAAGAAGCCGGACAAATGTCTCCTGCAGGAAGGGGTCTCGTGGCCGTGGCAGGGCATAGCCCCTCGTCCCTGCCTTGGCCAGCCATGGTGCAAGGGCAGGAGGAGGAGGAGGAGGAGGCGAGGTGGCGTGGGCGGCCGTGCCAGGGTAAGCAGCTTCCCGTGCCCGCTGCGAGTGCTGGGGAGCGGGCGCTGGAGCGGGACCAGGAGCCGGGCTGGCTGGCTGGCAGGCGGAGGCAGTCAGCATCCCCGGCAGAGTGCAGGGACTTGGCACGGGCTCAGCTGGGGAGGTTACTTTTTTTTTATTATTTTTTTTCCCCTCCAGGACAGCTGATTCCATCTATTTTTAATGAGCTTCCCCAGGTTGCGCAGTGAGGAGACAGCAGCGCCGGCAGCCACAGACTGCGCCGGGGCAGGCAGAGGGGCAGTGGGCGCCTGGGGCTCAGCCGTCATCTCCCTCACTCCGCCTTGCCCCACACCTTGGGGTCTTTTTTGGGGTGGGAGCGTGTCCCCCAGGGAAGGGGGGTCCTCCTCAATGCATCTGCCCTTGAAAATGGAGTCGAGCACCGAGGAGGAGAGCTGGCTGGAAGATCAGTGGGAGAAATGGTAGGGGACCGGCCGGGCCTCGGGGTGGGGGGGTGTCCCACGGGTGGGCAGGGGGACGAGGGTCAGCCCCTCGCCCCTGGGCACATCACCCTTCTCCGCGAGCGACGGTCACAGGACAGGAGCAGACTCAGCACCCAGTGGAGCCCAAAGTTTTCCTGGCTGTGCAGGGAGCTGCATGGCAGCCGGGCGCCGGAGCGGCAAAGGCAGCCGGCTGCATCGTGCCACGCTCCATCACCTGCAGGCAGGGCCGGTGCTGGACACCTGCGCAGCGTGTCCCCATCCCCGAGAGCACGGGCAGGGCTGGCTGTCCCCATCCCAGAGCAATCCCCATCCCGGAGCTGGTGGCACTGCCCTGCACCCCAGCTTCTCCCACGGAGCTGACGAGCCCCTGCCAGCCCCTCGGCAGCCTTGTGCCTCTCGTCAGCACCCTGTGGCACCCGTTGTGCTCCCACGCCATGGCGGGCGAGGCCCTGAGCATTAGCAGCTGATGGCGTCCCACCCTGGCCACCCGCGTAACTGGAGAAGAAATCGATTTGTGCTTTGAAGGCTCATCATGAGCCTCCTGCTCCACGTTCCCTCCCTCCCGTGGGCAGCAGCAGGAGATGGGTGGCGGGGGGGGTCTGGACACCCCGCCCTGTGCTGAAGGCTGTGTCCCTGCCCCCCTGGTGCATCTCGCAGGGGCTGCCCCCATGGGTACAGCCATTCCTGGCCACCTTCACCCCAGGAACCCACCGCTGGCAGGGTCCTTGGAAACATGGAGGGGAGATGCTGCTTCCCCCATGGTCTTCTCCTGCTTCTTCCCCTCTCCGGGGGCCGGGACAAGGGAGGTGTTGCCCCACCATGGCACAGACTTGGTGCCACTGCAGGGTGGGGAGCCCCAAGTTGTGCGATGATGCTTAAAGCGAGGGTGGGAGCTCTGCAGGTCACAAAAACCCCTTCTCCTTCCCTCCCCAACAGTGAGGGCCAAGCTGGAGAGGGGTGCTGGGCTCGGCATGGTGCTTTCACTTGAGCATGTCCCAGCCCAACAAGCTGGGAGCAAGTGGAGCTGGCAGCATGCAAAGCGGCACCCACGGCCACTGCAGACAGAACTCGGGGGCTGAGTTAGTTGGCAGAGGACCTCTGGGCTGGGCTCTTTTATTTACCCCCGTGGTAATGAATAAGCGAGAGGAGCATTGCGGTACCACCACAGAGAAATGTTTTAATGAACAGAAGCCAAAGCACCTCGCTGTCCCCCCGGGGACGCAAGCAAGCATGCAAGGAGCCTGCTCTCAGCGGGTTGCCAGCCGCTAAAAGGAGATCTCAGTAAACTTCATGAAGAGGTGCAACAGGCCTGCAGGGCTGGTAGCCCTGAGGGACCCCTGCAGCCATGCAGGTGGGCTTGGCAGCACCAATGGCCACAGGGAAGCCCGCTGTCACCCCGGGGAGTGAATCTGGCACAACGGGACATCGCTGCCCTCTCTTACTGCAGGCAGCTGGGCTGGGACATCCGTCCCGGCTGCGGCTCGAGGGCTGGTCATGCCGTGGCCGGTGGGTTTGCGGTGCTTGCGTTGTCTGTGGGTCTTGATGTGGTCACCCACCCCAGCGGGTCCATCCTCCAGCTGTGCCCTGCCAGGGTCCCCAGCCTTTCACCTCCCTTGAGTCCTGGACTTCACCCCGCTGGGTGTCAGTGTCCAGCTGGGACAACCCCAGAGCGTCCCTGGGATGGTGGGAGCTGAACCTCCTGGGACAGGGCTGGCTGTGCTGTCTGTTCCATGCTCTCTCAGCCTGCACATCTCTGCTGCCTTCAGTCAGGCAGGGGCTGGTTAGGGACGTGCTCCTCCTGTCTCCCCACAGCCACGGACCATGCCAAGCCCAGCCATTTGGTGGGGACAGACCCATTCCCGCTGGAAGGAGCCCCCTTCCTTCCTGGTGTTCCTTCCCAGTAAAGACCAGGAGAGCCTCTCCCGGGACGGGCGGTGCTGCTCCCTGTCCGCTGGCAGCACGCCACCCTGCACCCTCCTGCCCGCCGTGGGTGACCACCCCTTCTCCCCTCCCACCAGGCTCACCCATGACATCAGCCTCGAGGAGTTTGAGGATGAAGACCTCTCCGAGATCACCGACGAGTGTGGAATCAGCCTGCACTGCAAGGAGAGCCTGGCCACCCGGGTAGGCACGATGGCGATGGGGACAGGGATGGGGATGGGGACGGGCAGAGCGTGCCGGTGGGGCTGGTGGGACCATCAGCTCCCGTGCGGGATGACCAGGTTGCCAGGCCAGCGATGCTTCCTCGAGGTGCCCATTGCCACGACCCCAATCACCTCCACTCGGCAGTGCCCTATCCTCACTGCGGCACAGCACAGACCCCTGCTGAGCCAGCCAAATCCAGGGGACTAAAAAGCATCTCAAAGCCTTTTGGTTCCCACTGTGCTGGAGGGGTTTGAGTTCGTTCCTCAGGGATGAGCCTAAGGGTTTGGGTGTGACTGGGAGTATGGCCCCCATTTGAGCGGGATGGCCAGCGAGCCTCTGGCACCCGATGACCATCCTCGGGAAGTAAGGACACATGGGAGGTGGCACCAAAGGTCCTGCACGGGCTGTGCCTCCTGCCCCATGGGCATCCCAGGACGTGGAGGTGCGGCTGGGCTGGCATGGTGAGAGCTCTCCTCTGCTCACCCGAGGCGTTCCTTCTGGCTTGCTAGCTGCCTGTAGCAAGAGCTGTCCTCAGGCGTGTGGGACGCGGGAGTCCTGGAGGCTGGTGAAACAGGGATGGAGGAGGTGGCTCTGACCCCAGCAGGCAGCAGGTGAAATGAAAATGGGAGCTGTGAAGCCTGTGCAGATGCTGCGGGCGGGTCTCCCATCCACCTTAAGCACCCTGGGGCATGCTGTGCAGACCCTGATGGGGTTTGCACCACTATTTGAACTGCCTGGGGAGGCCATGGGGGCAAAAATGTGGACAACTGAGAATTTGGACTGGATTTGGAAATATGCAGGGATTCTGCATTTTGCCAATGTGTTTCATGCTAAAGGGCTGCAAATGCTGGAGGAGCAAACAATGGTTTGAGAATCATTTCGTCCCTCAGGAGAAATATTTCCCCTGCAAAACTGATAGAGACCCAGCGAGGAGGCGAAAGGCAGAAGAATTTGTCGCAGATTTAAAATTAGAAAGTGAATTTGTGTTGTTGGGAATCCCTCGTTGCAGGCAGGAGGGTACAGACAGACCTCCTGCTGGCAGGTGAAGGTGTCCTGCCATGCTCCCTCTTCTAATTCAGGTGCTTCCCAGCAGAAATTTGGCTGCTCCCAGAGGTGGGCCTGCCGCTCCACGTCTCTGCTCCAACCACAGCCTCATCCCATTCCGGGATGTTATAGCCAGGGAGCGCCTGGGCTCATGGGCTGTGTGTGCCAAAGGAAGGACGGATAACGCTGGAGGCAAAACCAGCGGCAAACCCGGTGCTGGGTGTCGGTGAGGGCACGGCCACAGCGAGGGCAGGACCTCGGGAAGATCCTCCTGCCTGCAATAGGTGAGGCAGGCTGGGGCTGTGGGCGCATTGCTGGATGCTTCCCGTTAGCCATCCCAGTTCTCCGCTGCCAGTAGCACCACCGGGCTCTTAGGGCAGGAGTTTATTTTCTTTATGGAGTGACAACCGTTAGCTGAGGTTTGGCAGGAAGGGTAAGGGGCGGGGGGGGCTTGCAACACAACTGCCGCAGCCTTTCCTTGAGGGTGAGGACAAATGGACAGTTTTGCCCATTTAAAAGAGTTTACTGAGGGGTTTCTGCGTCCCTGCACTGCGATGCAAAGACCTGACCCTCGACAGAGGGTTTGCTTGGTCTCCAGCAGTGAGCCCTGTGCCTTCCCCAGGGGCTGCTCGGAGCTGCTTTGCACAAACGCCCGGCTGCGCTGAGAGGCTGCTGGGGTGGGAGAGGGGTGCGAGGCTGCCCCGGGAAGCAATGAGCTATTCATAAACACAGCAAAGGAGGAAGCCGACCACGCTCAGAAAAAATGCCTACTACAAATATGTCCAAGTGATTTATATATGGGACACAGAGGATTGCCTGAGGAGCAGAACTGGGAGCGGTGACAGCAATGGCGGAGAGAGCAGCTTTTCAATCCCCAACATCAAAGGCGAGAGCCAGGGAGCTTTCAAACCCTATTGCCGTCCAGAGCGAGCTCAGGGCGACGGGGTTGCAGGATCTGCGTGGCGGAAGCAGCCAGGCCCAGAGGGAGCGGCTTAGCTGGGTCTGCGTGCGGCGCGGGGGCCGGCAGATCAGTGATGACCCGTGGCCGGCATCAGCGAGCTAACTGCATCACGTGGGGACGGCTGGCTCGACAAGCCAGCCTGACACCGGGGCCGGAGGGGCCCCGCGCTGATGCCCTGCCCGCAGCCGGCTCCCGGTGCCGCAGAGCACTCATGGTGCGTAGGATGGAGGGTTGGTCCCGGCCACCGGTGAAAGCCCGGTGATGGAGCGAGGGATGCGGGGCGAGAGCGACCTGCTGGCTCTCCGGATCGCACCGGAGCAGAGGGCGATGGGGAAGGGGGAAACACAGGCGCTGGGGAGTGCGGTGAGACACGGGGCTGGGTGCATCCAGCCGCTCCGAGCTTCCCGACCCGGAGGCAAGCGAGAGATGGGCAGGCACAGTACCTGCCCCAGCGGTGAGCAGGAGGACACCGGGACAGAGCGAGGGAACAGACCCTGCTGGAGGGCCGGGAAGGTGGCTAGTGGATGGGGACAGCCGGTGACCTCAGTGAGGCAGGGGTCTGGGCAGAGCCGCTCGGCGGGCAGAAACACACGGTGGCAGGAACAGGAGGCCGTTGAGGAGGTCAGCACCCAAACAGAGGTGGGGCTTGGGGTTTTTTTTTAGTCCTGGAAAAACAAAGATGACTTCATCGTGGGCTATTTTAGCATCTTTCCAGAAATAGTGGCTTAGAGACACAGAAATGGCAAGGAGGCGTAGATTGATGTTTGTGCAAGAGGGAACTCTGTCCACCAATAAGCACTGCACCTCGTGGACGGGAGACTACGTACGAAGGATGAGGAATATTACCAAACATGGCTGAAAACCTCATAATTTCCACAAGAAGTCGCGGGCAAATGAAACCCGGGAGCAAAGCTAGGGGCGGGCTGAGGAGAGGGCTCAGCAGAGGAGCAGAGCTGCCTCAGGGCAGTTGAATGGCTGAGGAGGAGCAGGGGCTGCCGGGGCGAGGGATGCCACCCCCGCCTCGCAAATGGCAGCCGTCGGGTGCATGGAGAGGGACGGCTACAGCAGAAGCACCAGACCTTTGCTTCAGGTTTGGCCTCGGTTTGTGGCTTGGAAATCCAGGGTGACGATCCCTGGTTTCAGCAAGATGGATCCCATCAACAACCAGGCTGCAGTTGATAAAGGCTCCGTGCCTCATCTGTATTCCAGGAGCCGCAGAAAATGGTTAATGCAGGAATGAAAAAAATATGAAATACCCTTCCTGGAAATACCTGTGAGCTTGAGAACAGGTGCCCGAAGGAAAAAAGCCAACGTAGGGCTGTGCTGAGCCTTCGTGGTCTGCATGAAAAGGCCTGAATCAGCCATGAAGATACGGATATGTGGAGAAAAACAACAAACCACTTTGATTTTCCAGCATAATAAGCGTGCTGGAGATGCCAGGCTTCCTCTTGATGTTCACCATCACTGACCCGGCCAGCGGGACCCACTGCAAAGGGGGAAGCAGCGGCCGTGAGCCGGCCAGCCTGCTGTGGAGCCAGCTGCATGGGCTGGGAGCAGACGGTGCAGCAGCAAAGTGGCTGCTTGCTCCGGGCGGTGTTTTGAAGGCTGTCCCGTGAAGCTGCCTCTGTGATCCATTGCCAGCTGTGGCTGCGCTGGGCCGGGGACAGAGAAGCTTCTCCTGGCACTTTGAAGCTGGGAGCAAAGCGGTCACAGCCAGGCGGGAGGGAGAGGGGATGCAGTTGTCTCTCTGCTTGGCAAGTCCCACTTGCTTCCCCGTGCTCATAAACCACGCAGCCGGTTCCCCTGGCCAGACCGGCAGTCCAAGGGGTGCTCCCAGCACCTCCCAATTGCAGCAGGGCTCGTGCTGCTCCGGTCCCACGGAGCACAGCATCAGGACCGTCAGAGACCGGTTGCGGGACCCTGGGACTTCTTGCCGGTGGGACGGCACCATGCAGGTGGGGGTGTCAGCAGCAGGAGCACACCGGCGTCGCGGACGTCCCAGGGGCAGATCTGTAGTGGAGGAGTGAGCCTCCCCGTGACTGCATCAGCGTCCAGGTCTGCATCTTGTGTACATCCCGACGCGGGATTCAGGCGCTGGTGCTGCTCTCCCATGCTCCCTGTTCTCTCTCAGGCTGGGCTTAGGTCTCATGAACTTGTTCCTCGAGCTCTCCTGAGGCAGCCTGTTCTGGTGGGGCAGTGTCCGTCCAGTTAGAAAGGCTTCTCAACCTCTAGTCCCTGCCCTTGCTTCGCAGATCACCGCAGGTCCCGCGCAGATGCTGAGGTGTGCCGTGTGGTGTCAAAATCACTTTGTTGTGCTGCAGGCCCTTAGTAAGTACCTGCAGTGGCTGTGGTTTCCTCCTAGCTATTGAGCCTGGAGCGGTGCATCCCTCCTAGGGCGTGCTTCTCTTCAAAACAGGTACTGCTTTGCTTTTCTGCATCCTGCTGGGACTCTCCCTCCTCTGTGAGTTTTCTGAGGGATTGCTACAGCTACAGGATGACTGAGGCAGCACCTTTCGCAGTCTAGGTTGACCGTCACCAGCTGACTCAGATACACCTACCGTGGCTGGGGGTAATCTATGTAGCTGGCATTTCCCCCCAGTTCTTTTCCTGTGCCTTGGTTTGCTGATTAAAATCCATGTGACTTGCCACAGGCAACTGATGCCACAGAAACACAGATCTTGTTGCAAGCTGGCTAACATTAAAAACAAGGGAGTTAAATGTTTAACGCCTCAAGAGGACGGGTTTTGGTGGCAGTGCTCCTCCAGGTGCTCACCTGGTACCTGCCAGGATGGCAGCAGGGACACTGGGGCGAAATGGCCCCTCGAGAGGGTTCGTACTGTGCCCTCAGCAGGCAGAGCCCTGTCTCTGCTGGCTTTAATCTGACAGTTTAGGAGCTGGTGGCACCAAGAGCTCTTGGAGCGGCTGCCAGAGCTGCTCGAGGGGCATCCTCTGTGCAGCCGGAGACACGGGTAGCGTCAGCTGCAAAAAAAACGCCCTTCTCCACCTCTGCCCAGTGACGAGTTTTCCAGTCACCACAAACAGCTGAGAACACAGGGAATGCAGCTCGCCGATGCCAAGTGACAGCCGTTATTGCTGGCTGCGGCAACCCGTGCATGTGCACGCTCCGGCTACTGCAAGGACGGCGGCTTGGGAAGGGAGCCGCTGACCTTTAAACACCTGCAGCGGCACGGGGACATCGGCGTCCCTTCGCCCAGCAGCGCAGCCGCAAGGAGTGCGGTGGCTCAGTGCTGGGAACCAGCCTGGCTGGTACGACAGGCCATCTGCTCCTCACAGGGCTCATGGGCCACGGTGGCCACCCTGCCCCAAGGGTGGGGGGCATGAGGGGAAAGAGTGGGGCTGTCCCCTGCTGGAGCACAGCCACCAGCAGCGGGTGACTAGAGAGCTAGGCAAGGCTCCCAGCTTGTTGGGCATCCCTTCTGCATGGCTGCAGGTCCCGGTATGTGCAAATGCAGGGCGCATGAGAAGAGGCTTGTTGAAGATGAGGGGGCCGAGGCGGGTGTAACTGCTGTCCCCGGCTGCCTCATGGGGAGCCTGATGGGGAAGAAAGAGCCTGACTCCTCTCAGGGCTGTGCAGAGAAAATCTCAACCCCATACGGAGAGCAAGGCCTGAGGAGAGTCGTGCAGCACTGGCAACAGTGCCCGACGCAGCGATGGGTTCTCCATCCATGAGGATATTCACATGTAATGGGCAATGCCCCGAGTGTCCCGCTCTGGGCAGGGGTTGGACCAAACCTCCCACCAAAATCATTGCGTGCTTGTACACGTCCCAGTTGCCAGGACAGGAACCAAGAAAGTGCGCAATCTGCTTTGGGAGGAAGAGTCATAGCACAGCCCAGCTTGGAAGGGACCTTGAAAGATCACCTGGCCCAAACTTTCATGCGAAAGAGAGAGTGGAGAGTCCAGCAGAGGGCTACGAGGATAGTGAGGGGACAGGAGCATCTCTCCTACGAGGAGAGGCTGAGGGAGCTGGGCTTGTTTAGCCTGAAGAAGAGAAGGCTGAGAGGGGATCTTATAAATGCCTATGAATATCTTAAGGGTGGGTGTCAGGAAGATGGGGCCAAGCTCTTTTCAGTGGTGCCCAGCAACAGGACAAGGGGCAACGGGCACAAACTGAAGCACAGGAAGTTCCATCTGAACATGAGGAAGAACTTCTTCCCTCTGAGGGTGATGGAACACTGGAACAGGCTGCCCAGGGAGGTGGTGGAGTCTCCTTCTCTGGAGATATTCAAGACCGGCCTGGACAAGGTCCTGTGCAGCCTGCTGTAGGTGACCCTGCTTCGGCAGTGGGTTGGACTGGGTGACCCACAGAGGTCCCTTCCAACCCCTACCGTTCTGTTATTCTGTGATTCTGTGAAAGGGAGCCGAGGTGAGGTCATCCCGCACCCTGTCCAGCTGTGTCTCGAAAACCCCCAGCGACGGGGACTCCGCCAGGTCCCTGGGGAGGCTGCTCCGCTGAACGCTGGTTCCCGCTGTGCAAAAAATGACCTTGTGATGCCGAGATGCAGCCCGGGCGCGCATGTTTGTGTGCTGCGTGGTGAACGTGGCGGTTACGCGCGCCTACGGGGGGGGGGAGGGGGGGGGAGGGGGGGGGGGGGGGGGGAGGGGGGGGGGCGGCGGGGGTCCCGCCGCCCGGGGCAGGGAGCAGGGGCGGCGGGGAGGGGCGCGGGAATGCCACCTCTGCCCCTTTAAAAGGAAGAGGCCGCCGGGTGCCGACGCGGCTGCACCGGCGCCGGGCCCCGGCGGGAGGCGGGGAGCCCCCCCTTCCCCCTCCCCGCCCCGCCGGTGGCCTGATCGCGGCCGCTAATCCCGGCAGGGCCGCGTGAGCCGGGCGGCGGCGGGCGGCGGGGAGGCCGGGCGGCTGCAGGCCGAGATGCTCCAGCTCGACCTCATCGACGCGGCGGGGGACGGGCCGGCCGAGGAGCAGGCGGCCCCCGAGCCGCGGCAGAAGGAGCCCCCGGGCGGGGGGACCACCACCGATGTCTACAGGCCGAAGCGACCCACGACGCTCAACCTCTTCCCGCAGGTTCCTCGCAGCCAGGTGAGGGGCGGGGGGGTGCCAGGGGGCGAGGAGGAGGAGGAGGGATGCCCCCACCGCGGAGGGGTGGAGGGATGAAGGGATGGCGGGGAGAGGCTCCACTGCCCCTTCCCCGAGGGTCCTTGTCCTCCTTGCATCTCCACTGCCGAGACATGGCGGGGGACAACCGGGCGGGAAGGGACGTCGGCATGGCGGGAGCGAGCTGTGGCCCCAGCAAAGCCCGCGGGCCCTGAAGGGGCGAGGTGGGGGCAGAGAAGGGGTCCGGCGGGGATGGAGAGCAACAGACGCATGGACGAGGCGTTGCGGGACGGGGCACCGTGCCGCGGGGCTGGTGAGCCAGGGGCCAGCACCACTGGCCGGCAGCTGGCTGGGCTCCAGCCCCGGGGCAGGACGGTGACACCAGGTGCCCCGTGCCCAGCGGCCCGGGGGCACTCGGCGGCCTCCGCTCCCAGGCAGTGGCGCTCGGGGAAAGCGGCGTTAAGGTCAGCACCCCGTGCCAAATCTGAGATGGAACGGCAACGCCCAAAATGGTGGCCGGGAGGGTGAGGGGGTTTCTGTTGTCTCACCTGCGCTCAGGTTTTGCACGAGGTTTTGGACAGTTTCCCTCGAGACTGCCCGCCCCACGCAACCATGGGGTGGTTGTCTTCCCCGGGGCGGGCGGTGTTTCGGTGCCCGGCACGGTGACCCTCTGAGCCGCGGCCGGGGTCCCTTTGCCCCATCTCTCTGCAAACCTCATGCAAGATGCACGATGCGCGGGGCTATTTTTGCCACCCTCCAGCCGCGCCTTCTGCCAAGTAGGAGGATTTTTGTCACGGTGACGTTCAGCCGAGGAGCGTGGAGCGAGAGGCAGGTGTCCCCATGGGTGACAGATGGGGAGTAGTCGGAGCTGGGTGTCACCAGCCCAGCGCTGGCAGCTGATGCCAGCTCTCTGCCTGAGGCCACGGGTGGGAGGAGGAGGAGGAGGAGGAGGAAGGCACGGAGCCAGCATGGGCGCCTGTGGGGCAGCTGGCACCGGGGACAAAGGCAGCAGGGCTGGGGAGGCGTGGGAGCCCCACCGAGCATAATGGACAAGGGGACAGCGGCAGCCTCGTCCCACCCTGTGCGGGGACCCGGAGGAGCAAGTGGCACGTGGCAGCCGTGTCCAGCTGGAGGGATGGGGGACAACAGGGTCCCCCTTCCGGGCAGCCACTCCCAACCAGTGTCCAGGGGTGGCAGCGGGCCTGCGGAGAGGGGTTTTGGGAGGGAAGGGGGTGCATAGACAGAGGACTGGGGAGGTGGAGCTGATGGTCCTCTCGCAGGGGGATGCTGGAGGCTGTGGGACCAGAGGCATGGCCAGAGCTGAGGACGTGGGGAATGGGAGATGGGGGCTTTGCCACAGCTGGCAAGCCCGGAGAGCCCGGAGCCAGCAGGAGTGGGGGCACAGGGCTGGGGCACGGTGGGCCGGGGAGGGTGGCATCTAGCAAGAAGGAGGAGAAGTGCCGGAGGCAGGCTGGCTGTAAGGTGCTTGGGGTGCCTGTTCTGGATGCCTGGCTCTGGCCGAAGGCAGGCAGGTACCTCTGCCCGCATGTGGTGCCTCAAGGGGAGGACAGGGTGCAGGGGGGCATCCCATGGGGATCGGCCTGGGAGATCTGCCCACACCTCTGCCAGACCCCACCGGGACTGCCTGGGTTCACCCTCTGAGACCTAGTGAGTGCCCCTCCGCTCTGGCTGGGTGTTCCAGACCCTGGGGTGCCCTGGCCCTGCACAACGGGTGGGCTCTGCCTGCTGCGTTGCTGCCTGCTGTCCTGGTCCAGGCAGCCAGGCTGGCTCGTGAGCTGGCCCCGTGGCGCTTTGCACGCAGGGGCCGTCGCTGCAGCAGCTTGCCTGGCCCGCGTCCCGGCCCGTCGTGTCCCTGGGAAAGGCAAGCGGGGACACGCTGTTATTTGCCTTGGCACAGGAGAGGCTCACAGACGCCGCGCCGGGAGGTCACCAGCGCCCCGTGGCGGGGGTCTCTCCCCTTCCTGCATGGAGGCAGGGATCTGGCAGCCGCGGTTCAGCAGCGTGCGACTCGGTGGAGATTCAGGGCAAAGGCTTGCTTTGTGTTGGTGGGGAAGCAAAGCAAGGACAGGGCAGCTCCTACGCTGCTGGTAATAGTTGCAGAGTGGTGATAAGGCCGTGAGGAAATCCAGGGAGTCCCAGCGGGGCTGAGTACTTGAGCAAAAACCAGCAGCGTGGAAAATGCCACTGCTGCAGCTCGGGGAGAAACACCCTTGTGGAGATGGGCAGGGAGGACTTGTCCTCCGTCTGCAGGAGCACCCTTGTTAGAGGGGTTCCAGTGGCCTTTGGGACTGGGGAGGGCTCCTCTCCCAGCTCTGCAGACATGAGAGCACTGTGGCTCCCTCTCCCGGGTCTCTCAGTGAGGCTGAGCATGCATTGCCTGTGCACACACACGCGTGTGCACACACATGGCCGGCCGGCCAGGGCTGGGCAGGCAGGGCACGGCACCCAAGGAATCTCACCTGAGCATAGGCAGCACCGGCAGCCCGATCCTGACTCGCCTCTCCAGCTGATCAGGATCGATGTCTGCTAGTGGACTTTATATATACATATAAAAAAAAGTGTGTGCATGTATAGATATGTATCCATACATATATGTGTGTGTGCGTATGTATACCCCTACATACACCCAATATGGCTGACTCCAGTAGCAGATACCGGTCTGTCCAGTTGCTGGCTCCCAGCTGGGCAGCAGTATGATCCCTGGCCCTTGGAACTTCTCTCTTTTAAAAATGTTGGGTGGTTTGAAGGCAGGCAGGGCCTGAAGGATGGGAGCAAAGCATGCCTGCCCAGCCCAGGCTGGGCTCCAGGCGGGCTCAGGTCTTGAATTTTTGCCTTGGGACCATCCAGCTGTGGGCTGGACCATCCATCTCCCCGACATGAAGGAGTGCCTCCATCCAGGCCAGGCCGTCTGCCTCCTGGCTGGCTCCTTGCCCACTCTGCTTTGGTCGCTCTCGCAGCAGCGGCGTGGCGAGATGTGGGGCTGGTGGGGGGTCCCCCCGAGCACTGCGTGCCCTGGTGAGGGGGGAGCCAAGCAGGGCGCTGCGGCCCCGGGGAGGGATGGGTGCTGCTGCTGCTGCGCCACGCACTGTTTACTGTTCGGGCTACAAGGCAGCTTTGTCTTCTCCTCAGGACACTCTGAATAACAACTCTCTGGGGAAAAAGCACAGTTGGCAGGAGCGGGTGTCCCGGTCATCCTCTCCCCTGAAAACGGGTGAGTTCTGGGGCTCTTGGCCAGGGGCAGCTCCTTGCACCCTTTCGTGGCTCTTGGGAGTCTGGGGCAAGTGCTGCCAGAGCAGGACTTTGGGGAAAGCATCCCACATGGATGCAGGGTGCATGTCCATCTTCAGTCTGGGTGGCATCCCTGGCCACCTTCCCTGGCAGGGAGCATCACCCTCTGCGGGGCTGTCAATGCTGCTGTCCTCCCACCCCAGGTGAGCAGACCCCTCCCCACGACCACGTTTGCCTGAGTGATGAGGTCAATCACCAAAACAGCACAACCTCCACCAAAGACCGGGGCACGTCCACGGAGAGCCCGTGCCGGCGCACAGCGGCCACCCAGATGGCACCCACGTGCATCGCCTCGTCCCGGCCACCCGAGAAGCACCAGGCCACCAGCCGGCCCCCACCGCACGGCGCTAGCGTGGTGGTGGTGACAACGAGGGGCCCCGAGGCCCACCGGGACCGCATCCGCTACCAGACGGACGTGAGGCTGGAGGCCACAGAGGAGATCTACCTGACACCTGTGCAGAAGAACTCGGACCCCCTGGAGAGTGACAAGCCGTTCCTGTCTCAGTCCAGCGAGAACCGCATGTCCATCAGCTCCGACATCGACACCTCTGGCTATTCGGCCCTGGCGGGGAAAACCAACCCCTCCATCAGCGAGGAGGACGAGGTGCTGGACTACATGTCCTCCCCCGACAAGACGAACCTGCCCAGGGCCTCCTGCATCGGTGGGAGTGGTGGCTCACGGCCAGGGCACAACCTTCAGAGAGCCTCGGTGAGTTCGGACACCAGCGCCCTCTCCTACGACTCGGTCAAGTACACGCTGGTGGTGGATGAGAACGTGCAGCTGGAGCTGGTCAGCCTCAAGCAGTGCTACTCGGGCTACAGTGACGAGAGCGACTCGGCCACCGTCTACGACAACTGCGTCTCCTCACCCTATGAATCAGCCATCGGCGAGGAGTATGAGGAGGACGCGCTGAAGCGCGACTCAGTCTGCCTCTCTGAGGACTCCACCCCTGAGGCGGACATCCACTTCTCCAAGAAGTTCCTCAACGTCTTCATGAGCGGCCGTGCGCGCTCCTCCAGTGAGTGCTGGGCACTGGGGCAGGTGGGCTGGTGGCTGCCGGCCCGGGCAGCTCTGCCTGTGCCTGGTGCGAGGCTGAGGGCATGCTTAGGAGCTGGAAAGCCACCAGCAGACATGAGCCCCAGCTCTGCTTGCTGCAGCCTCTGGCTTTGTGCCTGGTGGCTGGAGAGGCGTGGAGGGGCTTGGAAAGGCCTTGCAAGCTGCAGGCGGGGATGGCCGGAGGTGTTTCAGGCTGTTTGTTTGGCTAGCCCGAGGTATGGCCGTGTGAGGGAGGGGCTGAGTGGTCTCGCAGGGAGACAGCATATCCCTCCTGGAGTGCCACCCTGCTCCCCAAGCCCAGAGGAGCACCGGGGCTGGTGGCATGCCCCAGCAGGCAGGGCTTCCTGCGCTGGGGCCGGTCCTACAGCACTGGGGACATTGGCTGTCACTGCTGTGAGGGTCGACGCAGGGATGTTGTGGTCCCCGCCGGCTCTAGCTTTGCCTTCCTCTCCGGTGGCATCATGTGGCTTCATCTCGGCTGAGCCATCCCCCAGGAGCCCTGGCATCCTGCCTGGGCCGAGTCCTTCCCTCGGCTGAGGTGCTGACTCCTCAACGCTGAGACGCTCCCCTCTGCCTTCATCCCCAGGTGCTGAGTCCTTCGGGTTGTTCTCCTGCGTGATCAACGGGGAGGAGCAGGAGCAGACCCACCGCGCCGTCTTTCGGTGAGCTTGCAGGCATGAGTGGTGCCCTGAGCCTCTCGCAGGGGGAAACCGGAGCTGCTCTCCCACCACAGTGGGGCCAGCCCGAGCCACGGTTTTTCCAGCTTTTGGGAAGTCCTAGGGACCAAACCACTGCCCGTAGCTCGTGCCTTGCCCAGGACCAACATCTGCCCAGGCTGCTGGGACCTCTGGGGAGCAGCATGGGTGGTGCAATAGGGGATACCCTTTCCTCAGGTGCTAGGGCACTGCCGCCTTTTGAGCCTAAACCGGCTCAGATGCTTTATTCAGCATCTTGGGTCCCTGTGGCTAAATACCCTCGCCAGGGCCAGCGGGGGGCTTTGCACTGCCTCCCGCACCAGCAGCGTGCCGGTGGGAAGGCCACCAGCGTTGCTGGCCGGCCAGGTGCTAGTGCCTCCCTGCACAGGTTTGTGCCTCGCCACGCGGATGAGCTGGAGCTGGAGGTGGATGATCCCTTGCTGGTGGAGGTGCAGGCAGAAGATTATTGGTACGAAGCATACAACATGCGGACGGGCGACCGGGGCATTTTCCCTGCCTACTATGCTATCGAAGTCACCAAGGACCCAGACCACGTAACAGGTACCAAGCCTCTGCACGCAGCCTGCTGATGTCCCCCATCTTGTGTCCACCTCCTCTCTGCTGAGCAGAGCCTGGTACTGAGCAGGGGGAGGGAGGGAGGACCAAGCCAGGCACCTGGCAGGGAGTGATGGGCAGCTTCTGGTGCGATGCTGGGAGCTGGTACCTAGCGCTGCGTGTCGCCTTCCCTGGGCAGGGAAACATGCAAGAGTGGGAATATGGAAAGGGAAGGTGGATCTAAGCCCACGTTCCTCATCATCGAAGATGATCCCTGCCACATGCTCTCTCTTCCAGCTCTGGCCAAGAACAGCGACTGGGTGGACCAGTTTCGGGTGAAGTTCCTCGGCTCGGTGCAGGTTCCCTATCACAAGGGCAACGACGTGCTCTGTGCAGCCATGCAGAAGGTAGTCTGCCACCCCGTCCCTGGGAGCAGGAGCGCCCACTTCTCCTGGCAGCGGGGCAGTGGGGAAGGGAAGGGAAGGGAAGGGAAGGGAAGGGAAGGGAAGGGAAGGGAAGGGAAGGGAAGGGAAGGGAAGGGAAGGGAAGGGAAGGGAAGGGAAGGGAAGGGAAGGGAAGGGAAGGGAAGGGAAGGGAAGGGAAGGGAAGGGAAGGGAAGGGAAGGGAAGGGAAGGGAAGGGAAGGGAAGGGAAGGGAAGGGAAGGGAAGGGAAGGGAAGGGAAGGGAAGGGAAGGGAAGGGAAGGGGCGAGCCATCATCACTGCTCAGGACTGCCGGGGCTCTGTCTCTTTCTGTCTTCCGCCTCAGATTGCCACCACGCGCCGCCTCACTGTGCACTTTAACCCACCCTCCAGCTGCGTCCTGGAGATCAGCGTGCGTGGGGTCAAGATAGCCGTGAAAGTCGATGACTCCAAGGAGCACAGCAAGGTAGTGCTCCGCTCCCCGCGCCTCTCGTCCCTTCCCCAGCAGCTGGCTCGTGCCCCCTCTGCTGCAGGTCATCTTTGCGTATGAAAATGGAGGATCTCCACCCATCTAAGGGTGTGAGAAACACCATCAGCGGGGTTGTAGGCCCACCATCAGGGTCCCCCGTGCCTCACAGGATCCCAGCTTTGGGCCGTACCACCGGCTGATGCCCTCGCAGCTGCCAAGCACGTCGCTGCGCTGGGATGCTGTGAGCTGAGCCGCACTGGCAATCTGTCAGCTGCTCCTAAACCGTTCTGCTACTATTTTGAGTGGTGTCCTCCAGATTTTCCCCGTAATCTCTTTAGCTGGCTATGGCAGGCTGCTGATTAGTCTTCTGCATAAGTAGCCTAGCGAAGCACAGCGAGATGCTGAGCAGAAGCAAGCGGGGGCTTTGCAGCAAGCCTTCGGGAGACCTCCCCCACAGCTGGGGGTGGGAGCAGTTCATAGCCATGGGTGCCGTGGTAGGGAGCTGGGCTGGGGTTTCTATGAGTCGTGCCTGTATCAAGAGGATGCCATCAGTTTGACTGCTCTTTAAACTGGCATAAATAAGTTCTCATTTCTGGCTGGGACTTTTGAACACACAGGCTTGAATGACCTCTTTAGTTCTAAGTTATCCATTCACCTTCTATCTCCCCTCTGTCGGTGGGGAGGAAGGCTTGGACGGTTCCTCTTTCTGTCTCCCTCAGGTAAACAAGTGTAGCCATTTTTTCCAGCTGAAGAACATTTCCTTTTGTGGGTACCATCCAAAGAACAACAAGTGAGTAGTAAGGAGTCGCGAGGTGGCTCTCAATGCCAACAGCTTGGCACAGAGGCTTCGCTGCCTTCCTCCTCCCTGGGGGTGGCATGGCTGGGGCCGGGAAGGGCTCCTCTTCCCCTGAAAGGCCTGCGCTGCAGCCTTGGGGGTGGGAATTACATCCCAGCTGTGGGCATGGGCTGTGGGAGCTGGTGGCCACTGGGGTTTTGGGGAGAGGGGTGGTGCAGATCCCAAACACCTGTGCCCAAGGGGGTGCTGGGATACCTGTGCTTGCTTGTCTGCCAGTCCAGTCTCACCCACTCTCTCCGCCTTCAGATATTTTGGGTTCATCACCAAGCACCCTGCTGACCACAGATTTGCCTGTCATGTCTTTGTCTCGGAGGAATCCACGAAGCCACTGGCAGAGTCCGTAGGGTGAGTCCTGTCTGGGCAGAGTGGTGCTTGCTCCCGAAGGGCAGGAAGAAGGAGGCAGCCAGGCTGACCCCTGCCATCTCCCCATACATGTGGGGCTTGGACCTGACCCCAGGCTGGCACCTCTTCTGGCTGTCTCTTCTCCAAACTAACTAGCCATAGGACAAGAGGCAATGGCCTCAAGTTGTGCCAGGGGAAGTTTAGATTGGATATTAGGAAAAATTTCTTTACTGAAAGAGTGGTCAGACATCGGAACAGGCTGCCCAGGGAGGTGGTGGAGTCACCGTCCCTGGAGGTGTTCAAAGAACACATGGATGTGGCACTTCGGGATATGGTTTAGTAGGCATGGTGGCGTTGGGTGGATGGTTGGACTTGATAATCTTCGAGGTCTTCTCCAACCTAAGATTCTATGATTCCCTCCAGTGAGAGGCTTGGGGCGAGAGCCAGAGCTGACAGGGCTACGGGCAGCCTGTTCCTGACAGCACTGGAACAAGTCCCGGTGCAGAGCTTCACAGGCAGAGGGCTGAAAGTCGTGCACTGTGCAGGGGATCGGTGCCGGGGCTGGAGACCCTGCGGCTCTGGTGGCAGCTCTGGGTGCTAACGCCGGAGGGGCTGGGGCGTGGAAGGGTCGGACTGGCAGCAGGGCAGGGAGGAAGGGCGAGAAGGGAAGCGGGGCTCTGTAAATGTCTGGCAGGGAGGACGCTGCTCAGCTTTGCCCGGTGCTGTGTTGCAGGAGGGCTTTTCAGCAATTCTACAAGGAGTATGTGGAGTACACATGCCCCACGGAGGACATCTACCTGGAGTAGGGGCTGGCACAGGCACCTCCTGCACAGCCAGGGCTGCAGTCTCGCCCCTTCCCCGTGTCGTGCATGGACAAGAGCTGCTTTGAGCCTGGAGGAGGAGAGGGCCCTGGGCAGGGCTCCCCGGGGCACGGAGTGCCGCCTCTTTTCGTGACTCCCCTTCCTCGGGCTGGGGGGGACGGGAGGGGGGAGGGCTGGACAAGTTGTGTTTATTGTACAAAATACTCTTAGTTTATTCTATTGGAGAAGCACTTGCTGGGTTCCCCGTCTGTGAGTGGTGGAAGGGTGGGCAGCAGCGTGCCTGAGCCCTTTCCTGCTGCAGGCTGGGGTGACGGCATCTCCTCCTTGTGACCATGGCCCAGCTTCCTGTCACATCCCTCTGGGGTGACTTTTAATGCAGTGGCAGAGTCGGACTCTCGCAGTATGAAGACACAGCAGCTACAGCAAACAAGACCCACATGCTGGCTCCAGCCTGGGAGATGGGCTTGCCCAGGGCAGACATTGCCTCCCTGCCAGGCCCTGGGGCCAAGGCTGCCGGGCGGCAATGACAGAGGGAGCCCCAGCAGCTCCTCTGCCAGAGCCAGCGCCAGGATGAGCTGCGGCAGCTCACCCCGGCCTCTACCCCCGTCCCTCCCCTCTTGTATCCGTGCCCTGGGGAGAGACGGGAGACCCCCCGCATCCCCCCTGCAGTAACTGCACCCTCAGGAGGGGAGGCTTCCTCTGCCCCTCTCCCCAGCTGCGGGTGGCAGGGGCAGGGCTGGGGCACCCCGGGCAGCGGGGCTCAGCCCCTCGCTGGGCTGGGTGCCTGCCAGCCGTGGGGCAGGCAAGGGCTAAAGCCTGCAGGGAGCCCTGCAAAGCACTGCGGAGGTAGATGAGCTCTCCCGGTGCCTGCAGCCAGTGGTCTCTGTGCTTCAGCTGGATCTGCTGCGATGGCAACAACTATTAAATATGATGGTTCATGGAGCAGGGCTGCTGTGCTGTTTGTGTCCCACCACAGAGGGTTTGGGCCCTGGATCCTTCCTTCCCTTGGGACCCCAAGAGGAGCTGGAGCTTCTCAGGTTTGGTCCGAGAGCCGCAGTTGCAATTCCCGGAGGCCGGAGATCATCGTATGATGATCAGAAGGGATGTCTGGAGGTCATCTGCTCCAGTCCCCACCCAAAGGGGGGCTTACCCTTGCCCACTCCCCATTCCTACATGCCATACCTACCCTGTCCTGCAGCAGACCAGGCTGGGGTGGGCGCAGGGGCACACTGGCTCACAGGTGGGCATCATCGTAGTAGTCCAGCAAGTCAAACTCGTCGTGCTTGCTTTTTCCAGCTCTGCGCAGCGCTGCCTGCCGCTCCCGGGCTGCCCAAGGCCTTAAGCGGGGCTGCTTGGGCTTGATGCCGTAGTCTGCGGGTAGAGCGGAGAGGCTGGGCTCAGCCCCGGGCTGCTCACAGGGTGGCAGGCAACCGCCCGCCCGGAGGGGCGAGGAAAGGGGGTTCGGAGGGGCGAGGAGAGCGCTGTACCGTCCACCAGGCCGAAGTGCTGCTGCGGGAGCTCCAGGGGAGCAGAGAAATCCTCGGAGACTGAGTAGGTGACCCTGCAGAGGAAAACCAGGGGCAGGAGTGAGCCGAGACCCTCCAGTGCTTGCCCACACCCTGCTTGTCTTCACGCAGCCTGGCCAGCTCTTGAGGGTTCAGTGCCACAAGTGCCAGCCCACACCTGGGCAGGAGCCCTGGGGTAGCTCTGCAGGTACCGGGGCAGGGAGGAGGACGAGGGGGGAAGCACCATCACCTCTGGGACAGGGGCCGTGGGAGAGCAGCACCCGGCAGCAGGGCCAGCAGCAGGATCCAGCACAGCATGGCGCACCCTGACGCTGGCTCCACAGTGAGGTCACAGAGGAGCCACGCCGGTGGCCCTGGGACACCCCAGGCCCCGCCCACCACAGCTCCGGGGCTGTTTCCATGTCTTTCACCACCATTCTTTGCCTCCCTCTCGACCCCTCCAAGAGCACGCCCCTTCATCTCAGCACCTCCCTGTCCCCAGGAGTGAACCCCCCAACACAGCCCAGGCTTTGCAGCCTTCAGCATCTTCCTCTGCCAAAAGCCCAGACGAAGGGAGCACAGCCCCTCGCTCACGCCTTCTCCACGCTGCGCTGCGACGTTACAGGGCGCTGCTGCCAGCTGAGGTGGCAACACAGACCCCGCGCGCCGCCCGAGCCCTGCGGTCCCCAACTGTGGTGGCCCGTTAGGGGAGTGGGTGGGCACAGCCCCTGCTTCAGGTGCTGAGGCAAGAGGGCTGTGACCCCTGCAGCCCCCGAGGCCCTCAGGTATAGTCGAGGGACTTCACAGCTCCCAAGCCCTGCCCAGGGCCGGCAGCTGCAATCCAGCGCCAGCAGCCGGCTACCCCTTCGTCCTGGCCCAGGAAGCCTCCTCAGCAGCTCACGGAGCAGACCGATGCCTCGACGGGCCACCAGTCAGCAGAGCAGATACAAGAAGATGGCCATGGCTGCCCAGGCGTCTCCTGGCCCCTTTATTAAGCGCGGCGCAGCAGTATTTGCCGAATTAATCTCTTCATTTCTCCTCTTCTCTGCCCTTGGCCAAGCCCCCGAGCACTGTCTGGCAGCCATTCTGCAAACCCTTTTAGCGCACATTAGGTGCTGGGAAAGCAGCCGGCAAACTGCAGCTCTCCGCACACCCCCGGGGGGCCCCGGGAAACTGGGGACTGAACCAGGCACCTGGAATTACAGAGGCCACAGTCACCGGCTGAGCAATGCATGGAGCCCTGCGTGACCCAGCCCGGAGCAAAAGGCTTCTTAAGGGACAGCGCATCTCCGGGCAGACAACTGCAAAACCCGCTCCTTCTGACAGAGGCCTGCTGGCACCCAGCTACGGGGGGACCCCACACAAACGGGGGAAGAGAGGCTCTTCATCAGCTCTGTTGTTTCCGTTCAGTCAGTTTATTTGACAGACGAGCCTGCTCCAAGCAGATGGGCCAGGCATGGCCAACATACGCAGGCTGCAGGTCAGTCTCAGCGCCACGAGGTAGGAGACAATGCTCTCCAAAAAACACTACGCTGCCTGGCTTTATTACAGTGCAGCTGTATGAAAGGAGAAAAATCAAGTGCTTAAAAAAAAACAGAGGCTGTCCCATCACCATGGCTGCAGCCGCAGAATGGTCCAGAGAAAGAGGTGGCCAGGGTCTCTTCCACGCATGTAGCATCCATCATTCACAGTTAGATCTGTTAAAAAAATTACATATGCTCCCCTCCCCACCCTGCAGAACAGAGCTTCTCATTGCTGGTTTAACTGAAAATTAGACATTATCAACGTCCCTCCCCCAGCCTGCTTGTCCTCCTTAGAAACGTCCAGCCATGATCTTAGCAGAGAATAATCATCTTCTCATCAGCCCCAGTTATAGAAATAGATTTTCTGCCAAGCAGGCAAGTAATCCATCAGTGGCCCTGAAACAAGAGAACAGAGGGATCACACACGTAGCAAGGCAAGAACTTGAAGCTATACATATATGGGGCAGATTCCCCCCTTCTTGTTACGATACCCAACAACCCCCAATCTGCACTTATACAATTCAGGTGAACCCAAGTATAGAACAGTTGCTTTTGCCAAGACGGGAGACAACTTTGGGATGTGGTGCCAGAGACCAGAGCAGGACCAAGCGGGGTGTGAAACGTGGTCAGCACAGCCACGATGTGGGACACCACTCCCTCAGAGCTGACATGGCCAAGCTCCAGTGGGACACGGGGTCTACAGCATGCAAGGGGAAAACTCGTGTGCAGCGAGTCAGGAGAACACTGCTGTGGCTCAGGGAAGAGGGAAGACAACTCAGCAGTAACAAGCAGGTGCAGACACAGAAGCAACTGCTGTAGAGTGAAAATGCTTATGTTGCTCATGGCTTAACGCAGGCTCCAAAGCCTCTCCAAAATCACTAATTGGAGGAAGCGGCTCCCGAGCTAGCCAGCTTTGCGACCTACCCAAAGAAAGGACAGTGCCACAATGCCATATCCCCACCATGAACCACTCCCGGAAAGGCTTCACATCAGCAGGGAAGAGCAGGAGGTGAAATTCTGGCCCACAACAAAGGAATCCTCCGGTAAAGGACCAGAAGACAGACCTGCTTTAGCCCTTTGATTAACAATCAGCTCCTGGCTGGGTCAGTACCTCTAGGTAACTGCTTACCCCTCATGTCTGCATTGCAGGCTGGGGATCAAGGAAAAGAGTTCAGAAATGGGCTGCAAAGCAGGGCTCTGGTGCACCAGCTGAGGTGCAGAGAGGGAGCCCAGGAGGACAGGCCCAGGTGGCAGACACTGAGCTCCACAGCTTGGGAGGGCACAGGGAGGTTCACCACTGGGGTCGAGCGCAGGTCCCTAACAACCAGGAAGCCACTCATCCTTTCCTGTTCCAGTTTAAAGCAACACAAGCATCGATACCGGGTGCACGAGTGCTAATTGTTCTAGGGACTTCCCAATTCCTTCCTCAGGTTGGAAACCAATTGATGAACGATCTGCCCAACTCCCCTGGTTTTTCTCCACCCAACAGAAACGGGGATAGGGGCAGTGGGGCCCACTTACGTGTGACAAAGCCAACTCCAGGCACATAATCAGCCAACAAGCGCAGAAGGAGGAGGATCCTGCCCCTAGGAAGGGAGAGAGCGTGAATGAATCCAGCAGGACACCTCCTGTCCCAGCTGTTGAATGCACAAACAGCAACAGCAGCTGTTATGCCAGGGCAGAGACTAACCCAGTCACAGGCACCCAGACCTCCTCAGATCTACTCACCCGGTCCCCTGACACTATTTCTGTTAAAAGGGAAATTTTCAGCAAAATCCCAGCAGGGGCCCCTTACTCTGAGTATCGGTCGTAGAAAGGAGATCTCAGCAGGTAGTACAGCAGCAGGACGGTTCGTCGCCTCAGCTCCGCTCGCTCTCGCCTGTTCAGGTCTTTCAAGTCACTCAGCAAGCTCAGACTGGAAGGAGAAGGGCAAAGAGCTAACTCATGGCAATAACTGCCAGCAGGGAAAAGAAAGTGGGTTTCTAAATGCCCTCCGTTCTCAGCTCCACGCAGAGCGGGCCGCACCAGCTCAGAACAGAGAGCACTGTAAGCGTTGCAGAAGATACCTAAACATGTCAGTCTCCAGCTACAGAGTAGGCCCAGCCCCTGTGTGTGCTTCTCCTAGCAGGGCCTGCCCTGGACTGGACAGCAAGGGCAAGTGTGATGCTCAGCCACCACTAACCTCAAGCACCGCAAAGACTCTTCCTCTGACTGACCTTGAGATGTCCAGGACTGCTGAGAGGAGCCAGGGTTTCCATGATCTCTGGCCCCACACTCCTAAACTCAATACTAGGAACACATAGTCAAGGAACCAGAGATGCCTGACCAGAGGCACAGAGACAACCGATCCCCTGGGTACCAGCACAGCTCTGCTGACCCCAGGAGAATACATGCAGAGGCAGTGCTGCGGGGGGCCCAGGGAAGAGGCTGGAGGACTTGTGCCCACAACTCCAGCGGCTGAGGCTAGCTGCCGGTCTCGGAAGGAGACCCGAGGCCCCTGCCTAAGCAGAGCAGCAGCAAGGAGAGAGTGACAAGGGCCGAGCCAGCAGCACCCTCTGCCAACACCCAGGGTACGGTGTGAGCCCGTGCATAGCCAGGGCAGGATACGGTGGAGCAGAGGGCGGGTGACATAGATAGATTCTGCGATGGTCTCTTGCAGGCCCAGAGGGGTGGGAGGCTGGTTCATCTCCTCCACTCTTCGGCTCTGCGACTCCTCCCTCTGCTGGGGGGACCCCCAGTGCCGGGACTGCAGGGATGGGGCTGAAACAAGCAGGTCAGGTCACCAACATGAATAATACCTTCCTATCGCACTTCCCCACACCACCACCCTGCTGCTTTCTGCGTCGTGAAGGTGTGAAATAGGGAAGCTTGAAGAGCTGCGCACACAGCAGCTGCTGTGGCCAACCAGCACCCCCAGAGCTTGCCTCCTCCTTGTAAGGCCAACGCTGCTCAAAGCACAACCATGCTGAAGGGCTCTGTCTGTCGCACAGCTCACTTGGGAAAATACAATTTAAGTGCTCACCTTGCAGCACCTGCCTGAATCCCCACTGCTTTGATATCCCCCCACCCACAGGGCCCACTGACTGGCAGGCTATACCCCCGTACAAGGTTCTGCTCTTTACTGCCCACACAGTCAGCTCGTACACAAAGGGCACAGAGCAGAACCAGCTCGGGCAAGGACAGAAAATGGGCCCAGCTACTTACTGCTCTGGAGAGAGCGCACAACACGGCTGGAACGCCTGCCAACATAGGTCTGATCCTTCCCTGAGGAGTTCCCTTCCACGTCTGCAAAAGAAAACAGCCACAGGGGTCAGGCTCTAGAGGAAGACACCTCACCCCAGAGCCAGCAATGCCCTTCCCAGCACTGCCATTATGAAGACCAGACTGAAAGTTTGGTCCAGTGCAAACCGGACCATCCTGAAGTGGCTAACGCTGCACAGAGGGTAAAAAGGTAAATCTGCCCGACGTTGTCCAGGCCTAGGATCTCCTTCCTCCCCGTCAGACCAGGGGATGTGCAGCTTGACTCACAGTTCAGCCAGTGGTTCCAGACTCAGACTCCTCCACCCTGTCCTTCCAGAAGGCAGGACAAGCCTGCCACTAAGCTAACCTGTGCTCTGCAGAGGGGGGAAAGTTCAACGCAGCTCAGCTTTGTGTATTGAAGCCTTACTGTTCCCTGTGCCACCCAAGCCGCTGCTCTGATGAGTAATTCCTAGCAGGACAAGACATGTAGCCCAGACAGGTGACAAGCCGATGATGATGGCACCGTGCGCTCACCTTGGGGGTGGAGAGGCTGCTGCTGCTCCCTGTTCAACGGCACAATGGGAGGAGACGTCTGGATGCCAGATTTGTACCACAGCAGGAGCAGGAGACGAAGGATGGCTCTGTGGGCAGACACACGGAAGCCTTCAACAGCAGGCTAGGGAGCTGAGTTCCTGTTGTGCTGGAGAGGTGGCTTGCACAGAAGAGGGAGACGCTCAGGTCTGCTCAGAGCAGCTGGCAAGGCAGGAGGGGTAAGCGTCCCCTTCTGCGGCACAGCATCCAACACGCTGTGGGGCTCCTAATTCCCCCAGCCTCAGGGACCGGCAGCTCAGTCCTGCTCCAGCTTTTTCCTGGGCTGCTGCCGAGCCCCCTCCAGATGCCCTTCCCGAGCGCATGCTGCCCCTTCCCCTCCGTCCACGGCACTTACTTAGCCAGCTGGATGAGGACAATGATGGTCCACCGGCCCATCTCCCCCCACACCCTGGCTGTCCCCATCTCTGCAAAGACCTCCACGCATTCTAGCACGCTCAGCCAGGTCAGCAGCTTCTGCTGGGGCAGCGACTGCAAAACACAGGGGGCAGGGAGGGAGGAGGGACAGGATGCAGGTTCTGCTTGGGAGTTAGGTGGGGCAGAAGCACAGCCCAGTCTGATGGGACTCAGAAACAAGCAGCAGATGGCCTCAGAAGTCACAGTCCCAGAAACAAAAAGTGGTGCCTCCACTGTGGCCAGAGCCTACACATAAGCCCATTTCTCTACCTCCAAGTGGAGGCAGAGACCCAGACATCACTGTACCACACCGAGCTGCTACCTCAGAAACAGGGGAAACATCCCAGCTGTACCTTGGATTGCCTTCTGTCCCAAGTGACACAGCAGGACAGTCTCCAGGCTTGCGGCACTGTGCCCAAACTCTGCCGCAACACTCTCTCCTGCTCCTCGTCCCACAGCTGGGATACACCACAAACCCCTGCCCTGGTCAGTGTTACTGAGGGAGCACGCTTGGAGTAGAGCGAAGGGGACCCAGAGTCCACAGTTGCACCAGAGCAAACGCCTGCTGAATACAGCATCAGCCTAGATCCCACGCATGATCCCCAAGACAGCGGGTGCTCTGCCAGCCCGGGTCCCTGCTTCCCAAGCGGGAGCTTGCTGGTGCTGGCAACCAGAAGATCTAACCCACTGAAAAGCATCAATAAAGACAATACAGCTGAAATTCACCTTGGCCTTTAACAACCAGGGAAGCAAGTCTGCTGCATTTCTGTCTGTTACACATCCGACGCTCCATCCAGCCAACACCCAAACCCACGCAGCGGGCAGGCTTGCAACACACATGAGGCCTGTCTGGAAAAAAACTGCCCTCCTCCCCCTTCCCCACAGGGTCTAACAAGCGCTGGGAGCCAGCCCGGGGCTCTTGCAAGAGAGACACAGAAGCAAGCCGCTTAAATTTGTTTTGTTCAATGACACGTGAAAAGGAAGAGCCTGACAGAGGGAACTGGAGCTTCTGTGCTCCAGAACCACCGCTCTGGTAACAGCGATTGTTATTCAGCAACACCTTTGCCTCTCTCCAGTTCTGCGGTTCTCAAAAACACAGTGGAGCTCCCGGTGCAAGTCAGGGCCCGATTTCTGTGGTCCAGGGAGTGCTCTGGCCACTCCTCCAAGCCAGGAGCTATGGGGCAAGGCTGCTGTCTACCTGCATTCAGAGGTTGCCTCTGGCCTCTACACACCCGACAGCAAGGAAAGGCCACAGCAAAGACCTGTCAGTATCTACAGACACTCCCTGAAAGCCACTGCAGGGAAGCAAGCATGTGTCCCAAACCCTCCTCCCACACACTCCAGCCTTACCACAGGCAGGCTCCGCTGCAGCTCCTTTCGGAGGATCCAGTCATTTAACAGCACCAGGAGGTTGGAGGCAGAGTACACTAGCAAAGGAGGAGAACCAGAGCACCGCGGTTACGGGACACGCAGAAAGCGAACCGAACCGGGACTGCCGCCTCTTCCCCTGGGCTGGGGTGCGGGACGAAGGGCGGCAAGACCGGCAGGTTCCCCCCACCAGCTGCCGGAGGATGCAGCCGGGCGTAAAGAAAACGCGGGGTCCGGGGAGCGGCCCCGCACGCACTGGCCCCGGCGCCCCGCTGCCCACCTACCCAGCTCCGACAGGGCGTGGGACTCCGAGAAGCGACCTGCGAAGGGAGCAGAGCGGCTACCAGCCGGTGCCCAGCGCGGCGGGAGGCCCCCGCTCCCCGCCGGGCCCAGCACCCCGCACCCCCCCGGCCAGGCGCCGGAGCGGGGCCCGGCCCAGGCCCAGGCCCAGGCCCAGGCCCAGGCGGGAGGGACGAAGGTCCCGCCGTCCCCCTCCCGCACCTGGCAGCAGGTAGGAGAGGCCCCGCACGGTGCCCTCCAGCTGGGCCGTGGCGGCCGGGTGCTGCCTCACGTACTCCTGGTAGCGCTGGCACAGCAGCCGCAGCCACGCCGCCGGGCCACCGCGGGCAAGGACCGGGCCCGCCGCCGCCATGGCTCCCGCTGCCGCCCGCTTCCGGGTGCCGCCACCGCGCCTGCGCGCCCCGCCCAGCCCCGCCGAGCCGAGCCGAGCGGAGCCGAGCGGGCCAGGCGCGGCGGCCGAGCGCCGAGCTGCTGATGGGCGGCGGGGCGGGGGTTTGAAGGACCGGGAGCGGCGGTAGCCGGGCAGGTACGGGGCGGGCTGGGGGGCCGGGGGGGAAATCTGCGTGGACCTGCGTAGGGCCGAGGTCCCGGCCTGTGAGGGGGGACGCAGGGTGAGGAGCTGGGGTACGGGTCGGTTTGGAGGGGACCGGGAAGACGAGGCGTTCCTCGGGCGCTGCAGCGTGGCGGGGGTCGGCCCACGCCTGGGCTGGGAGCCGGTAAAAAGTTCACGGTGGCGTCGCGGGGGGGGCAGAGCGTTGGTCACGCGTGGCCGTGGCTCTCCCTGCCCGAGATCGGGGGGCCGGGGGGGAGCCCACCGAAGGTGGCCTTCGAAGGTGCGGACGGGAGGCGGCCGGGGCCGCGCTGTCCGGGCTTCCCGGCTCCTTCCCGGAGTCCACACGTGACTTGCGCGGCCACCCCCGGTGACGCTCCGGCCCCCTCGGGGTTCGCGGGCGGGAGGCGGAGGCCCCTCGAAGACGGGGAAAAGTGGCGCGACCTCCTGCCGAGCTCCGCGGGGTGCGGGGGGTACGGCGGCTCCCGCAGGTCTCCCCCGTGCGGACAGGGCTCCGCCGCTCTCCCCTGTGCTCCCCGCTGTCCCCGGAGGGTTGGTTTTCCACCGGCCGGGTCCCACAAGAGGCAGAAGACAGGGCTGGCGAACAGCCCGGCGTGAAACGAAGCTTTTTGGTCAGAACCGCGTGGGTTGAGACCAACTTTCCCTTCGTGAGCTCTTCCCAACTTGGCGTCACCCAAGGTGGGCGAGGTGGCACCCGAAGGCCGTGACGGAGGTCCAGCGAGCGTGCTGGGGGTGGGCGCGCTGCCAGTGGCTCCAGGGACGTATCCAGTGCAGACTGCCGGAGCCGCTCTCCTGCAGCGAGAAGCCAGACAGCAATCCGAGAGCCGGCCGCCCAGGAGACTGCCCGAGACACCTTGTCTTCAGCCAGAGGTGAAGCTTGATGCACAGAGTCCTTGGGCTGCTCCGAGCGGCAGAGCTAGATGATGTGGTTCTGGCCCTGGGCAAGGAGCTTTTTGGCAGGTGCTTCCTCTTCATCCTTTGCCCCTGGCCTCCCTCCCACCCGCTGTCCGTCCTGTACCCCTTTCTGTTCATCTCCCCCCTGCAGCGAGCGAGTTTGGAGGGCAGTTGGAGTAGCATCACGCTGCCTTTTTATGGTAAATATGCTGCGAGGGAGCGCCGTAGGAGGGGGGGCTTCTCAGAGCAGCAGAGAGCCCATGAGGTTGGGCAAGACTTAAACTGCCTTGGCTTACGGTGCCCGCAGTGGCGGGGGAGGGGGTAGGAGGTGAAAGGCTGGGTTGAGAGGCTACTTTCTGCCTCATCTGTACCCGGAAAGCTCCCTGAGCAGCTCCTTTCTTAGCGCTTACTGTCAGTCTGGGTGCTGAGGACTTGTGCTTACTGGAAATCCGCTGGCTGTAACTGAGGCCAAATAGTTCCTGTGCTCTGATGATGAGGGGTGCAGGCTCAGCACTAATGGCAGGAAAAGAAGCAAACCCAAAAAAACCGCAAACGCGCTGCAGCCCATCAGTGGGTGCAGTGCTGAAGTCCAGCTTGCTTGGCTGCCAGCATCTCTCTCTTTGCTCAGACCCGCGAGACCGCACCGTTTCTGGGGAGCCTGACCCCAGGCGGAGCGCTGCCGTGGGCCTGAGGCAGCTCATCCTCAGCAAGCCGTGCTCAAAACGCACCTTGCAGCGTGCTGGGGTAGGGAACGATGTGTTCTCGCAGCACTTGCCAGCATTGGAGCTGGGGAGCGGGATGGGGGAGAACAGACACAATATATCGAAGCGTGGCTGCGTCCTGAGAGGTTGGCAGCTGCGGGGGAAGCAGATATTCTCTCTCCTCAGCCGTGTTTTCCTGCTGTCCTTCCAGGAGGGAAGGAGCCTGGCGGCATGATGTCTGGGATGTGGATCTTTCCGGTCGCGGCTGGAAGGGAGCCGTCCTGGTGTGGGATGAGATGGCCTTTCTGGCCCCGTCTCCTTGGGGCATCCCTTCCTGCCCACGCTGTGGTGCGGCCGTCTATTTTCTTCGCTTCTGGATGAGCTCAGCCAATCCTTTGGGATAGCTAGGGATAAATCGTGACTTGCTCCAAATAACCTGTAGACAGAGGTATGTCCAGGGTGTATTTTAGTCCCTGACACATGAGCCCTGCCTAGAATGGAAGGCCTGATTCGCTCGCGGAATCTCCCTGGAGGCCGGCACCTTTCAGGAGAGCTCCAAATCTCAGTCCGAATGAGGAGACAAGCACACCGAGCTCCGAGCGTGGCATTGCTGCTGGTGGTAGCTCACACCTCTGATCCCTGACAGCCCTCCTGGGACCTTGAACGGTGGCGGCTGGCAGAGGATGGAGGGCATGTAGTCCTTGTGTTCCTGAAGTGTTGCTGACAGGTCTATTGCTTGAAGCGGTAGTCTGAGGGGAAGGGAAACCCAGGTCAAACAAGCAACTTAAGGGGCCTTTTAAAATGAGTGTTTTGACCTGAAGGGATTTTGTTGCTGTTCTCAGTCAGGGTGCCCCTGCCCTGCCCAGCTTAGCTGAGACTTGGCGTCTCAGGAGGGAGACTCTTTTTGGCTTCCCAGGAGGAACAACACGTCTGGCAACCTATGCAGAGCCCTGCTGTGAGGTGGTGACTGCCTCCAGATGCCTTTTCCAGAAAGCCGTTCAGAGCCCCAGGCTGTTACTTGGAGAACTCCCTTCCCTGATGCATTAGCAACGTGCAGTCCCTCCAGTAGTATCCCAGATCTGCCCGTGCTAAAGGCTGAGGGGGAGAGGCGGTGTCTTTTAATAACCATGTGATGCAGCTGGAAAAAACTTCTGGACGTGCAGTTCTCCGGTGGCCTCGCTTAATGGAAACACTGCAAGGGAGAGATGCAGCTGCGTCCTGAGGGAGAGGGTGCCGCAGCCGCTTTTGGGTGAGCAGGACAACTGCTTGTGGTTTCTGCTCTGCCTTTCTCCCGGCCTCACCCGAGCTGCCCCGAGCCCACCGGGACAAGGCAGCAGGCTTGGAGGTCGGTCCCACCGCGCCGGTCTTGCAGGCCCCGTGCGTGGTGCTGTGTGAGTAACTGCTGGTGGCTGGGTTGGAGCCGCTGGCCGTGGGCTCCACCCTGGAGCATGGGCTCTTGCCGTGTGTGCGTGGCAGGTTTGCTTTCCCGGCGACGCTGGTGGCTGTGCTGTGGCCGATCCCACTGGGCAGCGCTGCCGCGTGTGGCAGGCGGGTGCCTGGCTCTCCCCGCTCAGGGTTAGCTCCACTGAAGGTGCGTTTGGTTTTCCAGCTTTTTGCTGTTGAAACTGCTTGGTCTTCTGCTTCCCGTTCCAGGTGGGTGTCTTGGCTCTTACCTGCTGAACTGCTCCCTCTAAATACAGGGCTCTGGTAGCCCCAGAGGGAGGGTTGTGGCTGCAAAGGTGACGGGGGCCAGGTGAATTTGGCACCCTGGTTCGTGTCCTGTTCCCCTTGCTGCAGAAGTATCAGTCTTTGGGGTTCCCCCCTTAGACCCCTCCATTCTGAGGTGGGAGCTGACAGATCAGGACGAGCAGAGTGGGGATGGCGGAGGGGGTAGATGTCTGCTTACTGACGCGTGCCATAGCGTTCCCTCCTGTCCATAGGTGTCCTCTCTCACTGGCTGGTGCCCTGAAGCCAGATACTGTGGGAGACTCACAAAGCAGAAGTGGTGTCTGGGTTTCTTTTTTGCTTGAGGAGGGTTTTGCTGAGCAGTTGTGGTGCTGTACTTCTTCGCTGGAGCTGCTGGGTTTCACTGTTCAGGTGCACAGCTGTTGTAAAGTATTTGTTATCTCCAGCCCTTGTTGGGATTGGCGTTGCCTCCCTTGTTTCATAGCGTGCTGTGCCAGACTGACCTGGGGTTTGCTGTGGCTAGAGGAGTGCACCGCGGGCTGTGGTGGGGCTGCTGCCCAGCACACTGCACGCTTGCTTCTCTCTTTGGGGTTTTAAAACAGGTGGGGCAGACCAGAAAGATGGTTTCAGTAGGTTTTACCTGCCTTTGAGGGTCCTGTTCCTCCTACATCTCAGAGCAATGGTGTGTGGATAGAGGGGCTTGAAATGCAAAGCTCCCGATTCCTCTCCGATTCCTTTTCCCCAGCTGATTTGCGTGGCTCTGCTTCTGGTTTGGGCTTTTTCCCGATAAGGAGATGACAATCCCTGTAGCCTGCTGGGAGAAGGGCTCGTCTGTTCCAGCCTGCAGCCAGTGCAGTGTGGTTGCCCAGCTCCATGGGAGCTGTAGGAAAGGGGTACGCTGGCAAGATCCCAGCAGAGGAGGAGGAGGAGGAGGAGGATCTCCCCTTCCTCTGAGGAGGAGTGACATGTGCAGGCCACTCTGCTCCCTGCAGCGCAAGTTGTGTGGTGGTCTTTGCGTGCCTTCTCTCTCCTCTGCTTTTATCCCTTCTCTCTCCCTGTTGGGCATCTATCTGGCTAGCAGTCTTGACTTCCCTCCTGGGACTGGCCGGGGTGTGTTGCAGGGGCTCAGGTTACTGGACGTGACAGTTAATGCCTTCGTTTCCTCACCAGCTAAACACTTGCTGCTGCGATCGTGTTTGGGAGGGGGCCAGGGAACTTGCATCCCTCCTTGTCCTGCTGAAGAGTTGGTGTGAGGACTCGCGTGTGTTGCGATGGAGCGTGGTGGCTGTGGCTTTGCCAGTGGTTCTGGGGACACGTGTACAGTCCTTGCATTGGTGGGGAACATGCTACAGGACAGTGCAGTGATCTGGGACTAGGAACGTGCAGCACGCAGGTATTCTCCCGTGGACTGTCTGGGTAGCCTTGGGTGACACTGAGCTGTGCTTTGTAACAGGCTAGAGGAAAGGGACAGGACCAAGGTGTTGGGTCCTGCTGATCTGACACTCTTGGCTGTGCAGGGGCCAGAGCTCTCTTACACAGTAGCACTTCACGTGACTGTTTGTCTTTTGGGTTTCAGGTGACAGCAAGCTCCAAAACCCTCAAGTACAGATGAGATGTGTTATCTGCCCTTCAAGGTGAGAATCCCTGGTTAGAGGGTGGTCCATTCTCATAGCCACCACCAGGCCCTGCCAGCTTCTCCGGCTGTTCCCAGGTACCCCTGCAGCATTGGCAGCCTCCAAAGGTTAGTTATCTTGCTTTTTAAGTGGATGGTTTACATGTACCTGCTCCCTTCCTGTCTTAGTGCTTCTGTACCTATATTAGTAATAATTGCATGGCAGAAGGTCTTGGCTCTGTGGATTTCCTCTCTGCTTGGCGTGTGGGTATTTGGGACCTGTGGGGAGGTTCTGGAGACAACACTGGCACATGTAAGCCCCTGTGGCCCAGTCCTCTGGAGGGAAAGACCAGATTCCCTGCGTGAATCCTTGGAACAAAGTGTAGTCCCATCTCAGTGGCTGTTTCAGTTGAACTCCCCTTGAACGTGCACATCTGGATCCTTCTTCCCAAACACTACTGGGGTCTATTGCTTGTTTCTAGTGTGGTGGGCAGTAGGTGACTGGGACCTGGGCTGAGGAGCTGGAGCAAGCTCCCTGGGCCGGGGGAAATGCGAAGACCCCCTTCTGAAGGCTGGGAGCTCATGCTGGCGTTGTTCAGCCCTAGCAGCTTCTTTTCCCTCTGTCCCTTACGCCAAGTGTTTCTGTGGGGCCACTGTTCTCAGTGGCCGCCGGTCTCTCCTCTGCCCCTCATTAGTGCAGGGCTTGGCATGCCAGCGGGAGGGAGCCTCAGCGTGTCTGCGCCTTGATGGGATTTGTCAAGGCTCCTTCCCTTTTCTTCCTGTTCATTGAGGGCTGAAACAAAGCAAACAGAAGAGAGGAATTCCGAAGAATAGGAGCGAGAGAAGAGAGGGACGCTGGAGTGACAGCTGCCCCTGCACACACGCAACTGCCGCCTCGGTCCGGTGGGGCAGAGCCGGAGGCAGAGCGTTTCGGGAGGCGAGGCCCTTCCCTGGCACTGCTGCTCCCCGTGCTGCGGGGCCATGGCGTGCTGCAGCCCAGAGAGCCCCTGTCCCCGCTGCCTTCCCCGTCTGATGGAGCTCCTCGCTCCCTCCTCTGCCATCGCGCAGGCTGCTCTGCACCCTGCCCTCAGCCCTGCTGGGGACTGGATCGGGGGAGGCAACGGGGTGCTCAGCAGCTCTGGCATAAAGCACTCGCGGTGAAATACATCCCTACCAGCGACACCCTTTGCATTTACAACTCAAGGAACAGCCTTTAAGCCATGGCCTCTGTTTCCTTTCCTTCTTCCTCCTTGTTCTCCCCCTTCTGGCAATCTCTGTGCTCTGTGGTTTAATTAGAGAGCAGAGTCAAGTGCTTAGACTCCAAAATGTGCAGATTAGGGGGTTACTAATCCTCCTGCTCAATGGGTGCTTGCATCCTGCCCAGTCTGTTGTCGAGCTTCTGTCCCCGGAGTGGAAACTCAGCCAAACGTGAGACCTTTACCTCTCCTCTTGCTGCGCGGAGGAGGAGGAAGGGCGAGGGGCGACAGGAGATCTGTGGGGGAGGAGGAGGAGGAGGAAAGCGAGCTGTGGGCCTCTGAAATTCTTAAGGTGGGTTTGTAGTCAGCATTGGCTGTCTTCGCTTCTTCTGTCCTGGTTGTTTTTGGTGCTCCAGCAGCAATAAAGCCAGCGTTTTGTGTTTTGGTTTTGGGTTTTCTGGAGTGCTGTCTTCCTGTTCTGACAAAAAAGCCCTTTCTGTCAGAGGAAGCAACTGCTTCGCTGTATGTGTGCATGCACGTGTGTTTATGTGCTGGGTGATTCGGTTTGGGTCCTGTGCCTTCCCTGTGCGTTACGCACCTCTCCCCACGTTCCCAGCTGTCTCTCCCGGTTCCCAGCGTACGCCCAAGTGAGCAGCGCTGTGGCACTGCTGAAAGCGCAGGGCTCCCCACGGCGAGCGAGAGGCCGGTACCTGGCAGGGCTATGTGAAGCCGAACGTATCCTCGTCTGTGGAGGCTGAGGTCCCTTTATAGCACATATGTTTGCTAGCGTGAAGGGGCAGGCGGAGTATTTGCTGTTCCAGATGGAAGCACCAGCAGGGAAGAGGGAGGACGGGTGTGGTGGGAAGGACAAGGCTCTTCCTGGAGGTAGGAGGGGAACTTGACCGTGAGGGTCACAGGATGGGCTGAGCTCCTGTGCCCCTGTCGCACTCCTGGTGCAGGCTGGGCGCTGCACAGGGGTTGCTGTGGGTTTCAGAAGACATGAGCTGTTGTCCTGAGCCGCTCATCTGCTGCTTGGTTGAGTTGAGGTGTGCTGTTTCTTCCCTGCCTTTGTCCTTTGGTGTGCAAGTTCAGGGTTTAGCTCAGCAGTGTGAGAAGCCCTGGGGATGGGAGCACAAGGAGCAGCAGGAGAGGAGGAGTGCTGGGAATGGCCAGTAAGGAGTTTGGGTGTTGGGAGCATTCTCCTTTCCACTGCCTGGCTTTGGGATCTGCCTCCCCTCTGGGATCCGCTTCCCCTCCTTTTTCGCCCCCATCAGTCGCTACCTCATTTCCAGTTTGCAAAATGCCCCATGTGCTTTTTGCAGATAAGTTGGTGGTCCCTTAGCCCAGCCAGCACCTCTTCCTCTACAGCGCTGTCAGAGCCTGTTTGCAAAGTGTAAGCCTCTCTGTAGCCCAGGTATCGCTTCAGGTCTTACAGAATGCCCAGGGTACCCTGAGTGGACGGCACTATTGCTGCTTGGGTTTTGCAGAGCCTGCCCTGAGCCACCCTGGTTTGCTATTTATAGTGCAGTTGTTCCATTCCTCCGTGGACGAGCTCTGCTTTCAGCCTTGCTTGGGCACTGAGGGCACCGGTGCCAGGAATAGCTCTGGGCAAGGAAGACATGGGAGTGGCTGCTTGAGCACAGCTCCCCAGTTTGCGCCAGTCCCTGGTGGAAGAGGCACCAGGCTGCATCCATGAGCCCTGGCTCTCGGTGACTGTCGGCCTGTTCTGCGGCGCAGCTGCTTTTCACGCCGGGGAAGCGAAGGGATTGCCTTTACTTGCCAGGTGCCCCGTGTGCGTGCCTGGCTCCCCTGTCCCACCGAGGCTGCTGGAGTAGGGTTCGGCACTGCGAGAGATGGTGCCTGGAGGAGCTGCTCCAGTGCCAGGTGCCAGCGGGACTAGTGAGGGACCTTGGTGTGATGTGCTTTCACTGTGGAGGGCAGTTTGCATGGGAAGCCCTGCTCTGAGCGTGTCCTTCAAGCACTGGGACCTCTTGGCTGCGTATCCTGAACCGCTGCCCACTGGGGCGGGTGGGTGCCTTTTCGGTGGGGTGCTTGCCGTCCCTCGCACAGAGCCGTGCTCTATCTCCCCTGGGAGAGCACCTGTCGGGTTCGAGGGAGCTTGAGCTGAGGTCTGAAAGGAGCCTGCAGTGCAGAGAACACCGGCACCCTCCTCATCGCTGCTGCTTAGGCAGAGCTGCCCTGGCCTTTGGCTCGTGATGCTTGCAGCTTGTCTGGAGCAGAGCTGAACAAATAATTAATTGCTTGGTTTAGTGCCCAAAATGAAAAGCTGGAGGAAAAAAACCCCAACACAGACAAGTTTGAGGGACCCTTTATCTTTTCTTTTAAATGTAACGCTGCTCAACTTCAAACAAAACAATGCAAAATGAGACTTTTTGCTTGGAAAACAAAGCGTTTTGTTCTTGTCCAGAACTTGTCGTGAAGTAGCAAATAGCTCTGAGCTGTCTGGAAGCGGCAGTTTTCAATCAATACCTGTTCAGCCGAAAATGCTTACCCAGCTCTGCCGGTGACAAAGCTCGGCAGGCACCTGGGGGCCTGGCTCATGGCCGTGCCCCTGGCACCTTCCCAGAGGTGGCGGGGAGGATGGTGTTGTGCCTCTTGCGGACTTTTCCAGGCAGAGTGCCGGTCCAGGATTGTTTGCCTCCTTTTTTTTGCTGTAATTAACCTAATTCATTTTCCGTGAAATGGTGCAGACTCCACAAGCGCGTGTAGGGGTTAGGTCTGGTCAGATGTGCTGGGACGTGGTGTCCCTTGTCCCGCCGGGGAGCAGGTCCTGATGCAGGTTGTTCAAGAGCGTTTTGGGGGAGCAGGGAGATTTGGTGGGGGCAGGAAATCTCCTATCAGTCCCTGCCCATGGGCACTGCTGGCTGGAAACTTAAGCCATCACGAGTTCACAGGGCGAAATTCCCAGCCCTTTGCTGCATGCGGCGTGATGCCTGCTGGGTGCTCCAGCTGCGCCGATGGCAGAGCTGGAGCTGGCAGAGGGCTTGCTGCGGGCTGGCTCGGGTAGAGACGGAAGCTCCCGGCTGCTGACCCTGCTGTTGCCGCTCAGCTCTGACCCCAGGAACTGCCGTCTGCCGCAAGCCCGCGGTGGTGAAAGCGTCAGGAAATGGCACGGGTGAACAGGTATTGATGCCCGGAGCACATCCGGAGACCGGGGCGCAGTGAACCTAATGGATTCAGAGCTGGCCATTAGCTGCAGTGCAGACGTCAGCAAAAATGCAGATATTAGAAACCTAATCCCGGCAGAGGGAAGGGCTGGACATCAGCCCAAACACTGCTCCTCTTCTGTTTCAAGAGGCAGGCAGGGTCCTCCTGCCCCTTGTAGTGCTCCTGCACAGTGCCCAGGCTTGGTCCCTCCCGTGCCTAGGTGTGGTGGCCAGGCAGGTGTGTGGGAGACATTTGATCCAGGACTCTCTAGCTGCTGTGTTCGTGTCAAAGGAGTTGTCCTGAGTCAGGCTTATGCTCCGTCAGGCCCAGAAGAAGGCCAGTCAGTGGCGATACTTGACCTGTTGAGTATCCTCCTGGCATCAAACTCTTAGTCCTGGGAGGTAAAGCTGGAAATAGTGTGTTGAACAGGTATCTCCTCTGTGAGCTTGAGCAGCACATGGCGGGGTTTCATGGGGGGGACAGAGGCACCGGGGACACCTCCAGGTGCCAGGTTGGAGCAGCACTGGTGTGCCCCTGGGTGGACAGAGGCACCGGGGACACCTCCAGGTGCCAGGTTGGAGCAGCACTGGTGTGCCCCTGGGTGGACAGAGGCACCGGGGGACACCTCCAGGTGCCAGGTTGGAGCAGCACTGTTGTGCCCCTGGGTGGACAGAGGCACCGGGGACACCTCCAGGTGCCAGGTTGGAGCAGCACTGGTGTGCCCCTGGGTGGACAGAGGCACCGGGGGACACCTCCAGGTGCCAGGTTGGAGCAGCACTGTTGTGCCCCTGGCATCCTGGGCACAGGGCTGGCTGAGCGCTGGGGGAAGGTGGTCTGCTCCAAAGCCTCCAAAGGGTTGGACAGCCCTAGGGTGAGGGGCTTCCTGCTGGCACGGAGTGACTTGGTGCCTCCCTGAGAGGTGATGCTTACTTCTAGCCCGGGCTGAGACCCGGCAGCCGTGTTGGCTTGCCTGGGTGGGTGTCCTGTGCAGCATGTCCGCTGGGCTGCAGCTCTGCCCACCCATGAGCTCTCAGGGTCTGCCCTGATGGTCCGCTGCTGCAGTGAGGGGCAACCACAGCACGCACAGAGGAGCGCATGCCGCACCCTGCCTTCTGCTGCCCTGGTGTCCCCACAGACGTGGCAGATGGCTGTTGCCAGCTGGACCCTTCCAGCTTCTTCCTGGGCCTAACAGGAGCGAGAGCACTGAGGGACCGTGTTGCTGGCTGGGCGGCCCATTCTTGATTTGCCCAAGAGTTGTGGCAACATGCGGCTGCCCAGCTTGCAAGCGTTGCAGGGTGTCTGGTGGGCGTAAGCCTCCTATGCAGCGCTTGCACGCTCTGCTGTGGCACTGAACCGCCCAGCCTGCCCTGCACGGCTGAATCCGGTGCCTGTTCGTGGGCAGGGAGAGTGGCTGCAGTGCTGCTCCACAGAAGCGGGCTGTGTCTAGTGGGGCCTCGTGATCGGAGTCCCTGCCAAGAGGAGTTGCTCCCTGATGCATTCCTGGGGTTTTAGACATGGAGAGGTAAGCAGCGAGGCGTGTTCCCCTGTCAGACCCAGCCTGAACTTGCTTGATTCCTCTGGAAACAAGGAAACAGTCTGATGACGAAAGTCCCTGCTTCAGCCAAGCTGGGAGCTTCAACTAACATCCTTCAGAGACTATTCGCTCCTCTTCCCCAAGTGCTGTGCTTCTGTCAGAGAAGGGAAGATGGCTTTTCCATGCGACCGTAGCAGAATAAAAAGCTGAACTCTTGGAGCAGCAGCAGAATTGTATGTGGTGATAATCTTGCAGGCCGGAGGAGAGCTCGATGCATGAGGATGAGCCGTAACTGAGGCACAGGTGACTGCTGTCCCGGGAAGATCTTCACCTTTCTGGGATTTTCTCTGCAGCTTGGTGGTGCTGGGGGCAGTGGGGAGATGGGGGCACTTTCTTCTTTCACAGCTCATGTTGTAATATGTGACTCTGTGGCTGCTGCTTGAGCCCATCTCTAGAATATGGTGGCTGTTTTGCCACAGGTTGCCCTTTCCAGGGAAATATGAAGGTGAAATGCTCACTGAAGTTTCGCCAGTCATAAGACTGGGGAGGGGGGGATGGTGGGGTAATCCGGAGCATGGGGTTTTAATCCTGTTCTCCTGGCCAGATTCCATTCCGCCTCTGTAAATTCCTGCAGCTGCCTGTGTGGTATCGCCAGCTGGCGCAGCCCCCCTCCAGCAGCAGCGCTTCAGCAGTGGGGAGGGGAGCAGGGAGGTGACTCTGAATCGCAAGGCGCTTTGTCAGATGGGTGCTGCAGTTCGTGCTTGAAAGGTGACCTGCTGAACGAAGAGCCAGCCTGTCCCCTCCCATCTCTTTGTAAGGGCAAAAGAAATCATCCCCAGCTGCTGCCCTCCAAAGCGTGGTGCCTGTTCTCGGTTGGCAGTCTTGCTGCGTAGCTCTGGATGCCGCTGCCGGACCCTTTCTCACCTCCTGCGAGCCCGGGAAGCTGCCGTGTTGTGCTCCTGCTGAGGCAGTCTGAGCAGGTCAGCTAAACTCTTGCTGGTCTCCCAGCTCCAAAAATCAGACCTGGGAGAAGGATTTGCAGTTTCTGTCGCTTACGGCTAGGTGAGACAACAGGCAGCGTGGCTCTGCAAAATCACTCCTCTCCTGGCTGGGGACAGCCAGGCCACCTCTTCCCTTGCCGTGCCTGGGGGGGTGCGGTAGGAGGGCAGCAAGGCTGGGGCTGTCCCTGCCCGTGCTGCTCATGGCTGCCATCCTGCGACCTGCGGACGGTCTCGCTGTGCCCCAGCGTCCCCTCTGCGGGTGCGTGTTAGCTCTGGGAGAGCCGACACGCTGAGATGCACACCCTGTGGTGGGCCTCGCTGCCTGCTGCCGTGCTGTGGGAAGCGGGGCTGGAGGAAACACGCTGATGCCGTGGGAAAGCTCCCGCTGCCAGCCCTCCCTAAACATTAACTGCTCACCTGATAGCACCGAGCCAGAGAGAGCGAAGGCCAGTCGGGCTGAGCCATGCTCCGATGAAAAGCGGGGATCTTGGAGGAGTGGGGTGCCGGCCGATGGGCCGCTCTGGGGGGGAGCCTGGGGTGTGCAAGGTGGGTGCGCCGTCGCGGGAGCGAAGGCTGCTTGTGTGTGGAGGGGTGGCTGGCGGGCAGGCAGCCTCGGGCTCCTGCCCACGCCTCGGAGGTTGGTGAGGGCACGCACCCAGTGCTGGTGCAGCTGCCCGGCTCTGCTGGCGTGACACTCCATGTCCCCTGGCTATCGCCCTGCCATCAGTGGAGGCGGGGGTGTCCGGGCATGAGGTGAGACCGGGGTCCTGCCTGCCCCTTCCCCAGTGTCGGCCATCAGCCTCTCCCAGCAAGAGAGGGGACCCAGGTGCCTCTGTTTGCCATCTTCTGATCCGTGCCGAAGCAGGAGCCGCCCTGCTCCCGGGGATCGTGTCGGGGAGGGAGGATAACCTGCTGCCAACAGCACTTCTGTCCCGCACCCTTGCGCCGGGGTCAGAAACCGGTGGTATTGGGAAACCTCTCATCTTACTGCTGGCTGCGCTTGTCTGGCGAGAGCAAGGAGACTGCGGAGGGAGGGCGGCGAGGCCGAGCGCCGCGGCTGCAGGGACGGGTAGAGCCGGGACGCTTGCGTGCCGTGCCGCGGCTGCCAGCGCCTGCTGTGCCCCCTGCCTGGGAGCCGCTTCCAGCCTTGCCCTCCGCTGGCTGTGCCTTTAACGTGAGAGGCTGCGCAGCTGCCTGCCTGCTTGGCATCTCCTCCCCACCACCATCAACATCCCAAAACGCCTCCGCCTCGCCTGGGCTCCCCCAGCAGCCTCCCTGCTCCTGCCCCAGCTGGCGGGGGCCTGGCCGCGTCCCCCCACCCTGGGCATGGCGCTGGGCCGCGAGCGAGAGCGAGAGGCCAGGAAGAGCGTGCAGGGAGGCGGCAGTGGTGGTCAGCTGGAGCAGGAGGCGTTTTTCTCCCTGCTGGTGGGAGGCTGTGGGAGGTCTGGGCTTCTCCCCGGACCGTGGGTGAGCCTGCTGCCTCCCGTGCCTCAGCTGGGTTACGTGGTGGATACCGTGGGCAGAGACAGGACAGTCCTGGGGGCTGAGCTCCATGAGCCCCTGGGCTGCGCGACGGAGCGAAGCGGGGGTCCTGCTCTGGGGAGCTGCTGGCTCAGAGAGCAGCCGAGCGGGCCGGGGTTTTGTCTGCCCGCGGGCGCTGGGCTGGGCGGAAAGGCGCTGCTGAGGAGCGGCTGGCTGCCTGCCGTAACCCGGGCTCTGCAAGGGCAAGCAAGAGCGGGTAGATGTGTCTCCCGGGGCAGCGATTCCTGCGCTGCCTGCGTGCAGACCCAGCCTGCCGCGGGGCGCGGGGCTGCCTGTGCTCAGGCTCTGCCAGGCGGGCTGGGGCTTGCTGCCGCAGCTCGCCCTTGGGTGACGGCGTGGGGGGCCGTTTACCTTGCATCTAAATTGCTGCGCGGTTTGCACCCTAACCCCCCCGCCTGCGGCCCCCTCCCATCGCACCCCGCCTTCCCCCCGTGTCCTCCAGCAGGCTCCGGCCAAGGCCCAGGCGGGCTGGGGGCTGCTCCTTCCCCTCCGGCCCCGGGCAGGAGCCCCCTGCCCTTCCCCAGCCCTGGGGCCGGGCGCGGGGGAGCTGCAGGTAGAGCCGTCCCTGCATAGCTCGCATTCCCAGCTCCGGCCTCTGCTCCTCCTGCTGCCCTCCGGCTCGCTCCCGGGGCTCAGGGCAGGGCTGGGGGACGCCGGCTTCTTCGGGGAGCCCTGCTCTCCTGGGCTGGTGGGGCTGGAGCGAGCCCGGGGAATCGGGGGGGCAGCTCTCCTTTCCTTTCCAAGCCCGCAGCGGCGTTCGCAGCCTGTCCAGCCGAGCGGCCATCGCTCGCACCCCAGCTGGTAGCTCCGCTCTCGGAGTAGCAAGGGGTGCACCCCACCTCGCACCTGGGCTGGCCGAGCAGCCCCTCGCTGCCCACCGAGGGGAGACGGGCTGGGCTCTGCTGCCCGTGGCTGTGTCCCCCTGTCGGGAAAAGGCCCCTGCACCTGCCCCGGGGAAGGAGGCGGCAGCTGCTGGGCAGGGGGGGTAAATGATCCCGATGCTTCCCGTATCTCGGGCAAGGAGGGATGTGTGAGGCCTGGGAGCGGGAAAGGGGCTGCAGGGGGGGCGGATTCCTTACTTTGGGCAACTCCGTGCCCCTGGTGCTGGGGGCTCTGGAGTCGAAAGCGAATTTAATCTCTTGTTTTGTTTGCTCTTTCTTCCTGCGCAAGGGGGGCCGGCGCGGGGTGTGCAGGGGGGAGCTCGGGTTTGGGAGCGGGGAGGGGGGGAAGTGTCGGATCTGGCAGGGAGGAGGGAAGGGAGGACGGGGAGCAGCAGACCGGGCGGGAGCAGCGGCAGCGGGCGGCCAGCCGGCCGGGGAGGAGGAGGAGGAGAAGGTAAGGAGATCACCTCCCGAGGGGCAGGCAGGCGGCCGGGCGAGGGGGGGGAGAAGGGACTGCGGGAGGGGTGGGGGTGCTGCAGGGGGGGGTGGATGGAGGCCTTGGATCCCTCTGCGAGGGTCTTTGCCAGCTGGCCTGCCGCTGGTCCCATCCTCTCCCCCAGAACTGCTATCCCGGCAGCGCGCTGGTGTGCAGGCTGGGGACAGGGTGCCATCCCCGCAGTGGGACCCCCCAGAGGGGCCACGAGGGCGAGCAGGAGCAGGAGGGGTGCTGCTGCCTGCCCCCACCTTCGCTCTCCTGCGCTCGTGCTGTCCCGTCCCTCGGCTTCCCAGCCTGCCGGAGGCCGGCTGCCATCCCTTATCCTGCCCCGCTGCTGCTGGGAGCTCAGCACGGAGTTTGGGGGTGCCCGGGCCGGCAGGAGGGGGGAGATCAGCTCGCGGGAAGGGAGACAGGCCGGCAGCGGTGTGCGGAGACCTTGCCAGGGCCACCAATGCTCATGGCCGCAGCAGGGAGCCTGGCGTGCTCTGTGCATCAGCACCCCCATCCCCACCATGCCCGCTCCGTAGAGCGGGAGGGCAGGGCGCTGCTGGGCCCCGCTTGCTGTGGTGCCAGCAGGACACCCTCTCCCCAGGAAAAGGGGCGCAGCCCTCGGGTGCCGTCCCTGCTGCCGCGGGGCTCCGCTGCCTGCCCCGGCAGGTCGGGGTGGCCGCACTCCCTCGGGCCGGCCGTGCCCCGGCCCTTGCGGAGCCAGAGCCTGTTGCTGCGCGTCCCTTGCTCCTGGCCAGCTCGCGGTGTCCGCCATGGCAGGCAGCCCCTGCGGTGGGCAGCGTTTGGCCCCTGGCCCCGGGGGCTGCTCGGGGTGGCCGGCCCAGGCTGCCTGCGTCAGCCCCCGGCGCTGGCGGCCCCCCGGGGCATCTGCACATCAATGGGCTCCAGGGGGAGCAGACCCTAATCCGGCCCATTCATCCCTGCGGGGGCTTTTGTCGAGCCTCCAGATGTTGCAGCAGCGAGGGCAGGGTCTGGCTCTGGGGCCGCAGCAGCAGGCAGGGGGGACACACACCGGGGCTCCCCACCGCCGGGGCTCTGCTCCCTCCTGTCCCGCCGCGCCCTTGACGCGGCGGAGGAGGGACCGGCGCTCCCTCTCAAGGGCAGGCTCCATTACCCACCCCGTGACCGGCCACCCGGCACTGGGAGGGCCTCTGCTCCCCGGGGGGCTCTTCGTCCTTTCCCCTTGGCCTGGGGATGGCGAGGAGCAAGGGATGGAGCTGGAGTGGGATGATGCTTGGAGGGCTCCTTCACGTCTCCTCCCCTGTTCGAGGGCCCCCTTGAGAGCCACGGGGCCGCAGCAGGACAGCATGGCAGGCTGTGGCGGGGTCTGGATGCCCCAGCGCGGGCAGGAGGGTGCCGGCTGGGAGGCGAAGGGTGTGCGTCTCGCTGCTGCGCTGTGTCCTGGAGGGAGCAGGAGATGGGGGACTTCTTCAGCTTCTTCCCTCTGAGGGTGACGGAGCACTGGAACAGGCTGCCCAGGGAGGTTGTGGATTCTTCTTCTCTGGAGATATTCAAGACCCCCCTGGACAAGGTCCTGTGCAGCCTGCTGTAGGTGACCCTGCTTTGGCAGCGGGGTTGGACTAGATGATCCCCAGAGGTCCCTTCCAACCCCTACCATTCTGTGATTCTGGGGGACACCCCGCGCAATGTCCTGGAGGGGCTGCTGGTGACCCTGCTCTCTCTGCTCCCCTGTCCCTCACAGGCTCTAGGATGCTGGGGCCAGCCGGGCTCGGGCTGCCCACCTGATCCTCGCCGCCCTGTCCTTCCGGCACACCATGTTGCGCTCCTGGCGCGTGAAGGTGAAGCTGCTGCTCGCCACGGTGACCCTTGCCGTCCTCCTTTCCTGGCTCTACCTCTTCGTGGGCAGCCTCGAATGTGAGTGGGTCCTCCTCAGATGGTTTACAGCGGGGGGTGGGCAGGGGTGGCCGAGGCCTTGGGGTGGTTTCTCTGTGGCCATGCGAGTGGCTGCAGGTGTGTCTGAGCTCTGCGTTTCCAGGAACGCCCCTGAGGACCAGGGGAGCAGAGCTGTGACGTTGGCTGGGTGCACGCGGAGTGTGCTGGGACCGCTCGGCCGGGGCTCTGCCCGCCGTCCGCACCCGGTCCCATGCCCCGTGCCTGTCTCCTCTGCAGATGGCCGCTTCCTCCTGCCGCCGCCCTGCGTGGGCGAGCAGCCGGGCCGGGACGCGGAGCGGGAGGCGCTGGCCTCTCGGGTGCGCAGGGTGGAGGAGGAGAACCAGCAGCTCCGCCTGCAGCTTGGCCAGGCCGAGGGCAGCCATGGCAGCCCGCAGTGGGGGGCCTCCGCCGAGGGTGGGGACCCCCCCGAGAGCAGCAACCGCACGGCCTGTCCCAAGCAGCGGACGGTGCACAAGTGTGAGGTGGGTGATGGTACCGGCGCGGTGAGCAGGGGGTGCTGGGTGGGAGGCTGCTGGCACCCTGGCTGGGCATGAGGGGGTGTGCGGCTGCCTGGCACTGCTCACCCCCTGCTGTGGCCGTGATGGGCACCCATCTGTCCCTCAGCTGGGGGTCGAGGGTGTCTTGCTTCTCCGGAGAGGGAAGCCAGACAGGAGGAGTGGCAGGCAGACTCCTGGTCCCTGCTTCTGAGCCAGGGGACTCCCACCTGCTCCGGGCCTCCTTCCCCAGGCGACGGGCTGCGTTGTGGAGTCTCTCCCCATAGCACGGCCCCCAGGAGGAGCTGGCAGGGCTCTGCGGGTGGGGGTGGCCCGCTCTCAAAAAGGTGACGTTTGTCTCTGGGCAGCTCCTGCACGTTGCGATTGTGTGCGCTGGGCACAACGCGAGCCGAGATGTGGTCACCCTGGTGAAATCCATCCTCTTCCACAGGTAATGGGGAGGTGCTGTGCCAGAGCTCTGCTGGCTTGGCATTCCCAGCTGAGCTGCTGCAGGGGGAAGGTGCTGGGGGAGAGGGGCTGTAGGGCCTCTCGCTACCCCCTGTGCCACTGCTGAGGCTCAGAGGCCAGAGGGAATTTGTCTCCCGCAGGCGGCTGGTTTGTCCCCATCTGCCCCCTCAGCTGGTGCCTGTCCCCTGGCAGGGATGGGAGGAATGGGGAGCATGTTCTCTTCCTCCCACTGCAGTGCTGAGTGCTGCTGCACTTGCCCTTGGCAGGAAAAATCCCCTCCACTTTCACTTCATCACGGACTCGGTGGCCCACCAGATCCTCCAGACGCTCTTCCAGTCCTGGATGGTGCCCTCCGTCCACGTCAGCTTCTACAACGCCGATGACTTGAAGGCAGGCACTTGCCCCCTCCCCCCCGCTTTGCCCTGTCCCAAGCCAGTGCTTGGAGGGCTGAGGGGAGCAGCAGAGAGGGGCGAGCGGGAGGGCGTCTGTTAACCCTTTTCCTGCTGGTCCCTTGCTCACCCGCTGCCCTTTCTGGACTTGTTGCTGGTCCAGCTGAGGAGGGGGGCACAGGGCCGGTGCTGGAGGGGTGGGGAGGCCCCTTAGGGTAGCACTGCTGCTGCAGCAGAGCTGGGTCCCCGGCTGAGCACTGAAATACTGGGGTTCAGGTGAGGGTTCTGGTGGCCGGAGGAAGAGCCGGGCCAGGGTCAGAGTGAAGGAGAAGGGAGACGCAGCCAGCGAGCGCCTGAAGGGCCTGGGGGGAGAGGTGTGGGGCTGCCGGTGGTGCGGCTGGAGGAGATGCTCCAGGCTCAGCTGGCTCCACAGCTCTGTTGTGCCCCTCTTCATGGGAGGCTGGGCACACACAGCCGTCCTGCCCGTGCCGGGATGAGCATGGCCGTGCCTGGCCCTGAGAGCGTGTCGCCTTGCAGCCGGAGGTGTCGTGGATCCCCAACAAGCATTACTCCGGCATCTACGGGCTGATGAAGCTGACGCTTACCAAGGCGCTGCCCTCCAACCTCTCCAAGGTCATCGTCTTGGACACCGACATCACCTTCGCCACTGACATCGCTGAGCTCTGGGCTGTCTTTGGGAAGTTTTCTGGTGAGGACAGGGTGCCCGCTGTCACACCACACTGGTGGTGGTCCCCATCTGCTACCGCACGAGTGCGGTGGGTTTGGGCCCTCTGAACCTGCCACGGGACGGGCTGGATCCACGTCTTTCTCTTTCCTCAGACAAGCAGGTGATTGGGCTGGTGGAGAACCAAAGCGACTGGTATTTGGGCAACCTCTGGAAAAACCACAAACCGTGGCCAGCCCTGGGACGTGGCTTCAACACGGGTGAGCGTGGGCTGATGCAGCCTGATGGTGCGTTCAGCTGAGGCGGCGCTTGGCACAGGTTGGCTGGGGAGGGCTGAGGTGAGGCAGAAGGGTCTGGTGGGCACGAGGAGGCTGCTGGTCATGTGGGTGGGCACAGAGGAGCGGCGTGTCCCAGGGGCCGAAGACGTGTGGGCTGCTGTGCTCCAGCTCGGTGACAGCCGGGTGCTCCCTCGGTGACCCAGTGCCCTCCTGCCCGGCACCCAGGGGTGATACTGCTCCTGCTCGACCGCCTGCGTCGCCTGGGCTGGGAGCAGATGTGGCGGCTGACAGCGGAGCGGGAGCTCATGAGCATGCTCTCCACCTCGCTGGCTGACCAGGTAACGGTCCCTGCTCCGGCATGGTTGGCCCTGCTGCGTTCCCGTAGGGCTGCTGGCACGGGGGTCCGTGCTGGCTTCCCACCCGCCTATACACTCGCCTTGTTCTCTCCTAGGACATCTTTAACGCGGTGATCAAACAGGACCCGGCCCTGGTGTACCGGCTCCCCTGCTTCTGGAATGTGCAGCTCTCTGATCACACCCGCTCGGAGCAGTGCTACACTGAGGTCTCGGATCTCAAGGTGGGTGGGTTTGCTGCCTGTGGGACTAGGGAGGGCCTGAAGGACAGTGAATGCGCTGGGGGTCCGGGCGAGTCAGCACGGGGTCTAGGGGCTTGGGGAGTGCTGGGTGCTGCTGGCTTCCCCTGCGCGGGGTGACACACCATGGCCCTCAGGTGATCCACTGGAACTCGCCCAAGAAGCTGCGGGTGAAGAACAAGCACGTGGAGTTCTTCCGCAACCTCTACCTGACCTTCCTGGAGTACGACGGGAACCTGCTGCGCCGGGAGCTCTTCGGCTGCGCCAGTCTGCCCAGCCCGCCCAGCAACCCGGTGAGGGCCACTGCAACGCTGCCCCGGCCCCGGAGTCTGGGGCGGGCAGAGACCCTGCACCACCGCCCCAGCTCACCCTGGGGCTCCCACTCTCCCTCACCTTCATGGCGTTGCAGCTGCAGCAGGCGCTGGAGGAGTTGGACGAGGATGATCCCTGCTACGATTTCCGCCGGCAGCACCTCACGCAGCACCGCATCCACCTCTTCTTCCTGCAGTACGAGTTCCTGGCCCTTCCCGACCCCACCGACGTCACCCTCGTGGCCCAGCTCTCCATGGACAGGTACTTGCCAGTGGGGCTGGTGAGAGGTCAGGTCCACCCCCTCCACCGCCTCTGGGGTGGCTCCGCAACACGGGAGCTACCAGGGATCTCATGTTCCTCATCCTCACACCAGTGATGTGCGGCGAGGAGCAACACCCCGAGCCGGGAGCAGCAATTCTTCCTGCTCCCCCATGAACTGGGCTCGGCCAGACTGGTCTGAGTTTGGCCAGGCTGCCACGGGGCAGGGCTCCGGCTCACGCGGTGCCCTCTGCTTCGCAGGCTGCAGATGCTGGAGGCCATCTGCAAGCACTGGGCAGGCCCCATCAGCCTGGCGCTGTACATGTCGGACGCAGAGGCCCAGCAGTTCCTGCGCTATGCCCAGGCCTCGGAGGTGCTGAGCGCCCGCCGCAACGTCGCCTACCACATCGTCTACAAGGAGGGGCAGTTCTACCCCATCAACCTCCTGCGCAACATGGCCTTGGCCAACGCGCAGACGCCATACGTCTTCCTGACGGACATTGACTTCCTGCCCATGTATGGCCTCTACGATTACCTCAGGTGAGACTTCCTCCAGCTGGCTCTTGGTCAGCCTGCCGGCTCCCCAGGCACCAGGGATTGTAGGGGATGCCCTGGGCAGCAGTTCTCAACGCGCAGAAGGTGTTTCCTTTGTGTTCAATTGTGGGATCGTGCCCTCGCTTTTGTCAGATGCCAGCGGGTGAGGCAGTGGCCGTGGCGATGAGGGGTGCCCCGCTCCCCTGCCCCTGCGTGGCACCGCCGCAGTGTCCAGACTCGTTAACGCCCTTCCGGAGCGGTGGGCAGGGCGGAGGGGCTGAGAAAGGGGGCTGTGGCCACGGCTCACAGCCAGGGAGACCTCACACCCTTCCTACCGCTGCAGGAACTCCATCCAGCAGCTGGAGCTGCCCCAGAGGAAGGCAGCTCTCATCGTGCCGGCGTTCGAGACCCTGCACTACCGCTTGACCTTCCCCAAATCCAAAGCGGAGCTGCTCTCCATGCTGGACATGGGCTCCCTCTACACCTTCAGGTAGGGACTGGGCCTGCCCCGCCATCCAGCAGGGCTGTCGCACTGAGCAGAAGCCACTTTTGTCCCTGTGTGCCTTGGGGCTGTGGGGCAGCTGGCTCAGAAGACACCCTTGCGTCCTCTCCTTGTCCTAGGGAGCTGCCAGCTCTCCCCAGTCTGTCACTCCCACCTCTCCCCGCAGGTACCACGTGTGGCCGAGAGGCCATGCCCCAACTGACTATGCCAAGTGGCGGACGGCCACCGTGCCGTACCGCGTGGCGTGGCAGCCAGACTTCGAGCCTTACGTTGTAGTGAGGCGAGACTGCCCCAAGTACGACCAGAGGTTCGTGGGCTTCGGCTGGAACAAGGTGTCCCACATCATGGAGCTGGATGCGCAGGTGGGTGAGGGGCTCCTCCAGGCGCCAGGGAGGTGATGGGTGTTGGGGGGTGAACGGTTGGTGCCGCCACAGCGACGCTGACGGCAAGGGCTGCTGCTCTGCCCCCAGGAGTACGAGCTGCTGGTCCTGCCCAACGCCTTTATGATCCACATGCCCCACGCCCCCAGCTTCGACATCTCAAAGTTTCGCCTGAGCGCGGGGTACCGGGGCTGCCTCCAGACGCTGCGGGAGGAGTTCCACCAGGACCTGTCGCGGCGGTACGGGGCTGCCGCGCTCAAATACCTCACTGCCGAGAGGAGCCCGTGACGCCCAGCGACAGCGGGTGCAGGGTGCTGCCAGCACGCTGGAGAAGGGGACACAGGGCCTCCTCCTGCCCCGGTCCCCGCTGCAGCCCGGCCTGAGGGCACCCAGCGGCAGCGCAGCCTCCAGCCCAGCGATGGGGTGCCTGCAGCTGAGATGGAAGATGGCAGCTGCCAGCACAGGCAGTGCCTGCAGGTCAAGCTGCTGCAGTGCGGCCAAGGGCTTTTTCGGAGCAGCAGCCTTTCTGTTACAGGGGAGCCTCCCCATGCCAGGGGCCAGGGGGACGGGGTCTCCTCCCTCCCCTGTTTTAGCAGATTCGGATTCTCAGCTTTCATTAGCTCAGCTCACCTTGAGGCCTGGGAGCTGTACCTTACCCTGCTCTGTGGTCCCAGGCCCCAGTCCTCTGCACACCCCTCCGGGGCTCTGGTGAGCGGGAGATGAGGGTGTGGAGCATCCTTTTGTGTCCGTTGTGGAGCCAGGCTCAGAGAAAGCTGCCCAGCACCCTGCGTGGTGGGGCCAGGGAGTACCAGGAGCTGTGGAGACCTGGTTCAAGGCTGGCTGGTTAATGGGGCGAAATGCTGTTACTCACCATCCGTATGGGTGCGAAGTCTCTGGCGGGGTTGGCCCAGTACTGGCGGTGTGGGAGTCACCCAGAGCAGGGCGGGCTGTCTGCGGTCCCCAGCCATGAGCTCCCAGGACGGGCCCGCGCCTCCCGGCTGGGACAGCCGCGCCGGTGAGACCCACGCCTGGCAGCCATCGCAGCGGGCAAAGCTGTAGCTTGGTGGGCCGGCACACGCTTGGAGCAGTTCCTGGCAGGGGACCGCCCTGCTCCTCCACAGCTCTTGGCAGCGCAGCGGTTTGCCATCGACAATCAGGGATGTGGTCGACACTGGACGAGACCGTAGCTGAGCACTGTGGTGGGGGCCCCATGCCGGGAGCGGCTTGGCTGGGCGCTGTCCCACTGCTGTCACACACTGGAGCACAGAGGATGCATTGCTTTCCTCACGCTATTTAAATTATTTAATACTTTTCTCAGCAGAATTCAATGATTAAGGTGTCTTGGGGTTTTGGTTTGTTGTTTTTTTTTCAATCTTTTCTTCCTCACGGATGATTTTGCTGGTGGCCCTGGAGGGTCTCCGGGGCAGTTGCTGCCGCAGTCTCCACTGTTCTCTCCTTGGCCTTGCTCTGGGCTGCGAGAGCCAGCTCTGTGGAGGTGTGAGGATTTCCGTCCATGGTGGGAGCAGCCATACGAAGCGCGGGGTATGGAAAGGGCACAAGCACCTCTTGCTTATTTTCTCTTTTTAATTTAATTTTTAAATTAAAGCTTTTTTATTCTTTTTCACATCCTTGTTCAACTGCCTGGTTATTAACTTGGTTGTTTTTTTTTTCCCTGCTGTGGACCTGCACACATTCCCTGGAGGAGAGCAGTGCAGAGATAGCCTGAGCTGCGGCTGGGGAAAAGCCTCGCTGAGCTTGCTCTGCCTGGCGCGCTGGGAGCTGTTCCCCTGGCTGGCTGGCACAGTGGGAGGGCTGGGGAGCGAGGAGCAACAGCGGGCAGAGGAAACGCCTGTGTCACCAAGGGGCAGGCGTGCGGGTCCCCTGCCCGCTCTGAGCTGGCCGGCAGTCACTGCCGGCGGTGGGGCCGGGTCCGACGGTTCCCGTTGCTGCCAGGGCACTGGCAGCTGATGGGTTTTCTTCTGGCGGTGCCGCAGCTCGTCCCCGAGGCCATGTGCCCATCTCAGGCTGTGATGCAGGCAGCCGGACCGACCGGGGCTGCCCCACTGAATGAATGGCCTTGGCTTTACAAGACTGTTGGGAATAAAAGCTGGCTCTCAGGCCATCGGAGCCGCCAGCCTTGCAGCTGCGGGGTGGGGGGGCAGGACGGGGGTGGCACGCCAGCAGCAGGTTGTTGAGGCTTTATTTGGGAAAGGCCTGGAAAGAGCAGGCGCAGCGCCTCCGACCAGTCCCTAGCAGACAGCTTTATTTAATGCGGCCAAAGCTCGCCAACAGCGCTCTGCTTCCACAGATTGAGATTTAGATCAAATCTAGGCACTAATTCAGCCTGCTCTCTGCTTGAGACATGCCGGTGGAGCGGTGCCTGGATGGAGCAGGCCTCCTCTGGGCATTTCTCTGATGGTTAGATGGCTACAGAAACGCTGGCTCTGCAGGTTTTTTGGAAGGTGTACTGCTGTGCCTGCAGCAGGAGGGCTGCCTGCCATCATCTTCAGATAATCCTTCCCAGCCTCGCCAGTCCTTAGCCCAAAATGTGCCTGCAAGGATTTAGGTACCTGGCGTGAACCCAGCTTGGGTCTGGTCTCCACGTGCCCTCCGCCGGGCACGATCAGCTGGAGGCCACCACCAAGTCGGAGCCCGCAGAGACTGTCTTAACCCAGCACAGCCCCTCTGAGAGCTGAAATTCATCTCTGCTCATGCAGCACCCTTCTCCCTGCCAAGACAGCAAGCCCCGAGCCGGAGCGCACCACAGCCATCGCATGGGGCCGCACTGAGACACCCCTCTGGGGGCTGGGGACCTTCTGCGGGCACCGTGCCCTCCCCTGGGCTTGTGGGACCCGCTGTCCCCACCTGGTACATACAGCTAAGGAGACGAGAGATTTTATTGTGTTTTATTTAGTAAAATGTTAAAATAAATAAATACAAATTGATCAGATGCTCTGTACCCCTCCCCCCCCAACTTTAATTTGCTAAAATCTAAACACATTTGTACCAAAACTGAAACCACAAAGGACTTGAAGGCAGCAAAGAGACTGCAGATCACTATGAGCATCAGGCTAAAAAAAATAGAGATATTTAAAAAAAACCCAAACCATCTCACAAGTTGGTGTTCTCATGACGTGATTCTGTGACAAGAGCGCGGTACCGGTCAGAGGGCATTTTACACCAGGGCCTGCAGGGATGGGAGACGGGCCGGGAGAGGGGCGGCACTGGCTCACAGAGGGCAGAGCCATGGCTTCGCCGTGCTGAAACCCAGCCGGGAGAGAAGCTGCCACCGTCCCCTCGCAGCGCCGGGCCCAGCACTGGGGGCTGCTCACCAAAAGCACCTGGTGGCAGCTGAGCAGGCTGGGGGGACACCGGGGCTTGGACACGGCACCCTTCAGCGCCAGCTCCCAGCTCGGCCCCGAGCCAGGACTCCCAGCTTGGACTCGGGTGAAACGCTGGGGCTGTGCGGGGACGGGATGAAGCACGGCAGATAGGCGGGGTGGTGGCATCAACAGCTCTGCTGAGATGGTGCCGCCACCATAGCAGGAACGTGAAGCCATGATCAAGGCCTGAGTATTTTCTCTCTACAAGCAGAGCTGCCTTCGCAACCCGCCTGTCCCTGGGCTGCAGACGTGTTTGCAGACCAGAGCCAGTCAGCCCCCAAAAGACGAAGTTACTGCCTGGGAAGCCACCCCACAAGCTGCAGCTCATCACCACTTCTCTGCACCACGGGCTCCACTGCTCTGAACTCTGCAAAGTTGTTTCCTCCCTCTGCGGGAGCCCGCACAGGTTGGCACTCGCTGCCTCCCTCCCCGTCACCTTGCTTAATCTTTGCTTAACGTCGTTTGCAGCAGCACCCCTGCGCTTTGTTTCGGTGGGACCATCGGAGGTGGGACCAAGGCACCTCTGCCAGCGTAGGAGGGTGCCTGGGGGGGGCCCTGCAGCCGTAACTGGGGTGAAACAGCCTGCGGGGCACAGCCGCCTGTTGGCTCTGGTTGCACGGGGCGCCGGGAAGCAGCCCTGGACGTGGGGGCTTATGCGGTAGTGAAAACCCTCGTTAAGGAGGGTCTTGGGTGCCAGTCACGTATGGCATCAGGAATGACTCAGAGACAACGCACCTTCGGGAAGGGAGAGCTGACGGGTAAGACGCTACTTCTGTCTCTAGAGTCAATCACTGTTTTGATGCCGGTGATAATTAAAGAAACATATGAGACTATGATTAGAAATTACACTTTAGCCCAGAACAAGCAGAAACGTGCAGCCTCCTGCCGCACCCAGCACAGAGCGCGACTCCACCTCTTCTTTCAACAGTGCCTGCTCCCAGTGCCCGCAGCCCGTGAAAACCAGCTCTTGCCACGTCAGTACCCACTTTATGGAGGGGCATGTGAGGCATGGAGGGATTCTTCCTTTCTTTTTTAAGCCAGTGCCCTCCCCTCCTCAATTTCAGCATGCCCTGCCTGAGATCTGGATAATGAGCAAGGGGAGCCCCTGCCCTTGCTTGCCCGGGCAGAGCGTCTCCCCAGCGCTGCCGGAGCATCAGCCCTCGGTGCTGGGGGCCCAAAGCCAAGGGTGGCCACTGAACACGGCTGCGGGAGCCGGCCTCTGCCAGCACCGGACCTGCGTCAGCCGCTGCCTCCCTTCCCTGCCTGAGCTGCACCCCAAGGCCAAGCTGGCCACTCACTAAGAAAAGCGCTTTCTCAAAGCTCGGTGGCTACACTACTTCTTTTCCAACATCACAGATAAAAGGAGGCAGGCGACAAAAGAGCAGGAATTGGTGGAGGTCTACGTTTTCCAGTGTAAATTTAGGAAAAAGAAAAAAAGATGCAAATTCCCCAGGCAGTGAAAGCGCTGCTGAGTGCCAGCAGACCGCTACCGCTCACTGCTCGCTGCTGCTGCCTCTCTGAGCCACCTCTCCACCCAGGGCTGGCAGAGCCAAGCTTACGAGGCCTTTGCGTTCGCCAGGTGCTCCCCATAGTAAACATACCCTTAAGTACTCCTTCCTTCCTAGCTGTGGACTGGGCTGAGTTTCTCTGTCTGAAGCATTTGACGCCTGCTTGGATACTACAGAGTGAAGCAGACCAGACACGGAGAGCTTACTATCCTGCCAGCACACCAGAGGCAGGACAGCCGCATGGCTCTCCAGGCTCAGCTCCTGAAGGGCTGCGTTGAGCTTCCCACATGTCCCCGTTAGCTGCTCTAGTGAACTGCCTTTCTACACGTGTCCCTAAATCAAGCAGATTCCAAGAAAACAGGGAGGCGTTGCTGCACAGAGGGGCTTTGGCACAGAACTGCCAGACACAATGGCCCAGCGAACAGGAACCTTGCACAGATTCTTCCAAGAGACTGCTGAGAAGCACCTGACTCACAGGTCCTGCCGGGCGTCATCTCCTCCGCTCACTCAGGACCTCTGGAAGCTGACACTGGTTTCAACGAGGCCGATCATCACACTCGAACCAGGATGGTGCAACCACACCGGTGAGCTAAAGGTTTGGCTAGTCCCGGGAATATTTCTAGCCAGGGAAATCTTTAATTAATTCAGCCCAGATCAGAGCAGGCTCGCTCTGCCCCGAGGTCTGCCTGATCTGCCTCGTCCCGCGTTGTAGCACAGCAGTCAGACAAGCCTCTGGCCGGGATGGGATTACTCGGCAGCAGGAGCTGAGCTAGGGATGACTTAGTGCCCGCTTCCTTCCCCACCTGCAGCTGAGCAGCTCATTTCTCCCACCACGCTCGGTCCTTTTGGAATACAGATCAACCCAAGTCAGAAATCGAGGCAGGATAAAGAACCTTCTTGTTCTCACCTTTCCACTGTACTTTCAAACCCTGTAACTGCAGCAATACCGGTCTCCTCATAACAGAGCTCTGTTTCACTCCTGGAGTTTTCCTACCCTCACTCTCCCTCGTTCTCACCTCTTTCCATTCCTTCTCTCTGCTCTGCCTTACCCCATGTAATCTTCCTTTCTTTCACTCCTCTGGCTTCCCTTCTTCCGTTCCCCTGTCTCCAGCCCCTGTGCCCCTTCCCACTGCCCTGGCGTCTCCAAAGAGGCTTCTGTCCTTTCCTGTGTCCCTGCAGCACCTGCCTCTGGCCAGGGGAGATGAGAAGCCCCGGCCCGACTGTTCTCACGCGACAGACTCCAGCGCAGCACAGCCATGTTCACAGCACCAGCGCTCTGGGCGAGCCTGTTCTCCACTCGCTGCTCCGGTAATTTAGTGATTCTGACAGGGGATACAGACACACCCCCACACTGGTGAGGTCTCGGTTTTCTGAAACAAGCCCACATCTTAAATTGGCCTCCAGGAGAGGTGTTCGTCTTTTCAGGGGTCTGTAATTACAAAGCTTACCAGTGCATGGTATAAATAATTTTCTTTATTGGCAAGTTTCAACTATGTGCTCTGCCTATACAAGACACAATGATGCAGAAAGTTCTTGTCCCAGATAAAAGATAAACATGGGGGAAACGGGAGCTGAAGGTAAAGGAGAGAGTCATATTTTTCAAGTATTACATTCCATTCCACAGGTGTTACAAACAGGACTGAGGCTTAAAGAAGGGTCTAAGTAAGACGGCAACACCCTGAAGACAAGATGTCTGGAGCTCTTGTGTTTTCTATATCCCACCTGACTTTCAGGGCATTCCCTGGTCCGGGTCTGACCACCAAAAAGAAAGACTCAACAGCACACTGCTGCGAGGCTCGCTCGCACGCCCTCAGAGACCAGTACCGAGCTGGCTGTTGGAAGGGTTCTTTGAAGACCTTTTGCCTTCTGAACGTCAGAAGCTATAGAATGCACGCAGTGCTTGGGAATGGCCTTTGCTGAGGTAGTTTGTTGGCCAGGCAAGCCTAAGCGCCAAATGAATCAGCTGCACGACAGAACATCTTCCTCTTTCTCCAGGTTCCTGACCCTTCTGCAGAGCTTCTACACACTTGTCAGAAAACTCTCTGCAGTAACCCAGCAAGGCTGAACTTGCCCTGGATCTTCAGAATCCCAAAGGAGGGCAAATGATGGTGAAGAAGGGTCAAAACAGTTCTGAAAAGAGTCAACAAATTCTGCCAAAGGGGCATGGTCCACAAAGAAGTGTAACATCAGTATTTCAGTGGTTATCTGAGCAGCTCACTGAGAGAAGCCCTCAGTAAAAGAGTAAATTTTGGTTTGACATCTGAATATGATATTTTAAAAACATGTCTCATTAAAAAACATGTATTCATCAGTAGTACTTCAGAAGCAAAGAGGGCAGGGTGCAACCCAGCTGGGGAAAAAAAAAAGAAAAACGTGCACTGCCAATTTACAGATATTTTCCACTGTATCCACGTGGGAAGGAAATTTCAGAGTTTACTCCCTGTATTGTAGGCTGCCAAGGCTTGGTGGGGCTAAGAGGGAGATTTCACTCTGGGTCCTCCTGAATGCTCACATCACGCTGCTTTTCAGGGCTCTCTCTGCAACAGCACAGGGAAGAAGATGATTTGAAGCCAAGGAGGTCAGAATTAGGGTTCACATTTCTAGACAGCTGGAATACAGATGTGCTTTCTTCAGCCTGGTTGGCTAGGAAGGATAAAATACAATGTTGTTTTTTCTACCAACAACAAAACCAACAGATCTGCCCGTAAAATTATCACCGCTCTGATTTCGAGGTTAGTGGCTTTTAATTCATATCCCCACCAACAGAAACTTGCTGGCAAAGAACAAAGTCCTTGTTTTGCTCACGCAAACCACCAGGTCATCCTACCAACACGGTAACTCCCGGCTAATGATGTTCTTGAAGAACCATCCAAGCTACACACCTTTCCTGCCAATCATCCCTAGAAGTATTGCCTTCACCGTGTTTTGTACAGCACTAAAACCACTGCTGGCTCTAAACGAAGATAATGAGAATACTAACGATAATACCAATTCTTCTAGCCAGGTCACATGCTCGCTTTCCCACTCTGACCACCACACACCCTTCCAGCTGTTTAAAGAACAGATCGCAAGGAGAAGCGAAAAAACTGCTGCTGCAATGCTTACTCTATTTCTGAGCAAAGAAGCAGGATGACTTCTTAAAGCCCTTAGCACTGGGCTGAGAGCCACGACCGTCCCTGATATGAGCTTCCTCTGTGGTCTCATCTCCTCTCTTATAACAGAGATCTAAAAGCCATTTATTTCCCACCAATGACAAGCAATGACATAAGAATTAGTTAATATCCTGATGGTGGTTTGGAGATACAAAACGCCAGTCATTATGACAGCTTCCCAAAGAGCAGAAGTTTTAGTACAAACTCACTCTATCTCAAATATCACTTGAGAAGAAAAACCCAAGCAGTCCAAACCCAGAAGACAGGCTGGAGCTTTAAGCTCTCAAAGAGTTTAAATTTCTCCCTTGACTGGCAACTCTTAGAGCAGCTAGGAAAAAAAACATTTTCCTCTGTATTTAGCAAATGTCAATTCCTCTTCCATTCTATTGTTGCTAACTGGGCAGAGATAACCCCAATTTACTTGTGCCTATGTAGCAGCATCACGGCCAGTGTCAGTGCAGCCCTGGGAATGCTCCTTGCCTCTTGACGGATACTGCTGCAGAGCCAGGAGGGAAAGCATCCAAACACACTTAGCGAGCGAGAAAGAAAACTACCTAGCAGCACTGAAAAGTCTAAGTTAAGATCATTTCTCTGCCAGATAACAATTAACTAAAGGCATCTTCCTACTGTCCAGAACACAAATGCTATAACAAAAGGGACACAGAAGTCTACACTTCCCTACTCGGATTCTGGAGACAAGCAGATGCCTCAGAAAAGCAGTAATAGCTGTTTTAACATCTCCTGGCTGGTTAACTACGCTCAAATCTAAATACGGCTACCAGTGAATTGCACTTCCATCCTCTCCTGAATTGGCAAAGAAAACAGAAGGACTATCAAGTCTTCAGACATAGCTTGCTACCCCCAAATAGTGCAGGGCTTCCAAGAGAGCTCAGAAGGTAACACCAGAAATAAGAACATGAGAACCACGAAGACGCAGCGCACCTATCCCTAGACACTGTCTCTTACCAGGAACGTACTTGATGCTTCAGAAGATGATGTTAAGAGTTACCCAAGTGACCAACTAGAGAACAACCTGGCCAAAAAGGCCGTTTCTCCTGAGCGTCTGGCTGTTAGCTGCTGGCTCGTATTGCAAAGAAGGAAGGCTCAGGTTCAGTTTGTTTCTTCTCTTCATCCCTTGAAATACATAGCCCTTTGTTTAAACGCTATAGGTTGCTGGTCCAGTGCCGCCCCATGTTAATGACCCCCACTGGTGACTGGGTTAATGCAAGGATGTTTTTAGTTTGATCAGTTTTGACGTTGTCTGCCCAGCTCTCTCCCTGCCACTTGTGCTAACTTATCCTTCCAGCTCCGCTAGTTCCAGAAGAGAACTCGAACATCAAAAGACAGAGTCGAGGTTATCACAGGTTCAGCTGAGAAGTGCATGTAGGAGTCACTTTCCCAACTACAGACAAATGTGAGAACTCGGGATGTCAGTTCTGAGCTCAGAGCTGAAAATAGTGCTCACTCCTATAGAAGGAATAGAAGTCCTTAAAGGGCAGAAGGGCAACCTAAAGGAGAGGGAAGAAAACAGCTCCCAGAATCCTGCAGAAGCACACTTGGCTGTGGCAGCAAAGAGACTCTCTCAGGCTATGTAGTGTCTGGAGTGTTCACCACTTCTTGCTCAGAAATGCATCCTTGAAATCCAAAGCTTTTCTCTTTCCTGCTAGAAACAGCTGAGCAGGTCTCCTGCCACCCAACGCAGGCTCTCAAGGGCACCACTCCAGGGACTCTGCCTCACGCTGCATGTGTAGTGGCTCAACCCTGCTCCCACTGGAAGCAAGGAGAGTTTTCCCAGTGCTTCCAGCGGAAATGGAGTTTACCCAAAGGTTTATACGCAGTAGTGAAACTAGGCAGCTCTGGGACACAACCCCAAGTGACCAGAATCAGCACTCTAAACTGAGACAGACCCCGCAACAACAGGAAGCACAAGGCAAGCTTTGCTATCTCGAGTAAAAAGATTATAAGCAAGAGACGAACTTCGTGAACAAGAGGATATAACAGAGGCGATTTCAGTCCAACCAACTCACTGTCTTTCACTCTCGAGCTCTAATCAACTCGTATCACTAAATTATAAAAGCCTCAAACCAGCACGCTGCCACTTGCTTTTCTCTGGGTTACAAACACATGGAAGAATGGGGGAGATGCGGGAACAGCAGAGACAAGCCTGGCAGATCCTCCAGGTGGGGCGAGATCCAGCACTGCAGGATTTAATCCTCTTTAGAGTTTAGCCAGTAGCATGTATGGTACAATCTATGGAAACTGTCCCATTGGATTTTAAAACACAAACACAGCAGAATTTCATCATAAATAAGCAAAGTCTGTGTTAAAAAATTCTAAGTACACAGCATTTTCTCCAGTTCTGACACCTTTTTAATAGAAATCACTTGTTTAGGAAACAAATAGCACTTTTGTATTTTTTTTTTTACAATGTTTCTTACCTTGATCTTATTTTAAGTAACACTAGGAAGACCTCAATATCTTTTATTTTCCTTTTTAATTTAAAAAAGTCGTTTTTTTTCCCCCAGATACAAAGATTTTGCCCTTGCATAAAAAAACAGTGCCCAAAACGATGACACAAGGACTCACAAAGACTCACTGTATCTCACTGACACTATTACTTCTAATCTATACCATGCAAGGTCCCATCTACCTCTTTAATTAGACTGTCAGCCTGAAAAACAGCTTTTCTATTCCTTATTTAGTTCTTGTTACCAAAAGAAGAGAAAGGAAGTGAAAGAAAAGGACATTTCTCTGTTCGGTTCACACATCTGGGTCATGTGCTACTTTGTTCAGGATACCTTTGTTGTTTATAAATATAGAAAAGGGCTGGAATCTCATTTTCAAGTAATCGATGCACATTTTCTCTTGGGACACCTCCGTCCAATGCTCCAAGCTGACCCTGGATTCTGGCCCTCTGTTTCCCCGTTCCCAACACAGGCTTTCTGGACGAGTGTGAGGACCCAAACCAATTCTGCAAAGCATGTCTGGTGTTTAATGCGAAGAAACAGGATTAACCTAAAGCTGTTGGGACAGTAGATCCTCAGCCTGTACATGTGCTGGTTACTCAGTGAAAAGTCCATCTCCTTTCCTTTTGTACATCTCCTGTCTAAACAATAGTAAATACTGCTTATTTGATAGACTTGTCCCTTCTGGGCACTGGGGTTTGATAATTTATATTTCTGGTTTTTTGGTTTAATAGTACTGAGAGTTTAGAAACAGGAAAAGCCCACAGGCTCTTTGGACTTGTTTTTGTTTTCCCCTAGCTAAAGAAACTGTTCTGCAAATAAGGATTTGAAACCTGCTCTCCTCCCTCATCCCTGCTCCTCACCCCAAACAAAAATAAAACAAACCTATAGTGGCTGTGGAGGCTGCTGCAGGCACACACTGGTGTAAAATATAGAGAGAGTAAATATATTATTTCACTTGGCATGGTGCTGGCAAAGAACCCCCAGCTGGCACTATTCATGTAACATGATCCAAACTTTGCATGTACACACAGAATAAGAAGGATCAATTGGCAAACTCCGGTGCCGCCTGGCACAAGCATCTTCACGCTCTCTCTGGAACCAAAGAACTAAAGAATTATGCACTTTCCAGAAGAAATCCAGTTTTGCTTTTCTAAAGTTTAATTATTTTGCTCTTCCTCCTCGCTGCCACCTCCTTCTTAACTTCACTGTGTTATTTAGTCTCATCGCCCTTGTTACAGTTCACCATGCAGCTCTGGGAAGGGGAGGGGGCTAAGGTGGAGGTGGCAGCATTAGTATTGTTAGCGGAGTCCATGCCATTGGAGATGGCTACTGAAGTGACCTCAGAGTTTATGGGTTTTGAAAGGTCGATGCCTTGGATGAGGCGGATCAGCTGTTTTACCTTCTCCAAGGAGCTGTGCATCTCCTTCTGTTTTGCAAGGATGGTATTCTTCATTTCCATGCATTTCTGCAGCAAAACAGAAAAGCAGTAGTAAGTTCAAGCTTATGAATGAAAGAAGATAAGAGAAGAAATACGTTCACAGATCTACACGTAAGTACGCAGAAAAGACTGCAGCTCCAATTTCACTTTCCCAGTCTGGAAGTGAAAGAGTCTCAGGGCTGTGTTCGCAGGAGAATTTATATTTGCAGGCTGAAGAACTACACTGCCAGTACGCAGCTGTCATCTGGTATGGCCCCCTTTCATCCCAAGGTGTTTTTCAAACTAACACAGACAGCTCCATCCTTTTGTGTTCCTTTTGGAGGGAAACTTCCAAGTACATGTCCTTATAATTTTTTCTAGTAGTACTGCATTGCTGAAATTTCTTTAGCTCAGATCTGCAAACTCAGGCATCCTACTGCAGCTGACTGCTGACAGTGTGTGTGCATGCTGCTAATGGGATACAGCCTTTGCTTTCACATACATTTTAGCAGGAACATCACTTCCTCCTCTCAATAAACAAAGGGGCACTTGAAAAGAAAAACAAGCCCTTCTTCACTTGAAAATCTTATTTTGTGGCCACTTCTTTCTCTCAGAAGCCGTAGTAGCCTAGCTAGCTCATCAAGAGTCAGGGGAAGACAACTTTAAAAAAAGTGCACAAATGATGTTCCAAGGGTGAAAAACTGCTTATATCTATATCTGAAACTCTCAAAAAGGATATGGTAGCTATGTCTGTAACATTCAGGTTCTTACACAAAGATGGCAACCTTCCTACATTTTTTAAACCTTTTATCCACGCTGATCTCCAGACACTGCTGGTTTCAGCTTTACTATTTTCATACGAAGCTCATGGTGTCATAAAAACATCACAAAATTTAGGCGTAATGTGTCTTTTTTGGACAGTTCTAATGAACGTATAAACAATGACTTGATCATATAAAATAAACCATTCTCCTTACCAACTGTCAATCCCCCATGTTGAGGGCTTGCATCTGCCTGAGAAACAGTGTTAATGCTCTAGTGATGCTGAGGTTAAGCCCAGCTACTGCTAACCAGAAGATGACAGTCTCCAGAAGTGCTAACCAGCACTTCTCACCACTTGTTAGCTCACATTTTATTTGTAACATTAGCATTTAGTGGTCTATAAGCATGGGATACTTTCTTTTGCTCTAATAGGTAAAGACAGGCAGACTGGAAAAGTGCATTTAAAAATGAAAAGTCTGTACTTAGGTATCTGTCTTACAAATGCTGCTACGTAAGAGATTTCAGTATTTTTCATTCTGTAATACTGGCTAGGGCTACACTAAGTGAGGGGCTCAAACTTCACACGGGCAACTCAAGAGCCTGATTTGTTTATTAAGGTGAGGAGAGAGCAAATTAATATGTATGCTCCATTTATTGCGATAAACTAAGGTGGAAACTACAGCTTCTGGCTTGAAGTATGGCATCGTCTAATTAATATTACGCAGAGGCATGCACAGTGTCCAGCTGCCGACTGCCAAGGCAACATGTCAAGAGCCTGAGAGTCTCGTGAGTAAACTGTCACTTTTGTATTAGGAAGGTCTGGAAAGGGCACCAAGACTGTAACTCTTATTACACACAGAGGCCCAACCATTCTTATTTAAGTAAGACACTGGAGAATTTGACTTCATCTACCGCCCACAGACAACAACACTCTGGGTCATGTTTGTCACCTGCTGATACTATAGGTCACTGTATGTCTACAATATACGGTCATCACGGATCATGTGCTAGTGACTCAGTGTAAGTATATGTTGTCTGTCTATCATTCCTGCTTCCCAAAGTCCTAAAACTCAAAGGAAAGCACTCACTCAATTCTCAGTAAATGCAGTGGAAGACAGGTCTAGTACATGGAGTCACTGCATAGTGTTCTCTATGTATTCTGGCACCAGAACACAGGTGCAGTTATTTGGGAGAGCAATACTCACCGTTATAGAATTGCTGAGCTGTTTGACCTTCTGCTCTAGTTGTTCTCTTTCCTGTTTTAAATCTGAACTCCATTTAAGTAGTTTCTGTTTTTCCTCTTCTTTCGCTGCAAAACAGAATATTAATCATAATATTTAAAATGTTCCTGTCACAACAGTGGATAGAGTGTCTAAACTGCTTCATGTAAAAAGAGTGATAGTGTTTAAAGTCAATTCCACAACTTGTGCACTAAATCATCCCCAAAATTTCACCTACACACACAAGCATCACAGAAGGCTTAACAAATATTTAGACTGCTATTTTCACTTCACTAGTGATTGTGGTTCTTCCCCTTTAATCTCCTTTTGTAAAGGAAATACCATTCTATCCCATTCCCAAAATAACATCTTCCATTATTAGAAGTGAAACAAAAGTGTTGTTCTCCATTTTCCTACCTGCTTTATATGCAATATATGAATGAACAATTGCTAAAGTTCCTGGCCATGGGATTGCTTCTTCCTTCTTTAGCATCTGAAAGAAAAGTGTTTCGAGATTTAACTGGTACACAATCTACCTCTAAGAAAACAAAAAGGAGAAAGCAAGAAGGAAAGACTGAGGATTTTCTTTTATGGCTATCATTAGCCTCAGCCCTGTTAACATGAAGCTTCACAGACCTGTTCTGAGATTTAACAGAGGGAATTATTTACAACTGTATTGTGGCTCCCACAAAGCAGGCCTGTTTCTTACAAACGTCAGCTTTTTCTCAAATTCCCTCCATAACCACAAATAAAGTCTACTAATGAAACTGAAAAACTTAAAAGAGGAATGAAAGGATAATATATCTGAACTCAAACTTGCCAGGAGACATAAATGTTATTTCATGGTTCAGAAAAATTGCTGATCTTAGTTGTTCTAGCAGAAAAGTTTTCAGGGCACAGAATGGTCTCCACACCATACATTCAAACATCACACTTCCTGACCAGTAAAACACGAAACCATCCTATCTCACTTTCTTATTAGAATCATCTTCATAGAGTTGTCAAACCCTCTTTATAAGGGTAAACACCATTTATATCCTTCAGATCCTTCCTACATATTCCTTGCTAACAAACTTTATTTTGAGAGGAAAGACATTTATTTTTAATAAGTGAATCAGAGGGGTGTCTCAGAAGATAGAGGACTCGGCCACTTTACAGTGAAATTACTCAGATTTCCCCCCCTAATTTTGTGGGAACCTATCACAGAAATACAGCAAGGAGGGATAAGGTGAGAGCAGGCAAGAGCAGGAACAGGGTAACACTCCCTCCTCTCGTAACTATTGACCAAGTCACTTGAGTTGTACATTTTCATTCTTCTGAACAGCACAGTCTGAACAGGCTGTTTCTTACGCTACCATCTGGCTAACCAAAGGTCACATGGGCGACCAAGCAATATGCTACATTAGACAGAACGCTAACAGCTTCAGGCTGCCAATTATCAGCAATCCTTTGCAACTTCTGGCATTCCATGTAAGGGTTAGGAATACAATAGTTTACTTCTCTGTCTTGTAATCTGTGCAATTATAAATGAAAAATTAAAATATAATCTGTTCACTTCAATTCAATTGTGTACTTTCAGAAAGGGATCTGGAAGGAAGAAGAACCAAACTGTTTGCCTGTCCTTGTTACACTGATGCTGGATGATATTATTGAAGAGATCACTGAAGACAACCTCTCTGATATTTGATTTATATGAATAAACAGGGGCTTGTATTTGTACTATCCATTGAGGTAGGCACAAGTGTTTTATTTATTCTTCCAGAAGAATATACTAATAACTTTTGAAGAAATAATAAGCTTAAAGGAACAGCAAACTTTCTATGGGTCACAAATAAAGACCCCAAATCTGGGAGCAAGACCTAACAGTTTTGTATTTGCACGCATTCCACGACAGGTAATTCAATCAAATTCACAAAAGCCTATTACAGATCAAATAGATTTGTTCAGTGTCAGGCTGTCTTAATCTAAATAAGCCAAGTGATGTGGTTATTTTCTTTAACACAAAATAATCTTCATAGTGCATTGTACACAACTCTCCCTGTCTGTCAAACAATACCTGGTCTTGACATTTGGGACAGATCCACATGCCCTTGGGAATGGTTTTCAGAGGCGGGTCCAGACAGTCCAGGTGATAAACACGTGAACATGTGTCACACATCAGCAATTGCCCGCTTTTTCTGCAAACACTGCAAAAATCCTCATGGATATCGCCCTAAAAATTGAGGGGAAGGGGTGTGGGTGAGAGAAAGAGAGAGAGAAGGCAAAAAGTGAACTTTGACCTGTGACATCTACATCCTGGTTGAATGCAAAGTTTATAGCACAAACTATTTCTAAGGAGATTCCAAACGGTCAAGCCCTTTTTAGGCTGTGAAACAGGAAAACCAGGCAGGATATCAGAATCATTGACATCTGTCCTCCCAAACACTCCCTCTGTCCTCCCAAGGCAAAATATTACAGTAAATACTTGTTACCATAGCTTCTCTAAACAACTGCTACCCCATACCCTTTCTTCTTTAAGATTTCCCCTTTACTCTGTTTTGTTTTGTTTTTTTTTTTCGTGTAAAGTGATGAGCTATCCACTTTCTTAACCCTTCTCATTTCTGGATGTAAGCACAACTCCATTTCAGGAATGCTGATGAGGCTGTCTCTTGCCAGTAACAGTATGTAAGAAACCCCAACTCAGTGACTTAAAAGAACACTGTCAAATACTTAGGTCACTTTTAAAAATGAAACTGGAAGGAAAAGGTGTGGTTGTAAATGAAAAAGAACAGAATAAAATATGTTTCAAGACAATTCTTTTTACTTCACTTAGGTTACCTCAAGTTGCACCAAAAAAGCTGTGACTCAAAATTTTCTCATTCTCTACAGAGAGTGCTTCATCACTAATGTAGGCTGAGAGCCAGGATGAAAGAATACCAAGAGACATTTTCTAACTAAGAGATGTTTAAAAGCAAGAATTGAAAACATTACTGGCAGTGGCTCTTAAAAAAACTAGGTTTAGTTACTATTGCATCACCATCAGAGATAATTATCTTCTACAGCCATTAACTTCCCAGAAAGGTAGGTCTGACTTATGTCACTTTTTCTTCTCTCTCTCTCCTCCTGTTACTCCCACCTCATGCTTAGAGCAGTGGTGGTGTTTCTGTTTTTCGGGTATTTGAACAAAGAGGCATGAGAGGAAGACGGCCCAGCATCGCAGAGGTGGAAAGGGGCACCCCAGCCCTCTCTTCTCACCGCCTGTGGGCTCTCCTGGCAACTCAACATATCCAAGGCCCCACATGGAGTCTGAAATACACACTTTTCACCAATTTCAGTTCAAGTTTCACACACGCAACAAACTCCCCCTGTATGAAATATCAATGTGTGCAAGGCTTCATTTTGACCCATACAGTCTTTTCAAGTGTGTGAGTAAGCTCTATCAATTTGGAGGGATAGCAGATTTGGCCATGCACTTATGCATTAAGTTGCCAGGCAAGAAAAATGACACTAATCTGTACTATGGATAAAATATTAAATATATTAGAAGAATGACACACAAGCAATCTGCTCAGGTTTCTGCTCCCCAGCTTTACTGCTGATGAGGCCTTTCTTCGAAGTGAAGGCTATTCTTCTCTTAATTCCCAAGGATAGCACTGATGTCATGTTTTGTAAAGGATCAATCTTTAGTGAATTTTCAGTGCCATGTGCTGGTTCTGTAAGTCCCAGAGATCTTTGAGAGCTGGGTTATGGTATTACTTCACCCTTTAACAAGAGAGAGTTCCTCAGTGTTAAATGAAGAATTAAATCAGTGACATTTCATGCCTCTTGTGAAGCGATCTGTGTAACCAGGCTGGGAAAAACTTCTCTTCCTCTATCATACATTCTGTGAGTACAAGCAAAAGAAGGCAGGCAGGAGATGCCATATAAGCTAAAACAAAATCCTCTGCAACATAAGGAAAAATTTAAGAGGAAAATTCTAACATTTCAGAAGAAAATTCTCGTTTTAGAGAATTACATGTGTTAAGATACTTTGGTTGCCACAGACTACAAGACAGCACTTGGTAACTGGCTCAACTATTGGTGTGTTGAAAACCAGAAATGTTTTGTCTAATAGCCTGCCGAAAGAGACCTACACAAGAGACAGACACAGTTGTTTCTTGAGGGGAAGACATTTAAGACTCAGAACCTCCTCCACACAACTCAATGCTGCAAAACCTGAAGTGATGCAGCTGGTCAGTGTGCAGTGCAGCTGAACGCATTGAGATAACACACATGCACAAAATCCACAGTCCTGTTTTTGTTAACACGAAATTCAGGACAATGTCCTCAGAATTAATAACTGGCCTTACCAAAATCCCAGCCACTGTTTGATTCCAAAGAAATGCCCCAGGCTTTATGGGCAGTTAATAAAGATACGCATAAAGGGGGGGCTGGATCTGATGTTGTGACATGCACCCCACTAACCTCAGCTTCTGGACCAGCTCTGTGAAGGCTATAGGCAGCCAGCTTAGGCTAGAGCAGAGTTCACTGAGGCTGCTCTAACACGTGCTACAGGCTGAAGAGACTGAAGAATAATTTCAGAACAGAGACCATAAAAGGTGAGTTAATGTCACTTTTTGCTCTACTTCGTCTGCACCAAGAGATCAGGAAAAGAAATGAAAGCTTTTTGGACAGCTAACGGTTTTCTTTACTTTTCCAAGTGTCTAGAGCAGCGGGGCCTGGCTTTAGGCAACAGAACTGAGTAACACAGTATCAAATCGGAAGTATATGTAGTTTCTGTGTTTGAACATATTGATCTATACTCATATGTATATATCACTGGAACAACATGGCAAAACTAAATAGTCTGGAACAGGAATTGTTCATGACCATACAAATAAAGATGATCATAATGTATGAGGTAAGTGAATTAAGTTATCAGAAGCAACAATAATTCTGGCATTTCCTAACTTTTATGCGCTTGACTTTGTGCTCTGAATGTTCTGTAATGCTCCTCTCAATTGAAACATTGTTTTAAGGAGTTTACTAATAAAAAGACATTTTGTGATCACAGACTTGAACCATCACTAGGATAGATATTTTTGCACTATTCTTCTTGCTGAGTAATTGACCTTCAAAGGCAATTGCTATCTTCCAGGTGAATACTCCACTACTGTGTGAGGGAGAATCACACATAACCAAACGGTTCATAGACAATTGCCAAAAAAAAAAAAAAAAAGGAGAGAGAAGTTTTGCTCAATCCTGCCTACTGCATTAATTCCTTCCTTTTCCCAGCTTCTATTTCTGCTTTCCACCCTTTCATCCTTATCACCAATCCCATCTCAAGTTCCTGCTTCATCCTCCCTTCAAAATTTATCCCTGTCAGTCAGAGAATGACAATTCAGAAGAAAGGCAAGAAGGCCCATGGTGCCTGGTCCCAAGTGCTTGGCCTGATTTGTAAACTTTCATAGGCTGACTAAAGACAGATGAGGATCACGATCTTGGCTACCACTAACAATTTTTAGCTATGCCAGTTCCCTTATGCAGATCACAACGTGGCCTCAGCTATACCTGTGCTGGAACAACATAGGGGGCATTTAAGGGATGAGAAAACACTGCTGGTGACAGGCAGGATAGTTCTCGGTGGTAGCGCCGGTCATTAACTGTGGCATGAGCATTTGAGTGTATACTGTATTCTACATCTAATTAAGCTGCAAGCTCCTTAAACACCAAAGACCTAATTTTCCTCTTTGTCTTCACCTCCAGTACAACTAGTACTGTTGGTGTTTAAATATATAGTACTTTTCCAGCATCATATAGCACTTTTCCAGCCAAGGATACTAAAGGTTTTTACAAGTATTGCTAAGTTCTCAAAACTCAGATGGGAAAAGGAAGCACCATGCCAAATGTATAAATGGGAGAAACTGAATCACAAAAAAGCAATGTGACTGCACAAGCTTACACAGCAATTTTATGAGAACATATTAACAGAAGACTACCTTCCAGCTTATGATGGCAATGGGAAACCATTCCTCTCTTTATGATTAGCAAGTAAGAATTATGACATGCAACGACAGAAGAACAGATCTCGTATTTACTTTCTTTCCAATATTCTGATGTCTCTGAAGGTTCAAATTTTGTTTAATAGTCTATTTTTAATTAAAATATTTTTATGAGCACTTTCAAATATATTTTCTTCTTTTACATGTATTTTATTTTATATAGAATTCAGTATCAAATATTTCTGAAAAGTCTATCAAATTAACCCAACTGATAGCGAATATGCATTGAATGGGACTTTGGGATAAAATTATTTCCAAAAATTAAACCCACAAAAATGTTAATGCTGTTCATATGCATAAACTAAACGACATGTCTGGAAACACACTAAAGCAGATTTATATCTGATTCTGAAGGGGAAAGAGTCTTACTGTGCTATATTATAATATCATCAGGTAAGAGAGAACATTAATTACCTGCTCTGTATTCTCCCATTGTTGTCTTTAAAATACTTCTATTTTTGTTAATTAATGAATATTAAAGCAAACCAGTATCTAGGCCTAAATACCATCAAAATTCAGGGCATTCGGGACTAGATTTGAATGCTACAGAAATTCACTACTCTTGATTTAGCTTGCTGCCACCAGGTACTGCAGAAAACAAGGCAACAACTCATTATACTGTTTTGAGAACTCTTGCACAGTGAGAAAAGACTCGGCAGTATACACACACAATTCAGAGATGGAAAAGACCCCCACCACATTATCCAGTCCTCCTCTTGGGGTCAATGTAATAAATGTGCTCTCCAGCATGTTTGCTAGTTGTTTGTACTGCTTCCTTTTAAAAGTCCCCAGAGATGGAGCTACCCCACCTTCTCCCTGAGGGGCTGTTCCACAGTCCCATTCGTTTGACTGTCAGGAAAGGGTTTTTACAGTCAAGTGCTATTCTGCTCTCAAAAATGACTATATAAAAGAGAACCTTTTAATTTCACATACATATTCCCTGGGTATCGGAAATGCATCTATTTATTTCAGTGACTCAGGCACACTTGTACTATTTCTATTTCTTACCTCTGCAGAACAAATACAGTTCAGAGGCAAGAAGTTGGCTTCTATTCCCTGTTGTATACGGCCAGTAGAGTTGGTCTCTTAGTCTATGTACTTACAGCGGTGCCACTGCATAGATGAAAATAAAGCGGCCCAACTCTTTCTTAAAGCCCATTTCAAATGGTTGGGCCTCAATTATATCTGATAATATGTTTCTTTTAAAAAAAGGGGGTGGTGGGCTGGGGAGGAAGAGACCTCCCTGACTCAGACTGCAGAAGGAGTTTGCCGCACTGGTATGAAGAAATAAGCAAGCACCTTTTTATTTTTAAACTGTGCCCACTAAGTACTAGTCATCAAAACGCAAGCACTTTACTGGAAGTGCACTACAACTCCTGAAAATTTTTGTGCAATGAACCGTTTCACCTATACTGAACAGTCACAGTACACTTTCAGACAAACCATAGCGTACAGTCCCTTCATTATGTCATTTGGGAACTACGCAGCGAGTCAGTCCAATTCTTCCCACACTATTTATCTTCCAAAGTTAATGCATGACCTTTAATTTTTTGCATCATGTTTTTTGCAAGAAATAGAAGCAATGAAATCACTGGACAGTTCTCAGTAACTTAAAAAAGGTTGTGCTTTGAGTAGCAAATCTTATCTTTGAATTAACTTGAAATAAGGACACTCGCTTCTTTATAAATTATAACAATACGACCAGATTTCACTCAAGACAGATTTTGCGATCTGACCACCTGGGAGATGTATTTAGCTATGCCAGTACACCAGAACTGCCAAAACAGCGCTGCAAATGCTGTTCCTGGCTGTTCTACGCGACCTAAGCGGTTTCCCTCCTCCTCATTACAGAAACATCACAACTTTTTGTTATTATGGTCTGTAAGTAATACTTCTCATTCTCCCCTTCCCCCTTTTTCATGGATGACAGATTCAGTTCAGTCAGACAAGATCTCAGACACTGCACAAAGGAAATGAACTCATCTAGCATGCCTGGTACCTCCCAATGTTTCAATCTGCTGGGGGAGTTATAAATAAAATCTCTACAGGACAAGAACATAGGTGCAGGAGGAAAAAGGTAGGGTGTTAAAAAAACCCACTGGACTGTTTCGCTGCGCTGAATCAAGACAAATGATGAGTGAGACTAAAGAAACAAAATCTGCAACTATTTTCCTTGTCGCTGTTTCTGCATATCTTTCTAAAAGTAACCGTATCCCCAAGAGTTACTTACGTCTGTGGAGCTGGGGCTAGGCAAGGACACAGGCTGAACAGCTGCGGGAAAAGTGAATGTGGTCTCTGTCTTTTCATTTTCAGGGGAGTCAGGATAACTGGACAGAGGGGACGTGGGGGTCAAAGCCCCGAATCCCAGCACCGTGTTGTATTTAGGTGGACGACCTACATATTAACAACAGGGAACACAAAAAAAAAAAAAAAAAAAAAAGAAAAAAGGAAAAATGATCTTACATACCTTTGGCCAGTGGTCCTCATTGGCTAGCATGAAAAAGGAAATGATGTAGCACAGAGAGGAAGTTAATATAAAAGTTACAAGTGGAAAGACAGAAGCAAAGATTTAAACATTTTTTAGAAATCTTTAAGTAGAATTTTGCAAGGAAAGAACATTTAAAAGACATATTTCAGAAGGAAATAGAAATAAGTTCTGTAGAGGGTCAAAGAATCACTCCCACAAAGGCAGTATGGGGACACTTGCTCCTTCCAGAAATCAGGCTATTCAATTTTTAGGTAAAACATGTTGGCATCAAAGCTAGAGAGAAGGTACAGTAATTACTGTTAAATCCTTTCTACTGTTCTCCCACACCTCCCCATCTTTCTAGTGCCAGCATAAATCTACACAAAGGTTAAGTCCTTTATCAGAGGCCAACACTCACCAACCCCCTCTTTTTCTTCCTCTTTTTTTAAACACACTCACCCGCAGATCAGCACTTTCTACCCTACTGGTACACTTTTTAAATTAGGCTACCTCAAGAACAGATCCTATTATCTGACCCATAACACCAGCACTACCAGTTGTAACCCACCACTGGTCTTCCAGTGTAACTCCACCCAAACTCTGTATTCTTTCTTAGACTTTCTCAGTCATTATGTTTGATTATGCACAACTCCTATACGCTCCTTTACACCAGTAGAAGTCCAAAATGTGTTCATAACAATTTTCACAGAATTATGTATGCAAAGCAAGACAGCAAAAAAGCAGTATGTAACCATCATCTCTGCCTCCCTTCTCCAGGGTAATTTATGGATACGTAAACATAAAGGAGTTAGTATCTAGGAATAATTTCCCACATTTTATGTTTACAGATTGTCAGTCTATACCTATTAACATGCTAAACCTTGCATTTAAGGTCTGGAAATGTTCCAGAACTAAGTATGTCCTTGGAAACGGATTTCTGATAGTGATGTCCATGGCTGAAATTTCTGACATGCTCAGCACCATCTAGAATTAAAACTAAAGCTCTCAAGGACACATGCTTGCATAAGCTTTTCACCTAATATACTGCTATACTAAATCACAAAACAAATGTATACACCCAAATCTTTTGTCAATTGAAAATGTGTGCTACTAATTTGGTGCTGATGCAAGGTACAGGCTCACAACAGGGTGTGGGAAAAAAAAGAAAGTATAATAGCAGTCAGTGTACAAAAACAGGCTAAAAGAGTATCAAATATAAAAGCATGCAATCGTTTTCATTGATACAGTAATTGCTCACAATGAGTTCTAAAACAGAACTAATTACTACAAGAAGGAACATTTACTTATCCACAGAGTAAATCCAAAACTCTCTCTCTATAAAATCCACATCATATCATTTTAAAAAATACATTTAATATTAGTAGAGGACTGCAGTAGAGACTGATGTCTTTTATTTAGAAACAGCATAGCTGCAGAAGTGTCAGCTTTGCCACGTCGCCTGCTGGACTGAAGAGGTATATCAAAGAGAGCACATGTCAAATGAATATTTGGCTTTGCAGCCAAAAACCAAAGATAATGGAACTGGTCAGTGCTAGGTAGGACTGTGGTCTTTTTTAATCTGTTTGACTATGGTTTTTTTGGCAGCAAACTCAGGAGTAGAGAAGGTATTATGAGTCTTTAAGGACTGCGCACGATCATCAAAAATCAGAGAAGTATTGTCATATATGTGTGGTTGATGCCATGCACAAAAAATGGTATCACAGTCTCTCCTATGATGTTCTGAGTCATCTGTTTCACCGTAATCTAAGTCTTAAAATTTTACCTGTTCTACAGAAGTATTTCTACTGAACAATACCACATACCTATATGAAAGATCATATCTCATTTTAGGACAAGGGGCACACTGGTTGCAGATAAGTGCTCAGTATGAGCACAATAGCTTTTCTTGCTCAAGATAAATTCCTTTGAAGGACCCATCTCTACTCCCAGTGGGGAATAAGGCTTTTGTCACACTAAGTTTCCTCTCCTATTCAGGGCACGGACACTTTTTTCATAACCACCTTCTTCTTGACAGTAACAATGCAATTTCATAATTAACAAGAGGATATTGACAGCAGCTTTATACCGCTAAATGCTGGTCAAACATCTCACCTTTTGGTTTGTCCTACCTATTGTTTTGGGTTTTGTTTTTTTTTTCTGGAGAGTGAAACTGAAACGAAACACTGAGCTGCCTAATAAAATCTGCTATGCTAATCCCTAGAAGTCATGATCTTTGTCTACCATGGGAATTTACTGAACAGATTAAGTACTGTAGAGTCCTTCTTTGTTTCACTCTTCAAATCAATAAGGTGACTGCAAATGCAAGATGGAGGAAGAGGCATACAGCAGAGACACAGGTCTAAGTATACCTCACCTCTTTTACGTGTCCCAGGATGCATTGTGCTGTTCAGGTACGTGACTGCACTCTTCTTGCGCTGCAGGGAAGAATATAACAACTTCCGTTGGCTAACATTTTTGGCAACAACTATATGCAATAGCTGAGGAACAGCATAGTAGGACTAACTGAAATTACTGGCTGTTCTGTCTTCTGAAGCACAGCTTCAGCAAAGTTAGCTTTTTTACACTACTTCTGACATCTGGACTGCTTCAGACTTCTACACAAGCTGACCTAAGGGTAATACTAACACACACTGCCATTTAATGTCAGCTTTACATAGGAGAAGGCAGAAATAGATGTAAGTATTAGAAGAACATCCCAATGTATTTACTGTTCAAAAATCTGAGGGTTGTATCATTGAAATGGCCTTGTGAACTATAAATGATAGCTTGCCTGTCTAGTTAGGACTGAGATAGCTTAGAAGGCAGCAACATGACAGAAAGACACACAAGCTGAGAATGCGTATACCGGCTTTCTCTGGCAAAAAATTAATACCTCAGGCTCAAAAACGGCTCCACTGTACACTGGATTTGCTGTTGTTCTTCTTTTCCTCTCTTGTCGCTTACTTTGGATTTCTTGTAAAACAAAGCATTCAGGTTAGAAAACTATGGGTCTCAGAAATTATATAAAGTCCTCAGAATTCAGTTTGCATGTGAGGAGAGCTGTGAAGATTTCTACAGAACACCAACCATGTGAATACAGGCAACTTTGTTATATTTCTAATTTCTGAAGGCTTGAAAAATAAGAGCTGACAAGGAATACAAATACTGTGCTCGACTAACTAATGAAATGCTTGCCATCTTCTCACCAAGCACCCCATAACTAAGATATTTTAAAATCATGGTCAGTGTAATTGGGATCTAGAACAAAGAGCTCCTGGCAACCTTGTTGATACTTAAAAATAAATACAGTACAGGAAAATGCAAGCCACTGAAATGTTAGGCTGTATTTCACTGTATAGGATTAAGGAGTTTAAATTATAAAACCAATTATAACCTGTTAACTCATTCACTACAGATTACAGTCCCATGAAATCATGAAATAAATGAAAAATCCAGATGTGGGTTAAACTAAAATTATCCATGGTGTAACTTTGCAGGTACAAGGGTTGTCCAGAAAGCAAAAGGATTATCACAAATTTCCTTCCTACCATGAGAGCATACGTTTTCTTCCCAACCACTGATCTCCGCTGCAGAAGCAACTACTTTGTTTCAATGTAATAAGATAAATAAAAAAGCATGCATAAACTTAAGTTAGATCAAGAGTACAGACACTCCAAATGTACTTCTGTGCAAGAAAATACTGCATTGAATACATAAATATTTTTGACCCGTACTTCCAACTCAGAATGGCCATGAAACAGGGGGCTCAAGAACCAACTTTATAGACATTTTTCCTACCTTCCAGATGGTCATGAGTAACTAATCCCAGAGACACCATGAAGGCAAGTTTCTGTGAGGAGGGAGAACAAAAGATCGTGACAAGTCCAACTGTTAGGACCAGCTATATCACTTGTAAAGTCAGTTGACAGGTAACTAAGCAACAAACGTTATTAGCAATACTTTGCTTCTATAAATCACTTTTCATCCATATATGTCAAACTGTTTTAGAGGATCGACAACAGTCCCATCTTCTAGATGGGAACCTAGCCTGAGATGGAGGGAAATGCCAGTTGCTCATGATCACAGAGTTGGCAGAGCTGGGAACAAGAAAGCAGTTTCTTTACTTCCAGTCCAGCACTGAACTGACTATATGATTGGCTCTCCGTAAATACCAACACAGTTCAATTGCCAGCAAAATACTGCTAGTTGAAGATCTTTCTGGTTTACATTTGCCATTCAATAAGGAATTCTTAAAGGCTTTCTTAAAGGATTCTGATTTTAATACAGGAAGTGCAGAGACATGTAAAAGTCAGAATTTGTACTGACAACAGTTAATGCTCACACAGTAGTCAGTTTTAATCGATCTACAAAAACAAATGTAGTAGAGCATTTAGCTGTAAACAGTTCTTAAGCTCGGTGTGGCAGAAAGGCTTAAAGAAAGCCATTTTGGCCACTTCTTCCCCCCAAAACCCAACTGGACCTAAACTGGAATAAAACCCGGGCAGAATGTGAACATACATGACACTTTCCATCCTGCTCACCAGAGCAGAAATACTTTATAAAGCAAAATAAAGACATTTCTCCAGTAGTAAAAATAACTCCAGAAGTCTAAAACCTCAAAGGAATGGAAATCAACACTGTAATCTAAGCCTCCTGGTTGAAGGAAGTATCAGAGGGAAATTCCGATCTTCTAACCTACAAAAAACTCAGAAGTCAAATGCATTACAGGACTGAAAATGCAATGCATTATATCTCTTTAGATTTCTTATTCTGTAGCCTTCTCAACTACTGCTGTCCAACAGGAATGTATGGAATGTTGAAGTTAGGGAGTCTTGAGGTAACAAAGGAGGGAAAATGTTTTCTGAAGGACAGAGTGTTCCCTTTTTTTCTTAAAAGAAAGCTCTGGGTGTGTTCTGATACCTGTGGATTTTCTTCTCGTTTTGGCTTCGGTGCAGCAGGTGGAGTAACTGTACGACTTTCTGTTTGCTTCTCTTCTGCTTCCACATGTGGTTTAATAGTCTGAAAAGAAACAGTGTTTCTCTCATTCAGTGATACGAATTACTTTTTTTTACTTTGACTAATAAAGCAAAACAAATACTTTCACAGATACAGGAGAAAAACAGTTTAAAGCTGGCAGTATACTAACAAAGACTTAATTGAGGAATCTGACGTGAGAGGAATGTTAAATAATCTGTTTAACAAAGGATGAAACAGCCTTCCCACCATTCCATTAACCCACACAGCCAGTCAAGCCATAAAAGTCATCTTAAGCATTTAGCCCATTACAGAAATCACTGTACAATATGGGAAAAGTAGCAGACACTTTAAGAAAAAGCATCGCATGGAAGACTTCCAGGTAGAAACCACTCTGCATGGCACGTCTTTTTTGTACTTCTCACTCTTTAGTCTTCATATTTCATAAAATTATGAATGCCTCAAAAGCTGTGTCTCTGACTCCTATGATCTCAGATGTTTCTGAAGCTTTTTTGTTTTCTGAAGTCATAATCTCCTGCAATAGTATCAGAAACCCTGCATGACAATCCTCAGCCCATGGCATAGCTGTTGAGGCTACAAACTGAGTGAGGTATGCTACAGAGAGACAAACTTTTCCCCTTTATGATATGGAGAAAATACACAGAAAAATTCATGTATTATTAAACCACCACCATTCTTCTGTATGTTTTTCAACAGTTGAATTGCCAGTAATTATTCAAAGAGCAAACAAATATTGCTGACATAAGGAACAGGCATCAAAAGTATAGTATTGCAGAAGTACAACTTCACATCGTACAAAAAGGGCACGCGTTCCTGAGTAACTTGTGGGACAGCCTTCAGGTATGCAAGAACATGTTCATAAGAATTCATAAGTAGAACTGAGCATGAGCATATCATTCATGCACATGATTTTCACAGTCTCCACAAGTGACTTCAAAAGCAGAAGGTAACTTCCAGGTACATTAGTCTATGAAAGAGTTAGAAGTGAAATATATACTACTATTATTTATACAAATTACATAAATATTCTATGTTATAGATAATATATTATATAGTATACAATAGTATACAATTACTAGCATATAATATACAAAATAGTTAAAAATGAAACAGAAGATTGCTTTACTTGAACTGAATGGCAAGGACTGTCAGTTGCAATCCACACAGACTAAAGTCATGCTTTATTTTATAAAAGTCTTTTCTGGAGAGAGACTTTAGAACTGAACATGTAGGATTCTCTGTTTCTGAGAGTTTCCCTTCCACTCAATCAATCCAATTTAGTCACAGGGAGCTATCACTCTTCAGAAGCTGAGTGAGACTATTTTGCCTCCAATCATAAGACTGCAAGATCAAGGAAGAAACGGCTACATTCACCGTATTAAATACCCTCATGATTTAATTTAAAAAACAATTTTTGCCTTTCATGTAGCCATCCACAGAAACACAGAAAATATTTTTCCAGTGTTTCTTAAAGGCTTGATACGAACACGGATTTCAGTTTGTACTTGGTCTCCAAGATACCAATACAGCCCGCAATGTAGCTTGCTTATAAACTACTGAAGTTAAGACAGTAGGGGGAGCATAAAAACACTGAAGCGTGAGTAAAAATTCCAATGGCCCACATTAAAGAAAACAGCAACTCCTACCCCAAGAGCTGCAAGTCATTCCATAATTTGCACTGTTGTTGGAACATGAGTATCTCCAGTACCCAAGTGAGTATTTCTCCATGGTTGTCATCCTCTCCAAACTGGCACAGTAAAGCAATAAACCCATCATGCTGCATTAGTAGACACTTCCTCATCCGTACCTGTTTTTCAATGTTTGGTTTGCTGATCTGTACAGTCTGAGGTCCAGCGAGCCTGGTACCTGGTGCTGCTATCACGATGCTGGTGAGCTGTGCCATAGGGAAGGTTTTGGCTATGGTTGCTGTCTGCCCATTAACTACACGAACCGGATGTATGGAGTTCTGAGAGTTGGGTAAAGAGGTGGGTGTGAACTTTGTTGTCAACATCACAGGTCTCTGAATAAGCTGAGGAGCTGCGAGCATTGGAGGAGGTGCTGGGGCTATAGGAATGTTATTTTGGGCAACTGGTTTAGGTCGAACCTACAAAAAAAAAAGAGAAGAGAAAAAAAGAGATAAATTCGTATATCAGTATTTCAGATTAACTTTTTTACTGTCTTTGAATTCAGCCTGTATGTCTGCAGAAGGTTGCTTGATTGTTTATAGAATGCAATTTTTAGCATAGTGTCGTAAGTATGCTCTGAGAAGGAAAAGACACATTTTCATACCTACTTGCATAAAACCTATCCACAACATCTACATATGCAGTCACTGTCCCTGAAATGGTATTTGGATGCACAGACACCTATATTGCATGCTTTCTGCCAACTGCCTTATCTGTATCTAAATCAACATACTGGTTTTGCAGGCCAAAAAATTCATGTGATATTTACAGGCACAGTTGAGGCTCTCATGTTAAAAGTGTGTCTCGGGGCTTTATACTGAGCCTCCAAGAAATCATGAACAGTTGATTGTCCCCTGAAAGAAATACTTAAATTTTCCAGTAAATCCCTGTTACCTTTGTTAACTTTGTATATTATTTAGACACCTGCACAACCAATCTCGCTAAGCAAAAAAATTGTCCAGATTATACATTAATCCCTCATTGAAAGTGCTAAAGGCTACAGGTAAATGCAGTCATTATTCTTTTCTTCTTTCACACGACAGAAGAGAGCCATAAGAATCTTCCAACACTCCACCACCAATACTTGCTTATTTCTTGCCCATTGTAAAGTTTGTACTTATCACATCATTCAAGTACAGAAGTAGAATGCATTACTCCGAAAATAAAGTATTTTTCCTTATTTGATTCCTATTGTCCTATCCACCTTTAATACTCCATAATGCATTTTATCATGTAAAACTAGGTCACATTCCAACAGATCTCACGATCCCCAAATCGTAATCAGATACCAGCCTATACTTTCATTTTTTCTTTTGTAAAAGCTTTAGAATTTTATTCACAGTACCACGTATTTCTTACAAATGAAATAGTTCTTCAAAGAGGTTTTTTTTAAACAAAGAAGTAACCTGTGTTTTTCCCACACCATGAAAAAAAGCTTGGCTGCAAACAGAGGTCACTTTCTGTTGCAATACAGAAATACTTAGGAACAATCTAGACACATCTCGTTTTTCCTTTTTTGCTCATGCAAACCACATTTAGAGCAATTTAAGTCCTCAGGTGATGCTTTGGTTTTGCTGACACCTGCTCTGTGGGTTCATCTCATTCAATGCAAATATGATCGTATATGATCATCATATTCGAATTTCATAATCACAGACTCATGCAGTTTGGGAGGGAGCTCAGGAGGTCTCCAACTTTGCCTCCTGCTCAGAGCAGGGCCAACACTAAATGTAGACGGGGCTGCTCAGGGATTTGTCCAGCTAGGTCTTGTAAAACTCCAAGGATGGAGCTTCCACAACATCTCTGGGAAGCCTCTTCCACTCCTAATTATCCTCCTATATGCAGTCTAAACCTTCCCTGTTCCAATTTATGATCACTGTCCATAATCTTCCTGCCAAGCACCTATGTCTCCATCTTCTTGTTAATTTCCTTGTTGATACTGGAAATAAGGCTGCTGTTAGAGTGCCCCCAAAACCTCTTCTCCAAACTGAACAAGCTCAGACCCCTCAGCCTCTCCTCGCAGGTCATATATTCCCGCCCCCCAGCTATCTTAGTGGCTTTCCTGCCCTGGATTCACTCAAATTTATCAGCCAGGGCTCTGAAACTGCATGCTTTCTATCAGATCCACTTTTATGATTGCTGAGGAAAGGTGGATAATCTCTTTCCTTAATCTACTGGCTGTGGTCCTGTTGGTATAGTTCAATATGCTGCTAGGCTTCTTTGCTGCCTGGGCACACCGCTAGTTTAGCTACTGTCAACCAAAACCTTTTAAGCCATGCTGCTCCCCAGCCAGCTAGTCCCCGGCCTGTGCCTATGCAGGGGGTTAGTCCATTCCAGGTGCAAGACTTTGCTTTTTTCTGTGCTGAAGCTCAAGAAGATTCCTGTTGGCCTCTGTCTAGAAACCCCTGAATGTCAGCACTTCCCTCAAGAGTATTGAGTGCACCCCCAAATACGGCATCATCTGCAAAGCTGTTGATAATGAATTGTCTCCTCCACCACGTCACTAATAAAGACTGACAAAAATTATGTTCATAGAAAGTATCTCCTATCTGTGCTACAATTAAGTTCCTTCTTTTATTGCTTGTCTTCTGTATGCTCACCTGTGGAAGAAAATTTGGACGAGGAGTAAGTCTGGGAGGAGGGATGAACTGCGGCACTTTTATGGGCTGAGGCGTAGCCTGAACCTGCTATAAGAAAACAACAGAGTTCAGCAAGAGGAAAATAGCTTTGAAGGTATTCACCAGAATCAACATCCTGAATGTATTTGCAGACCTGATGTCTCCGGTTTTCTACTCTGTAAATAATTTTTCACAGTAACAGGTTCCTCATTAGAAATGTATTAAAGACAGAGCTAATCCTACTTTCCAGTTCCTACACACCGTGCTTCATAAATTGAAGGTACCTTTCCTTTTGGTTCAACTGTACTAACTACTGTGCTCTGCAATCTAAAACCATTTCATTTGAAGATAACGAAAACTCCCATTTGTTTTAATAGTTAAAAAATGGCTTTACAGCAGACAGAAAATAATAACAGACTTTGACGTCCAGCTACATGAACCATTGTCCTTTCATACTGAATGGCACACAGAAGAATGAAAGAGCATCTCAGGCAAGCAGAAAAGATCTGGAAGCTACAACTCTTTCAGCAGACACTATGAGGGGCTCTAAATACACAACTTGAAATTTTCAAAAGTAGGCTATTCATTTGAAACAATTAAGACCTGATATTAAGGCATCCTAAGTACTTCCCTGTCTAACTGAAATCAGTTGGATGGAGTTGCCATGTGATTAACCTCTGAACAGCACTACTAGCTACCCTAAGTTGAGTACCCGGTGAGATTCTCTGAAATTAATGTCCACTCTAGTTTCCACCCTTCTGCACCTCCGTCCACCCACATGAGACTGCAATTTACTTCAAAAAGGTCTTGTACTGATTAATTAATGCTTGGGAAAATATTCTGAGATTTTTGATTAAATTTGCTACATAAATAGAAATCATGGACAATTATTAACTCAGAATCACCTCCCGAAACTTAAGTGAGTTATTCAGCAAAGAAATGAAGCATAGACATAAAGGACAAATGAGAGTGGTGCAAGGGATGACACAGGAAAAGAGAACAGTAGAAAAAGCTCCACTCATACAGTCTTCTCTATTCTGACCGCAAACATATGCCTCACTAGGAAGCAAAATTACTTCCATTTGCATTATTAAACTGTATTTTTGGATAAAGATAAAATTGATTTATGTTTAGTGAAGCCTTAGCCTTTACTCCAGAAGTAGAATTTCCCTGTCACGATGATATAAAATGCCTGGTTTCCAGACCAGGAAGCCTATACAACCCAATCCTAAAACACTGTGTTTTTTATTTCTAGATGGCTAACTATTCTGGAAAAGACTGTGTGATGTAATCAAAGCACTTTCCAAAATATATGCTTATAGAAACAGGATCTGTATACGTGTTTGAGAAAGTGGTGAGTGAAGACATGGTAGTGGGCAGAGTTAAGTGATGTGTCTAACACCAGAGACTTTATCATGCAAAGGGAACAAGAGAGATTGACTCAAAAAAATCAAATGAAGATCAAATGAAGAAAGTCTGACATCTGCCTTACCAAGTAAAAGAGTAGGAATTCTGCAGAACACAGCCACATAGATTAGGTAGGAGCGAACAATCGTTGCTTCCCTGTGACTAACAACTACTAACAGGGGAATTACTACACAGAGGTGATGACAGCACTGATTTAATTCTATAAAGCAAAACAGTAATAACAACCCATGTAGACAGAAAATGGTTTTCTCTTAGGCTATCATTTTAACAATGTCATCTAGTGAAGACTCATGACATGTCCCTGTGCAAAAACTTCACCGTTTTTTTTTCTTCCAATAGCCCTCTTGTAAACCAAACCCACGCATATCTGCAGGGCAAACACATGAAACGCTTACCAAAGTTACTGTGTTTTTTGCCATTATTTGGACTGCCTCAGCTCCTGGCCCAGTGACCTTATTTGTTGTCTGGAGGTTGACTGGTGCATTCTGCGCATCAGTGCTGAGGACTGCTTTCTGATTGTTGTTGATAGCAGTAACCATGGCAATGGTAGGTCTCTGACCCACAACAGAGGCAGGCATGGTCGCAGTTGCTGCTTTCAAGACGAGAGGTAGTGTCTTAGTGGTGATCATAGAAGCTGTAGTTACAGTTTTCTAAGGGAAACAGAAAATACACTGTAAGAGACAGAGACACTTCATATCAGACAGGACGTGGGTTGGTTAGTCAGAAACAATAGACAGTAAGAGGAAGAAAAGGCAGCACTGAGTTTATCTGCCTACTGTTCAGACAAGCACATTATCAAACACCTCTGAAAACTGGATAGCTAGAAAGGATTCTCATTTGAGGCACCTGTTGGGTCTATTTTAATCATCTGCAGCATTACAGATTGATTCAAAACAAATTCCCAAGAAAATGACAATCAAGTATTAGTACTGGCATATGCATTTTTGGATCTTTTAGTTTCATATTATTTCCAAACATGTACTGTCAATATCAAAGCCATAAGCTGGAGGTTTGTGAAACACACCAGTAAAGTAGCTTCTCATCAATTAAAACTCAAATTTTCAAATGGAAATGTTATTTACAGAGATCCTCACAATCAGAGGAAGATGAAAAAAACATTCATAAATTGGTTTCTTTAAGAACAAAAATGTATTTCGATTTTGGATATCCCCAAATTTCAGTTTTAGCCATACATACAGTTATTTAACCCTTAACTTTCTTTCCTAAGAGTATCAGTAGGGCTATCCTGAAGTTGTAAGAGCTGGCTGTTAGTCTGTCCAGCTGCAGGCAATTAAGTTTAACTTCTGTGGAATGGGCTGGTTTTTGAACACGCATATGATGCCATGATTGCTCTCAGCCTGTTTTAAAGAGAGTGATTTTGAATCATTTAATGCCAGCATCTATCTGAAATGCTTGAGTACACTATAGCCACAAATTCCAAAGTCAAAACAACTATAATTTCATAGCTTTGTTTTAAAACATACTGTCTTCTAAGATGTTAAGGGAAATGGACAATTACCAATCTCATTCAAAAATCAACAAGGCAAGAGACTCTCCGTATAAAACCAGAACACAATGTGCACAGAAAACTCATGACAAATGACACTCAACAGAACGGCAAGTGAACTTGTTTCTTTTCTCTTTGGTGTAAAAAATCCATTGTACCAATGGCACTGCATCTTCAACACAGTTACTGGCATGATCAAATGCTCTTAGTACGGAATAGCCACCATTCCCTTCTGACGTACAACAGTAAATAATGGAGAACCAGGGATCAGGCAGTCTTTTTCATGTTCTGAACATGCATGCTTGAATTTAATCACACAAGACCTTTCTCTTCTTTCTAATAAAATAATGTAAATATATTTCCAGTTGGATTCTTCAGTATTTTCACCAGTATTATTTCCTTAAACAAAAACACAGTTTACCTTCACATCTCTAATCTCATAATGCTTAAACTATATCCCCTGTTAATTATGCACAAGTGTGAAAAAAATTGAAACACTGTATAATGCAAAATCAAAGGATAATTCATGCTTCAGTTTTACACATTTACACAAATCCAGACATAAATAACTTTTCCTTGTTGCAACATGAACCATTCCCTTAACTTTTTATCTGAGATTCAAGAGCTTCTTATCGACCTCTGCTGCACCTTCTCCAAAGCAAGAGGCTCCATTCCCCTAATGCAGTAACATTATTCAAGCTTTTCCAATGAGATGTAACATGGTATCATTCTCACAAGCACTACATTCACCCACAAACACTTTAAACAAAAGTGTAATAAATCATGTAATACAAGACTGTGACTCTTTCAAGGAGTTCTAGTAAGTCTGTAAGTACTAGAAGTATAGTTTCAGTCAGCAGATCACAGAGCTTGAATATCCCTGTTACTTTGCTGAGCATTAATTACCTTAGTATTCTAAAAAGTTTTCAATGCATGAATTCATACCAAAGTGGCATTCATAGTAAGTCTGCATTATTTCACATAATAACATTGCAATAATTCATCCTTTTAGCAGACTTGGTGCTTTAAGAAAATTTAAAAAGCCCTTCTTACTGGACTATATTAAGCATATTGAAATGTCACTATTAAGGCAGCATATATACCTTGATTCCTAATTGAATTACTCCAAAAACAACCATTGAAAGCTTTCTCTTTACTGACACAGCCTTGAAAGATGTATTATGTTACAAAAGTAGGCATTAAAAAACTTCCTAGAGAGACAAAATATTTGACTTCTTTTTCATGAAAGAGACTGAGGAGCCACAGGACAGAGGCCCAACTTTAGATGCAAACTGTGTACAGAAGCAAGTGAGGTTACTTCAAAATCACACAAACAAAAACAGAAAAGTGTTAACGATAAAAGCTGGGTTATTTATTCAACTGAGAGGACAACCTGCCCTTCAGTTTGGAATTACTTTCCAAGTACAACTGCATCAATGATAGTCAGAAGGGTGCAGCAGTTTTTTGACTGTTTCACTAGAGGGCTCTTTAACTTTGAACAAAACCTCAGTTTTTACAACCCAGGAGATGACCTGGAAGTTAATGCATGAATGCAAAGCATGGAGTATGGAGAAATCAATTAAACTGCTTTTGCAGTCATGTTTCCTGACTGAAAAACAGAGATCAGTGATACAGTAAAGAGTGATCCGTTGTTTGCCTATAAATATTTTAGGACACAGTAATATTTACTCCTTCGTTCTGTTTTAGCTTTGATATTGATGTTGCTGCTCAGAAATGTTTCTTTAGTCAAGTTTGCTTAATTTCCTCAATAGTCTTTTCTCAAAAATTCAATTACCTAAGCCTCACAAATACATTTTTAGAGTGCATCCAAAACAACTTGCTGGATTAATGAGAGAACTAACAGCCCAACCATTTCTCTCTCCTCTACTTCCAGGAAAAGGGAAGACAAGAATCACAATCAGTCAAAGCTATGGTTGTGACTCACCGCAATGTGTATAAACTAAACTTCACGGGTGATTCTTGGCATCTCCCTATCCAGGTAAACATGAGCTGCTGAGACTGCATCAACAGGAAAAAAGAACACACCTACACTTCTTACAAAACACCTCCTTGCACTTTCTAGCTGTCTTATTAGCATACTTCTGAGATTCTAAATATTTGAACAGGAGAAACTTGGAATTCCCCTCTCAGGAGAAGCAGATCACTTTCTCTGGTGAGTTCTGAGATTATGTCTCTACTCCTACACTGTACTGAAATTCAGTGTACCTTCTCAACAAAGACACTACTTTCTAAAACTCGAACTTTGCAATTAACATTGTACACTTATAGATCAATCCTTGCAAACTCAGGTAAGTATTGTTTGATATGAGTTACATCTGCTTAAAAAAAAACAAGCAGAAAGAAGAGGGAATTGTTTTCTTAGATTTTGTTCACAGATACAGTGGGCACTCTGTTAGTCTTAAAAATAAAGTATTTTCATCATACACCTCACACAGTGTGTGTGAAGTCTTTACTGTTTGTTGAGACCTACCGAGTACGGATAGACAATCATTCATGCACCTATGGAAAATACAGGTTCATTTGCTAAGTTTTCATTTATTTTTAAGAAAGGTGATACTGCCAACCTTCTTTTCTGTGAGGTTATGGTTCGACTTTTAAATACTACATTGCTTTTTGACTCAGATAGGAGGTTATTGCCAAAAAAACCCACAAGACCCATATCTTCACATGCATACAAGGAGAAATTCATATTGGTACACTAACGGACATAAGTGAAAGTCTGCAATTTACACCTTTTTTTTTTTTTTGTAATTTCACCTTTAGCAAGGAAAAGAATTATTGCAGAGCTTTTTACCTGTGATCCAATCACATTTGGAGAGGGTGCAGTAGACTGCTGCTGCTGTTGATGGTGATGTTGCTGTAGCTGTTGTAGTGGTTGCGGCTGTGGTGTCTGTAGTTTGTTTTCTGACTGTGCCAATGGCTGTATTTGAAACTTACTGTCTGGCTGTTCCTGCTTCACTATCAAATTCTTTCGAAGCTGTTCCACCACTCTTTTCTGCCAGATAAACAAAAACATAAACAAAAAGGATGATAGTTATTTAGCTGCACATATTAGCGAAGACAGTAACACCTGAAGTTACATTTGTTTAATGTAAACAAAGAACAGCTTGGAAGCTTAGTGGGATTTCTCTTCTTGGAATTTTAAATATTGGTGTTATCTAATAGGCACAGTGTCAAAACAGGCCACAGAGGAGCACTGCTTCCCAGCAGAGTGACCTTGCTGCCCTTGCAGAAACCCACCTACCAAAATCCAGCCTATCCGCAAACCACTGCAACACACTTGAGACCTGTTAGCATTCAGATTCCTAAGCTTCTGACTCCTTCATCATGCACCACCCCTAAACAGTGCTGAAAAAGGACTTCAGATTGAAGCCTCAGGGCTGACTTCAAGGCAACGGGGATGCCATTTTGTACCAGGCATCGAAACTGAGTGGAGGGACAGCCAGTTTGGAGTGCAAAGTGGGGAACAAGAAGGGCACCGATGTGTGGTCATTCTACTCAGTATTAGTGGCACCTGAAAGAAAATCAGATAGGGCCACCCACATGGGAAGGAAACAGCACATACTTATTTCTCCCAACTTAAAGGCTTCCTGTTACATTATAGCTTCCACAAAAGTTTGAAATTGTTTAATACAGAAGGTTCTTCTGGTATCTATTGTGTATCTTTTGACAGTAACTCAGCAGATTTAAGAGCAGACCAGGTGACCTGCAGGATAAGATACCACGTCACCACATGGGTAACAAGGGCTCCCAATTTATGTTCGTATTATACTTTAGTGTGGACAAGGGTGAAAACACCACAGGACCTTTTTTACCTTTTGCAGGCATGATAGAAACCAGGCATTTTTTCCTACTCTCCAACCACCTCCCAATTAGGACAGCTTTAAAAAGGTTTAGATATATACTTAAGCCCCCTTCATCAAGAGCATATGCATACTCCAAAACAGTTATATGACAAGGTTGACTTCGGAAGAGGACAATGAAGTCAACAGATGTGGTAGGGGCTCAACTGAGAAAGCTCTAGTGGAAACAGAAATGGTCAGGAAACCTCTACTAGAGCCAGATGCTGACAGTAGCCTGCCCCAAGCAGTTCCACTTACGTGTAAAGGAAAAGGGAAAAAACATTCTGACCATATCAAATGTTTTTTTTTTGTTTTGAAGCATTAGTATTAAGACACAGTACAAAACAGAGATGGAATGAAAAAAAAATCCAGCTATTTTTCACAAATTGAAACAATTTTTTCGCCTCAAATTTCTTTCACGCACGATTACAAAATTCTGAGCTAACAAAATATCTGTTCTCTGCATCATTCTCGTTGATATACTTTAGACTTCTGATTCCGAGTACCTTGCTTATGATGATTTAAAACGGTGCTGTGCCTCACACACTGCATGTGTACCTCTGGCTCAGAAAAAGATAACAAAAAGCGCAGGGTCCTAAACTGGCAGATTTGAGAACTGGAACTTTAGAAAGCCCAATAAAACACACAATCAACAAAAAAAGCCCACCACTGTTTCATAAGGTTGGAATGTGTGAGCTCACATTACTAATCTTTTTGCAAAAGACTGAATTCAGCGGCTCAGAGGTGTACAGAAGGAGGACTGCCTGACTTGTACAAACACGCCAGCCCAGGCTGGGCATGCACGCTCAGCTCTGATGACAACAGAAACACAGGCCCAATCTCACCGAAAATTCAGGGAGTTGGTAACGGACAGCAGCATGAAGGAACTATTCTACACTGCATCCAGAAAAGTGCTAAAAGCTGTCAACGCCTAAAAGCTGTAAATTGATTGTTCCCTTCTACCACAAGAAGAAAATAATAGGAGTGTAGAAGGCATTTTTCCAATTCAGATATTTTACATAGTTTTAAATGGCCTATGTCTATCAGCTCATTCATATATGCAATAACTGAACAATCATTTAAAATTGCTTTCTGAGAAGATCAACCACATTAACATGCAAACCAAAGTGCTGTGTCAGCAAGCAGATACAAGAACAGAAAAAACATTTCCAGAGAGCAACCCGGGGGAGAGGAGAGGAGAATGCAGAAAAGTAGGAGAGGAAACAATGCAACATGTCTATGGAATACCTGCCAAACAGGGGACTGCACATACACTGCACAGGAGGCTTAAGCATTACTGTACCCGGCACGAACAAGACAGGAGTTTGTGTCTTCCACAGCGGCCCGTATGAAATTCAGTGATAATGGTTCTCTTCTACCGATTCCCTAACTGGAGGAAATCAGCAGCAATGGCCCAAGAATTCGTTTCCATCTTGCTCTTTACAATGGAAGGAACATTAATGAAAGGATTAAAAAAAAAATAAAGAGAGAGGAGAGGGAGAGGCAGGCTGGAGGACTCCTCTGTCCTACTGCTACGGCAGGGCGAGAGCCAGCGAGGATGGGAGCAGAGGAGCAGGAGCGAGGTGAGTCACATCGCATTCACACGCTGCCTGTTCCACCCCCAGGTCCGAACCACGGTGTGCAGAGCTGAGGAAAAACAGGGCCGAAGCACCATTTTTATTCGTGCCTTGTGCAAAAGACAAGGCTCAGCAAATTTGGCACAAGATGGATAACGTGAGTAGAAAAATGCCGTTGCTCTGGAAGTCTACACTAGCCTGTTAGAGGCTGCTGAGAGCTGCCTGGCAGCAGCATATCCTGCCATCCATATCCATTATGCAGATATTAAATTGGAAGAAACATCTAATGCTTTTAAGATTCAGAGAGTCAAACTGAAGTTTGCAGTGCATGCCAATTGCTTACGCAGTTTATAAAGCTGCTTTTACCAACTGTCAGGAAAAACACCACACTGAAACTACCAAAATCACTTTACTATCTGTAAGACTGTTGGGATTATCTGTTTGTTAGCAGTTACCAAGAGGGAGACTCTGAGCAACATATTCCAAAGTTACTTAGCTAAATTAGCAAAACCAGACGAGACTCTCAGGGTTGCACCTACACAGGAACTAAGGGCGGATCTGCGCCCATTTTCAGCACTACCCTCTGCTGCGTCCTCCCCTGCACGGTCTCCATGCACGCCGCTGGTCCGACACCGTATGGCTCCTCCACGGCGTCCGGCTGGAACGGCTGCTCTGCAGCTGCACAAGGGCCCTGGCACGTGTCTGTCTGCAGCAATGGCAGCACAGTCTTGTCTTGTTGAGGATTAAACAGAAGAGCAGCATGGAACAAACTCTTGTCTACTGTCAGACTTGCTACTTCATTAAAATTGCATTTTAAAATTGTTCTTGAGTTATTTGACTATTCTTAATCAATTTTGAAGGTGGTTTGTGCTGCAGAAAGTACAATCTGTATGACTAAAATTTGCTAAGGCTGGTGTAAAGTCCTAGCTACATGCCTTAGGGATTGAGTGCCAGAGAGACTGAGGTTATCTAAAAGTACCACAGAACTTTTAAGAAATATTCCTGTTTCTTTAAATGTAATCATTGCCATTTTTCCTTCCCACTCTTCTTTAAGAATATTTAATTCTTACTGACAAATTCAAAATTTTAAATTGAGATTCAGTCTTAAACACATCATTATAAACACATCATCGTTTTCTGCAAGTCAGAAAGCTCTAACCCTCCCCATATTTGTAAAACAGTTTATTTTCCTGCAACACTACAAACATGTGAAAAGCTTTTGTCTTTCAAGTTTACTGAATTTTCCTCAAAGCCGAATGCCAATCCTCTTTTTATATCCAGAATGTGAAAGAAATGAATAATCACATCCTTTCCTCCAAACTGTATTCTACCCAAAAAGTAACTGCTAGCCCTCTGCAACAGTCACTATCAGACTACTTCCAAATTCATTTGTCGAACAGTGCATCGTAAGCATACTACATCATCTCATAGCTCTTGCTGTCTTGACATCTTTATCACTAATCTCATCAAGAACCATTCACACCACTGAGTTCACAGAGCCCTAGACATCTTATGCGACCCTTTCTTAACGGTAATAATTGTAATCAATATTGTGACATTTAGCAATACCACTTTCTCATTTGTGCCACAAGCCAGATCCTAACACAGCACTAGAAGATTATACTGGTTTGATTAAGCAGAAAATCTGCCTCTACGTCTTATTGGCCATATATCTGTGCCAAAAGATGTATTCTCTGTGCTCATATGAAAAACTATCATGAATATGTTGCTATTAGATAAGGTAAGTCCTTGAAGCAAACTTTAAGCTTAATAAGGTTTAAGTATAATAGTATTTGCTAAGTATTATTTCCATTTTAATTGATCAATCAATAACAAAATAGTTCTCTGAGTACGGCAATTTTTTAAATACTAGATCCCTTGTTATATTTGGTGACACATTTTCTTCTTCATCCAGGAAACACATTCAGAAAAAGCATACATACCCAAAGAAGGGTCTGTTTTTAAACTTCAGAAATCTATACAAATTAAAATACAGAATCTTCTAAAAATGTGAGAGAAAAGTAAAGTACTAAACAGCCTTGCAATGCATACCTTTTATATCACAAAAACAAAGCTGACATGGCTTGCTCAACTGCCTGCTAGTGACCTGCTTTCCTGCTCCACCAATTCCAAGCAGTCAGCTATTACAGATCCTCCGTTACCTGCTCCCTTCAATGACCAAGAAATGTTCTCTGGGATGTAAAAGTTGCCAACTGCTGCGAATGAAGTGGTAAGAGAAAGCACTGATTTCAAGTAAGCTCCAGTGCGGGAGTGGGCAGGATGGAGGGAATTTCACTGCTCTGCAATCTTTTCTTCCAGCCTCCTTCCCCTCTCCTTGCCAGTCCCATCCTCTGCCGCTAACCAAAGAGAGGTGAAACACCCCTGCTTTTCGACAAAACAGAAAGATACCCAAACTTGCATGGCAGGAAGAAACTGAAAGATTTTGGAGCCCTGGCATGGTTAGTCTTTAACCTGCAAAGAGGGTGCATTTTGGGAGTGGAATTTGGGAGTGGAAAGATTACAAGCAAGGAGAATAATTGTACACTTATCTACTGCTTTACGATAGTATCTGTAATTTAAAATAGTGAAATCCAATTGTAGAAATTGATGATGTAGAATCTACACCACTGAGGAAAAAGAACTTGTACAAAACAACTTGAATTAAATTTCATTGAAAGGATAACCAAAGGACTATAGAAATATTTTCAGCTCTTTCTGTAGTTATCTTGTGTTTTTATGGAATTTTGCACTTCTCGCTGTGCTTCACTCATACCCAGATCTAAACCAACTAAATTAGAAAGAATTTTACTCAAGAAAAAAAGAGTGGTACAATTTCCTACTTCTTAAAGTTGATGAAACCGGCACGTGTCTCTCTCAATCAGAAAAGATTCTCTCGGGGCAGGGGTGCTTGTGTGCTGAACAGGAACGTAGCAGTGCGACTGGGAGACCACCTTCACCCCATACTTGAATGCCCTACTGGGCATGATTACTGAAATGTGCACTATTTCTTTTTATAGTTTAAAAAAATAGGATCTTTTTTAAGCTTTTATTAAATACAGATATCTTAACCATACCCAGCCAACAGCTGCACTGCCAACACTCCAGTAACTGTCCCATGGAGCACATGCTCCATTCAGCCCACAGAAAACATGGCTAAAAGCTACCGAAGATACAAGGACGACTTCTGCCTGTCTAAAAAGGGTTGCAGGACATGTTAGGGGAACTGCATGCTTCTCTTCCCTCTGCCGTGATAGTCCTATGGGATAAACTGAGCAATACACTTAGGGCACTCGTGAGCACGGGAGATGGAACAAGACAGTACAGTTAATTTTGGTATGCCCTAAATTCGTAAGCTTGCTTTGCAGTCTTAATATCTTGAACACAATTACTGAATACGACATAGGGTACCTTATGCAAAACAGAATTTAAATAAGTCCTCATTCCATAAAAATCTACTTTGACATTTTGTCAGATAAATACTGTTACATAGCATTGGCATGTGAAAAGTATTTTTGTCATTAAAAATGCTGGTAAACTTATTACACTTCATTATATTTAAGACTATTTAAAATAATCACTACAGGTGTGATTCCGAAACAAATACACAGTTCACACATGAACACACGTACTTTGAAAAGGAACGTGGACTTTTTCCTTTATGATAGAGAAACACTACCTGAAGTTGCTAGAAATCATTCAGAAGTGAATTATGTAAGTTCTGAAAATAATGTTCATTCCTTCGTTCTTAACAGGGGATAATGCTTACAATTTTTTAATTTTTTAAAAAAATGTAGCTAGAATTGTAAATGAAAATGACGAAAAATAGCTGTTGTACCATTCAGCTTTATGTGGCTTCTTGATTGCTTTATTTTCAGCACCATGTCTTTTACCATTTGCAGCACCACAAGACCAATTAATTTTTGGAACGGAATATTGTACCGTGAAATGCCTTATGCATCACTCTCTTCTCATTTTACAATTTTTACTCTTGCACAAAGTAGGGAACAGAGACTGAACTAGTAGGAGCAGCACACAAACAACGCTTCCCTGCAGCTTAATATATTAAATAAATGTAGTATCCACCTTCTTACCCCAGTACTTAGGTTAATGGAAAGAAACTTGCAACAACAGCTACAATAATTAAACAATGAAGCAATTAATGAATGGAGAATTAAGTGTATGACAACAAGGCAAAACAGAACAGGAAAAAGAGTTAAGCGCAATACTTTGAATGTAATTAAGAAGGAATGGAATGAATTTTTTTTTTTTAATTTGACAAGATTTGACAAGGTTTGTTTTGGTTTAGGTTTTTCTGCTTCCTAGAAATACTTCTGAGTACAAATACAAACTGGTAAAAGGACATAGGGATCACCTCAACATGAAAAGGCTGGAGAAATGAAAAAATTAAACTGCTGACTACCACGGAAAAGGTGCTCATTTTAATTTTATCTTGCCCATCTCCGTATTGTTCTACCCCCATTTGTCTGTTTCAGGGGGAAAAAAAATCTCCTTAGGAAAAATAAAAAAAGCCACCTAGATTGTGCAGAAATGAAACCAGGGTTCTTATGTACTTCAATGTAAAGGATGTTTCTATGATCTCTGACTGAACCTAGCTTTCCGGAAGTGTATAATAGGGTCTTGTAAAATCTGTCATGGACTGAAGCTTGGGATATAAAATCTCAGCACAAAAAAATACTGTGGATTATTATTCCTATGCAGGAGAACACACAGGAACAACCACCCCCATGGGAAATCCATTCACATCTATACACGGTAGCCAGTTGCCTAAGCTAAACACCTCTGCCAGGGAAGTCCTGTTGCTTCTCTTCTATGTCTGATTTACCTCACAATGCGACATCCTTTAAACTGAATTTGTCTGAATCAAGCAAGCATGGTAGAGCAATCCGAATTAGTAAACTTATTTCATGTTTTAGGAATGATCAACCTAAACAGAAGCCTACTTCCTAATCTGGTAACTCCTCATATTTTTGAATAACCGAAGTGGAAAGGACAGTCATCAAGTAACTATACAGCGTACGACTGCACTGTAACACGGTCCCTTGACTAGAAATGAATCAGCTTCACCAGGATTCTTGTGCATCCTACAGCTATTCTCACAACTGAACCACCCCTCCTCTCCTCCTCATGAAAGGAAACACACACAGTTCATGCTCATGCACTTCATGCACGATCAGAAGTATCAAGCAAGATGACTACTTTTATTTCACCACAGAATACAAATGTGAACAGAAAGATCTGGATGCTCAAACTCTATTGTACAATCACCTGCTGATTACTCTGATGTTAACAGCTTCTAATATTTCATTTCCACAGTTGCTTTACAAACATGACATAACAGCAGCAGACAGGCTTCCTCCCTGTATTGTCAATCAAATGCTGTTTAGCGTCAATTCAATTAAAACCCATCACTAACAACACCATGTTGTAATTCACTGTTGATCTCCACTTCATAGGCAAAATGAGTCATTAGCGCAAAATGTCATAGTTTCACCTCAGTCAAATGAGAGATTTTCTCTTCTTCCTAGTCACTTGAACAGTATATCAAATACAGATATTCTGTCCAGCTAAATATACCTGCTGTACTATTCCCTTTAGTTAACCAAGCACAGCCAAAACACAGAAAAATGCCTGCTTCACAGAGAAGACATGAAATTAAATCACTGCAGAAGACCCAAACTGCTGGTCTTCAATTGTATCAAGGTTTGTGGATCAATCAACAGTGACTCTCTGAAAAACAAAGCAAAGGTTCTTCCTTAGCCTCCCCACTTGAATGGCATGGGGAGGGAACTTTGTCCTTATGTTTATTTATCTCAGCGCAGAAAGTGCATCACTAAGGAAGGCTATAAAACTACTCAACAACTGAAGATGTGGTGAACTTCTACCTCTCTTAAAAAAACCCCAAACAGGCATTTTGCCAAAGGAATCGAGAGCCACCTTCTCAGGAAGGATGCAGAGCCACTGGAGACAGTTCAAAGGAAAACCACAGACATAATCAACAACCCAAAAAACAATGCCTGTGTAATAAGAGGCTTACTGGGGCTCAGCATATCCAGTTTGTGGAGACGTGACTTCTCACCGAGTATATTATACACGGAAAAGAAATCCGATGATGGGAGGCTTTTTAGTTTCTCTGAGAAATGTAAAACGATGATTCTGCGGCTGCAAACTGAAGGTGGACAAATTCAACCTCGAAATAAGATGCAGAGATGGTTAAATGCTTGAACAGCCCAGTATGAGAGGTAATGGCCTACCATGGTTTGAAGTCCTTAGCACAAGGTTATACAGTTTTATAAAGGAAATGCTTACTCTAAGTTTTGGAGCAGATTGTATAGTACATGTGAGGGGGACAGGGATCGGGGACCTGGGAAGCCTCTCACTCTTATTCCTTATCAGGGACAGCACAAGTGCCAGCACTGTTCCCAGCACATTTCTCCAGCACTGAAACTCCGCATAAAGACAGCCTTACTCTTCACAATATGAACATGTCCAGAGGCACAAAAACACAGATATACTCAAAGCTGTTTTTTCACCTTCCTCTGAAACACAAGATATTGGCCACAACTAGAGAAAAGAAGCTAAGCAAAGCAAGCTTATCTTCTTCCTTTGATGTCTTTTATTGTATGGCTTCTTCACATGTTTAGATTCTTACTGATTTTAGACTTGGAATGGGAAAAAATTTCCCCAGGTCAGACATGCTGGGATGTTGTTTTTTTCCCTTCCACTGCAATGCAGGATGTGGACTGCCTGCTAGGATTAGCTGGGCAAATTTCCCCTAATCAACCTACTGACATTGCAAGGGCCTTCAGAATAACTGGCAGCCTTATCCACCACCTGTTTCTGGAACACAAAGACGTGGAAGACAAAAACTTAGTACCCTGATAACCGAACTGTCCTAGTCTCCCTGAAGCCAGAAAACGTCACACAGGAGTACTGGGGCAGAATATAATGGCCCCTAACATGCAGGAAGTTAAACTGGTTAATCTCCTTGTCCTTTTTGGATTTGACATGTGGTGCCTTCCCTCTACTTCCTAGATGCAGTTTCACAACTAAAGCTTATCAGCATTCTTTTAAAAGAAAAACAAATCTGCATGCTAGATGAAAGACAAAAAAACGTTTTTAGAACATGATAGTTTTCAACAGATGTACGCAGTACCTAAATTAACAGGATCAAGCACTAGCATCTAATCTCAAATTATGTACGTAATCTTAGATTTCAGTTAGTTCCTGGAATGTAAACCCCAGTAGCTGTTCTTGCTCCTGCCAGAACCCTTCTCTATGAAAGCTTAATTCCTTGGTATCAAAATGCCTTAGGATGGTGCCATCACTTCATCCTGCAAGGTAAGAGTTACGTGAGGCGCAGACACAAAGAAGCCTTCATGGAACACAAAGATCTGTCTGGCTGATGGACACCTCGCAGGAAAATGCATTTTGAGACCCGTCATATCAATATGGACAATATCCAGCACGAAAAAAGTACTAACAGAGACCACATAAGGGAATGTAAACATTCCTATCCGTAAGTTGATACTACTTCTTCACACTGTGCTTGCTTGTTTGACAGTTATACTGTCATAATTTTAGACTGTTAAACCTCTGCTCTAGGGTTTATAAAAGATCAGAGCACTTGTCACTCTCAGTGCAGGTAGAGTGAGATAGAGTGGTTGAGCAGTTCATTTTTCTTTCTAATTACACTCCATTAACCTTCCACATGAGAGCTCCCCTGTGCTTTCATACCAGCAGCACCAACTGGCTGTGCTTGATAAGGCTCAGCAAAGCCTGCAAGACCAGCACGTGTAACTAAAGGCACACTTCAGCACTGCAGACTTAGCAGAAGCTGGGCTGAAGCTCTGTTACTGAGCGGCAGCCATGTTCAGCTAAATTATCCACAGATGGACACCAGCCTCAGCCTACCCATTCCCTCACAGCTCTGCTCCTTGAACTTCACAGATACATGACCTAGCATTTGAAAGTCAACTGCAGAACTAAGGAATTACTCACTACAGGGAACTGAACAGTTACCATGCTTTCACCTTACTGCAGAAACCTGCCAAGAGAAATGCATTTAGAGCATTAAAGCACGCAGGGCAATAGAAAAGAAGTTGTCGTTACATTATAATTAGATCATATTAGTATATGCAACCAGAGTACAGAGAAGGAAAATTACTTTTGAAATTTAAATCTTTTTTAAATGCACTTCCAGTATCTGGGGTTGTTTGTTGTATGTTCTGAAGACCACAGAGTTAACAAACAGCATTATATTTACCTATAACCTTCTCAACGGTGACCACAAAAATGACAGGCTTTTCTAAAAAGAGAGACTTCTTCGATTAATAATGTATTCTATGGGAGTTTTAAACTCAGTGCCAGGAAAGCTATTTTCCATGTGCATGAAGGTAGATTAGCACTTGTGTATACTGAGTAACAGTGTCGGCACATGCTTACACTGATAAAAGGGAAACAAATTTGGAAGGAGAGACTGTAAACAATCCGGAACAGAATCCAAATTATTTAAAAAATAAATGAAACACTACAAAATCTGCACTTTCAAACGACATTTTATACTATCCGTTGGAATTTTTAACTGTTTCAAATGACTTCACACACAAAGTTGTATATGCAACAGGCCTATACCAGTCAGTGATGGTGATATTCTTTTTGCTGTTACCTCCATTACCCTTTCCCATCCCTCTCCTGTTGTTTAATGTATTGTGATACTGGCATCTACATGCATCTCCATAAATAAATATAACCTACTTCTCTTCTAAGGTAAGTTTCCCAACTTTCAGCTAATATTTTGAAATGATCTGCTGTTTTCTAAGTCTTTGTAACTTTCAATTGTCTGAAACAAAATCTGTTTGTGCTACAAGCCAAGCTATGAATTCAGCACCGGCCTTGTTCAGAATAGTACAGGAATTTTACTCCAGAGTTCTGGTGAATGTTGTGAAACATCTCCTCCAGTACAAAGGAAACTGAGGTGGCCATTCACAGAATCACAGAATGGTAGGGGTTGGAAGGGACCTCTGGGGATCATCTAGTCCAATCCCCCTGACGAAGCAGGGTCTCCTACAGCAGGCTGCACAGGACCTCATCCGGGCGGGTCCTGAATGTCTCCAGAGTAGGAGAATCCACAGCCCCTTTGGGCAACCTGTTCCAGTGCTCCATAACCCTCAGAGCGGAGTTCTTCCTCACGTTCAGATGGAACTTCTTATGCTTCAGTTTGTGCCCGTTGCCCCTTGTCCTGTCGCTGGGCACCACTGAAAAGAGTCTGGCCCCATCCTCCTGACACCCACCCTTCAGATATTTATAAGCATTTATTAGGTCCCCTCGCAGCCTTCTCCAAGCTAAACAAGCCCAGCTCCCTCAGCCTTTCCTCATAAGAGAGATGCTCCCGTCTCCTCATCATCCTCGTAGCCCTCCGCTGGACTCTCTCCAGTAGTTCCTCATCTTTCTTGAACTGGGGAGCCCCGAACTGGACAGAGTACTCCAGATGAGGCCTCACTAGGGCAGTGTAGAGGGGAAGGAGAACCTCCCTCGACCTGCTGGCCACACTCCTCTTAATGCACTCCCAGGATCCCATTGGCCTTCTTGGCAACCAAGGCACACTGCTGGCTCATGGTCAACCTGTCGTCCACCAGGACACCCAGGTCCCTCTCCGCAGAGCTGCTCTCCAGCAGGTCTGCCCCAAGCCTGTACTGGTGCATGGGGTTGTTCCTCCCCAGGTACAGGACCCTGCACTTGCCCTTGTTGAACTTCATCAGGTTCCTCTCTGCCCAACTCTCCAGCCTGTCTAGGTCTTGCTGAATGGCAGCACAGCCTTCTGGTATATACACCACTCCTCCCAGTTTAGTGTCATCAGCAAACTTGCTGAGGGTACACTCTATGTCTTCACCCAGGTCATTGATGAAGAAGTTGAACAAGACTGGGCCGAGTACTGACCCCTGGGGAACCCCCACTAGTTACAGGCCTCCAACTAGACTCTGCGCTGCTGATGACAACCCTCTGAGTTCTGCCATTCAGTCAGTTCTCAATCCACCTCTCTGTCCACTCATCTAGCCCACACTTCCTGAGTCTGTCTGTGAGGATGTTCTGGGAGACAGAGTCAAAAGCCTTGCTGAAGTCTAGGTAGACAACATCCACTGCTCTCCCCTCATCTCCCCAGCCAGTCATGCCATCATAGAAAGCTATCAGATTGGTCAATTGTCCTCTTACAACAAAAAGGTAAACATTCCTACTGAACCCACTTAAATTACCCTGAAGGGACTTGGTTTTCAGAGTGCGTATTAAAGAACCTTCACATATGACCCACTTTTTACATCTAAGTAATTTTCTAATAGATTTTGAACCTCCTTTCCCAAATTTTCTTAAATTTACTCTAGAATTGCCAATTCAGTCTTCAATGCAATTTAACTTGTGTCATCTAAGCCTATACTATATGACATAAATTCAGAATTTGTGGATGTGACTGAACACAGTGATTCCAAAACTGTCAAGCTCCTCAGGTTACCTCCGGAAAGCTGAAGTCAGAGGACAGTTAGTTCCTCCCTCTAAGACTGGCTTGCTCAAAGAGCAAACACAAGTACCTTCGTAACAATAATCTTGGATGAACAATGAACGCTGTTGTTGGGATGCATTTGATATTAACTAAGACCTAAGACAAATTTTTACTAAAGATGATGTTCACTCTCAAACCTAATAAATTTCAAACAAATATGTTTAGGACACTGAATAAAATTAGCTAAACCATCCACATCTCTTGTTCTGTAAAAATGTATCTAATCTTTCAATGCTGTAATGCAATGTAATCTTGTTTGAGCTGGGATTAAAATTTGCCGGACAGTCAGGATAGCACTGTGAAGAAGGCAGAACCATATTTTTCTGCCACACTTAGCTCTTAATTCCAGAAGTAACTGTAAAAAATAATTTTGAATTTATGTATACTTTAATGCCTCTATAACTTGCTCTCTCATCTTTTTTGGAGTACATACCAGAATCATGACTGAAAGCTCAAAAATTCCTAGCTGTAAGCAGCGAGTGTTGAAATTGCTTTCAGAATAAAGCATTGCAGAGGTGCTTCCGCCTCCCTGAGCAGTCAGCCATCACTGCTAACACCATTTGGAAGACTGTTTTCTAACAAGTGGGCCAAGCTCATCTTTGAAGAATGCAATGCTGCAGCTGACGGGACCTTTTTTTAACTAATCACCTGACAAATGTGCCTCTTCAGGACTTTTCAGTGATGTTTGCTCTTCTCCCCTTAGAAAATCTTTCAGAAGGAAATACTTTGGTCCACACTGGCTCATCATTCTCTTTTTACAGAAGACTTGTAAAAATAATGCAAGTACTTTCCTTTTTTATTATGTCAACAAAGAAGATCTCTTGAGGGTTTGGGGGGCCATGAGGTGGATGAACAGATCTTTTAAACTAGCACATACAGAAATACGCAGTCTGGTGAAGAACTCCTGGAACAGAATTGCTGAGGCTTTTTATACAGTTGTTGTAATAATCCTTGAAGACTGAGGGACTGTTGATATCACAAATATAAATACGAGAACGCCATTTTAAATGGTGGGAAAAGAGTCCTAGTGCAACTGGCTAAAACTCTGCATTTTGGTGTGGTTTTTTTTGGGAGGGGGTATTATTGTTGATAGTATTTTGTTCAAACTTCTAAAGACAGACTGTAAATGCTACAGATGTAAAATGAACTCTGAAGAAGCTTTTGATGAATTTCTATAATTCTCCAAGGAGTTCTCTGTAAAAGAGAGGTAAGAAACAGACAATGAGCTCTCTCATAATTCCTCTGTATGCAAAACTAAACATATATAGTAAGTGTGTTTTTAGGGGAGATCAAGATTTCTTCTTTGCCTCCGCAGGCCCGTATTAGATTTTAAAGGCACATTAAGTCTTCTTTAAAAAGGCCTAAACAAAAACTGCTGTATATTTTCATCCCATAATGAAGTGGAAGTTCTTTTTTTAGACCATATGCGTGACTTGCTACTTATTGCAGAGAACGTGCAATATAGTGCTGGATGAACACATTTCATGGTACAAACCGGTCTGACCAGCTAAGCTTGCACTCAGAGGAATCAGTCAGTCTTAGTGAAACTCAGAAGTATGATTTCATTGGCCTTCACTCAGCATTTCTTGCATGACAATTCAGCTGCGAGTACGTTTGGAAGCACTGGCTCAGAATGCACAGACTTCTAAAAACAGCATCAGCGAGTCTCTCTCTGGTATCTCTAAAGACACCTATCACACCCGTCTCTAAGAGCTGTAAATCACAAAACAGTAGTTTTCCTCCCCGTGGTTTCGCACTGATAGATTTTTTTTTTTTTTAAAGGAAACACATGTTGCGCTGTTGAGAAAGGCTGAAAGATTACAGAAACCTAGCAACTGAAACACAGGCTGTTACAGCAAGCCATCTTGCTTTGTGTCCTCAGGTCTGGTAGCCACTCATACTGGGGTCTCAAGCTCTATTATTAACCTAGAGCACTACCTTAAAGCTGCACTGTCTTTGCAACCAGAGTCTAATTAAGGTTTCATACACATAACACGTACCCTTTTAAATGCCAGTCCATAAAAATAAGCCCTCACTTAACCCTCTTTCTCAGATAACCTCCACAAAATGAGAAGCAGAAGGGGAGCTTCAACATTAGGGAGCAGGTTCTGTGGGCTCTGAGGTAGGGGGGCCATTAGAGGGAAGCAGCAGCTGAGATAACATTTTCCCTCATACTATCTCTGAATAAACCAAAGTGATGCTGAAATGCAGGGGTGCTCTGGGGGGAAAAGCTTCAGGGTTTCTTTCTGTTTTCTTACAAACACGACAGGGCGCTTATTCAATAAAATAGGGCATATTTATCTATTTGTTTTGATAAAACCATCCTGCACTGTATTTTACTTGGAGTTGGGGCAGGAAGTAAGCAAAGGAAAGAGGCTTTTAGAAGCTGTGTACTACACACCCACACACTCGTATCAGTAAATACATGCAAGGGCATGTAAGTTAACTAGTGATCTAACTTAACTTTAAAAAAGGAAAGACCATGACCAAAAGCTGAGAAAATACTAACCAACTGTAACAAAAATGTGATAGGTGCTGCAGAAATAAAAAGAAAAAAAAGTAAAGATTTTAATGCGCAGAGAGAAATACTGGACTTCGCACTGTACACGCAATATTCATTACAAGCAGGGTAGGATTTTCATGGAGGATCATATAAGTATGTTTATATCAAAAACACACTTAATCCAAAACACGTTTGTCAGTTTGCATAGGAAGCCAGTTAAGCTGTCACTGACTGCGAAGAAGCGCAAAAGAAAATAAAAAGGTCAAAAAAAAAAAAAAAAAATCAGGAAACACATAAATGAGTAACAAGAAACAGGTTTGCGCAAGCAAAGGGCACTCACAGACAATGTAAAACTGAACCAAAAAGCAGTGACATCTGACAAGCAAAAATTAGTCCTTTGTCTCTGGCAGGCAAGGTTTGTGGCAGAAAGCGTTATGTTTTATCAGATTGACTTGGAAAACAGCACACTTCTGGTCACACAAGCCCCTTTTAAAGTCCCCTCTCATTGAAACTTCAGGCTTATGCCCAGAGGCATGTCCGAGGTGACACAAGTAATGCAGGGCACACAGATTTTTTCAAGGTATTAGAAATAACTATCTCATTGAAGAAATAAAGTCCATACTTCATATACACATATGCAAAAACCGACCAGAAAACTGTGCTCGATTTAACCCCACAGACCCACATTCTTAATTGTTTTTCCTCTTTTGTTTCCCTGCTGATAGGTTGCACAATTAGCTTCTACGCTCTGCAGGCCAAAACCCTCGGCTGCAAAAATATTTTGAAATATTTAACACATACTAGTACTATGTAAATAGTAATCATAATTCAGTGGCCTTTTCCTGCTCTGCATTTCAAATGTATTTATTATGAGCTAGACAAATAACGCAGGATCGTAGCATACTGCCTCCACATTCCTCCTCTTCCTCTTCTAGTTTACCAAAGCAATGACGAAAGACCAGTTTTTGCTCCAAGCCTTTAACGCTTTCAGCACGGATCCTCACACTGCATAGCTCTGCAGACTGGAGGATCCATCTTCTGCACAGGGGCAGAAACTGATTTCCCTAATCAATGTGAAGCAAATCAGCAGCCTGCCCAGAGACCCACATTGCTCGAGAAACTGCACCAGCAGCAGAGGCTACAGAGGCAGCTGCTTTTAGGCCAGCAACAGCATGCTCAGCATGAACAGCCTGTACTAAGATCTTTCTCCCACACAAAAAACCAAACTGTTCTTGTGCCCCCTTTGTGCTGACAGAGCCTGTCTCTCAGCTGATGAGCAAGTCGCTATTTAGAAAATAATTTCATGACCTATTTTGGAAATCCAGTCATCTACAATTGGCTGCGTTGGTTAGTATTCAGCGGTGATTTCAAAGGTTCTTTGTCCTGGGGAGGAGATATGACCGTTCACTAGCGTGCCAGTAGAACTGCTGAGTACACAGCTGGAGCGTACGTGGGGGAAGGGAAACGGTGTATGATTTTGTGATTATGTCTATTAAATCCATTAAATCCATAGAGTTTTGAAGAATGACCACTTGGTATTTCTACTATTTTGCAAGTGAAAACTTTTAACACATGTACCAGAATTATTTGGCTGTTTTTTCTTGTAAGAAGACAGAGGATCAGTGCAGAGGAACGTTAAGCCACGTGTACGTGCTACATAATTGGTTCTTTCAGCCCCTTGCAGCACAAACGATTCGCAGTAACATGCTCTGCACCTCCTTACTAGTTAGCAGCCCAATCCAAGACAAACACATCAGGAAAAGATAGAGAGGAAAAAGCTGTGGACAAGATTAACCACACAAGCTTCGCTTCTTCATGATGCTCGTATTTTTTCTATTACCCAGCTGTCAGATATTCAAGAGAAAACAGGGTGTATGATAACTGTTACAACAGGCCACAAGAGCACAAAACCAATAAGAAACCTTTCTGTTTGGCTCTTCACAGGGCTCTTACTTGTACTAAAAAAACGTCACTTTGATGCCCTGTTTGCATTCCATTTCCAACAACAAGGAGGAGGATGGAGGTCTCCGGTTTCTATGACAACCCAGATGGGCCACAATACAAGATACTTACAAATGTTCAACTGCCGGGATGCCAGATCAAATTAAGCTAGAGTTTACACTACTTCATAGAAACGAAAATGAAAGAAAAAACCCAAACAAAACATGAATGTCAAAGGAAGGATGACATTTCCTCAGCACATTCCAAAAGATTTCTGAAAGTAGATGATAAAGAAAGGAGGGATTTTTCTCTGCAAAAATAAATAATAACGTCAACACATGCAAACCGTAACCCTCATTTACATGAGTAAATGTTTTCATTAAAACAAGACTACTGGAAAATTACCATCAGACATTAAAAACAAAAAACAGGTCCCAGAAATAACATGATTTTATTACTTTACTTAACTCATTATGAACTGGCAAATTTGTCATCTCATTGTTTTGTATGGCCTGTTTAATGCCATGAGTTATATTTTGCGATATGGTTTGTTTTTCCTGTTGTTTACCCCTGACCTGGTATTGCATGACATTTTGCAAAAGACACTCAGATGTAGAAAATACTCCATACTCTACCTGAAGAAGCGAAATTTGTGAGATATTTTAGTAACACTAACAAAACTGTAAAAACATTTAATGTGTATTCTTAGTAACTTAACTGGTCAGTTATTAAAAAGGTGGGGTGAGTTTACTTCTTAAAGGCGTGGACTCAATGCGCTGGGAAGGCAGGTAACTGTAACAGGCAGTCAGTTTAGGCAACCCGAGTAAAACATCTTCTGAAGAAACACCTGTAAAAGCTTTTCAGATGTGACACTCTCAGATGTGGGTCCCAAAACAACTAAAGAATTTTTTAATAAATGTGTGTTTTAAGGCACATTATTTTGATAATGTGTGTTTTTTAAATCTTCTAATACAAGCTAGGCATTGTCTCTTTTTTTTCTTTTTTTAGTCACTGTCCTATTTCAAGTTACTCTCTTTCTTTCAACTTAATCACAAGGTAGTTAATAGCCTTCATTAAATATGTGATAGCTGGCAAGGCTCACAGTAAGACAGATAAACGTGGACTTTGAGAGGCTTATGTTCTTCGGGGAGAGGAGAGGCAGAAGAGGAGAAAAAGGCTTAACAGCTGTGCCTAGTCAAAATAATCCAAAATTAGAGGGACTGTAGCATTTAAAATTGGAACAGAGAGCCTTAAAATCTGGGTCTGTGCAGATATCTTTAAACACTTTATTAAAAACTGCAGACACTCGCTCTTCATAAACCATTCCCCTTCGCAGCACCACTAACCAGAACTATTTACACAAGGACTCGTCAGCCTGGCTTGGAAGTGCCACCTCACCGCCCAGGAGCACCCGGTCGGCTGTGCCTCCTTGCTGGTGCCTGAGCCTCTCCCCTTATCTAACGTACGAGCCAAGACCCGGGGACCATGCTTTTAGAGAACACGCCCAGACTGGGGGGACAGTGACACTGCCAGGGCTCTTCCCATCGCTGACAGGAGCATGGCTAGCTCGCGGTGTGGCAGGCCGAGGCTGAACAAAAGCTGCCTGCTCCGCCACGTTCCCTCACCCCGTGCAACGGTGAGCGGAGCTGGGGAGACATGCTGCGGTGCTGGTATCGGCACCTCAGGCAGCGCGCTCTGGAGATTTGCAAGGAGCTCCTGCAGAAGGCGGAGCAGAAGGACCGGAGTGCCTCAGTACTGAGCAGTGAAGAGCTGAGGGCTGAAGTTACACATCTGTAATAAGAATTAAAATACCTGACGACTCTGCTCAGCTAGTGGGAATTAGCTGGAAGTGATGAATTAGGATGGAGAAGTGTGACTAAGGACACAGCTGGGCATGATTAGCTTTAAACTTGGACTACACTGCTTAGATGGGCTATACAGCTGAGGCTGCGCAGCCACATCATACAACTGTTGCCTGTGCTTCGCATACAGAGTGGAAGGCAAGGAATGGTGTAATGAAAAAGAGAACTTGAAATGTGCTAATGCTTACCAGAATTGTAACAGTTTAATTGGAAGAACAGAATAACTGTAAATAACAGCAGGAAGGAGCTGTAAATTGCAAGGAATGGTAGTGTGGCACTGAAGAAGCTGCTTGATATCACATGGCTAAAGACACTCTAACCATAATTTGGTCTAAGTATCAAGAGACTGGGACAAATAACCAGGCCAGTGGATTCCTCTCACAGACCCTATTGCCAATCACATACCCCAGGCATTTTAAAGCGTGAACTTCCACTCTGCACTGATATGGCACAGAAGAAAGCTACACTTGCGAACTGCACAGCATCCGCTATTTCACCGGGTGGTTCAACCATAAAATTCATGCAAGCACAACAGCATAACTGGTTACTGACCCCTATCAGGAATTCTTTCTTAACAAAAAAAAAAAAAAAAACCCAAACAAAACAAACTTGGACAAACACCAAAGTTTTAAGGAAATTAGGCAACAAAAATCTTTATCAACAAGGAGTTATGGCTGCCTGGTGCTCTTGCCAATGATCAGGCTCAGTGAAACCCAAGTAACTGAAACTGAAGAAAGTATTCACGGTCCACATCAACGCATATTAATTTTGCTCTCTTGGGATCTTTGTGCTCTGGATATCATAAACACTAAATGCATGGTACACTTACTTCTTTCTTTCGAAGAAGTAGCAGGCAATGTATTTGCAGTCTTCCAGTACCTTAGCTGACCACAGCACAGCTACTTTCAAAAAAGCCACCTACACTTTGTACCTGGGATGGTATTCCACGCTTCTAATACTGTAATTAAAAATTAAATCATCCTTTGCCTCCATGCATAGTCAATAGAAACAGCCAGATGGATAGCTGAGCAAGTAATGCCTGGCACGTGCCCTGTCTTCTCAAATTCTGGACAGTTTAGACTACTTTTTAGACAGCTGAAATTAGAAAATCTGAGCTGATTCCCTAGACAGAACATCTCCTCCTCAACTCCACAGATCCCTCTTTTACTGCCCCATTACTTGTCTGCATATACTGCTCTTTGATACTGTAACTTAATCTGTCCATCATTAAAAACAGCAACCACGCTCATCCTCCACTGTTGTTGACAGCAGCAGCACTTACAGATGCATATCCTGATGTTAACAGAGGCAACACAATGCAGCGCCTCTGCCCTTGCTGACATTCGGTCTGCTTCACAAATACCACCCACCTCTTCCTCTCCGACTAACAGTTTTCAATTAAAACTCTGAGTGACTGTTCTCAGCCTGTTTGTAGCTTAAAATGCACTTTTTCCATTCTGCAACTAGAAAAGGCTTGTGTTCCTAACTGGACGTCATTTCTGTGAATCAAAGATATTACCACTTCCTACTAACTTTGCCATGGTGAAATGATTCACAGCAGATCTCCCGGGGTACATATGATCTCGCTTGGTTGGTTACGAACACAATGGAGAAACAAAGAGGTTATCCCATGAAGCATCTATGAAATCCACTTAAAACAGCTCTGCCAGATGATTTGGCTAATTATTTTCAACTTTTAATACTGTTTTGACTGACTTCAGGTTAATACTAAAATATTCGCATATAATTCCTACAGACTAGCTCCGGCGTCAAAGGAGCCCTAACACTGAGCTTTGCTGAAGTTAACTTTCAGCAAGGGCCCAAGACACTATTGGGAAACCTGTGTTAACATTTCTAACACTGTTCGTATTTTCAGTATATGTATCATAACATATTGAGCTTCAGCCAGAATTGACACACTGGGGGTGGTGGGGGGTGGAATCAAAAAAGCTCTCCTGGATTATCAAAGGCCACGAGACTAGAGAACTACAGGGATCGCTAGACTTACAGCTTTTCCATTTTCTTGGCTTCATGACTATACCAAAATACAGAAAGTCACCTGCACAGGAAACTAAAGCAGTATGTTTTTTAGCAGCTGGTAAATGATAATTTTAGAACGGAACCAGTACAATCAGTCATGAAGATGCACAAACAACGAAGCAAATAAGACCTCTGATAAATTCACATCCAATAAAACCAAATTAAATAACATCAGAGTTTGAGGAACAGAACAGAATGAAGCAGATGAAAACCAGACAACTTACCTGCTTTTAACAGGCTATTTACAAATGGACAAAACCCAAACACCTCACAATTTATAAAGCAAAAAAAAATAGTTAAAAAGTAAGCTTTTACATGCCCAAACATTGAAGTGGTTGCATCTGTAAAATGCATCCTCCTTTCAGACTTGACATTTTTCAGAGGTGTCAAATGAATGTTCATGTTTTCAGTTATGTGAAGTCTTGACAATACTGAGCGAAGCAGTATTGTTGCAAGACAACTAAATACTTTTGCTGCTATATTTTGTTCAAAACCCAATCACAGTACCAAAGACTCTGTCTATTGTTTTCTGCTTTTGTATTTTTTTTTCCAAATCTAAATTACACTATGCATGTGCACACAGGAAAAACATATGTTCTCAAAAACTTTCCTCCACAAATGTTTCTGTATTAATTTTCAATTAATTAGGGTCGGAACGGTTTTTAAAAGTAGGAAAGCTGAACACTAACAATCTGTCAGCGCAAAACAAGCACTGAAGATAAGCTCATGCTGTTCCAAGTACTGGCTGTTCCACGCATCCGGAAGAATTTGCACTCAAGTGTGTTTGCACAATCAGACTAAAAATTAAATTAACAGAACATGGAAGTTGTTTTAGTAGCAGAAGCCCTGACATCCTCAACAACTGATCTTCCACGGAATGACCTACTGCCGCACATAGATAGGTATTTCACATTAAACCCCCCCCCCAACTCAAAGAACATGCACAAAGTTTTGCATTCTTTAAAATGAGTTGAAATTGCTACAGAACACCTCAAAACAAAACCTCACTAATTCATCTCTCTCACACAGAATTAAAATTAACGGGCAGTGCAAAAAAAAAACCCAACAAAAAAACAAACCAAAATAAAAAAGAAGCATGTCTTCCACCTCAATTCTCCAGTTGCTAATTCAGTTCTTATAAAACTTTCTTTTTCTTGGAAGACACCGAGAAAGTTCCTTCCTCAACAGAGCAAGGCTACACGCCAGCTCCACGTCCTAAAATCCTCACAACCCGGGGAGCTCAGCAGCTCAGCACCTGCACAAGCCGTTAAGGCCGCTAACGCCGTGCTGAGCGTGGCGCTGGCGGGCGGTGGAAACACCCACGGCGTGCCCGCCGCTGCTGCCACTCGCGCGTTACGCGGCGTGACCTCCCGCCGCGGAGGGGCCGTGCCCGCCCCAGGCCCCCGCCGGCGGCCCCGGGCCGCAGCCGGAGCCGGTGACGGAGCCCGGAGCGCGGTCCGCACCGCCGGGAGGGAGCGGCCGCCATCTAGCGGGGCCGGCGGGCGGGCCCGCTCCCCGGGCTCCGACGAGGCATCAGCGGAGATGAAAGTCTGCAGCGATGTAAGAACAACGGCCCAGCACTGTTCCACCTCAGTCCTCACGCGATTTTTCAGATCTCAGCCCCACCCAAATCCGCCTGCGGGGAAGCTGGAGCCCGACAGCTACACTGCAGAGTCTTCATCCACACCGATCTCCGACCAAAGTTGTTCCTAGACTGAACTCCGCAGGCAGCACTAAACCTCTCCCACGTGACATTATTTACTTGCATGACGGTATTTGCAAAGGCTCCAGCTGAAGACCGAACCAAGGCTTCAGAGACTTCCACTGCCAAGCCCACTCCAGCTGCTGCATGCTGCTCCAGAGGCTTCAGGCAGCTGGAAAGCCCGTGGGAACAGCAGCCCAGGCACTCCACTGAGGCAGGGGTCCCTCCCCAGATGTGGCACAGCTGGCACACGAGCTCAGGCGCTGCTCGCTGCCAGTCATAACCAAGCCAGAACTTTACACCCACTCTCAGACATAACCGCCCTCACGGGCAATGGTGCTACGGCCGAGCAGATGCCCAGCAAAAGGCCTTTGGGCTCCTCTAACTTCCAGCAAAGGCCAGCCTGGTTTCACCTGTCCTAAAATGAGAACAACATAAGCAAGGCATGCACACACACATCTATATTGGTAAGGACTGTGAGTAAGCTAATATTACAAGCAACCTGGTTCTGCATTTCTGTGAGTTACAGCAGAGTATGATTTAAATGTGCCCTGCATTACACGCAAAGTCTGAGATGCCTGAAAACTAACACTCATTTCCACATGCCCATAGAAGCAGTTTGTCTAGCCACATCCACGTAGAGAAAAAGGTTATCACGTTGAAGACCAGCAGATAACTCTACTGCTGGCCTGACAGTCAGGCCGCTGACAAGTGCTGTGCGGAGATATGTACCAGTATCAGTTGTCCGACAGGTATTCCAGACCTCTCACGCATCACAGATTTTAGTGCTTCAGAGCTCAAGTCAATCAATCTCCTTGACATGCATCTCTGCTACGCAGAAGTTGAGAAAAAGGGTGTTCTACAAAATATGTGGCCTTAAGGAAGGTGCGGTGAGCTATCAGGCAAGGCACTCACTGCTATCCATGTTTTTGTTCGCTTTAACATTTCATTATTGAACCTGGCCACAAACCATTCAACCTGTAAGGGTGACAAATTATTTCTTTTGCCTTATAAATTAATAAACATAGATTGCACAAGGGTATTTCTGTAGTATCAGACATGAAGTACAGTCCTAGTACTAAAGAAAAAAGACTCACCCAGTCTGGCCTTAAGACGATGCGTCAAATCCATACATTTCACTGCCCTGCATAAACCCACAGCTCTGATCAATCAGCTGTGCTGAGAGCTAACAAAAGCTCTGTGTTTCCTACCTTCCTGTAATCCACTCGCATGAGAACAGAAAGTAGCATATTTATGATGGTAACCAATAGCAAAATCTGTTTTTTCTCTAGTCTTCTTTCATAAAAAACTGTCTGATTTCACATGAATATTTTCTTCAAAAAGTCATCATTGACAAAAATACCATAACTGAAATTACAAGGACGTACAACAGAAGAAAGGTGTTGGAAATTTCAGTCGCTCTCCTGTATTTTGACTATGTCCCACACACCGTATGTCGCAGTGTGTGGAGGCTGAGACATGCCACCCTCCCCTGTCCCAGCAGCTTGCTGGGAGCAGAAGCCCTAGGGGCTGACGGGTCAGCAGAAATTGCACTGTTGTGAAGAACAAGAACTGATTTTTCTTAACTTCACAGTTTTGAGATTAATCTGCTCCCAAACTTTATAAAAAGGCCAGTTAAATGTATCCACACACTTTGAAAAAACTCCTTCTTTCGTCTTTTTTTTTTTTTCCCAGGGAAAAACCCCAGCTGTCAGTACAATTGTTAAACATACTAAGACTTCAAGCTTAACTAGGTCCTCTGGCTGTTTACATTAATAAGCAAAAACAAGCCTTTAACAGTTGGAAGAGCTGAGCTAAACTGATAGTGGTGAATGCAAAAAGATGGAAAACATTAAACTTTTTTCCCTTCTATTTGGGTCTGAACACTTAAGGAGGAATATGTTACAAAAAATCCAGATAAAATTAGAATCATGTGAAAAGGAAGTTTAAACAAGGAAAGTGCAAATACGAACCTCACTAAAAATAACATCATAGTAATTAAAGAAACATATCAGAACACGTGGAATCAAATGGAAATGTAACAATTTTTCTGTCTCATCTCCAGTTAAGAACATTTCTCTACTTAAAACAGAAGTACTTTTTAAAGAAAGCGTAGAAACAGAAAGAACAGAGGTTTTAGAAACGAGAATGCCAGATGTTGAACATAACACTCTGCTAAATTATTTTCCTGGATATTGCTGGAAATCACTGACTGAAGAACCTTACTCCAGCAATCTTGTTTCAGGAAGCTACCGTTCTTGTTCCGGTGCATTACTGGCGTTCCGAGGTGTTATTAATAATTAAACTTTTCTCTTAAAATTATTCATTAATATTAACTTTGTCTGAAATCTTCCTGGAAGCTAGTATTTTTAAAGGAAATAAACCAGTAAAAATACACTAACCACAACAGTTAAATAAAAGAAAGCATTTAATTTGAGAAAGGAAGTCACTTCTTGTAAATTCACTTTCCACAATTCATACTCGGTAATACAGTAATAATGCTGTACAAAAGATGTTTTCAGCCTTCACTTACACCTATGAGAAACTGAAAAGCAATGGCAGTTTACCAGCCCAATCTCCTTCTTTGCTTTTGATTCATCTAAACTAATAGAAGGTAAAGTAAGATAAGAAAGCAAAATAATTAGGTGAAACCACTGTATATAAGCTTGAGAAACCCAGCAGGCTAGCTAAGTCTGTTCGACATCACTTGCATGTGAAACGTGAGGAATAACCACTAGTGCTGAATCAGATCCAAACGAGTTGTCTTACAAGAAAAGCCACCTCTCCAGCTCCTGGAGCTACCAAGTTCCAAGTTACTTCGTTCTTACTTTTTTAACCTTATTTCCTACTGGCTCGTGCAGCACAGCTCCACGTTGTGGAACCAAATGCATCATCCTGGCTACGTACACGTAGAGGCTGGTGACCATGCTGGGGCACGTCTGTACCTTATGTAATGTTGAGGGAGAGTTAATACAAAACACAGATTTACGACACCAAAAGTCCCATTAGTTCAATTCTGCCTAAAGGAAATCCTGAAGAGAAAGAACGCCTGAAATCCCATCTCTTCTGCACACTTAGGCATCTACCCACATTACTCCAGCGGTGCTTGGCTGCACATGTCCTTGTGGTTGGAGTACTCGCTCAGAAAGTGACAGATGACATTCATTTCCTCTCTCAGCTCAAGATAATACAAAAGTACATCTCTTTTTCCCCCAAGAGCTTCCTAAGCGCCTGGTACTATGTGAAGTTGGGCAGGGACACTTCTTATCTGCCCTTCTAAGCCACAATGCAGAAAAGAACCCAAGATTCCCAGGGATGGAACAAGAAGGGAAGAGAGAGAATAAAGAGGAGCGATTTCCCCCGAGAGAGAATGCTGCTCCCTGCACCAGCATCTGTTTATTTTCATTTTGCGTTTGAAAGCCCCAGATATTATACATATGAAGTATTCCCATCTGCCTTATCAGGACCCCCATCTCTTCCACTCCACTGCACACGAACTATAAAACTCCATTTCTTCCCATCATTCAGTCACTGCCACATCTCCTCCTCTGGAGCTCTGCAAGACATCCCGAGGGCATATTGCTACCCAGTTTCCACCAAGAATCACACGCAAGGCCTTCTGCTGCATTTCGATTTAGAGGGAGGACTGTCTCTTGAGCCTCTACCTGGAAAAGCTACATGTTACCTACAGGTTCTATCTGCTCCATTAGAAGACCCAATTAAGTCAATATTATTCCTAGGTCTTGTTTGGATTAATTTATTAACTTCTGTATCAAGTATTTCTGGCGTGTTTATTTTACTTTCCTCTTGAAACACTGTATACGGAACAAAACGCATACAGAGTGTATTCAGGAGATCCGAGTTCTTCTCTTAACATCACAACTCAGAAATTCTGGTCTGCAAAACCCAGTCTACAAACTACAAGTAGAAGACTGTTGCAATACACACAGCACCAAATTGTTTGAAGCTGGGCAAGTAAGTCTCACAGCCTTTTTCCTTAAAAACATTTTCTACCCTCAGTTGCCTCAGAAAAACAAAAATAAGGCTGTTATTTGGGTGTAACTATACCCTAATTCTACAAATATTTTTCCCCCCGTTTCTGAAGGAGAACAAAAAACGCCACAAAAGACGACAGCTTCCAGCAAATAAGCACCGTCAGATGAGCCCAACATGCTTTCTCGTCTGGATTTTGCCTGTAACAGTCACTGAGCACTCTCACGTAACACACGCAGCTAACTGCTGTTTCCCTCCCTCCAAACACCTTCTTTCCAAACACAGAAACCCAAAGTATCAGCAGTAGCTTTAAGGAGAAGCTACTGACAAAATTCTGAGGCCTGTCTGCACAGGGTGGCTGACTAGCAGGTCACAATTCCTTCTGCATTCAAGCTGAGGAGCAGTAGCTGCTGTCCCTTCCCAATCTGTACAAAAGTTCTTCTGAAATGTCCATCACGTTCATTAATATTTTTTTAAACTTCTTCTAAATTAGCTTGTCAAGATCATTTTCATGTTAAAGGGAATGCCCAGTATCCATACAGCACAGCATACTGAATCCTTTATCAGCTACAAAACTCCCAAACACGTATGTGGACTAGGAAAAATCCAAATGCTGCCTTTTGTTGATTTATAATACATATATTGCACATTTTGGATTCTGAAACACACTGTAATACCACACAAAACTGTAACCTCAAGGATTCAACTGTATGGTCAACTCAGCCAATGCTGTGGCCAACTTGAACAGCTTTACCTGGGTTTAACTGCCCACCAGCTGAGGCTGGAAAGAGTGAAAACTGTGTCAGTAGTTTCAGCTGCACCAGAAACTACTACAGTTCCCCAAATAATGGTAATGAATGTTTGATGCTCTGTGTAACTTCAGGTAGGCAATGTGAAAGCAATGGGGACAGTGACCGAATGCATGAGGGCAGGACAATGTAACACTTGCCTTTTCCTGATCTCTAACAACCCGCAGGCGTCCAAGCCTGCTGCATACAGAGATCACAAATTACAGCAATGTAGCTCAGTGCAGGGCGCTGGCAAAAGCTACAAGACTTCATGTGACAACTGCAAAACTAACGTATATCACATGTACCTGTAGCAAAAGCACATCTCCACTGTGACAGGATCTCAGTTAAAGCTACAAAATTACAGGGAGACTAAGCAATAATTCAAAACTAGACTTTTGGAAATATACAGAGGCCAGCATTACCTATCTGAAAGCCAGCTCCTAGAGAGAAATAATGAAGTTTTGGAAGTCTAGGCCTGTCAATGGGTATTGAGACATTTTCTGAAGTTTGACCTGGGATATATTGACACAGTATTATTTTTTTAAATACCTGTTTTCAAAGTTCTTCACATGGTACCAGCTAACCTTCATGGTTAAAAATTAATGTATTTCTTTTGCGTGCACACTACAAGATACACATTGTACTGTCCAAGCGCCTGCAATTTCTCATTTTAAATAGTTCGCTTCTGCTTTAACTTCTCGAATATACAGAGAAAAACTACTTCTTTTGTTTTTTAAAGCCTTCTAAAGCATTTTTGGGGTGTCAGCATTCTCATTTGCCACTAGAAGCTCTTTCTGATGAGCTCAGGACTTCAGCTTCAAATCAAGTTACATCAAAATGACATCAGCTGAATATTAATCAGGGCAGCATGCACAAACAGGTGTGACAAAACCATGCTGTGACTAAAATGTGAATTTCTAATTCATATAAACCCTCCAAAAGCATCTTCATTTAAGTCCATCCATTAAAAAAGACACAAAAACCTATCAAACATATTGAAATGACAGAATTGTTTGCCAAAAAAGTCGTGCACTGTAGAATCATCTTCCTGAACACTCAAACAGCAAAACATAAACTATCAGGTTAGTGTAATTCAAACATGGAGAGTTACACATTCACTTCTGGATGCTAATGGCAAGGCTCTGGTTAACATGCTACTATTATACACTACAACATTACTGATAAATTCAACCTTTCTGGAGGCTACTCATTTCTTCAGCCCTGCTGGTTCAGCTGTGGCTGGAATAAAACACACATGTGGCGCAGGGAAGGAAGGGAGGTCATCTAACAACCAACAGAATAGTAAGCACGATGCTGTTGACCTTTGCTTCTAACCTACCTCACTCTCCAGGTATTCAGATGAAGGAGCGAACATCCACTAGTGACGTTATAAACAAAACAGATCGTACGGATACAACAAGAAAGACTCAGACAATGCTGTCGCCCTTCATGTTTCCTAGACACAAAGACCTATAGGTACCCCTACGCTATCAGGTGAGTTAAATCAATTATAATCTAAGGGTACATTTTATCCATTAGGGCACACAGGGAAGTTGGTGAGCTTTGATTTTGATTTGCCCTCTGAACAGGAAAAACTTCAATTAAAAAGCTGGGTTTTCATCTTTTCTGAATTTGTATTTAACTTTTTAGAAAAAATCTGGCTCTCACTGGCAGTGAATCTACAAAATAATGTAACAGAAACAGTCTCTAAAATTTTTACCTATTTTTGCTAACCAGAAAGTAGCTCAGATCAATATAATTTTCCTGTCAAAATAAAGCTAAATATACAAGCATTCAAATTATTCACATATAGATTACTATGTTAAAAAATGATTATTTCATGTTACTAGATTTTATTCTTTTAATCTCTTACTATAATTGTGGCAAGAAGAATATCAATATTGTACCAGAACACTACACATTTTAAAGAAGATCAGTACAAACATACTGAATGTGTTGTGTATCTGAGGGGAACAGAAGTTTATCAAGGCATGATCTGCATTTAAAACAGATGTATTAAACAGAGAAGGGCCATCTGACAAGGCAAAACTGAATGGTTTTAGTGAACATGTCCTTCAAGATTTTAGAATTAGTAGATCTTGCCCTTCTTCAGCTGCTTTTTACTAATTGATTGAGATAGAAAACAGTTTCTCCATCACTGTTTTTTGGCTCTTTATGAAGTAATTAAACTAAACTAACTCCATCCACGTAACTGAGGATATATGCTCTTTACCTGCAGAAGGGACTACTACTGTCATAATTCCATTTAACACATACACGCTAATTCCAGCAGTGTACCCAGTGATTTCCATGAGATAGTTCATTTGAGCTCTTTAAGATGTCAGAAACAACCTTGTATTGTTTAATATTATCTTTACGAAAATTAGATTTATTCAAATTGAAACAGGGCATGACATTGATTTGCAATAATTTTAAGTAGATACATTTTAAAATAAAAGGAGGAATTTAAATTAACAATCTTTTTTTCTTCTTTTTTAAACTATCAGCTGCTAACTACTCATCATCGAACACTGCACATCTACCTATAGGATGAACCATGGAAATACCTAATAAAGCACAGTAATACTGCTGGCAATATTCAGGCCTTTACATAATGTTTACAAGCATAATTAATCTTCACAAGAACCTTGTAATGCTGGTAGGGAGTAAAGTATTCATTATTCTTTAACTTCACATATGGGAAAACTGAAACAGAGATTAATTTAAAAACAAAAATGCAAGTGCAGGTCCCCCAAATGTAAACTCAAGGCCTAAGTAAAAAAAGACTAATTTTAAAGGCACTAAAGTCAATAAAAGCAGATGGGGCTCGGAGCCCGTGAAAACAAGTTGTCTCCTGGAGTATAACATTAGACATTTGACAGTCTGGGCTAACATTTTTATTACATTTTATTTTAAATTTTGTTATTTTCTACAATTAATGAAATGGGTGTCCAGTTCTGTACCAAGATTAGCCAGTTCCTGTTACAGCTTCTAGCCCATGATCTTAACTACCTTTTTAAAATACTCAATTTCAGCTAAGAATGCATGTTAGTTTTTCAGGCATACAAACACAGAGAGGCCTTTATTTAATACTAGGAAGAATGAAGAATCATACACTGAGTCAATGCCACCTTCCTCAAAATAAGGGCAACCAACAGCCAGTCTGGGCCCACTTCTGCTTTGTTTTTAACAAGAAGCAGAACAAAAGTGGCTCCAAACTTACACGGACAGACATCATGTGTGGACTTCTATTGCACAGAAGCAGAAAGACTACATTGTCTCTTTCGGCTGATTATTTCCCACAGGAAAATGGACTGTATACACTATGCCGTATCAGTTCAAGGTAAGTAACTCCAAGTACACTACTGCTCTTAATTTGGCTTCACTTCCTTCGAGGGCACAGCATTTTTTTCCAGTATCATTCTTAACCAGTGAACAAACATTCCCTCAGCTGACATCTTACACACATATTTTAATCTTTTGGGAACAAAACCTGATGTTGCTTTGGCTCAGCACTTTCACTGAGACAGACAATTTATTCCTCCTTGCAAACATAAAGTTCGTGAAAATAATTACAAAAGAACACTCTCCATGGATGCTGACTGGGGAGCGGTGAAAGGAAATACATTCCAATATGGACCTGCCGTGTGAGCGCACACAAACGAAAAATACGTGTACTTGGCCAGAGCTGGTCTGGTCTTTGTTGCTGGGCTGCAACAGACTCCTGCCAGGGACACAAAATCCAACGGAAAAAGACGGTGCAGTAGCAGAAAGACGACACAAGGTGGTGGTCACTGAAGCACGGAGGAAAGGGAAGGAAACGGAGTGAAAGCCTGACTGGGGAAGGCCATGAAATGGGGATGCCGGGTGCGCGCGCGGTATCTGACTGTCGGGCAGAGGATGCTCTAATGGAAAGCAGTCCCTTTGAATCTAAGCCAAAAACTTAAAAGCCTCGCCACAGCTGCCTGCATTGTGTTACTTTAGGGGAGGAAAAAAATCCAGAACTACCTCCCTGGCTCAGTTCATCAGCTCCACCAGTTTCTCTACACTTGGAAGCTCCTACACACACAGAAGATAGCTAAGGGGACACAGGCACTCAAACGCGTCTGAACACTGCCCAGAGAGGGTCCCTCTGGGAAAGGGCAGGCGCTGTTCACCTGGAACTCCAAACACTAACCACCAACTTCAAACTTCAGAAAAATGATGTGGGTGAAAACGCTTTACAAATAAAAGCAGGGAAACTAAAACCTCAATGCTTACCAGAAAGCCCTTCACCAAGAGAAAAAGACTCACAGAAACCATAAAACAAGCAAAGAAAAAAACCCGTACAGAATAAGCAAAAAAGTGAGAAATAAACCAATTTCATTAATGGTGTGATTGAAGAGGTTATTAGAGGTAAACATGTATCCTTCAAAAGAGGGAAACTCACCTCTAGCAAACCAATAGCAGGAAATATCAATTATGACAGGTGAAATGAAAGATGGAAATAAGGAGACACGAGAGGAAATGTGAACAGCAAATAACAGAGCTGCAATAGCAATACCAAGGTATTCTTGAAATGCATCAAAGCAGGAAGCCACCAGTCTGCTGGGCTGAAGAATCAACAGACAGCTAAGGTCAAAAATTTGCAGAGAAAACAACATTACGTCTTTGTATGAGGTCTTCTTCACAGAAGATGAATATATGCCTATATAACTTACTTTTCATGTATCTTGATACGATAACTGAGATGCCAAAAAGAGGATGTTGGAATCAGATGCTAAAATTACAGGAGAAACAGTCACTGAGAATATATATAAAGTCTCTAGAAAATATGAAGGAATTTAAAATTAAGCACTTGAGCAGCTGACAGAAACAGGCATTTTATATACACCAGCATAGTAAAATGTAAACACGGCAACTATCTTAAAATTGCAAATAGAAATTCTGGAAATCACAGCTGAACCAGCTGTACTTCAATGTAAGGCACTTTGAATGCTTACCACACACAATCTGGTCAGCAATGACACAGCAAAATCAATCAATAAATATACTTGAAACTAAACATCTGGAATGTTTCTTTTAGAATCTCTGTTTTACACAATGTGAAAATAATTTTTAAAAAAGCAAAGCAAAGAAGATGTAATACACAAATGATACTGCACAGTGGGCCTAGCATCCTCAATATGTATTTTCCCTAATTCTGTTCTCAGAAACAACCAAAATATAATTAAATCTTTAATAGACAACACAAATAAATATAAGGCTTAGAAAGATTTTCATGTGAAGAAATAAAAAATCAGGCTTATATAATTGATTCAGATGAAGTGAGTGAATAAATGCTACAGAGAAAACAAAGTCCTCAGTCTTTTTAAAAATTCAAGCGCAAAGGAGTATTAAAAAAACTGAAAGTAAACAATTTCAATCAGAAATAAACTAATTTTATTTAATAACTTTTAGAACTCACAGCCACAAGGTAGCATGGTGAAGATCTTACATTCACATTTATTTAGGCACAGACATGACTGTGTAAAGAAAAGATGACTCCTACCTCTTTATTTCTCCTCTTCTCCCCCAAAAGACAGAAAATCTAATTTTTCTCAAGGTTTAAGGTACCAAATCAATTACAATCTCATAGCACATTTTGATAAATAAGGGAAGTTAACTACATTATCTCAATATCTAAAAATATTTTACCTATCTCCTGGTCAGGAATACTCCACATGGCAGATCAGGTCAAGATCCAATGCAACACTCTACACTGCTTAGTTGTGCATCAGCCTGGTTAGAATAATCTTCCCACAAAATAACTCATAAAGTAAAAATTTAAGATTTCTTTAAGATTTCTGAAGCTTGCCAGAGTCACAGAGTAAAGGAGCTGGACATACTGGGAAAGGCAAGCGGCTCGAGGGAACTGACCTTTCCATGAAATCAAATCAATTGGTAAAACTCCTACGTCTGAGTAGTGAAACAAGTCACTTAGGCTCTGTGCCCTTGCGTGTTACGCAGACATCTAGCCAGAAATCACCTCCAAGTAGAATGAACGCCTGCCTTCGTAATTCCCCCATGTGACTTATGAACGGAGTCGCCCTAATATTCGAAAAGGTAATTTTAAGGTAAAACCACCACGTGTGTTTAAAATGTCAATTAAAAAAGAAGAAAAAAAAGCAAAACGTGAAACAGGCTGGTAACTGTTACAGACTTCTTTTCATACACAGCCAGGATTTGTGCGATGCTCAATCTCACCTGACTTATCATTTCAGACGGCATTCAGGACATGTAAACAAGCCCTACTACCACAACATGTTTGATTCATGCAAAAAACAGTAACAGACTGTTAAATAGTGTTTCCTGATACAAAAGTACTACACCATTCAAAACTATTTAAGATACTGACAATTTGGTTCAGTCCATTTATTTAATTTCTTTAGAATGTGAAAACTATGCATTGCTTTAAAAAAATAAAATCCTTAGCATATATAGACAAACAATCATCAGTGGTGTCTGATGTGTTACGACCAAGCACAGTAATCTAGCTACCAGCCTGCCCGATTATAAATAGGCTGCCAATCCGGGCAGCAGCGGCAGCAGCAGCTGTCTCTCATCATTCTGCTTTCTCCCTCCATTTCTATTAGATTTCTAACATGATACAGTAATTTCTGCATATTTCCTCCATGCTCTGTAATAGGTGTGACAGGCACAAGCACAAACACATTTGTTTTTAGGATTATTCACAATGAACGCAATTCTATACTAACCTGTTACTGTTTACCTGATTTATATACGTGTACAGACTAACTGGCCTGCACACTTGCATTGTCCATTACAAATTAAACGTGTATTATTATAATTCAGATGTCTTTGGAAAAACAGCTAAACTGTCTGTCCCACTAGACACTGGGAAGTTAATATACGCACCTGAACACCGAAGCCTGCACCAACAACCATAAGACAGAGTCCAGTCTGTGCCTCCATCATGCAAGTAACATGACCTATCCAACTTGTTGAGGTACTTACTCAAATACCAACAGAATGAAAAGCACGCTCAGAAGGCTGCCAGCTCATTTTTAAACTACATACAAACTAAAAATCAAAATTGTAATTAAAACCAACTTATTTGTGTGTTATGCACAGAAATGCCATTAAAAATGCTTTATCATAATTAATATTCTGGAGTGATTAGATAAAGGATGACTCTCCGAGTACAACTGTTATTACAAAAATTGTAAGAAGTGATCTCTGCTTTTGTATTTGCAACACGTTAAATCTTGACACTGTTCCCACTTCAACAGTTTCACTTTCTGTCTTCACGGTATTTTCTCTTGAGCATAGAAAAATTATTTTGTCAGGTAAGTATTAGTTTTATCTCATGCTGTAGACAAAACTGTATGTTCAAATACCACCATATCAAACTATATCCCTATACGTTGTAGTTGTATTTTTAAGACAAAGCACACAAGTGAAAATGTTCTTGAAGGGCTATTAATGGTTGTAATGCTCCAAGTAATTGGGAATGCATTTACAATTCTTCTATACACTCCTTGGCGAAAAGGTTCAAAGTCCAGTTGGTTTAGTGGCTATTTCCAGCAAAGGCACAACATTTCATTTCAGTACACACATAAGTTATTGCACAGTTTGTATCTGAGAATTTTCATTAGGATCAATTAAAGAACACATTTCCTACTGTGTAATTCCTCTAAAATATTGAAATCAACACATACAGTGCACCTGCTGGTGCTTAAAGTAAAGTTCATGGAAGTTGGAAGCAGATTCTCTCAGCAAAAGACATCAAGCTATAGAACACTGACATTGATCAGGGTTAAGCTTATGTCTTCCTTCTTTCAAAGCAACACAAGACAGATCTGTTTGTTTCAGAATTTTGCAAGCAGGAGCCTACACCTAGAGCCAAAACAGTGTTGTATTGATACAAAAAACAAAAACCCACACCCCAAACTCAAGACCAAACTACCTGCACTCTTAATACAGTGTTAGCAAGATCATGCTGAGCTAAAATTTTCAGTAGATGCCTAAATTTTACCAGGACAGCAGTATCAATATATGTGACAGACATGTAAAAAATAAAATGCAGAGCTTTTAATTTGTCCTTCAAGTTTTGTCAGTATTAGCATTGTACATATTCCGATTCCCACCCAGGCACTTACTGATACCGCACATCATACAGAAGTTCATCAGTAAACTTTGCAAGCATAATGCAAGTTCTGAAGTTATACCAGCGTAAACCCATTGTACAGCACTGACACACAAACACCATACTAGTTGCTTTCCAGACAGCTTGGGCTCCAGCACACATCATCTCGTAAGGCTGTCTGCAACCCTTTTAGAAGTTACTTCTCCGCACTCCTACTTCTATGTTCTACTCCTCTGCAGGTGAAAATGTGAGGCCACTTTGCCTCAAGTTTTGTTACTATCGGCTTGTAAAACATTTGAAGCATTTGATTAGCTGAGGTGCAGAACATGTAACTGCTGCTGGTAACATCTTAAATTATTCTAGACATTTTTGCAAAAGCATATCTGTCTAGGCTCTTACAGGGAGTTGGTAATAGGAGCAGCATACAGTTTATAGATACAGCAAGAGAAGTTACATGGGGAGGAATAATAAACAGGAATGATTGTTTTTTTAAAATAAAATCAGCTCCACAAAAGCAGCAGAGAAGAAGAGTGCTCTTAAATGGGACTTAAATGTAGCCAAGCTAAGCAGTTCTACAGATCAGTCCTGGAGGTCATAGGATGCATAGATGGGTAACATGGAAGATGACATGGACGCAACTGCTCAAGAAGTGACAGATGGATGTGTGGGAACGTTAAAGCAGTGGAGCGGGTGGGGGAGAGACAGGAAACTCAGTGAGGGAACATAAGTAAGGAAGGGCAGAATTATATAGAACTTTGAAAGTACTGAAAGGAGCTCAAATCTGCTGCAAATATGGGTGGTGAACAGTAGGGGGAATACAAAAATAAGAGTGACAATTAAATCAGCAAGAAGGAAGGATTATTTTAACAGCTACATGTTAGGAAGTGAAAGAAGCCTCTATTCCTTCTGTCATAATAGACATGTCTAGAACAGAGCTGAAGATGGTGCACTGGTTAAGACATGCCATGAAATGAGGCTTGCCCATAGGGATACAAGAAGAAAAGCATGTCTTAAGATGCTAAGAAAGCAAGCACTAGATTTATAGCTGACCTAGATGACTACAACCAATGGAATGAACATACTAAAAAAAAAAAAAAAATCTAAAAATTGCACACCTGAATAATACACAAACAAGACTGTAGTGCTGGTAGCAGAAAAAGACAGAAAACTCAGAATCTGGCACAGAAAGGACAAGAGATGAAACTTTGGCCACACTGAAATAAATAGTGGAATGTACACTGGCTTCATTAGTATCTGGATTTTACAAAAGGAGATAATTTTTGGCCATTTTTCAGCTGATGACATGATATGTGAGAAATATTGTATGAATGACTGCCTAATACTGGAAAATGGATCTGGAGATATCATGCAGAAGAATAAAACGCAGTTTGTGAACACATTCATATTAGTAGCGATCTCACAAAATAACTGGAGTAGATTCAAGAGGTTATGAAAGGAGCTAATTTTTTTTCTGCTTTCCACCAGCTGAGTACAAAACCTCAGACAATTTTCACTGTTATCTACCTGGACTTTAGTAAGGCCTTTGACACTGCTCCCCACAGTATCATCCTGGAGAAACTGGCTGCCCGTGGTTTGGATGGGTGTACTCTTCGCTGGATAAAGAACTGGCTGAATGGCTGAGCGCAGAGAGTGGTGGTGAACGAAGTTAAATCCAGCTGGTGGCCGGTCACGAGTGGTGTTTCCCAGGGCTCAGGTTTGGGTCCAGTCTTGTTTAACATCTTTATCAACGATCTGGATGAGGGGATCGAGTGCTCCCTCAGTAAGTTTGAAGACGACACCAAGCTGGGTGGGAGTGTCGATCTGCTTGAGGGTAGGAAGGCTGTGCAGAGGGATCTGGACAGGCTGGATCGATGAGCGAAGGACAACTGTATGAGGTTCAACAAGGCCAAAGGCCGGGCCCTGCACTTGGGTCACAACAACCCCATGCAACACGACAGGCTTGGGGAAGAGTGGCTGAAAAGCTGCCCAGCAGCAAAGGATCTTGGGGTGTTGGTCAACAGCCGGCTAAACATGAGCCAGCAGTGTGCCCAGGTGGCCAAGAAGGCCAACAGCATCCTGGCTTGTATCAGGAATAGTGTGGCCAGCAGGAGTAGCGAGGGGATCGTCCCCCTGTACTTGGCACTGGTGAGGCCACACCTCGACTACTGTGTTCAGTTTTGGGCCCCTCAGTACAAGGAGGACACTGAGGTGCTGGAGCGTGTCCAGACAAGAGCAACGAGGCTGGTGAGGGGTCTAGAGAACAAGTCTTACGAGGAGTGGCTGAGGGAACTGGGGCTGTTTAGTCTGGAGAAAAGGAGGCTGAGGGGGGACCTTATCGCTCTCTACAGCTTCCTGAAAGGAGGCTGTAGTGAGGCAGGTGCTGGTCGCTTCTCCCAAGTAACTAGCAATAGGATGAGAGGAAATGGCTTCAAGTTGCACCAGGGGAACTTTAGATTGGATATTAGGAAAAAATTCTGTACTGAAAGAGAGGTCAGACACTGGAATAGGCTGTCCAGGGTGGTAGTTGAGTCACCATCCCTGGAGATGTTAAAAAAATGTGTAGATGCAGCACTTCGGGATATGGTTAAGCAGGCGTGGTGGTGTTGGGTGGATGGTTGGACTTGATGATCTTAGTGGTCTTTTCCAACCTATGATTCTATTTTATTCACATCCTAATTTAAAGAAGGATTACTCAGTTTTAATTAACCCATTTTACCAACGTTTAGAAACAAACAGGACTGCATTTGTATCAGCCCAATAAAAGACTAGAACGTAAGAACTGAAAAATTTTGCAAAAGGTCTGCTCTATATTCTATTCCAAAGAACTCTAGAGATTGTCTATAGCTTTACGCTCCTGCAATCTTTAAAAAATAATCTGGAAGTTAAATAAATGTCCACAATGGTCCAAATGGCTACTAAGTCTGTTTCCCATCTGCAGAAAGTGAGTAGGCACTTCAAAGTCTGCACCTTCAAGAAAGTCAGCAAGTCCTAATTTTGGAGATTTATTCCATGGCTTCTCTCAAATATTAAATGGACAAAGCCAGGCTGACTACAAATAAAATATATTTGAGAGAGACATAAGATCTACAAAAGCAAGATTAACAACTCATTCCACAATTTAAAAACAACCCTACTATTAAAAGCAGTTTTGTTTGGACAACAATTTCTGTGTTTGCAACACATATAAAATATTAGAATCAATAAAGCTGATCAGAAGCAAAAATTATCTTTGTACAACTAGGATGTAATACAAAAGTTGGCAAAAAATACAGTACATAATGTTGTTTCATAAATTACATGGTTTAATTACTCATAGAGCTGTTGTTAATAATGTGTTTAAAAGTTTTTTCTTTTACTTTCTCTTTTACATACAGAATAAATCTCTGAGCTACTCACTTGTTTCTCATTCCCAATATTATAAGACAATTTCTCAACAATTTGGTGGGTATTCACCCCAAAGACCACTTCAAGAATTGGCTCTATTTTCTAACTGACATCTTTGCAAACATGGCTGAGAGTTTAATTTTTGAACAGGTGAGAACTGAGAGCAGGACCAATAAAACATCTTAAGAACACACCCACTTCCTCTAAGAGCCTGTATTTTTATACATTAATGAAAGAAATATACTACATATTTAATTCATGCCTTACATGTGTATCAAATCAGGTCATTAACAATAACAATTTTTAAATGCTCATAAAGTTCTGTGGTTGGTGCAGTGATTATAAGTGGTATGCACACTGTCATTTTTCTACCGTTCAGTATCTTTAAGAGTAAGCTATCAATACTGTTCACGATGACTGCTGGGAATGCTGCTCCAAAGGCTGCTTTGCACAGGCAGTCCCTGGCTGGAGCATGTTTCTGCATTCTCCTCTGGCCTGTTTCCATTTCAAGATCTATTGTTTCATTTTCTCTGACAACGGAGGTAAATTTACTGTTTAGAATATGAAGGGAGACTTACAGTTCAATTATTTTATTTCTTAGCAATATTATGTATCAATATTGAGAAAATACAAGAGTTTTCTGTGGGAGGCTTGATTCTGTACCAATTAAAGTGAAAAGAAAAATGACTGATTTTAACTGATGAGAACTGAGCCTGGGAGGAACTGGAATTTACTATATACTGTACTAAATAATTTTCAATACCCACAGATAAACTCTTTGATACATTACTTATGTAATGTAAATATTCTTGCCCATTTAGCGTATCCAACTTTAAGTTATAAAAGTTAAATAAAAGTTTTGTAAAATTCTGTTATTAAATACTGCTGAATCCATCCACGCAGAATTTATTTGATAAAAAATAAGTATTTCTGCTTCATATAAAGTCAAGTTCAAAAAAACTTTGAAAGATACTGTTCAATAGTTTTGATCTAATTTTTTGTCTTCTTTCATTTTCGTCAACCTGCTTTAAAAAGCAGCAAAGTATTTGTGAAGACATCATTTTTTTGGAGGGGGTCCAGAATTTCTCCTAAACTGAAATTAAGACATCTGTTTTTAACCAAAAAATTAGGCTGTCCTTTTGTAAAATTAGCTCAGCTTACTTTCTACAGTAGCAATACAGAAAGACATCCTTACAATTGATCGGAAATGAATGTTCAATAGTTACCAATGACATAAGGGCAGCAGAGAGAATGTAACACAATGGTGCTTGTGGCAAGCAACTCCCCCCCCAGCCTGCACCGCCCGTACTGTGACACTTGTATAGTGTACTTAGTTCTCCCACCATATACACCAACAGGTAAACAGGTCAGAATTTTAATCAAAAAAATATAATAATATATATATTATAAAAATATAATAGTATAATTTTCTGTGCCGTTTTTATTCTGATGTTCATGAGTGGTCCGGAGTGTGCTGAAATATCTTGAATTAATAGTGTAAATTGATGTGCAAGTTAGCCATTCTATGCACTGCACCCATTGACCTATTATTTTTCCAGGTTTAGTTCAGGAAAAATAAATCAATTGAAGCGAAGTATGTTCCTCAACCACACCTGTTCACAGCCTGACATCTTGCTGTAAATAATAACTTATTAGCATGAGTTTGAGATAGGATACAGGACTGAACTAGCACAGTCTAAACACTTTCCTTCCTTGTACTGACAGGGCAGTAACTTGCAACAGAGAAATACACTGGCTACCTTAGGGCAGAGCCCTACCTGTAGAGCTGCCACTCTTCTTTTTTTTTTTTCTTTTGTATTTCCGACACAAAACGATGAGAGCACTCTCTCACTAGCAAATAACTAAAATCTATTACTAAATTTCCATTGTCTTCCAAGAGTTTCTCTCAAAGCAAAGGAAAACCATCATTAAAGAGAAACAAACCGAAAATACAGAACCACTGGAGAATATAAAAATCTGGATTTCTTTCTGAAGAAGCTCAAAACTTTCTAAAGAAGATTAAGTGAATACGTCAGAGTGAAGATTAACAGGAGTAGATCTGACTCTATTTTCTTCCCTTCCACACTTCGTTTCACAGCAAAATGAAGCATGAAAGTATGTTCCAGATTCACATGTGAAATTACCAAGTACTACGACCTTGTCCTAAAGGTGTTTATATTTGTAGGGTCATCTACACAGACGCTTCTCCCACCTACACATATCTAGATGGTGTCCAGACACTATGGCATTATACCAAACCAACAGTATTATAACCAAATTTACCCCTCCTTATGTATTAGCAACCAAAGTAGGTTATTACACTATTTTGCCCCTGTTGCTTATGAGGCAATTTAATACTTGAAAGTACCATACAAACATTAACAAACTGATCTGTAGAGTCTTTTACAAGTTATTTTACAGAAGTGAATTCGGCAAAGTAGAAATTCTACATTCTACAACTCTACATGTTGGAAACATTTTTGGACTTTCATTTCATGCACTGGGGAATAAGATCTTCATTTACGTGACTTCCAGCATAATTATTTCAGAATAAATTAGTTCAAATGAGTAAGAAAATAGCAGAACAAGGCAAATGATGTCCATACCACAATACATTGCTTTTTCCCATTTGCAACTTCTTCACACGACTGTGAGCAAGTCCTCTTCTCTTTGTGTGGGGGGCTTTCCAGGGATCTAAGTTTCAAATGAATACATCTACAGACAAACACTGTCATGTAATTCCCCGGTTTTGATGTAGCATTACATACGCATAATGAAAACCGCCAAAAGATTAATTTTTAAAGAAAATGACCCACTTTCAAAAATCAGCAGTTTTTTGTTCCAGGTAAAACATGAATATTTATATCAAAAAGTGATGACACCAGAAGCAAACATTCCAAACAGGATTACTGATGTGAGCATTTCACTTCAGCATCCTGAAGGACAATCCTCTAACATTTTTCCTAGCCCTCAGAACTTTAATTTGTAGCTAGGGTAGCTATGTGTGAGGAAAACAATGAAAAATTAATCTCTATTAGAACCTTAAAATGTGCATTTAATGATTTATATCAGGCCATTTAATAATTGAATTTGCAGTAAATCAAGGGAACTGGGCAAGTTTGGGTTTGTGGTTAACAGCTTTAAACCTGTTTCTGTCTTTGCCATACATTAACAACGCTTTCTCATTGGGCACTATGGTTCAGGCCAGTGTAAACTTAGCACGATGACACTTAACTGAAATCCACTTCAAACCTGAGTCCAGCTGCTCAAGGAGAGATTGATTTTGACAACTCTTAATACAGCATACTTGAAGAAAATAAGATGAGAAACATTATGTCATGCCCAAATCTGCACAAAAAACCCTTACATCAAGACATTCTTTCTATATAGATTATGCCTTCTTTAAATGCAACAGGAAGTAAAACTGTTTGCTAGTCTTTGATTGGCCTTAATTGAATTGATCATCCAGCTGCAAGGAGCTTTGACTAAGCCTAAAAAAACCCAGTTTAGAACGAAGGCACCTTTGTTTGCAAAGTATGTATTGTTAAAATCTTGCATTTAAAAAACAATCCTAGAAAAGAAATCTTTTGAAAAATCTGAAGACATACTAATACTAGGGTAATCTTTATACATAGTTATAGTCTATATGGATAGCAGGGTGCTTCCATGTCCATGCCACGTATGTAGTATCAGATTGCTTATATTTAATAGTAACATAGCTCTTTCCATAATCTACGTAGTTTGTAAACAGAAATTAATGTATCTTCAGTTACTTCGTTACTTGATGACATACTCTGAGGCACGTTTAATTGATCAGGGATCTGGCACAGAGAAGCAAAAGGCTTTTGTAAGTACATCCAGTGAATGACAGGAAAGTAGGAATTAGAATTCAGAGCAGTACCTAACTTCCAGACTATGATTTTTTTTTACCTATTCACTGAACAGAGCGTGCTGCAAACGTGTTCTGTGAAGAAACAATATTGTGAAATAGTAAGTGGAAAATACAGACAACAAGCGTTTTTTCCCCCCTCTTTTGATAGACTTCACAATTGAAGATGACCAAAACTATTCCCCCCTCTTCATGCCTTGCTTTCACGAGTACCCTCTCAGTTCCTTCCTCCTCCCTAGCAACTGAAAACCATCCTGCGAGCAGCTGGGATGCTTTAGGGGGAACAACAGGAATCAGTGTATCATAAGTGTAATTAAATTTTAAACCAGCCTTTTGGAGACTCTGGTTAAACAGAAAGCCCACTATTTTTCTTTGTATTTTATTACTTCCAGAGCACTAGAAATCCAGTTTTCAAATGTGAGTATCCCTGCTCTGAACGTTGTCCATGTTACAGAGCATCCACGTGCCCTCTCTCCACAGCCACAAGTGTGCTGATATGCCCTCTTTCACAGCACCTGGGGGAATACCTCCTGGCTCTTTTTACTGAAACTCTTTTGACTCCTTCTCAATCAAACGTGCAAAATCTGGAAGTGTTTGCAGATGGGATAAAGCAGCATGTACATTACAGGACAACACTGGAGATCTAACGTTATTTAGCGTGCATCCTTAACTACAGACTGGCATCTGCCAGGTCACAGTTAAGCAAAATTCACATTTGAATCCACACCTCCAGCGAGCAACCTAGTCAAAAATTAAATCATGTCACATAAGATGTATATGCAAGGACTGTAACAGGACTCAGAATAAACTTTTAAGTTCAAGGGCCAACCCACATCGAGGTCACAAGCCCTGTTACAGCAGGACAGTCCCTAAGAGCCAAAGGCAGGCATGCAAAGGAACTGATACAATCAGCAGACATGGCTGCCCAGCATGAACGACCAGGTAGTCCCACTATCTGCAGAGATAGCAGAGACCATAGGGAAAAGTTTTGGTGGGAGTCTGAAGCAAGGCTAAAACTCACACCCTCAGGCTGGACATAAGAAGGGCTTTAATTTCTACACTACCACACCCCTGAAGGGGAGATAAGCACCTTGCCTATTATGACCGCAGCTTGCCAGAATAACTGGCATGCAGATTGAAGCTGAAGTGTGAACAGGGACACTGTATTGCCATATCCCAGCTACCAGCTTCTCATACGTAACAAGGTACCTACAATTTGCTGGCAGCATTTCAGGCCCCAGCACAGGTTGCTTTTGTATTACATGCATCATGCCGTGGTGTGTCTTCCCCAGTTTTAGAACTTGCTTCTTCTTCCAGATACACGATGGAAAGGAACTACCAAAAGCCATTAGAAAACTATCACAACACAAGAACTACAATGTTATTCAGAAGTGGCAGATTAAAGGACAAGTGTAAAAAGATACTGTCCATGCCTAATACAGAGTCCTGGGTGCAGCAGCAAAGGTGAGCTTCAAATCATGTCAAATTCAGTGAAGGTTTGCTGTGTGCATTTGTGCAGAATTTTGTACAGAAATAAGAGTGTGAAAAATTCTGAGGTTAATTCTTCAATAAAAATACACACTAAAGGAACAATTTTATTTCTCTTTCATTAAACCTCACAGGCAGCTTTGCTACTGTGAAATTTTACTGATTTCCCAGAGTGTGCATCTTGTCTGGTTTTAGGATTGCGTGCATCCATGTTTTAAGAGCACAAGTCATTCCTTTAACAATTATGTGTATGAGGTTATGTAGTTACTCAAGAATTTTCAAATGCTTGAAATACTGAAGAACATTTTTAGGTTATTGATGCTTATCATCTATTACGGTTTGCTCCCAAAGTAACACCTTAAAAACTGACTAGTAGTTACCACACAATAGCAAGCTGTTTCTGTAGTTCTCTGTTGTAACTGAAATCCCCAATTTTTGAAAGCTGTAGCTAGCATTCAGCATGACAGATTATGAAGCCACATGCTACCCCATCATCTTTCTGTTTTTCTTGAAGGCTTTCTTGCTCTCTGCATACGCCTGCATGGCAGTGTATGTTCTTCAGTCAATTCACACACATCATTGAACAGCAAGGGAACATACCTAGGCCCGCAGCAGGGGGCTTAATTAACTGTACAAGGGACAGAGCTAGCTCTAGAGCTATCTTTTACATGTATACAGAGAATAAACAGAGCTGACACTCAAGGGAAAATGCAGTAAGTTTTGCACTCCTCACTTCCTCATAAAAAGATACTAATTTAAAAAAAATACACCAGTTTAGCAGCAGCTCTAAACTAGACTTGACTAAGACAGACCTCATCTCAAACACTGACACTGGAACCCTCAGTTTAAGACTCTCTTCACAATAGGACCTTGCTGATGGACAAACAAAAACATTCATCTTCTTGTAGTGCCTGCTCAAATCTATTGCAGTTAATAATGGTTGGAGGCACAAGAGAAAAGCACTGGCTGATTACTTTCATATTAAGAGTTTGCAGACAACACAGTAACAAAAACCGTTTGCATACAGCACCACTCCTCTTGGTGCTAGTGCCAACAGAGCTGCAGCAGTTTCAAAATGTTTTCATAACACGCTGCAATGGAGGGAGTTTTGCAGCCCAGAAAAATAAATTGTCAAATATATGAGTGAACATATTAAGCCTGATGGCACATGTATTGAGTTCAGACAGGTATACAAAGTAATACAAAAGGGAAAACAACTGCTATACTTTTATTCAAGTAATTGAAGTCCAGGCCATCAATTCCTTTTGAGAGAACTGGTATCACTCTGTGTTCGTGAGCAGGAAGTTGGAGTAGACAACCTCTGGAACTCCCTTTGTACCTACAGTTTTCCATTTACCATGTCCCATCGAAACACCAATTGTAGTGTCAGCCCTGAATGCACATTACAAAAATAAAACTTGCATTACATGCTCGAGTGTACCCCATGCCTGAACTTCTCCATCTTTTTTACTTTCCTGGGTCATAACAATCCTATTTCTTATCACTGAGGCATACCTCACTTCTGAGAAGCATCCAGTAGGAGTTTGTGTCTCTAGAGTTGAACTATGTGCTCTATTAAGAGCTCCTTTTATTAAATTTTATTAAATGCTCCTTTTTCAGTAGCATTTAGGGGTTTCCCTCCTTATTCCATAATTGGGGAGCAGGAGTGAGGTATGATTTTCTATTGTCCATGAATAATTTTATTCAAAGCCAGAGATTAATACATAAACAAAGGCTTTGACTGTGAGAATTCAAAGACATCTTGTTGCTTTCTGCTTGGCCCCAGTGTACATGATCTACATTGAAACACTTGGAACTTGCAACAGAAATTCTCTGGCAGAATTTAAGTTCCATCTCTGATAAATTGTGTTTGCAATTTGCAAAACAAAAATTGTAATGCCTTCGAATTCAGGTTGGTCTCTGCTGTCAAACAGCTTCCGAAAAGCCTTCTCAGCTGGTTCTTCCTATGTACAACTCAATACAAATTATATAAATTACAATACAATTTATACAAATTCAGTTCTTCAAAGAACACTTCAGATAAGAAAAATACAATAATTTTTATACATTATATAATACATGTATTATATATAAAATATTATAATAAGATAACACTGCTAAGAAAAAATACCCCAGTAACACAACATCAACCTTAGAGCAAGCTCCGAACCAGCTGCTAACAGGGCTTCCCCCAGGCCCTCTGCAGTCCTGCCTTCCTCTTTTGGTTCAGAGATGCACTCCTGTCCCCGTCCTGGTCCAAGTTAATCGGCATTCATGTTTCAGCCTGACATGGCAGTGATGATCCCGGGTCTTAGTGAAGAGCTTTATCAAACAAGTCCAAGATTATTACAGCACCCAGTATTTCCGCATGGCCTTAGAATTTGGTGCTGTTACTAGACACTGTTAAAGGAAAATTTAACTTTACAGAAATTTATACAACCAATTTTTAAAACATTAGGTGGGGAGGGAGGGGGCAAGGCCTCTGTTTTCACAGACTCACTGGCTATCACAGTCAGTCCAAGACAGCACAGACACTCTGTCCTGGGGGTTGTAGGAACAATTGTAATAAAAAAATAAAACAACAAGAAAATACCACTCACTCCCCTGCATGTCTCAGACTGGGGTCAAATTTAAGTCCACAACCCATTTCTCCCCTCATACATAAGTTTATGAGAGATTGTGATCAATTAGTCAAATCTTGTCTTTTCAAGGAACAGACTTCAACTCGGGAGGTCTTAGAATATCTAATACGCTTTGAGACATGTAACTAAACAGAGAAACCCTGGGTACCATAGGCGGTAAAATGAACTTTTTGTCTCAGCATTTTCTAGTCTTAATCAGCATATTGCATGAGCAGATCATTAATATTTTAAAGACAAATAAAGGATGTAATGAAATTTTGGAGACATCTGACCCAGTAAAATATTTTTGAAAGCTAAAGCTCGAAATGACTGTATGTGTGTCAGGTAAGTGGGTCTCCTGCTAACTCGAGAGGTCAGAATGGAAGCTAACTACCTGCTAAACAATACATTTCACACACTGTTTAAGAAAAGCTATTCCTGAATACCGAAATTATACATACTTTAAATGCTAGCAAAACAGCCACCATTCAAAGATATAAATAAGTGAACTACGAAGGTGAAGGACAAGGAGATTTTGTCACTTGCAAGGCTTCGAATGATCCGTGATTTTCATTCAAGCACAGAATCACAGAATGGTAGGGGTGGGAAGTGACCTCTGTGGGTCATCTAGTCCAATCCCCCTGACGAAGCAGGGTGACCTACAGCAGGCTGCACAGGACCTTGTCCAGGCGGGTCTTGAATATCTCCAGAGAAAGAGACTCCACCACCTCCCTGGGCAGCCTGTTCCAGTGCTCTGTCACCCTCAGAGGGAAGAAGTTCTTCCGCATGTTCAGACGGAACTTCCTGTGCTTCAGTTTGTGCCCATTGCCCCTTGTCCTGTCTCTGGGCACTACGGAAAAGAGTCTGGACCCATCCTCCTGACACCCACCCTTAAGGTATTTCTAGGCATTTTCAAGGTCCCTTCAGACTTTCTCCAGGCTAAACAAGCCCAACTCCCTCAGCCTCTCCTCGCAGGAGAGATGCTCCAGTCCCCTCATCATCCTCGTAGCCCTCTGCTGGACTCTCTCCAGTAGTTTCTCGTCTTTCTTGAACTGAATGCAGTACTCCAGATAGGGCTTCACTAGGGCTGAGTAGAGGGGGAGGAGAACCTCCCTTGACTTGCTGGCCACACTCCTCTTAATGCACTCCAGGATACCACTGGCCTTCTTGGCAACCAGGGCACACTGCTGGCTCATAGTTAACCTGTCATCCACCAGGACACCCAGGTCCCTCTCCACAGAGCTGCTCTCCAGCAGGTCTGCCCCAAGCCTGTACTGGTGCATGGAGTTGTTCCTCCCCAGGTACAGGACCCTGCACTTGCCCTTGTTCAACTTCATCAGGTTCCTCTCTGCCCAACTCTCCAGCCTGTCCAGGTCTCGCTGAATGGCAGCACAGCCTTCTGGTATACACGCCACTCCTCCCAGTTCTGTGTCATCAGCAAACTTGCTGAGGGTACACTCTATGATAAAGAAGTTGACCAAGACTGGGCCCAGTACTGACCCTTGGGGAACCCCACTAGTTACAGGCCTCCAACTAGACTCAGTGCCGCTGATGACAACCCTCTTGAGTTCTGCCATTCAGCCAGTTCTCAATCCACCTCAGTGACCACTCATCCAGCCCACACTTCCTGAGCTTCCCTAGGAGGATGTTATGGGAGACAGTGTCAAAAGCCTTGCTGAAGTCAAGGTAGACAATATCCACTGCTCTCCCCTCATTGATCCAGCCAGTCATGCCATCGTAGAAAGCTATCAGATTGGTCAGGCATGATTTCCTCTTGGTGAATCCATGCTGACTACTCCTGATAACCTTCTTTTCCTCCACTTGCTTGATGATGGCCTACAGGATGAGCTGCTCCATTATCTTTCCTGGGATGGAGGTGAGGCTGACCGGCCTGTAGCTCCCTGGATCCTCCTTCTTGCCCTTTTTGAAGATTGGAGTGATATTGGCCCTTCTCCAGTCCTCGGGCACCTCTCCTGTCCTCCAGGACCTCTCAAAGATGATGGAGAGTGGCTCAGCAATGACATCCACCAGCTCCCTCAGCACTCGTGGGTGTATTCCATGGAGGCCCATGGATTTGTCGGCATCCAGATTGCTTAAGTGATCCCTCACACAGTCCTCCTCGACCAAGCGAAGATCATCCTTTCTGCAGGCTTCCTCTCTTACCTCCAGGGCCTGGGATTCCTGAGGGTCAGCCTTAGCACTAAAGACTGAAGCAAAGAAGGCATTCAGTAGCTCTGCCTTCTCTGCATCCTCCGTCACCAAGGCACCCGCCTCGTTCAGCAGTGGCCCCACATTGTCCCTAGTTTTCTTTTTGCTGCTGATGTACTTGAAGAAGCCCTTCTTACTGTCTTTGACATCCTTTGCCAGATTTAATTCCAGGTGGACCTCAGCCTTCCTTGTTGCATCCCTGCATGCTCTGACTACATTCCTGTACTCTTCCCAAGCGGTCTGTCCCTCTTTCCACATTCCATAGACCTTGCTCTTCCACCTGAGCGCCACTAGAAGTTCCTTGCTCATCCATGCAGGTCTCCTGCCTCCTTTACTAGATTTCTTGCTTAGGAGGATGCACCGAACCTGAGCATGGAGGAAGTGACGTTTAAACAGCAACCAGGTCTCTTGGACCCCCCTACCTTCTAGGGCCCTGGCCCATGGGATTCCTCCAAGTAGGGCCTTGACAAGACCAAAGTTAGCTCTCCTGAAGTCCAAGGTTTTGATCCTACTTATTGCCCTGCTTCCTCCACGCAGGATCCTGAACTCCACCATTTCATGGTCACTGCAGCCGAGGCTGCCTCCAACCTTTTGGTGGAGCAAGCAACTTTTGCATAATTTGGACCCCCCAAAGATTATTCCAAGAAGTTTAATTCTACATAGCTAAATTCAAATGGTGTAAAACCCATTATGAACTCATGGAATAAAAACTGTTTACATCACTTAATACAGCAGAAAGAGCTAAGCAGGATAAAGAAAGAGGAAAAGGCAAAACCTGTTTATTTACTCTTTACCTTCTAAAAGTACTACACGGATTACTTAATATGCACTGTACAGTAGCGCCAGTGCTTTGAGATCGTGCCTGATCATCAGAGGATATACAAGCCTAACAAATACTAACTCTTGTTCTGAAGGAATTTAGCTTAAAAGTAGCATTTACATTCAAAACTAAAAACAGAATAAAAGCAAGGCAGTATTTCAAGTTCTAAACTCTTTTTGAACATAAGGACACTAACTGTCCCTTACTACTCAAATATAAAACCCAGCACATTACACACGGCGTTAAACCTAGCACTTCCACATTGCAGTCCAAGGTGATGTTACCGCACTGTACTAATGTTGTGCGTAGTGCCACACCCCTGCTGCCACAGGCCCGTCCTACTTAACACTTTGATTATTGCCCGTGTTCTTGTCAGAAAAATTAAGGTTTAGGGATATAGAACTGGATACATTTTTTTATTACAGTAATGCACCTTCCTAAAGCAAAGGATAAAAGCAATGCATTTGGCATTTAATAGAAAAACAAACACACACAGAGCAAAACTATCAGCTGTGGTTTTACCTGGTTTATCCAGGAAAAATGCACTGTAGAGCATCAATAAGGTAAAAGCAGCTAGTACAGCTGTTCCTAAAAAATGTTTGGCTATTTATTTCCTTTAAGTGCTTTAGTTTTATGGCTGATGTTACCTCTAGTAATTTTTGGTGACCTCAGAAAAAAATATTCTGCTTGCATATCCATCCAGCTCCCAGGCAAGCTTGCCCAACAGACCATTTTGCTTGCCTGCACTTGGTGCATCTGCTGGACTTCTTGCACCACCCAGAGATATCTGCATTCTATGTGCTGATTTCTGTGGCTTCTTGAAGAGTTCGCTCTTTAAATCCCACTTACTTGGAGAACTATAAAGGCCTTCAGATTACTAAGAATAATACAGACAAGGCTAAAAATTAAAACAGCTTCACATTTTAAGTTAACTAGACTCTAGCCACAGGATTCCTTGGATTTTAAAATCTGAACTGACACTCACTGAGGGCTTTACCCAATGCTCCTGCTAACAAGAGATGCACATAGCTCTAAACTCCAGGGTGTAGAGAACATTCAAGTATCCAAAGTGACCTACGAATTCGTAATAGTTCCTAAAGACACAGCTTCACATCATAACTAAAAATTCTCTCAAAAAGATCTTTCCATTAACAGATCAAAATTGAATTTACAGTATCTGCATTTCTTATCCAATTGTAACAGTGTTTTGCTCAAAAATTAAGACCTTCGCAAAAAATTCATTCTTGACTGTTGAAACTCTGACAGACAAAAGCTATGCAACTACTCGAATGCATTTAAAAGTAATTTGGGAGAAATCATCAAGTCTCTCTCCAGTTCTCCATGAAGGAAACTGTTATAAACTCCACACCTATTTTGTGATAGTCATGTCTAAGTGACTATTAAAAGGAAATTAACATACACTAAGTTACATTTAAAGACAAAATCTTTCAAATAATTTCTATCTGTATCTATACATATAAATTAGTCTCATCTGCTTTTGAAAAAGCAGCCTAGTATCCGACTAAAATGAATCTTCTCCACTTGAGCACTGTATTGTGCACCAAAATTCTTTACACAGTAACTTCTGAAGTTCATAAAGCTATGTTAAAAGCCGACCTACAATGAATTCTTGTCCCAAGTGACAGTACCTTGACAGGTAACCAGACAATAGGGTAGAAGTTCAAAAGAAGGTAATAATATTCAGTTCTCTAAACAATACTAGAATTATTTGACTATTATGATACCCGGTTCCCCTACAGAGCACCATTTTCTCCATAAGATATAAAAGCATCAGCCCTGGTCTGGCAGCAGAAGAAACTCTAGCATTTAGAGCAAGATGTTGCTGCTTTTCATTCAAAGCGGACAATTTCAATGCACTAAAGCATCCCAATAACTCATTTATGAAAAGTCTCACTGTATGGAAGAAAAACCTATCAAACCAGCCTTCAAGTGCAGGATTCCTGCATATTACAGAAGACAAGATGTTGAGAAAGTTCTCACACGGCAAGTAGAACTGCACCTTGGACAGCCAGTAAGCCATTAAGCCATTCTCATTTGAAAAAAAAAAAAAAACAAACGTAGAAATTGCAAATCATCTTCTGTTTCCAAGTTTCAAACACAGACCACAGTACCTTTAGACTGCACAATTTTAACTGCCCAGAAGACAAATGCTAGGACCTTAGTGTTCTGGGCTGCTGTAAAACTGCTTCCCCCAAATGATTTACTCCGAGAATGAGATATTTCTGTTCCTTGAGATATACGACAGAATTTAGAATGAGTTGGAGAATTCGGGAACGTAGTTGTGTCTAAGTTGATTGCTGAAGCATTTGTTACCAGCCCATAGATGCGTGTGGAGCTTTTGACACTAGAAAGCTTCTGACAATCAGGCACTTCCACACTGCTCTGGGCTGGCTGCAACTCTAAAGGACAAAGTGGTGCTCTGAAGTCCTGCCATACTAGAACCAAAACGAAGCAATTTATGAAGAGAGTGTATGGATATGGAGCAAGACTCCACAGGCTTAAATACTGCCAAGTATTCCAATTTTCAGCAGTCTAAAATAAAAGGATTGCCACTCGTCGTTCTGCAGGACACTAAGCAGCTCTAAAATATACGTCTTAAAAATTCACATCATATATTAGAGTTCCTATGTAATTTTTCCTCTGCTTATTTTTGAAGGAAAAATAAGGTAAACAAGTTATGTCTTCTATAAACAGTACAAATATCATCACTGAGGTTTTACTTATTGGGTATGGAAGAAGCTGGCTCATTTCTCCTTACTACATCGGGCAGCCTGAGTTCAACTTACACACTAGTGTCCTTTTACTATGACACACTGCCAACATTTTACTGAGGAAACCTTGAGAAAGAAGAGGGGAGAAAAAAAAAGAATCACAACTACTTAACTGTTTCTAACTTGCCTCATCTAACCTTGAAGGGAGTTTACAGGACAAAGAAGAAATGTTTATCACCACTGAAGGGCTTTCTCCCTGCTAGCTTTCAAAAGTCTACTGTAAGAAGACACTTAGAATTTCTCACTATAAAAAAACCAGAAAGAGTAGAACAAGAATTCTTTTCCATCTATCAGGTAAATGTAGGAAAAACAGGTAATGAACTTCCAGAAGTTAACTTAACCCTACTCTTCCTACAAGTTTTCTATAGTCAGTGGGGTAAGGGGCGGGTCCTTACAGAGGCACCACAGAACGCTAAGAATTAAGTTCCCTTGTCTGAATTGCCTCCTGGAGAGTACTCACTCTACTTCTCTATTGACCCTACTGGCAAGAATATCTCTGGGCTCATACTCAGCCTCTGTACGCATCTTTCTCTACCTTCTGACACAATTCACCCATAGTAATTCCAACTTCATTCCAGAAAAATCTCCATCTGAACTCTGCACTCACCACTGTGTAAATCTACCTGTTACGTTACAATATACGGGGGACAGTTCAGGAAGACACCTTGCATATGAATACCAGTTTTGACAAGCTTAGCATGAAGGAGGAAATACGAAGAGTGCAGAGAATAATGGACCTAATCAAAACAAAAAACACTCCAAGAAAACCTACATGCTATCTGGCCTCCACCACCTATTTTCCCTAACAGTGAAGCTCCCCGTGAGGTGTCTCGGTTAACTATATATTGTAATGCAACAGCAGAGGAAAAGTTGCTCTTAAGAGATTATACACTTTGTGGAGTTTCTAAAAGTCAGAATAAGTATTTTAAAGTTAACCCAGAAATTAATACAATAGTGAAAGAAACTGACCATATATAATGCCCACAAATAGAATTCACATTGACTTGACCCACATCTGAAGAAAATAAAACTCTTCATTATTTCTATGGATAGAAAATGTATACCAGCTTGTAATTTCAGTCAACACCAGCGTTTCCTGAGGATGAAGACTACATTCTCTCCCTACAATAGTGTCAACAGAGAAAGGAAAGCAGAGAGATTTAGTGAAACCCCATCAAGGACATTCTTATCCTTTAATTATTAAGGCCTTCAAGGTCCAAGCCCATCGCAGTCTCCACAATAAAATTAGAAAAAAATCTCATAGTCATTAGAGCAGTAAGGGAAGATAACATTTATTCAAATATAAAAGTCAAACCCTAAAATAAACTTTTATTTTGGCCCTCTCATGCTTCCCTAGTATGCCATCGTCTCTCTAAATCACTTCCAGAAAGACATATTTCCTCTTTATTTGTCCGGTATCCACTACAAAGGACCCCTATTCCACCTGTAAAGGCCGGTACAATCAACAGAAACCAATTCCAAACTGGCACTACGGAAGCCATATAATATATCACCTTCACCTTGGTCCTTTTCAAAAATAAGCATGCACAGTTAGGCTGAGCGGTTCCACATTGCACTATGAGCATGTAACGTGTAACCCACGTGTTGGAAAATAGCACGTAACCCTGACTACTCTAGTCAGCATAGTACCATTACACAATCTTTAGTAACAAAAATACTTTAGACCACAACTGTACTACATCCAGTAACTCACAGTGCAAAAAAGCAGTCTCGAAGTGGCTTATTTTCAAACCAAGTAACAGCCAGCAGAGAACAAACAACAAAGACAAGTTTTCACCTGTATTCTAAGCATTAGACACACTGTCTTTCTTCTCCCTTCCAAAATTCAACACAGTTTTCAGAAGAGCTGAGGACCAAACAACTCCAACAGGAACTCAATCACAGAATCATAAAACAGTTTGGGTTAGAAGGGACCTTAAAGAACATCTAGTTCCAAGCCCCCTGCCCTGGGTAGAGACACCTTCCACTAGACCAGGTTGCTCAAAGCCCTATCCAGCCTGGCCTTGAATCCATCAGCCTCTGAAAAGCAGATCCCCGGATTTGATTCCCCTTCTAACACTGATACACTTGGAATAAATCAAAATGCTGTTTCTGTGGCTGTGAGGTGGTTCCACTGAGGCATGCACAACAGAGCAGAATGTGTTGTTTTAATCTGTTTGCACTTCTAAAAATTCATTAGTAGACTGAATCCCTTCTCCCAGCCTTCAACTAAGATGCCCTTAAGGGTGCTATACAAAACATCTGAAATCTCAGTCATCACAACCTAATGTTTCACCTGTCTTTCCTCCAAGTACTGAAGGGAAAAGGGAATAGCAGATCTTGAAATAATGACCGACGTGTGAGGTTATCCAACAAGTCAAAACATGCAGGAGCATCTAATAACCAACTCTCACTATCAGGAGGGGATTTTCAAGGAAATACTGTAGTTTAACTGCCCATTTTCTATGTACAATGTTGATTTTCAATCAGAACAGGCTATTTTGGAGTTACGCCCTGGCTTATATGAAGATGAATAATGTATCCAACTAGGCTCAATTAAAGAAGTTCTCCAGCTACATCCAAATCTGGCTTAAATACAGCATGAACTCAAAAATTAAAAGTTGAACCAGAAAATCAGTGCTAAAGGAAAGGTAGCATGAAGAAGGTGTGGAGGGTTTTTTGTCTTTTTAACGACATCATGCAATGGTCACTCACATTTCCTAAATTAAGTTACTCTGATGCTAATGTATATTAGATATGCAAAAATTAAGTTCACAAACCAACAGTGAGAAGTCTAGGTGGAGTTACATTAAGAGAAGAATGGGAAATCCAAGTTTAGATGCCAGTATGGGTTTAATCATGATTTAAGCATTACAAAAGGTCTGAGAAAGCTTAGCAATAATTCAGTCATATGCAAGTAATTGTAACATCAGTTTTGTAAAAGAGTTTTGGGCAAAAGAGGCAGCTGGGAGAGATGCATGCACTCTGCCTATCTGCAATCATCTGTACAACATTCAAAATTTGTTTCAGTCAGTATATCTTGAGAATATGGAAGATGATAACTTAATGAGAAGTCATTATATTCACATTTTCACACAATATTCAGATGCAAATTAAATAAATACCAAAGATTAAAATAGTAAGCTCAGGCAGATTTCTCAAGCAAACATTCACCTTCTAAACAGGTGCTGTTCACACTGATCAGAGGATTCAAAAGGGTCTGATGATTCACAGAGGCAGTCAACTTACTCCTCCTGATGTCCAGACAGACCAGTATCTTTCTGACAGGAAAAATAAGTGACTACTTCAAACCGTCTACAAAAGGAATCTACAGTCAATTACGGGAGGAGACAGAGGTAACTATCACTACAGGGTTTCATTATTAAAACCGAACTCTGGGAAGGTGCAAAATTGTTTTTCATACATTTTAAGACTGCTTTAAAAACAGTTGACTTAAATGGATGCTTGCAGTTACATGGACATTAGCATATATTTATCATTCACGCCACTTACTTAGAGATAGGCATTTAGTAGTATGTACAGTTCTGGATAAACAACTGGAACTGAAATTAAGCATCACCTGCTTAAAGTTATTAGTTACTACACGTTCATATGGCATATTTGCACACTTCCTCCATTACTGACAGAATAACTGGCATTTTAATATGCCCTTAATGGATCTTTGGGAAAGGAGGGATTAGAAACTCCAGACAAAACTGGCAGGAGTGAGAAGTGAATGACTTCATTATTTATTTCCAGATTTTGAGCCCTGAAGTTCTCACGGTACTCATTAGGTGTATCTACAACACACACGAATATCTGGCCTACCGTCTTATGCAGAAGCATTTCAAAGTGCTCTTTCCTACCCATTAACTGTACCCAGTTTCCCCCCTGCTCTCTAGCTTTCTTGTGCTTACCTTCGGCTCACCAAAACACAGCCTGTCATTTTTACAGAATACAATGGAACATGTTTCGGGTACAATTCTCTGATAATGTGTTCAAAAAGCCTCCATAAAAAACTCACCTTTACTATGGATGACAAGCAATCAAGAAGAACTCACAGGACTAATTTATGCACTTTACCAATCTTTTCACTACTCAGTTATGGTACCTCTAATAAATATAGCAACGTTAATGCTTAAACATATTTGTGACAGTTTTTGAAGACTTAAAAACAAAACATGTAATAAAAAAACAGTGCTACACAGCAACAGAATTAATTCATGTCTACAACCCAAACTTGGATTTGGCAATTAAAACTGTTTTGCAAAAAGTTACTCTTGACTTCTCTTTATTGAAGAGAGGGGTGGGTGAAGAAAGAGGAAACCAGTTTTAAAACCAGTGCATTCAGGGTTTCCAAACTGCAGCACTTGCATTTATAGCTGAGGAACAAGATAGTTAAACTGAATTCACCTTATTGCGCCCAGTTTAGAAAAATAAGTTAAGCACAATTTAGAACTCTGCGGTAATAACATAAAGAGGGGGAAACAGCAGAGGAAAATAATTGTCTGAATGATTCATGTTTACTGCCCTTTAAATGCAAATTATCTTCAGCTAAGTTCTTTCCTCTTTTTGAAGTTTTTCTTCCATATGATAACACAATCAGCATACATTGCTCCATCACCTCTCAGGTGAAACAAATCAAAGTATTTATTTTCACCTCTTTCACATTTTCAAAAACACGAATATATGACATAACATACTGTAACAGTTTAACCCTGCATCAGCTAACAAATTTCTTTAGGTTTAAGCCCACACACTGCACAGCCTACTTGCTTTCTTTTTCTGCTTTGCCACATCTCTTCAGCTTCACAAACTTCTGAACAGAGCTGTCAGTATCAATTCTCAGCAAGAAACCTAAGCCACTACGAACCACGGCAGCGACTGGCAGCAAGTGCCAGCACTACTCTCACAATGCCTCAGAGAGAGAAGTCCTAAAGAAACTAAAAGCTTTTAGCTCACCTACCACTGACTTGCTTCTTGCACGAGTCTTCGTGCAACTTCATTAAATAAGAGAGCAGAGAAAAAGGGTACATTCAGCTGACATAGTATTTCAGAAGCCAGAAATATTTCCGTATTCTGCCCCTCTAGCACCGGGGTCCCAGCTCCACGCCACTGTCTGAGTAGCAACACCTCGTAGACAGTGTCCAGTAGTAGACACACAGTGAAGTTAGGCCCTCAGAGTTTATTAATTGGACATCAGACACCACGACTACGTACTTGGCTCTAAACAAGGGCACAGTTAACACATGTTGCACTCCTCCTCAAGAAATGCACTGCACAGTGTAAAGCACTTATTTACTATGCAAAACTGCACATTTCTCCATGCTGTGTGAAAATTAAATTGTTGGATAATATTCTCCCCATAAAACAACTGGTAATAATTATTTCTCCTAAAGAGAAATTACAGTGAGAACAGAAAAATGGCCTTGTTTTAGTCTCTAAAACACTGCTCAACTCCGCATTGCTAACCCACAGATGTCTATACAACAGATTCCTTCAACTAGGTGGCAGCGATCATTTTTCTGCACTGCGAAGTTGTGTTGTTGTTTTTTTTTTTGTTTTGATTTGTTTTTTTCCTGGAACTCACATTTGCCATGACCATTGCATTTTAGCAGCCATACTCCTTTCACAACACTATTATCTGGGACACTGGCAGCTCTGTGGTCCAGCAGTCAACATAGCAAAACATTTAAACTTCAGTAATCATGGGGAAGTTCACTGTTCAACTGATAATAAAAAACATAAAAATACAAAGCAGGAAACTGGACTGTGACTTCATATTGACTGTATTTGCTGTGCGGTGGAAGTGAAGTCAGAAACTTCTCGTTCAAAGTCTTTTGGAAACTTAGCCCACGTTGACCCCATGCACAACTGCGCTTTAGTACTTCAAGCTGTAATTTTCAGCAGAAAAGATATAGCTGCATTTCTGGTGATGGGTAATTTAAAATACATGTTAATATAGACCACTAACATAAACTCGGATTCACAACTCTTTAAAGTTAAGTTATGGTAAGATATACTTGCTTCTTTCCACTTGCCATCTCCCTGCCTGTCCCTGCTGATCATGTGAACTGGCAGTCAATATGGCGTGCTTCGTGGCATCAAGGCAAGCTAATTTTGAAATTACTGTGGGCCTCCAGAGCTTATCAGAGAATTCTGAAGCTGCTTGCTGTGAGACATGGCCACATGCAGAGGCTCACACTGGTTTTAGAGAATAAATCATCTTTAAGACAGGCATGCCACCACATCAGCAAAACCTCAGTTTTTGTTGAATTAGTATTCTCATTAAAAAATCATTTTCTTTATTATCCTTACATGTTCCTTCCTAGACTCACTGTTCCACTACTAAAACATACTATAATTTTTTAGTAAACAAAATTTCTAGATGTGTGTTAAACACTGTCTACCCATTTCCTTAGGAAAGGTAATTAACAAAACAGAACACAGGCAGACAGTAACAGAAGAATGCAGGTATCTAGATACAACACTGATGCGTAACTGTATTCTTACTTATGCACACATTTTAGAATGCTTCCCCTCTTCAAAGGTGTTGTCTATTGACCTAATTCAATTATTGACATTATAGCAATACAATTAAGGAACTGCTTAGAGTCAGTTCGGGGTTTGGTTTTTTTTTTTGGGTGTGGGGGTTGTATGAGGGTTTGTTGTGTGTGTTGCTGTTTTTTTTTTGTTTGTTTGGTTTTTTTTTAAATGTGAGAACAAGTTTTGCAGATCTCTCAATGTTATTGTTCTTCTAGTTACCCACAAGATGCATCTTCAAGTTCCACGATCTTTCTATTAAGCATTCAGTTGTAATTATTACTCTTACTTTAGGCCTGTCAAAGAGAATTCCTACCATACAGCAAACGTAAGACAATTGTGGTGTAATTTATCATGGTAAAAACACACAACTACCTTCCAAATTGTCTATTAAGTACCCATAACTGACATGAATTTAGTTAGTCTAGACACGAAGAGAAATTCCAGCACACTCATCCAGACACACAGTGTGGACCAACTAAGACAAAAGTTAAAGATTTGCCTAAACCAGGATGGTCTGGTTTAGAGTAAGTTTCAAGTTAACAATAAAGGAAGTGACAAAATTCATTCATTTTTCCCCGCTTCCTTAATATAAAAACATGAGTTTCAACACAAGAGAAATTGTTACAGCTTCCACTAATCACACTCATTGCTTGTCTGACAGACTTGCAATAACCTATCCTATCTTTTGTTGATAAATCAACTAACAATCCAAATGTCTGGATGCCCACACTTATTTTTGCACTTAAAAATTTAGCAGCTCTCTTGGAAGCTGGGAAAGGAGACATCTTTAGAACAGAGTATTAAAAATACATCTTTGTTTCCCTACCTGTTTCTCACTCAGAGCTGTAATTTTGGCTTGAAGCTCATGAAGCTGTTTCTTCAAATCAGCGTTCTGATTAGAAAGAAAAAATATCTGTGAGAAAGATATTCCATTTGTTAACATAGAGTAGTAGCAGGAAGGTGGGTTTTTTGTTGGTTTTGTGGTGGTTTTTTTGTTTTTTATTTTGCATAGTGTACTACAAATATAGCACCTCTGGATGTACAGTAAATCAGTAAATAAGTAAGGTTTTGTTGAACCTCTTGAATTTTAAGTCACTGAGTGCAACAATAACCAGAGGACCTTTCTAGCACTCAGAGACATAACCCAGTTTGGAACAAAGATTTCATTAAAACATCCATTAGCGCTTACCACATTATAAAGCACACTTCTACATTTCATCAAGCTTACAAATCAAAGGAGAAATGTTTGTTACTACATAATACGATAGTATCATATCGTATACAGTAGTATGCTATGGTATGTTACCCAAAGCATTCTCACTTATGTTGCTTATACAAACACACTATCATGCATTTGACTGTGTAGAGCATCGACATACATATCTATTAAATCTTAATTGACACACGTCAAGTGAAGGCAAACATATCTAAGCCTTCATTTCCATGTACATTTATGCCTTAGACTATATTTAAGATAACTACATCTGCCTTAGCACATCATTCATATCATCACTTTGCTTACAATAGCACTTTCTTAAGTTTTAGATTTTAAAGACATAAGCATCACTATAAAGATGCAGTCAGGAAAATTTTTTACCAGGACTATTTCTTTCCTACTAAACATAAACTAAACTAAAAAAATCTGTTCTCAGTTTAAAGCCTGTGAAGCTCTGAAGAAATGTGACAGCAAAGCAAGCTCCCCTGCTTTTTTTCCCCTCTTTTTCCACTTTTTTGTTCTCATTTATGTTGCAAACTCTTTATGCAGGTTTGCTGTGCTACACGGAAATATTAAAACATAGGACTAATATTGTTACAGGAACTTGATGCTCAGGATGACTTCCCTGTTTTTACATTCCTCCATACAATTTTGAAATGCATTACAATCTCATCTTGTAGGTAGTGTGTATATTGGAGAAGACTACTCTAGCAAAACCTGATACTGACCAGTCATCCTCTCTTCTTGTAGATCCCACTTAATAATGCAGGATAAAAATGCATTAAGAGCACTGGAAGCAGAGACAAGATTTACTCTTCCTAGCTCCAGGAAATTTGCATGCCTGCTTGCAGGGCGACCTGGCTTTCAGCAGATATGAACCAAAAGTGAACTGCTCTAACTGTTAGCAGAACTTACCCAAATCCCATCAGAATAAGGAAATTCTAGCAAGCAGATTTTCCAATACCACCCTACTCCCTGCTCATCCCTCCCTGTCAGGTGACTAACTACTTGACTGTTACAAAAAGCTGTCTTCCCACTCTGCTGAGCTCAGAAAAATATATGCTCAGAAAATTACAGGGCATTTACTGTTGTATGGGGATGTAAGCACTTAACAGCAAGCCTCAAGTGAGCTGCCTTTATCCCTCTACTCAACATTTCAGACTGGTTAGAGAACTCCACGGAACTCCCCATTCAGCACACCGGAGTGCTTAATTGCTGTACAAAAAAACCCCAGTATCCTTACACAGTCACTAGGAAAGGGATGACTTCTGCTGTCTATGCAAGCAGTCTAGATATCCAGCTTCAGTAGCGCTGAAACATCCTAAGGCCAAGTGCCCACTCTTTGGACACTACTGTGCTAAAGTTGGATATCTAAAACAGGCAATCTGAATGCAGCCTTAAGCTACATTCTTTATTTGGACAAAATATTCTATCTCTTTTTGTGCAACTGTGAACCTTCTGGTACTCTAAAAAGCAAAAAGGGAATTCTAGTAATGCCAGATTTTATACAGAGCAGCTTCCAATAGACTCAGAAACTTACTGCATGTTTGAACTGCTCCATAGTCTGCAAGAGTCACTTCATTTAAACTGTGCAGAATGTGAGGCAAAAGGCTCCATAAAGGCAAAAGTTTTGGGTTTGTTTTAAACTATCCAACAGTCATTGCTTAAAGACTCATTCATAACAGTTCTCTTCTAAACATTGTGTTAGTGAGGAAGAACATGATCAAGAAACACCTAAAATTCTCAAGTTTCATGCACTGTTATTTCCTGTATTTTTAAGGGTGAATAATGCAATATAAAAATTAATAGTTACCTGCGGATCTTGCTTCATTTGGGCAACCAATTTCTAGAAAGAAAAAACATGCAACAATACAATGAAGAGTTTCATTACGGATCTTGTTGAACACTTTAAAATTCAACAATTTTAAAGAACCTTTGTAAAAGCAAAATAGTCAGTTTACAGGATTTAATAGCGTGGCCTAGAATCCAGTATTCTGTAATTTCCAAACCCATTCTTATTAACATAGTAAAACTACTGTACTAAGCCACCACTTTTACTCCTTCTCCTAAACAACTCTCAAACAAGTGATGCCTTTCAAAGACAATTTAGGCCAGCTGGGTAAGATAATCTAATAGCTGTGTCTCCTCTAGAACTGCTGCCTTCTTTGCTTGCAGTCACAAGAAACAAATCACAGATAACTGCTGCAGGCACAAAAGCTGTTTGTATATTCAAGAGCAGAACGTTTCAAGTACTAAGGGTCCGCCTGCATGTTGGCTTGGCTGCTATCGCATGGAAGACCCAAGTTCAGAAGTATCTTTGCCACTTTTCTCCCTCAGAGAGAGATTGAGATCATTGTAGAAGAGATGCCCTCCACATCCAAGACAAAGCAGACAGATGGTTACCATTCACTATTCTTCCTCCTGCACTTCCTTCAGGCAGCTGCAGGAGAATGCTGTCTACTGCTAAGCAAGGAAAAAGTTACCAGGCTGTCATCAAAGAAAACCAGAGCACAGAATGAACAGGCAATGTAAACCAAAAATTCCTAATTTCTCTTTCAGAACAATGCAAAATCTGTATTTTCTCCCTATTTGCTCATCAGAATCAGGAAAAGTAGTGACAAACAGAAGGACGAAACAAGCAAGTTTCATTCCACCTGCATAGATACCGCTCAGAGAATTCAGCCTTCATCAACTAATTATCTTGAAAAGTTTATTTTATCTCACATTCTAAAAATGGTATTAATAGAAAAAAGCATAACACAAAGATAACTGTGCATCAGACCACAGGTTTACCTGCTGCATTTTCTTTCCAGTACTTTCTAGCCAGTAACAGAGGCATCAGCACGAATGTCTATGCTGGACAAGCATATAGTGTTATCTCTGATTTCTTTGAAGATTATTTCCTATGTTTAATAGCTAGTAACACACTTTCCTTACATTAATCTACCTTAATTACTTTTTGAACTCAGGAAAGCACTCCAGATTCTGTGATAGTGAGTTCCAAAGTTAAACTACAGCACTCTTACATAAAAGGACCTCCTTTTTCTTCTGTATCTGCCTCCTGATAATACAAGCATTTGGGGCAAATAAAATTATGGAAAATCAGTCCTGACTCGAGTCAAGAGGAGTTTGAAGTTGGACTCAATGACCCTTATGGGTTCCTTCCAACTTGAAATATTCTATGACTGTTTCTCTATTCATCTTCTTCCTACTTTTTTTCCACACCACATATTCCTCCACCAGTTATCGCTTCTTCAGATCGAAAATCTTCTTATGCACAAATCATTCCAGCACTTTGTTCACTCTTAGCACTCTTCCCTGTACTTCTCTAGTTCGCCTCTATCATCTGGAGACAAAGTTTAAAACTGCATGCAGCACTCAAGTATTCCGTACTGCAAGAACTCCCTCCACAGTGCTAATAGCCAATTCACAGCCTGCTACTGCAGATGTAAAACTGGGACTGTTTTTCCAAAGTGCATCACTTGGCATTTCTCTATACTGAATAATATTGTTTTGTCATGCTACCATGCAGTGTCAGAAGAGCTATGGTGTTATGTTACCCTTTTGCTTACATGTTTAGCTTATTTTTCCTTGTGCTTTCTGCCACATCAGAGTTTGACAAACAACAAATCTGTTTTTATACAAACTGCTTGTACAGACTCAGTCATAAGACAATACAGTCAGTGACTGTAAACTGTTCATAAAGTACTGCTAAATTTATGGATCATGCAATACTGCATCATCCAATCCTAAGAAAAAAGAAAGTGCTTTTGCAGTGACCCCAAATGCAAGCTAAATATAAGATATTTTAAAAACTACTAATCTTTTTCCTACGAAATGAGCAAAGGAAAAACGATGTTTTCTCAGTTCTTTCCACATATCAGCTTGAGGAGTCATCCATGAAGACCAGCCCTTCTGTGAGAATAGCTAAATATAACTCCTTTAACACCTCTTGTGATCAAAACTATGAAGAGCAGACTGTTTCAAAATAACCTTAATTAAGTCAACACAGTAGCAGAATGAACTACTTAGATTTGATCCATCTCTTCTCAGGACAAGCAATATAGCTTTGACTTGGAAGATATTTGAATATTCAAGTTGTACTCTAATATAGCAAGCGACGTGGTCAAGCTTCATTTATGGAGGATTCTTCAATCATCGAAATGAAACAATAAATGTAGCTTTTTCTAAAAAACTAAACATCTCCTTCAGGTCCTTACTGGTAGTTTAAAATACACTTTAAAGTGTATTTTAACAGCTTCAAAGTTCTGCAGGTGAACTGGAACAGGCAGGAAACAAGGAGCTGTTCTACAAACAAAAATACAGTCCTACTGAGCATTACTTCCTACAGCCATGTAAGCAGTCACGGGTGACACGCTGCATCAGGAAACTGAGAGGCACTGCTCACAGTGCAGAGCTGAACTCTGCACGCTCATCATAGACACCTGTCCACCACTTACAAGGGGATGACAAACTACAACTGTACGAGTGCTGGGAAGCTTTTTTAGAGTCTTCAGAAAAAGAAATATTGGTAAGTAAAAGATGACAAGTGAGACAGTTCTCCACAAATCCTGAGCACTGCCAAAAGAGGTGATGGATTTTATCTCTAAGTTACAAAATTCAAAGATATACAATACAGTTCAAGCATTTCATTTGAAGATTTCTTTTTTTGTGCCATAACCAGTCTCATTTCTATCAGTTACCATTTGATGAGCACAGCAGTAACCACTCGCACACAGTTTAAGAAAAGTTTACCGATGCACCCAACATGTTGCTGTGTTATTTTCCACTGTAAACACTTAGACTTCTTAGCCTTAATTATGGGAATATACAGCATCTTGGAAGAAAAAAAGACAACCTTCTGATACAATGGCTTGTCTAGTTTCACCAACTAAAACTAAATTTAATTGAAGTTGATTTCAGTGCAGAGCTCACTTTTAATGAGGACTGGACAAAGCTAGGACAAACAGGGTCAAAAAACCTTGAAGTTGTTAAAAAAAGTCCTTTTGGACATTTTCCAGTCTTCACCCCTGTTCATCATCATCATTATGAACAGATGCTAAAGATTATTCAAAATTTGCTGTCTTCAAATTTTTGGTTAGCTTAGGCATAAAGGGGAATGAAGATGCAGACAAGAAGTAAATGCTGTAATACAAACACAAGTATGACTAGCGTTCTGATCACCATACAGCAGGTAATACTTGAAAAAAATACTTACTGGCCTTAAACATTTTAATGCCTTCCTCAAAATTAATCTTTAGCTTTTTCAAGTTTTTCCCCCTAGCTGAAAGCTGTAATTTCTTAAAGCAGACACAGCTTCATTTTACTACTCCACCCATTCAAGCTCTTGCACTGCACTCAGCATTGCAGCAACTACTAAACAAGCCATGTAGAACGTTTGTTGACATAAGTCACCACGTAATTTGGAAACATTTTCTAAATTTTGTATGATGGGTTACACTCATCAGTGTAACCTATCACGTGTTTCTTTTATCTACTGTGTAACAGTTGTGAGTTCAGATATCCAACAGAAATACTTGGGAGAACTGTCTTCAGAAAACGTCTCATTGATAAATTAAACATTTCAAATTGGCAGCTACTCTGTGTTTATGACTAACAATTTTGTTCCAAGAACAAATATGCATGTCCTCTTATATTTGCTAAATTCGGTTTTATTATTATTTTTAATATTTCTCATTTTTGTTGTAACAGAATGGCAAACTGCAATCCTACTGCCATACAGTATTGCATGGGCTACCAGTAAAAAGATCCAGTATGTAAAAATTTTTGAACGCAAGCACTACAACGTTTTGGTTAGCAAAACTACACAAGTTTAGAAGGTACTAGAGTAGCAGACACTCCAGAAGAGAAGCACCAGATGAGACCATGCAGCACTACGTGCATTTCACTTGAAAGTTCCTCCACCATATTCTTCCACTGCAAACTGAATACTGAAGTTGGCTTCAGAACTTCAGAAAAACCTTCCAGGCAGAATGTGGTGAACAGAGTTTTCAGAATGTTTTTCACTGCTACAAAATACAGAGAAAAAAAAAAAAAATCTCCACCCACAGCTTGATATGTAGATTTTTCACATTTGCTAAAAAACAACAGGTGGTGGGGTCAAAATGCAGAGTATAAAATTCTAAAGCAGTTTCAAGCTTATAAAACAATTATTACTACAGTTGTAGTGCTATTGCTTAATGCTGCCACTAGTAGTAATAATATCAGCAATATTAATGCTGCTATTACTTAAAAGTATAAAGCAAGATAGAATACAAATTACCTGGTGAACCTGAATTTCCACTTTCAGAGCCTCCTGTAGAGTCTGCAGCTCCATTCTCTACCTTCTCCACTTTCTCTAGATGTATCTTTGCTGATTCCAGTGCCTTTAGTTTCTAGTTTCCTCTTTAACAACAGTGCTATAGAAAAATAAAGGTTTTGCTTTGGTTAGTGGAGGAGAGAAGTCAATTTGAAAAAAGGAGATTATAACAGTACAGGAATTCAGTAGTGAACTATATTCAACTGCAGCTTTCTAGCCTAAACACAAAATGCCTGCCTGTACAAAATGCCTGCCTTGGAGCCGTTTAGCCAAATTTGTTACTTCCCACATATCCCAAAGTTGACATACTTGTCCCTTATCTTAGTTTGCAGGCAGCTATTTCCTACCAATATTCTATTGCAGTTGCATATTAGATTAGAAAATTTAACTATTGAGAATGTTTTAAAAAAATCTGTGTAGATGAGAAAATATTTTGGAGACTAAAATTCTGCAACCCGAACAGCAATAAGTTGTTAAACAGAATGTACTGCATTACCGTACTTCCATGATACTATGAAACTGTTCTTAGATGGGACGGTCTGCATGCAATTTAACAGAACAACATTAATATACTAATAACCCACTGCCTGAAGTTTGTGCCGAGTTAGTCATTTCAGTTGAAAACTATTTTGGAGGAATACAAGATTGATATAAAGCAGCACAAGACTTACTCAAAAACATCAATTTTAAAATCCTTTTAATCCAGGAATTCTGCTTGTAGAACATGAGTATGAGTTTATCATCTTCACTTGTCCTACAAACAAATTAAACCCCCAGCCTCTGACATGGAAAGGCATTATCAGCCGTACTTCTAAAAGTTTTGAAAGTTGGACAAGAGATTTTTTGTTCAGAACTGTGTTAAAAGTATCAGCTTCTGAAACAGGACTAGGATTCCCGTCTCTGTCCCATGTGCTCAAATCACAATGGAACCTGTGTAAAAAGGTCTATAAACACATACACATAAAAGTCATCAGAAAACATTATATAGCAATCTTTCCAGTCACTTCTCCATCTAGACACTACATATTAAAGAATTGCTGGAGTGTTAAAATAGTTTCTTTTTTTTGAAAACTGCTCACAATTATTGCACAGATATTGTAGCCAACTCAGAGGCCTTCGTAATGGGACTTCATTGTTTTCAAAAGGATATTGACAGTTTAGATTAGACATGTAGGCTGTAAAAGGAGAATAATACCCATGTCAGAGAATTTTATTTTAACATTGTCTCACGACACTAAACTGAAGCACTGGACAAGTTTGTGAACTCCTGAAAATAAAATGTTTTGGGAGGGAGGACGTTTTGTTTATTTAATTGTTTCTCTTTCCAAACAGAAATCTGTTACAACAAGAGAAGACTACAAAGCGGTTTTAAAAAGCATTGTATTTAAACTCATTCTTTGTCTGTGCTGTCTGCTGTTAGTTTAAAGTTACTTATTTAAATAACAAGGGCCTGATCAGACTTTCTAGTCAACACATGAAATGACCTTCTGCAAGGGCCTCTCCCATACATGACACCGATGAGTGAAAACAGCTGCCTTTGCAGCACTACTCTCTGTAAAATTGTAATTTGTATCAAGGGATACATGGAAATTACATATAGTTCCCTGTTCTATTACCACAAACAGTAATGAGAAGACAGAATCCCAGATTATTACTTCCACTCACTGACAAGAACAACTATAGCCTGCATTACGTCCCTACCACTGCAGTTTCAGGAGAAACCATGCTTCAGAAAACCACGTGGGAGACTGGCTAATGAAAACTGGAACCCACTGCAGAGGCAAAAAGGCTTTCATAACCCTTGGAAATTCATTCTGGAGTAAAGATACCAGCAGGTGTGGCCAGTGTCTTTCTCAGTGTGTCTTCAATGAATGAGAAGGCACTCATGACAAATATCTAGTATCACTCTATAATTACATATTAACTTTAAAGTTAAGTGCAAAACAGCAGAAGAGACTGTTATCTCAACTGAGAATGTAAACAATATCCATAATTGTAATACATGTGACTGTAAAACCCAGTACTAGTTCATGGGAAAAAATGACACAGTACTTCTGTAGAAAAAACCCCAAACATATAAAGATTGAGCAACCACTACTAATGCACAACTTCACTTGACAGACAGAAATTATAGTATTGACAGTTCATAAAAACGAATCCAACCTAATTTCATAGATGCCTTGAGTAGCTAGAAAGACTTTTCAAAATTAATTTTTAAGAGGTTTAAGAAAAAAGTGATAGTGCTTTGCAGAAGCAAGCGGTTGCTCAGCCTAGCAGTGTTTGCAGGGGTGTAGACGCAAACAAATGCAATTCACCTTTGTATTGACGAACATATACTGTGACAAGTAAAAAAAACAAAGCAATTCTAGTAACATACCAATCATTCAGTTCCATCCCAAAATGTTTGTTACAATTTCAGATTTTTCTTTCATTGTAATTTAAAAAGTTAGCAGATTAAGATTCCTTAAAATTTATTCCTTCAATATATAAAAATTTGAAACAGGTGCCATACTATAACTTCCTGAAGAATTTATTTCAATTTGTAAGACTGAAGCTTCCAAGAAAAGGCAGAAGATATTAAGAAACTTTTGACCTTTCTTCTTCTTGCAGTTCTGGGTTTCGGGTTTTTTTAAGGTTTTCTAACTCTTGACTCCTTCTTCCTACTTCCCCTCCTCCAGTATTCCCATTATAGCCTCAGAGCAACTCACTTTGCAGTATCATTTACTTCCAGTTACCTTCTGCCAGCAAAGCTACACTGAAGCACATTTTAAACATAGGAAACAACCTCCTCTTCAAAAATTAAGGATCTGACATCTAAGGAAAGAAAAACTAACACTGCTTCATCAGCAAAGGCCACACAATAAAGAATGATCTTTTGTGATCACCTCTGCCAGCTGCTGTATTTTTCAGCTAGCAGCACCAGTGTTCTCCTTACTAAAAAAAGAACCAGGATGAGCAACTATGAGAACTTGGTTAAATTACAAATAAGACACCATAAATCTGGCACAGCATCCCAGCCAAGGCATGCATCACCACTACTTTAAAGACAACGAAACAGGCAAAGGTCAGTGAAGAATTTATTACGAGGTTCTGAAGTGTTATAAGCATTCAAATCATCAGTGGGGTGGGAGAACACATTAAGATGTTAACTTAAAAATTTGGTCAAGTTGCTGATTTCTGAATACGAAATATATACAGTTGTTATCTAGTTGTACCCCTCTAGAACATGCTCTTGTAGCTTCCCTTCCCAAGCAGGAATAACTATCCAGAGTTATCCCTGTCCAAAATCTCCCTGAAGTACCTGAAACACTTACCCAATGATCATTAAAAAAAAAGATCATTCCTTACCTCCAAAAATCCTAGACTATATTTTTCTGTTTTCTATAGAATAACATCTAGAAATATCTATGAGGGCAGCTGGTTAAATATTGCTAGTATTTCATCTGAAAGCAGGTACAGAATTACATAAGCAAGTGGTCACACATTTTGTGAGTGCAAAAATCTTCAACTTTTCTTCTTTTAGACTGAACTTCAAGGGAAGATTTTAAAAACTTAAGTCCAGTGGCATTATAAGCTACCTAGAATACCACATCTGAAGATGTATAAAACAATCCCTGGATTAATCATAAAACATAGTGCATTTTCCACTTTACTCTTATGACAGCAGAATTATTTTAATTAAAAAGCTTGCAGGTGATTGAAATTGCATGGATGGGTTGGTCTGCAAACATCCCTCATCCTGTTAGTTTTTAAAGGAAAACATGCAAATACTTTGTTCAATGCTAGAATCAGTGATTTCCAGAAGGCAAGCAGAGGATTGTGGAGTACATGCATCTCTTGCACATCCACACATACTTCCAAGCCTCAGCCAGGAAGAGCACTGAGAGCAAGAGGTAAATTTGCCGTTCCTTGGATTGATTTCAACTACTGGAGGCAGCAGTCCTCCATTCAATTTCTTGCTGGCACGCTTTTGTTATAAATAATCCCTTATTTCTCATGTGGTTGCTTCAAGACTTAAAATTTCATACTCGGGTAAGTACCCCAATGCACTGCAGTAAAGGTAGTAAATGTTTACGTACTATGTAACTATTCAGACACTGAATGAAAACTTTAACTCTACAATAATGATGTAAATGCATTAGCACTTCTCTATTCTTATCTCATTTAAAGACAATCCACATCAGAACCTCTAAAATATTACAAAGCTATTTAAACTATGGCTATTTTAGAAATTACACTAGAAACACAGCTGACAAGGTATATATATCTACAAACACAAAGGCAGGACCCCTAGAAAAGCCATGAATGCCTTCTGCATATGGAAGAAGCTCTGAATAGACAGAAGTCTTTCTGCACCAAAAATCCCTTCAAAAAAATTTGGTTTTCACATTACACAGAAAAAAATTTAACATTATTATTTTTGAACAGATGAATTTAAATGTCCACTGGACTTGCAAACCCTTGGGCCCAAATCTCAGCCCTACAGTGATTTTATTTATAGGACTAGGGCTTCCATCAGTAACATTTACTTTTTAAGATTTTACTTCTGAATATAAGAACAGATAGGATTTCAGCTTCAGTAAACATCAAACTTTTCCAGGAATGGATGCTAGCTCTTCATATCATCTATTCTTAGGTAAACCATCTTAGCCCTGGGAAGAAGTACTTACCAGTTTTGAGAAAGTTATTCCCTTCAGCTCTCTACCCCCTCCTGCAAAAGAAAAAACAACAACAACAAAGATAATTACAAACAGCTTAACTACAGTTTGAAACAGAAAAAGAAAATGCAAAGATTTGGAAAGTTGGGGCAGGGGAGTTTTTTGGGTTTGGCAGAGGGTTTTTTGTTTGGTTTTTTGATCTTTGGGCATTTGTTTTTTGGCATTTTTTAAAATGTTGAAGCTAACTATAAAGCACCACTTGGAAAGAAAATCTGTTTGACATGGCAGAGAAAGCCAAGGAGACTTACAATTCTAATCTGGATTAAAATACTAACAATTACTGTCACTAGGGGAAGAAGAGATTACAGGTACGAGCTTTTCTAGTTCTGTCCAAGGCCTGTGTCCCTCTCCCCTGGGGGAAACACCTCCTCTCCATCACATTTCCTAACATCTAAGTCACAAGCCCCGTCAGTTGCCACAGCTAAATATGACAAGGTTACCCACCCCAGACATTTGCCCACCACCTCTGCTAGAGGCCAACACAACAAAGATGGTAGAGAAGGTTATGGGTCAGCACAGTCACTAGAGCTCAAATCCCAGAGTACTAATCTAAAATGAAATCAATGGCAGTTTAAGCTAATACGCCAGGTCACGAACTGTGAAGGCTGAGAAGATACACTGGCCATTACACTGCCTGTGTCACGGAAAGAACAACATTTAGCAGTGGAGCAAGGTAGTACCTCTTAAATCATCCTCATATGAATCATAAAAAAAAAAAAAACCACTTCGTGAGTCAGAGTCCTAAAAAGATAGCTAAAATATAAATGATAACTCATTTGCTCAATTACTTTGCCTGATGTTAAAAAAAGCCTCCAAAATACTCCAATTTTCTAGTAAAATACTAGAATATTAGCCTATTTTAAGCTTCAACTCCACAGCTAACAAGATCTTTGCAGATATATTTCTATCCACACACAAGTCATCGCAGAGCTGAAGTTTAAGCCCCAGCCTTATAAATAGATACAGCAGTAGAAAGCTACATAATCATCTCTCTCTCAGTAGAGACTAGCACAAGTGGAGGAGTTTACATTTACAAACCAGCAGAACCAGGGTCCTGATGAACACCAAGAACAAAAAAGAAAACAGGAAGCCTAACTACTGGTAGCGAGTGTAAGTATTGTTGCCCTCCTAGTCTCAAATTTTATCATGCATTTTGAACAACAAAATATTACAGAAGATAAGTTGTTAAATTAATTTTAGAGCAATTTCAGCTAAGTTAAATAACATCCAACTATTAATTTGGTAGGTTACGAACCGGAGAGTATGAATTGTTTTGAGGCTATACTTAATTTAAGTGCATTTGCTCTAGATGCTACAGAATTTGAAATCCCTCATTGTTGAGGGTGCTGAAAAAGGCAGGTGTGATTCTCAAACTATAGTTGTTTCTTCTTCAATATTAACACCTTAGTTGTCACCTCCAGCTCCCACTATCAGTTAGTTATTTCATTGGTCCAAAAATCTATAGAGGAAGCTCTTCCATCACACAAGCACTAACCATCCCTCTTCAACAAGTAACTACAACTGTATCTCCATGATATTAACAAAAAATAATTAAAAAAAAATCTCACTGCTGTAGATAACTGATTCTAGAAAGTGAAACAAAACAGTCGGTACTACACATCTGCAAATACAGTCTTAGAACAAAAGAGCATGATTTTTCTTTTAAAAAAGAAAAATATCAATTTACTTGTAGCACAAGTACACACATAAACTGAAGAGAAAACAGTCACTTAAAAATAACAACATGATTAACTGTTCCTTCCTTCCTTTTTTCCCCCCTACATAGAGGCTCGCCTCCATAGCAGGACCCTAGCTTCATCAAGGCCGAACTGTGCAGAAAAAAGCTGTACAGTTATAAACCTTCGGATTGCATTTAACCACCCTGAAGGGCTGCAACCCCAGGCTGAGAACCCAGGGGCTCCTGAGGACAAAGTCAGGAATACCAGGAGTTTAATCGTGACTATCCGAGTGATTTGCTGTGTTGCCTTGGAGAAGTCACTTAGACAGGACCTAGACAGTGAATGAAAATACATTTGCATCCTCTTCTGTACATAATTTACTACAGGCTTTTTCTTAAGTGTGTGTAACAGGTTAATGTTTTAAAGTCAAGGCTTTGGAAATAAAAAATACTTTAATTCTGTCGTCATGCAAGTATAGTATTTTTACTGGTATTTCTGCTTCATTTAGCAGAGGAGACAAAGAATAAAGTATCAGCTGAACAATTTCTTTCCATTCTGAGTTTTCAGTTTGCATGCTTTTTTAAACTCAACATCTAAGGTCTACAACAAATAAGGAACTGGTTTCCTCACAGCTAGCACGCTAACGAGAACCACAGAAAAACTTGTGCCTGATACAAGCAAGTTTTCTTAGATCGGGAATTGAGAGAGAGAAATGAAGAACATACATCCAAGACTGGTAACTCCAAGCATGTTAAACAGACTTACGTTTTCCATTGCTGTTAACATTTTTATAGTATAGAACAGTTTACGACCAACTAAATCCGTAGTTTTGGTTCTTGACAATTCTCTGCATTTTGTGGCTATTGGGAACCAACCCGGAATAGTATTAATAAAAAAGGTACTAGATAAGATCCGCTCTATAGATGAAATAAGATTATTTCTTGTTCACAGCAAGGGTACATACACAAACTCACACTGCCTCTCTCGCTCTCACTACAAAACACATTAGAAAGTTAAGATTAGACAGTTCACAATCACTCATCTCAATACAAAGAGTTTAACATTTTGCAGGGTTTCTTAATAAACACCAGCAAGTAGAAATGCATCACGAAATCTGAGCTACTCATTTTACTGAGGTGGCCCTTCGGAGGCTCTAGAAACACGTGCTGTAAGCTGTCTGAGGTATGAGCCTGCATGGCTAACTCTCAGATTATTACAGTATATTCTGTAATATTTGGGGGGTTTTAAAACCCAGGCTCTAGGAGTCTTCTTTCTACATGCATCTCTGCTTTTTATTAAGAACCCTGTCTTCTTCCCAAAACATACTTATGATCAGAAAAAAAGCTTAAGCAATGTTTACCTATGTTTACTACATGCTAAAATAAAAAGCAACTAAAATTAGCATTAACCCAGTAAAACATCAAAGGTTTAGAAATTTGTTTTTCTTAGTGAGATTGACTGTTGAGAATCTGATGTTAGTGTTACTAATTGGAAGGGCAGTTTGATATATACATACAGTAAAAGCAGCAATACACCATCACCCCCGATAAATAAAGGCTCTTAACCTTTTCAACAATTCTATACAACATACTTAGGGAAAAACACACCACCATTACCAAAACAATCACATTCTGTAGATCAACCTTAAACTTTCTGCTGAAGTTTATAAATAAGGAGAAAAGTTACTCTTTTCATGGGACTGTTATGAAAATGAATACCTCAAACACAAAACTCCTATGTTTAAGGCCTAGTAGCCCCAGAGGACATGAGAAGAACTACACATGGTGGTTAAACATTTTAGCATACAGCACCTGAAGGTTTAAGACTACTGAAATGCTAAGTATATGTATATTAAGATGTTTGATTAAATCAAACAGATACTTATTACCATCTTTAAGTTACACAATAAAGCTTATGCTACTGTAACCAGAGACTTCTTTCAGAAAAAATGGGAGAAAAGGCACATTTAGCCATTTTTTGTTAGCATTTTTTCCTAACTCTAGAAGCTACCACACGTTCACTGTCAGATTATGTAACTTTAATTAGGAACTTTATATGTACATATCACATTACAATGTTTAATTATGTAATTTTTACTTTTTGCCAATAGGACTTTGGTCTTACTCGGTACACAGGACGGACTCAGATGAAAAAGGATTAATTGTTGCGCACAGGAAATAGTGAGCCTGACATTCTTTCACATTTCAGAGCATTGCTTGGCAATATTCAGGGTAAAGCACTAACTAAAAAAAATATTATTTTTTATTGGTGCAAAATACACTGCACACAGAAGGGATTAGCAGCTTTCTCTGGACCTCTGCCTCTAGATGTGAACTCCTCAAAGCAGCAGCTCTCCTTCCTGTATTTGTAAGCTATCCTGTATATAGAGAGCACTCTATCAGGACCTTCTAGGAAAACAAGTCCTAACAGTGACTTTATTGTGATTTTCAAGTCAGAAATGAAACAACTCATATTCCTTACCTGGATAGGACTTCTGCAGTCTCAAGAAAAAGACAGACCAAACGCAGCCCAGACAGGGGGTATACAAGCTATTTCAAATTACATTGTTATTATAAGGCTCATGTTTCAATGACCATGTTAGCAGTGCCAGTGCTGCCACTTCTGTGATTGAAAACAAGCCTCCCATGTGCCAGTGCAGGGAACCTGATCTTGCTGTTGTGCTGCAGGTGGGAGAACTCCCAGTCCACCCCAGTAACACGTGCCAGGCACATGGTAAAGGGACCAACAGGATTGCCCCAGATGACTGGGACTGGCACTGAAGTGCACTGGCCATGCCTTCCAGTTTGTCCATCTCCACAACTCCTTTGTAACTTCTCTCTCTTTCCCCTCCCTATCCCCAGCCAATACTGGTAGGTAACTCCCACCTGGTCAAGGAGCTTGGATTTTCTATTGATGCATTCAGACAACCTATAGGATTCAAACTACAAGCTCCAACCCTGCCTCCGACTTCCTTCTGCCACAATGATTAGCCATGAAACAGATGCAATTTAGAGTTTAAGACACCAGAAGCTGATTTCATTTGGTGACAGATCACCTTCTTCAAAACAGTTTAGAAAACCACCAAACTAAGTTTATATGGAAGCATGTGATGCCATCATTCGTTTTTGCAGAAGCAGTACTGTATTTAACGTATAGAAAATGAGTTAAAAGACTTATTACAGCTAAAAAGACCATCCCCACTGCAAAGACAAAACCACCTCACAACCCCATTTTTTAAAGTATCAACCAAAACTTGCTATGACAGTCAAACACATGTAAGCAGATGAAGATTACTCTCTTAGCTCCGCTTGCCCTAGGACTACAGCTCTGACAGGCATTAGTAACTCTTTCTGAACGCAGTCTTTCCCAGCATCTAGGGGGTGGGGATGAGCTCACGCTCTCTAGCAAAGTGCAGAGCCACATATGGCCTAGCGGAAAGTTCGTACGTTTTAAAATCTCAGGATAGCCTCTCTCACTTAAGCAGATTTAAGGTACATGTCTCTGCACTTTTTACCCACACACAAACCCCTCTTTGAACAGTCTATTTCTTGAATCAGAGAAGCTCATCGTAAAGCCACTCACAACTGAAAGGGAAAAAGGCTGCATAATTTAACTCACGAAGGATTAACCATTTAAGCCATCTTCAAAATAAAACACTCATCCTCCCACTTCTCACACACATATACCTTCCCTCCTTCTATAGGAAAAAGGGTAAGGTGCTGCCATTTAAAATCAAACCAATTCAAACCAACCCACAACAAATTCACCTCCCTGCTTTTCTATTTCCTTCCATACAATAAACAAGGGATTCAAGGAAACGGATTTTTATTTTCAAATAAAAGCTAAACTAGAAAATTACAGAAACTGTGCCTCTCTAACTTATGACCATTATCAAGCCTGGCAGAAGTTCTTCCTGACTTGATACCAAGGGCTCAATGAATTACCCATCCAATCCCTTCTAACATTCATAACATTACCAGTACAATTCTGCTTTTTGTACCCAGAAACCAGCGTATGGGGGTGTCTTACAGCATTGTTGCATTCAAAAGTTATGGTATTGCATACAGAGAAATACAAACAAGAACACTAAGCCTCACTTTGCTCAGTGAGTCACCATTCACCAGTTTTGGATAAACACAAAATCATCTTCTATGCAGCATGGCTAAACTCCTGCTCGCATAAAAAGCTGGACGATCTTAACTTTTTTTTAGCGAATTACTTTGCTATTTAGAAGGGCTGTTTATCTATACATATACTAAAAAGAAACCCCAGTCCTAATTAACTCTCTAAGTTTATGCTTTACTAACAGTGCAACAGTAAAGTTTCATATTTGAAGCAGGGAGCCACAGAATTTTTTGCAGAAAGGAAAACTTCACATGATGTAAAGACAAATCAGTGGAAGGCACAGTTTGATGTTGGTTTCTAAAAACTTTTTGTCGCATTCTGCCACACTCCATAAAGTTGCTGGAAATGTTTTTTTTAGAAAACAAAGTTTATCAATTAAACTTAAATCACTGCAAAAAATGTGAGTTAATCTGTTAAGACTTAGAACTGGATTTTTTTTTTCTACATTATTCTCAACTTATTTACAAAGTACATACGGCTGGGAGAGAAAAAAGATGGAAGGTTAGATATATATTCTATTTCTATATATTTCTATTCAATAGAAACTAGAAGTTGTCCCCTCTCAGCTGTACTACCCCACTGTTTTCTCTTAAAACTTATAAGAAATTCAAAGGAAAGTTACTTGGAGATTAGTGTGTTGTTTTGGTTTGGGTTTTTTGGGTTTTTTTGTTTTGTTTTGTTTGTTTGTTTTTTTAATAACATACCTGGATAAGTCAGTTCATTAACCTCTACTGTTCTTAAGGTGTTCTGTAAATTTCTCATTCCAGTCATTGAGAAGTTTCCACCTACCTTTCATACTTCAGAGACATAGGACTATTTGGGTAAAAGCGATAGAGGAGAAGGAGTTGCGAGGAGAAGATTGCTTTCTAGAAAGAACACACAGAGGAAATCTTCGTAACTGATTTAACAACTGAAGATGCAAGGAGAACAAGGGAAAAAAAAAAAAGAAAAAATTCTACTCCAGTATTCACTGAAGTATTTTTCCCCTCAAATTCCATGAAGAACAGAGTGATCTCTGATTTCTTGTTTTATTCTTTTAAACATGACGAGAAGCTTCATAGTGAGTACCAAACTATTTTTCCCCTTCTAGCAATCCACTTCATCTTGGAAAGACCTGGCATGTGGGAATGATGCATGAGTGAGGCAGAAGTGCCTCAAAAGTTTTGGGAAGAGGTCCAGAATACAAGGGGAGATGATCTGAGCAGTGCTGCAGGACTGCAGGCATGAAATACAAAACTACAGGTATCTCTGACTATCACTGCAAGTGCTACTGCATTACTGATGGGGAGAACTTCAGGTGTGTGCACATCCCCTGCTTGTAAAAACTATTCTTTGAATTTTAGCTATTACCAGAGATGTTCAGAGGACCAAAAAAAAAAAAAAAAAAAAAAAAAAAAAAATCAGCAAAGCAGCCAACGTCTCCGCCACAAAGCAGTGACACCCAAGGACGGCCTTCCACTTCCGCAGCAGACAGAAGTGCCATGAGCTCCATCCGCCAGCAGGGGGAAATGCCAAACAAGTGAAAAAAAAGTTAAAACGGCAAAAAAATACAGATGAGGAATAAAATTAAACAAAACAAACCACTCCCCGCCCCACCCGTCAATATCCTCAGCTGTTACGGAAAGAAAAGATTCTGCTCCTGGAGAGGGGAGGCAGGATAAAGGAAGCACATACGGCCCAAAGTAACTGAGTATTGTGCTCATTCTGCCAGTCTTTAGAGAGGAAGCAGTGAAAGTGCCAGTCCAGACTGTAAGCATTTAAGAACAGCATCAGCAAGCAAAAACAAGCCTTCAGTTTCAGTGCTAGGGCAGAGTGACTGCAAATCAATTAAAGTTTTCTTAAATCTAGCATTTCAGTGAAGAGCAAAGTTTTGTGAATGCACAACTGAGAGAACTGAGGTGAAAGAATATGAATTTTTAAAGGACTATCCAACATGAATGTAGGAACTAATTTAAAGTGAATATATGTATTCTAGAAAATCGTTCTGCATTATAGAAGACTTCCTATTACATTTACACAGAATCCCAAGAGTCTGGACTTTTTGTTGCTGAAGAGATTTCAGAACAGCAGGGGTCCCATTAGACACCCTATTTTTCCTTTTACCTTATAAATGTTATCTGTACACCATTTCCATGGTTACAAAGTATAGTGAAAACTACTAGAGAGAGTATCAGTTAAGGGAATAAAACAGTGTTAAACATCTCTTGATGAAGGGCAACTTGCATGCAGACAGGAATCAGACACAATTACAAAATGCATTTTAAAATTAAGCAACAGAAAACCAAAATTTGTTGAACAACATAATTTAACACGCATTTACAGTGAAAGCAGAAAAGCCCTGCAATCACAAGGACTTTCAGTTTAAAGCAGCACAGGCTAAGAAGCACAAGGAGCAACAGGGAGACTTTCAGTGACAGATTTATGGAGCTTAGCTACACAAGCTTCTATTGATGTTACCTTCCCACAACTACCAGACAGAAGCTAGGTACGCACACAGTAACAAGCAAGCATTAAAAAATGAAAATGGATTGTAATTAGTGATTATACGGTAGGGCACCTTACAACAACAGGTAATCTTTTATACTTCCATATTTATAAAGCTCTTTCAAAATCAGAAGCTGTACTTTCAGTAAAGCTCTTCTCTCAGTGTGTCCATGAAACCTGCTAACTAAATGACAGTTCTGCAAGCATGCACAAGGAAAGATTAGACTAACAATACATCAAGAGGTTTAAGTAAACACCAGTTCTGAGCAGAGTTTACAGCTCTACCTCCAGTTTCTCCACTTTCATTTAATTTATCCTGCAGCTGGAACACTCCCACAGACAGCTAACCTATTTGACCAAGGCACTCTCCTTTATGTTCTCTTCCAGCTGTGAAGTCCTACCACCAGCAGTCCCCATTCTTTCTGAGGGCAGTGGAGGGCGAGGGAGTGTCACACTCCACAGAAAGTTGAAGTGATTCACAGATAGGCCTGAGTAGCACCAAACACAAGCTTAAGCAGCAGGAGAACTGGGCCAGCAGCAGAAGGGACACTGCCTTCCTTCCTTTACCAGTCATAGAGTTCCAGTGTGCTATAGCAGTTAAACTGAGCACTCTACTGCTTTTCTTTTTAACTAAAGCAATCATGAAGGAGCCACCTTTCACTTTCACCACCTGGTCAGAAGTTTGGCTTGTGAGTTATGTTTTCAGTGATCCAGTCATGTAGACACATTCTTTTCATTCTGAGACTGGAAGGCCAACAGGACAACTGGGGAAGAAGAGTCATCTGTGTTTGCCACGCATCTGAATTCTGTATGTTCTGCTTGTTACTCAGGCAGAAGAGAAATCACTATTATTTTCTGCTTATCCTCATTATGGCACAGGGGATAACAGCCCTCTACTTGTTTACTGTATCATCCAGGAAAAGACTGTGTAAAAAGGTCAAGGAGAAAAAAAAAATCATCATCTAAGACATACTTTGAACACTAAAATTAAACCAACCTGTGCTGTTTTCTCTATGGGTCAACTTTCATATCAATATACTGAAACAAGCACTGGTCCACACTGCCTGTCTAGCAGAGTTCTCAAAATAAACGGGCCTCTTCAATTTATTTTAGCACAAGCACTAAAAATAAGCTATTTCATGTATATAAAGTACAGCAGTATAAACTCAAAAATTAGCTGCTAACATACATTCTTGTGTTCTGTATTTTATGATACTGAAAAATACTTAAAAGAACACAGGAGCTATGTTGTCTTTTGTAGAACTTTTAACAGGAAGCAAGATGGCTCAAAATGAGAAACTACACATAAATTCTTGCCTTTACGACACTACAGATCACTGGCTCTAATATGTCACAGGCTTCTGAATAATTGTCAGAAGACAATACAAAAATGATTTGTTAGTGAACAGATGTTCACATGACAAAAGTATCAAAGGACAATCATTTGTTTCTTAATCTGTCTTCAGATTTTAAAATGAAAAAGGTAATGCTTCTCACCTGACAGAAGTGATTTTTTTCTACAAAAAAAAACCCTGGCTATTTAATTTCACACAGTTCCATGCAAAAAGAGTCTCAGAATTCTGTTGATTCTGTTGGGTGCTCTGAACCCTGTAAAAGGCAGCTGGGACCCTCTGCTGCTACCAGAAAGGTATCACATTTTCCTCTCCTCTTGAATAAACACAACACCTGTTCTAAGTACAGCCTGCTAACATTTACTAAAAAACATCCTCATTCTACATTTGAATTTTATTTCCTTTTCAGTCAAACTTATTTCATTTCACCAGCTATCATTTAATTATACTATGTTGTCGTTTTGGCATTTCTGATCTCCTGAGCACAGAGACCCACCAAAAAAAAAACACCAGCTTAAGACCATCTAACAGTAAGTACAGCACGGTCTGTGTATAGATTAAATCAAGAAGATAAACAGCATTAGAGTTTTCATGAGTTTCTAGTTTTGCATACTGATGAATTGTGATAGAGTACTTAAAGGCATCAACACGCTTTACCAGTAGTCTAAATAAAGTAGGCAGTAAACAGAATTAGGTAAAACATGCTTGTTTCTAACTCCAAACTAAAGAGAATACTGAAAGCTCCTTTCTCCCCCCCTCCATCCCAAAATAAAAGCGTTGAGTGAGAAGGGATTTCATTACATTCTTAGAACTGTTCTAAGCGAAGTCAAATCCAGCCACTCGCACTTAGCATGCAGGCTATACACACTCCCAAGTACGTCACACTGAGAAAACACGCTTGCTGAGCTATCTGCCTTCCCAAGGCCTCCAACGCAACTGTCGCTAGGCCTAAATCAGGTAGGCTCTGTGTGCAGTGCTGCTGCAGATGAGCTGCAGTCCACCCCTTCTCCCCACTTCCCTTCAGATTTAAACCACCAGATCATTCCAGCATCAGGTTTTTTTTCTCTGCTTCCTTTAGCTGTAGTGTCTTTATTTAAAAAGATGAGTGAATCACAATTTCCTATGCAAGACATGGCCCTAATTTTTTACTTCTTTACTACACCAGCTACACTGCAGCTTCTGAGCCATTGTCGGCTGTTGTTTTTCGTTCCTTGAACGCAACAGGACTCTGTCTGCCAGGCTGCATCACTGTTCTCACAGGGTACCTCTTCAGGGGAGCAAGCCCTTCTCGCTTGCTTCCTGCTGGGCTCTATGAGCATTCAGATTTCTCTGTTCTCTCAACCGATACAGAAGTCCAGCACTGGTTCAATATTCACACAGTTCTCTCTTTCAACACCAATTCCTTATCCCCTTGTTTATTTTCATACAAAGCTACTAAATAAAAGTGCAGTTAAGTGGTGGCCCAAGTATCTCAGCGTTCTTTTGTATAGAACTTGATTTCTCTGCCAGGTTAATCTTACTCTGACAATTACTTTAAGCCTTTTACTTTATGTAATTCAGCATTTTTCTGCTCTTAGGATTCCTAACTACGCTGTAGCTTTGCAACATCCAGGTTCAGGACAAAAAAAAAAGTTTTGTCTCTATATAGAATGAACTCTCTCATTCAGGCAACATGAAACAACATTGAGATAAACATCACGTTTTCCTCATAGCTTCTCCCTGAGTGACATTTTGGGTAAAGCATTTGATGCAACAGTCTCATAAGACTGATGCAGAACTACTGGGGAAACACAACAGCATGAACTCAGGTATAAATGAAATCTCAAAATACATCTTCACCAGGCCAAACAAATAGGGGTAACATTCTGCAGGTCAAACATATCTCAGAATACCGCATTAAAAATAAAACAAACCAACCCACCACTTTAAAGAACACTATGACTTACAGGTAAGTACAGAAATACACTTTACCTGAATACTGGAGGCAAAAATGGTTTCATTACACTTTCTTTAAAAAAAAAAAAAATCCACACAAAAAAATCAAAACCGAACCAAAAAAAATAAGTCACCACAGTTTGTTCCTTCCACGGAATGGCACACAGCAATTCAAAAATAAAAGACTTCCCAGACAATCCAGCATACGTAGAACTTTTCTTTAATATATTATTTAAACAGTGATTTAACTAGCTCATTGCAATGGAAACCCTGACACACTTGATCCATAAAACATTTATGACAGAGTCCTAAAGATCTCACTATTAGACAACAACGAACACAAAAGATGGACAAGTGAGAACAAGTTCATATACGCACGTTGCAAAGACCTGTTTTCTCTCCCCCATTACAGATTTGTGTTCTAATCTCAAAATTTGAGCAGCTGTTTCCACTCTCTATTCTGCACAATATACCTAATACCAGATTTATTTCAGACCCACGTCCTCCAAGAAGCACCTGCCCTAGAAGAAAGGAAATACAAGAGGACACCACCCTCCAACACCCTTTTCAGCCCCCTCTGCTGCAACAAAACATATATCCTTGTAGCAGGCAGGCAGTATTTAGGTTCCCAAAACAAACACAAGCATTTTAAAGAACTTTAAAATGAGACATTTAATGTCTCGGAAGTCAATCCTAGTGAATAATAGTCCCTACTGTCATTTTAACCTGTGCTAAATGGCGTATTTTCAAATCATCTATTGGAGAAACATTAAGAATTTCAATTATTTCAGCCCTTTCTATTTTCTCAAGTTGCATTAACAAGCACATAATATCTGGCACAGATTCTGTGGGGGAAGTGGCTTGTATATCATCCTTTCATACACACTACAGGCTCCAGTCCTGGAACAAGGCAGAATGCTAAGAAGTACTTTTTTTTCTCCGAAGAGGACCGGACGGTTTAGCGAAAAGACCAAAGGACCCTGGGACCAGCAGTAGCATGTGTGGCCAACATCACAGAATGGTAGGGGTTGGAAGGGACCTCTGTGGGTCATCTAGTCCAATCCCCCTGACGAAGCAGGGTCACCTACAGTAGGTTGCACAGGACCTTGTCCAGGCGGGTCTTGAATATCTCCAGAGAAGGAGAATCCACTGCCTCCCTGAGCACCCTATTCCAGTGCTCTGTCACCCTCAGAGGGAAGAAGTTCTTCCTCATGTTCAGACGGAACTTCCTGTGCTTCAGTTTGTGCCCGTTGCCCCTTGTCCTGTTGCTGGGCACCACTGAAAAGAGTCTGGACCCATCCTCCTGACACCCACCCTTAAGGTATTTCTAGGCATTTTCAAGGTCCCCTCTCAAGTCTTCTCCAGGCTAAACAAGCCCAACTCCCTCAGCCTCTCCTCGCAGGAGAGATGCTCCAGTCCCCTCATCATCCTCGTAGCCCTCCACTGGACTCTCTCCAGTAGTTCCTCATCTTTCTTGAACTGGGGAGCCCCGAACTGGATGCAGTACTCCAGATGGGGCCTCACTAGGGCTGAGTACAGAGGGAGGAGAACCTCCCTCGACTTGCTGGCCACACTCTTCTTAATGCACTCCAGGATACCACTGGCCTTCTTGGCAACCAGGGCACACTGCTGGCTCATGGTTAACTTGTCATCCACCAGGACACCCAGGTCCCTCTCCACAGAGCTGCTCTCCAGCAGGTCCGCCCCAAGCCTGTACTGGTGCATGGGGTTGTTCCTCCCCAGGTGCAGGACCCTGCACTTGCCCTTGTTCAACTTCATCAGGTTCCTCTCTGCCCAACTCTCCAGCCTGTCTAGGTCTCACTGAATGGCAGCACAGCCTTCCAGCATGTCTGCCACTCCTCCCAGTTTAGTGTCATCAGCAAAGTTGCTGAGGGTACACTCTAACTCTTCATGCAGAGTGATGACTCTAACTTACACTCCAACTCCTCATTCAGAACTAGTTCATTTGGACAGCTTCTGTCAAGTCACTTGACGTGTTTCATCTTCCAAATACAAACACACAATTAATAATGATACCTGGTTTGTAACACTGCAATTGTTCGTTTCATGGCTTTGTATGTTTTCAGAAGTGTCTGAATAAAGTTCACGAATACACAAAACAATGGTTTATCAAGGTAGAGACAGAGAACCAAAGCAAGATTCAGCTCTTTAGGTTATATGTGCTGCAAAAACAAAACACAGTTTTCAGACTTCTTATTCATGAACAGCTAAAACTGTCACTGCTACTTTTTCAAAATCTGCATAAAAGTTCTTATACTAGCAGTCAAGATAACAGTAATTTTTGTGAATTAAATTTCTTGTAGTTATTAAGTTCCTGCTGCAGTCACACAGTACACTAGAGACTGTTCAAATTCCACAACAGATTAATACTAACCTTCCAAAATAATTTTTTTCCACAACTTGCCAAGCATCACAAGTATGCACCCACACAAGAGCACAAGCTGCTAAGAGCTTCTGAGTATAATAATATAAAATTATAATTCAAATTACCAAATGCACAAATAGCAACCAACTTGAAAAGCGGTTGATTCCCCCAACAATAATCTAAACTACCCAGATATCTGAAAATTTGTACAATCCATAAACACTGAGCAAAGTACAGGATGCATTTCCTACAGCAGGTAAACTGTTACAGTCTGGATGTCACATCTGCATGTTCATACATGAAGCATTAGTCTTCTTGCCTTCCAGGCTAAAGGTCTTCTGGACAGAAGCATCTGTCACAGCCCTTCCTCCTACCACTCAGATATGATAACAAAGAACACATGTACTGCTCTGTCAGTCTAATTATTTAATCCCCAATCAATACTTAGAGCAGAAAGGGAAAGGTAAATTCATATGTAGAACCATAATAATCAAAATAAGCATTACTTTCTAGCACTATTTATTCCCTGAAGTGTTTGTCCCCACTTTTCTAAAAATTCAACTAGTTAATACAAACTGCCCGCCACCCCCCCCAAAAAAAAAAAAAAAAAAAAAAAATCAAACTGAGATGTTCTAGTTAAACAAGGTTTAAGCCTACAAGAGTAACACCTGCCTTTTGCCTGACAGTCAAACTGCCTTAAAACTGATCATAATATCCCTCATTGAGATCAATGCTGGGCCAGTGAGAAGTTTTGGCTTTCAAACCAGCTTCAAACAAAAACTACGAAAATCCTACTAAGATGATGAAGAGATAAGCATGTGATTCTTCATATTAATTCAAAAAATAAACTTACAGCTGGTCACAACAAACACATGACAAACTTGGTTAAAAAGGCAAGACAGACTTCTACAAACTGGAAAAAGGAAGAACTAAAATAAGAGGCAGGGAATGCCACTACCTACCAGAGACGATATAATTCAAGATAATGACCTTACAAAGCACTGGCCATTGAAACTATCTTTAAAAAAAGTTACATCTCTAAGGAACACTCTCTTCTAAACATTCATACAAAAGATTGCAATCTTAATGAAATGAAGCTTTTGGATATCCAACTTGAAAGCAAAAGAAAACGGACACTGGAATATACACATCTTGAACAGCAAAAGGTTCACACACCATCTTGCATCTAAAACAAAAGCAAGGTGAACCCATCTGTACACCTCACACCACCTTAGAGAAAAATCCATGAGAGGACCTCCCCCTTCTTCAGAATGTATTAAAAGACTGAAAATAAGGAAAACACTAACCAGTCAAAAAGCAGGGAAGTTACTATAACAAGGATCAGGGTTGAGTCTGTGAACATACTTTTAACTGATCTGGCTAAAAGGGAGGTGGCAGAGACGATGATGCTTTCCATTACTCCAGATAGTTAAAATCAAAGCAAACTTCAAAGAGTTGTAGGGGATCTGATAATACTGATTGATTGATTTTCATTTGTCATTTTATTGTCCTGTGTCGACAAGTGCAAAATAACATACTGAGAGGGTAAAATAAGCCTAGCTATAAATACACAATGGTGAATCTAAACTAGACATTACTACTTCGGAAAAATATTTTGAGATTATTGCAACCAAACAGTTCAACTCCCAGCAGCAAGAAGTCAGAGAAAAATCTCAGAAGGTATTGAAACAGAACAGAGAACAAACAGGGAACATTCTGCTGTGATGCACGCTGCACGTAATTCTGGCTGCTCCACCTCAAAAAGAGAGCTAGAAATGGTACGGAGAGGAATGACAACCAAGAAGCATGTTTAAAACAAATGAAACTTTTTCTCACATCAACTCACTACGCACACGGAAAACGCAGTTAAACTGCGTGGAACGTGCTGCTGTGGAACACTATAGAAGCCACCAGATACAATCGAGTTCACAAAGGCAGCAAACAAATTCACCTATAAATAGTTTGATGCTGCTATTCACAATGCAATAGCCCAAATGTAGCTTCCATCTCAGGCAGTGGCTAAACAAGTGTCTGTCAGATATTTACTGTTAGTATTTCAGCAGTTGACAGAATTCACCTATTTCCTACGCCGTTCAGTCAGCTGCTGCTGCTGGCCACTGATAAAGGCAAGATGCTGGATTAGATGAGCATTTGGTCCAGCACAGTACGTTAGTTCTTACATTTAATCGCATTGAGCAGCCATACCGGTACATGTCTTGGGTGGTTTTGGAGGTTGGTTCTTCTGGTAAACACAAACCAAGCTATAATTAAAGTATGTAATATTAAAATCAGAAATTGTACCTTCTGAAGCAGAAATCAAACTGCTTTATGCTTATTGTGTAATATAATGCAACACTGAAATAAAGACAGGATCATATATTCAAGGGTGTGGGGCTTTTTCGTTTTTATGTAACCCACCAGACTGCTGAAAAACTCTTGCCTAAGCCCCTCACTAATCAGGATGACAACCCAAGGAAATTCAGGCAGTTACTCTCTCCTGACTGAGAAAGACCCAGAAAGTTGGAAAGCAGCACTAAACATAAGCCATGGATGTTTCTGGAAAAAGTGCCAAGACCCATTTAAGATTGGCAACGATTTGGCTTCCTCCCAGTTGACCAGAGGAAAGATCTCTTGAACCAAAGGATTCAAAGGGAACATGTAGATGAATGTCTGACTCCTCTCCAAGAAAACTGCACTTGCCAAAGTCATCAGGTCCTGTCTGACCCTGAAGCAGTACCGGATGCTCTCCTTTTTAATAAGGAAGTCTAGCTGAAGAAGTACTACTGTCGCAGAAAATGCATAACCTCAAGCTGAGGCCCAGGACAAACATCGAACAGAATTCTACTAGGAAGTACTGCTAATCCTGCTAGCAAGCACTGTCTAAACAATTTGGTGAATGTCTGCTTTCTCATCACTGTCAGCTCTTCTGACAGATGAGCTTTTGAAGATAGCCAAGCTGAAAGCCATGTAGGATAAACAAGCAGGTCTCAATCTGTGAGAAACACAGAAGTTTCATTTTCTAGAGCCCAAATTACAATGGGTCTGGAAAACAAAGCAAGTGTCCGGTATACACCACCCTTTAGTACTGCTGTAGGCCAGTACAGATGAAGATGGATGTACCCAATAAGCTCATCATCCTTATCGGGAACAAGCAAGTATCAAGGATAAAAATATATTGGAAAGCACAGAAGCTTTGTGATCAGTTTCATGAAGACGCAGTCATTGCCTCAATAAAATTATTGCTCAGCTACACTGGTGACAAAGCTGACCACGATCCAGTTTACATCAGAAATCTCTTAAATCACACAAAAAGACAACAAAATAAGAATTCCAGGCTGTGCTACATTTTGTTTTCAATTCACATAGGGGGTAGTATAACTTTGTTATTTAAATAACCTTCTGCTTACAGAATCACATAGATTGGTTTGGGGTTCTTTCATTTTGGCTGAGGGGGGGTGTTATCTAGGCCAGTAGTAGCATTGAAATTGGTCCAGCTGAAAAAAAAAAGCAACATAATGCCCTTGTCAGCCTAAACATCATTTGTGCAAACTACACAGACAACAAATCACACTACAAACTAACCATTCAAAGAAACTGTCACTCTTATTTGTACTTGGGAACTTCAAATTTACTGGATGCTTTCTCACTCCATGCTGTCACAGGCTGAATGTTTCAGGTTGAATTTGCTGGTATACCCCAGAGAATCGCAAGCAGGTTTAATTGTAACGTGTGTGTACCAAGTTTCTTCATGCTTCAGTGCTTCTGCTGATCATCCACGGTGCAACATTTCTCTCTTCTCCATCCCACCAGTAAAGTCCATCACAGATGTGTAATTTGTCTTCCAGATACGTAACTTGGAAAGTTCTCTTCTGAAGTGCCCCATCTCTCACTGAGAGCAAATTCTAGTACCAGGCAAGGTATAAAAGAGCTCCAAGGAATATCAAGAAACCTCTCAAATCTCCTTCATATTTTTGGCTCACAATAAAAAACAAATGCTTATTCTCTTGCTCTCTTCCAAAGTTCAAGGGGAGTTTCTGCTCTCCCTTGTACCTGCTGATACTTCTTCAACTATCACATGGGAAAACTCCGCTGATTCCAATAGATTCCAAAAGACAGGCAATGATTTTGATATGTCTTCTTCCCTTCTCACAGATCAGGCTGCATGGAGATGGAGGAGGAACTGGACAACTGTATGGGTGTCTCCAGACTTATGCCCCTGCAATTCCAAGCCATTGCTCTTAGTGACGATGCAGGCTGACCTTTCTGGTGCAATATAGTTCTCACATTGGTTTACTTCACATTTTCATGACACTTGTATACAAAGCAAAACTGTTTCCTTTGGCAACATGGGGATGAAGAATTGAATGTGTTCTCTCTGAAAAACACAGTGCCAGCCAACACTACCTCTCTGGATCTCAGGCCTTTAACACCAAGGCAATATACCTGAGAATTATTTTAGAAACATTGTTTCATTAACCAGTAGTGACTAACTGCACCTGATCAGGAGAAGCATGCCAATCACTCAACTGTTAACACCAGAAGTTTCAGTACATCCATCTACAAATCAAGAGATCACCAAAAAGAGAATTCCGCTTCACAGAAGTCACACTGATATTGGGCAGAGTATAACACTGAAGAGTATGAGACGTGGTAGTTACTGAAGTTGCCTTGTATTTGGCCTTGAAGCTGTCTCCACAGTTACAGTGCTGAGATGTCACAACACAAAAACACTTCAGTAAAGAGACTGTATTAAACCAGCTTACTGCTGAAAGTCAATCCCAGGCTTATGCAGAACCAGAAGCTCAAAAAACAAACAGCTCTAATGAAACATTACAGGGGCTTATGCCAAAGTTCCCGCGTTCCACAAAAACTCTAAGACACCAGCTGACACCACAAACAGTACCATTAAGGGTTGTAACTGGAGATACTCCAGAACAAGAGACATGGATTTAAAAGATTATGACTCAATAGCCCACCAGAGTCCGATAGCCTAATGCCATGGGTAGTAACAGAATCAATCACATGGAGTTCTAAGGATCAGACTTACACCTTTAAGTGAGCTATTTACAATAGACAGCAAGACACATAAAGGGAGCCATACCTTTCACGTTTGCATTGCCAAACCCACGACACATTGGAATACAGTGTCCTTATTAAGCAGCACCAAAAGAGTTAGTGGAAGCAACATTGGACCCAGCCAACTGGGACAGATGCAGAAATGTGGGTATTGCTGACTCTGCTGATTTTCCACTTGGAAAAGGGGGTCGTCCAAATTAACAGAACAAGATATTTGTCCCTGAACAGTACTCACTTGGGAGGACTCGGAAATTCTGCTCACACAAGCTGTACACAGAATAGTTTCAACAAGCAGTTAAGACTTCAGCACTGATGACACTAGTTACTCAGTGTTACTTTTGCTGTGCACTGAACCATTCCACACAACTAGCTATGTTAAGTCCTTTGTACCAGACTCCAAAAGTATGACGCAGAAACAGTGATATTATGCAGTACAGATACAGGAACCTCTTTCACACACTGGTTACAGACAAAGTACATTTTGGAGATGCTTCAATCTGGTAAATGTAAGCACAAAACTTAGCTCTTACCCTCTGGATACATTTAAGATGTGTGCCCATGCAACAGTATCTGTAAAAACATACTCATGCCTACATGGTAATATGCAATTTCTTGTATTACTTGTAATATAACGCAAGGGAGCTAGGAAGATGGACAACAACAATTTCAGCAGCAACCAGCACCACCACCATATTTCTTCTATATTTTTTCAGGTTCTGCAGAACTTAAGTCTATTTCTCAGCACCAGCAGTTGCCTATGCAACTCAGATTTCACTGGATTTCACAGAATCACAGAATGGTAGGGGTTGGAAGGGACCTCTGTGGGTCATCTAGTCCAATCCCCCTGACGAAGCAGGGTCACCTACAGCAGGCTGCACAGGACCTTGTCCAGGCGGGTCTTGAATATCTCCAGAGAAGGAGAATCCACAACCTCCCTGGGCACCCTATTCCAGTGCTCAGTCACCCTCTGAGGGAAGAAGTTCTTCCTCATGTTCAGATGGAACTTCCTATGCTTCAGTTTGTGCCCGCTGCCCCTTGTCCTGTTGCTGGGCACCACTGAAAAGAGTCTGGACCCATCCTCCTGACACCCACCCTTCAGATATTTATAAGCATTTATTAGGTCCCCTCGCAGCCTTCTCTTCTTCAGGCTGAACAAGCCCAGCTCCCTCAGCCTTTCCTCATAGGAGAGATGCTCCAGTCCCCTCACCATCCTCGTAGCCCTCCGCTGGACTCTCTCCAGTAGCTCCTCATCTTTCTTGAACTGGGGAGCCCAGAACTGCACACAGTACTCCAGATGTGGCCTCACTAGGGCAGAGTAGAGGGGTAGGAGAACCTCCCTCAACCGGCTGGCCACGCTCCTCCTAATACATCCCAGGATCCCATTGGCCTTCTTGGCAACCAGGGCACACTGCTGGCTCATGGTCACTTTTATTAATTATTATGTCCCGTATGTATCAGAAGGTCTCCCACCCCCACTCAAACCTCTACTTTTCCTTCAACTCAAGATAATCTAATAAAGAAATATCTCCAAAACTTCAAAACCAGAAGTACCCTATTGATTTTGTAAAACCAGTTTTACAAGAATCTCACCTCCTTTGGGGCAAGGACTGCTTATTGGTATACACCTATACTAAATCAGTAAATCACTTTTAGGCTCGTTTTTGTTTACAGTGTAGCAACACTAAAGACTTGAAGGAAGCAGGCAATTTACTGGATTAAACACACAAGTAAGGGCCTACCTTCCTAGCTTAAGGTCTCCAATAGATTTACCACAATGCAGAATAAATCAATTTCTCTCTGCCTCAGTTTCTAATCTGAAACATGGGAATAATACTACTTACCAGACTGACCTGTTTTCTTTCAAGTGGAGCAGATTCTCAAATAATAACAGGCACACCTATACTAAAGTGAATAAACTATGCTGATTCACAACAGCAGATTGCCTGGGCCAAATTCCATGCAGTATGAACAAGTCAACAGGAAGCACTCCAAAATTATTTCACTGATATGCTCTGATCTTCCTTCCCCTACATTCCAGTCAGCTGGCACTCTCGCTGCTCCCTGTAAATATATAGGCACAGGTATCAACCTTGAATTCTGTCTTCCCTTCCCCTTTTATTATATTCTCCCTCCTTACCCCTTAAAAGCCTTTTTTTTTTTTCCTTCTTCTCCTCAAAAGCACACAAATGGGAACTGTAGCATCTGGAGAATGGTATTTGTAGCTGGGGTAGTCACACTCAGTGTGGGAGTACTGATGGTAGTCACTAATCTGAAAGGAAGAATTCAAGTAACCATACACTTAATAGAAGTTCTTTTCTTCTCACAACCATGATTATTCAATATAAGTAAAAAGATTTACATGCTATATCACATAAACATAACACTGAATCACTGTGCCAATCTAACATGGAATCACATAAGCATACAATTAGTGTTTAATGGAAGAAAACCTGAGTGCAAGACTGCTGTACAACGAAAGTAGACTTCAGCTACAAGAAAAACAAAGCGTCCAAAACATTTTTACTCGCACTGATTGCCACAGATTTTTAACTGATTGTTTACTTTAAATAGGAAGACTAAACTGTAGATTTATCCATTTTTAGAAGCTACTATAAACAACTGAAAGGCAATATCATTTTCAACTTTTACAATGCTGACAGAGAATGAAAGGGTATCACGGAGCATGGTATGATTACGCTTTCTAAACAAAAGGATCAGCAGCTGGAAGAAGGCTGCTGGTGACAGTCAGTTTTCCCTCTCCCTCAAACTATTTTTATTCCCAAGGAGCCAGGACCTATCCTCAGGGTGCTTCACCCAGAGGAGAAGGCAGTAATGTGCTGCTGAGAGGTACTCCTCTTCCACATCCCCTCACACCAACATCACCACAACCTTCACCTGCTCTCCTGGGACCTTCTGATTCCATGTACACAACAGCCCTACTCCAACGTTGTCCTAGGAAATGGAGACAGCCACCACATGGCAAGAAGGCTTACCGTAACAGCAGAGACTAAGATGAGATAAAACAGCGCAGGGCACTACACTAGTACTGCATTGCCACAGTAGTATCAAGACCAACACTCACAATGATACGTTTACAATGACAGCACTACTGTGGTATCAGTGTAGTGCCCATCATTACAGTAACTTCTTGGCAGAGTTACTCTTTAAACAAATTCCGCTATCTAAAAACTAATGCCCCGATTTTAATGGTCCTATTGCTGTGCTAGAAAAGATGTTGAAACGCATCTCTCCACACACACAGAGAAATTCTCATGCGCTCCTTTCATTACCTCATCCTTCCATATTCCTCTCCTTGCTGTTTTTTTTTTTACTTTTAAAATTGTTCCAAGAAAAATCCCAGCTCCTCTCCATTTACACTCTGGTTATTACACATTAGAGGGAAAAAAAGCCATATGAGGATCAGAAACATACATGACTGTTGATTGCATGATTTTAAGTCTCTTTTAAAACAACTTCTGATCCCCAGGAAGCCCATATGAGTCTTACCGTCCCGTGGACTACCAAAGACCACAGCATGGAAAGCAGAGTAGAGAAACAAAAACTAACCATAACACAATGAAGGTTTCATAGCTGAAGGCTTAAAATGCATCCTGCATATGTAGGAAAATGGCAAAAATCATGGAAAAAATACATGGATAGTTTTTACCATCTTTCCTGCATTATGCAAGAGTTCCTGAAGACGCTGCACAGGTTTCTTCTATACCCGACAGAAAAATACAGGCATGTCTCATACATAGTACTTTCTACACACAATAAACAGGGATTTTACAGATACTCGTCCCCTTCCTTAGTTTAAGTTTCTAAAGTCTTAGAGTAAGATGGCTTATATACATGATGATGAAATCATCCATTATATTAACAATAAATTTAGCATAATTAAAAAAAAAATCAGCTTTTTTGACAGAAACAATCCTGGACAGAGAAGAGTAGATAAAGTTACAAAAGGGAAAACAGAAAGAAGGTCCCAACTTCTGAGGAGTCACACATGTGTATTTTACATCAGGAAGGAGCAAACTTAAGATCAGTATTTTTGCTCATGCAATTTTGTAGCAATGACAACCTCAGTGCAAAACTACAGCTTCAGGTACTGGTATTCCCACAGTCACAGACCTATACTGAACTAATCAGCTCTGCAGCTAAGAAGATACTGCTACTACAGAGAGGAACTAACCTGAAGCATGCATTTAACTGGCCAACAACATTAGGTTTTGACTGGCTGCAAAAAGTGCAGCTCATCATCACAGGAAAATACATTTGATAAATTCAACACTGCACAATCTATTAGAGTTCTGCATCAACAGCCAGGCACCCAAATATAATTCCTGCAAGAAGTTAGGTGGGAGAAGGCACTGTGAGTTTTAAGCCAAAAAGAAATGGCCATACAGGTATGGGAATTATGTGGAAAAAAAGAAAAAAAGGCATGAAACTGAAAGGAAAAGTAGACCTGGCGAAATATGCCAAAATGTAGGTGAGAAATGGAAGCTAAGTCTCTGATTCTGAAACAAGTTTCATGGTGACAAATCCACTGATTTCAGCAGGATTCTCCCAGAATGCAAAATAAGGGGTATGGTGGGATTCCTCCTTGGGAGAAGAATTGCAGTTGACTCAAGGACAGCTACCTGGTGTTCAGCAAGAGCACAAACCTTGCTAGTGCTTCCCAATTTATTCCTGACCAGAATGCATTCCCTGAAAGGGTAATAAGGGAAGCTCAGGTAGCCACATCCTTTCCGTTCGGGGTCATTGACAAGAGCATCCTTAATACAGCAAATTCAAACTACACACAACGACACATTTACATGATAAAGATGCTTATCAGAGACAATTACTGCAAGCTAAGCAGCAGTGGAACACTAAAGTATCTGGAGCTTCAGCTAGATGCAAATTACCAAAAACATTCATTATTAGTAATATAGGCCATTGTAGTCCTCCTACAGAGCTATGAAAAAGGTTTGCTAGTTGGGGGGGGGGGGGGGGGGGGGGGGGGGGCGGAATGGATGTTAAATCCATCACCAGTCAGGTAATTCAGATTTCAGACTGAACATCTCAATTGGGGCAGTTTTGTCACACTGGCAAGAAGGAAGAGACAGAGACAAAAAGTATTCCTTGGACACATCAAGGACTAATTTCCGGCTTTCACGTAAAATTTTGTCGTGTTAGCAAATTAAGCAAAAGCCCTAAATAAATAGATTCCAAGTCCTTACAAAGCGTTACAGGAGCTCAATATTCTGCACTGTGTAAAGGAACAGCAAAGGCACTAGGAGACAGAATAGCTGGTGCAAGATCCCCCAAGGGCTGCCAGCAGCAGTATCTTAAACAGACACCAGATTCTTCAAACTTTGCCAAGTGCTTCAGCCCTGCAAAATCCACCTAAAACTATATTTTTGGGGGAAAAGAATTAAATCCTGGTACTCCCGATTCAACTGAGAAGTTTCCCATGGACTTGAGCAGGGCCAGGATTTCCTCCCAGATCAAGACACATTTGCTCTTACGAGATAAGGAGTACTTACAGAAGAGTTTTTTCTTCACAACTATGCATCAAACCCTTTTATACATTCCTGTTACCCACGCTCCTTATCTAGAATACTGTGCTACAGCAGCGTTACAAAGGGCACTGTTGCAGGCTCTCTACAGAGGGTAAAACGTCCTTGAAGGACAGGATACATCATCCTTCCACCACATATAGATTTATCTTGGTTTCTTCTCCTGCCTGTTGTGCAGGCCCAATCAGTCAATGAAAGGGAATTTCATCCTTGCACAGCAACAATGACAGCCTTTCTAATCATGTCAATATACTAATAGTAACTATTACAGCTAACCATGTGTCCTGTCAGCAATTTGCTCCACATGGGCTGTGAAGTGGCTGGGAACACTTAAAGAAAACTATACTACTAACTGTTTACAAACTCTGTTACAGTTACAGCATATGTAAGGTTTCAGATGAATCTCCATACAGATTTACCTTTTTGTATCGGTTTTAAACAGAAGTGTCAGCAATGTACAGTGTGTACAATTCATCAGTGCTGACAAAATACACTCCCTGCCTCAGAGAAGCTATTACCATCTAAATACCCATCATATTTATAATCTGTACAGGTGAAGGAAAGAGTAACTTTTGGGGGTTTTTTTTGTGTTTTGGTTTGTTTGTTTTGGGGTTTTTTTGGCACAACCATGAAGCAAATATGAACTCTAATTTTATATTGAGTGGAATTTCCAGACACTTATTAAAAGAAGAATTTTGCCACACACACCTAGATACAAGCTACTTTAGGCATTCAGATATTCTCTCTGACTTCTGTGGGACTTGAAGTAAAATATACGTGACTTTTTGCAAGACTGGAGCACTAACTAATTTCTCTAAAAACATGAAAAAGGTTTATTTCATATTGTCTGGCACTTAAATATAAACCTTTTTTTACTATTGTCTCACACAAACTGAAGAACAAAGAAATTGACTGGCATCAGTTAAAGTTAAGTGTTTGCTCACTTGACAATTGCGAGAGCTGAAACATCCAAAACATGGTACACCAGACTACAGCAAGTACTAAACTTGCTACTGGCCTAACAACTGAATTCAAATTAACATCCACATTAACTTCAGCAAATCCCACTGAACATTATTAGTTAACGTCTTGTGTGAAAACACACTATTCTTACGGATGTTAAAAAAAAAATCAGCATTCTGAACATTACTATTCCTCTACCCCTACTCTGGAAACACTTTACCTTCTTCGACGCGAGTTCAATGCGAGTTCAAGCGTAGTGGTCAGGGCTCAAACACACCGGACAAAAACCGCCAGATGCGCTCTGCTTCTGGTTCCACCTGCCAATACCTGAGTTTGGGTCCCTGCGTCTCCTTGGCAACCAGCAATGATGTCAACTAACCCCCACAGCAGGAACACAGGCCAGGTCCCCTGCTCTGCTGTGTACGGCGGCTACATCGTCCCTCAACCTCAAGAAACAGAGAATCGAGATCTTGGCATGTAAAAAGCCGTTCCAATCCCCTTTCGCTTTGACAGAAACCAACTGTGACAGTTGGGCAGCAGTTTGAAAGGACGGCATGGCAGCCATACTGCCAGTAACGGAAGCCTCCTTCTGCCCAACGTATCCATCCACAACGCTGCCTTTAAAGCTTAAAAATTTCCAGGATATCAAACAGGACACTTGTAGTCACAGATGAAGCAAGGTATTAGTGTATTTATTAATATATTCTTTGTAGAAAACCGCATAGGCAGTTGGAAGACTCCCATCATCAACTGCTTTTCCCTAACCATACCACCCAACTATAAACTGTCTTTGACTTGCTAACAAAAATAGGTGCTGCTGCACAGCAATAGCAGCACAGGTTTAGGCTGACCAACTAAGAACCGCAGAAGGTATCCACGACTTGTGTTCTAGAACACTACAGCCTCTTTCACTGGTCGCCCTGAATCTCCAACTTCCTCTCAGGAAAACTACAGGTCCCAGGATGCATCAGTACATTGCAGCCCAGGCAAGCCATTCGGCTAACGGCACAGCACTGCATACTGGGGCCTGTAGTTTCCACCAGCCACATTCCTACTGGAGATGAGACCAGATGTAGGCCATATTGCACACTTCCACAGGCCAGCAAACAACATACACATACTGTACAGGAAGACCGCTGCTCGTAATCATCAGGTAAGCGGGATAATATCCAGTTCTCGCACGTCACAGTTAAGAGGACAAAGATTTCCATAAAAATACACATCAGCTGACCAAAAAATCCCAAACAATAATCAGCAGCTTAGCTACTTTCAAACATGCAGAACAGGCCATGGCTTTTTAACATCTTTACAGTGAAGTGCAGCAAGAATCAACACCCCCACCCCCCCCGACAGCTACATTTATTAACAGCAAAGAGTGCTCTTCTGAATATCAATAGGAAAAGTATGTTTGGCGAGGGACATATTCTCCCTATCTAGAATTTAGTAATCTGGAAACATATTACTCCCTTCCTCCATTTCTAAAACACACCGAAGCAGAAGCTCGCCTCTCTTCCAAAAAGCAGCAGAGCTTAGATGAAAATTAAATAGCTGTATCTCAGCGTAGGCCTCAGAGAAGAATACGCTGTACTTCAGTTCAGTAAAGGGAAGGGCAGCTCCCCCTACCAGTCTGTTCTACAAATGTTTTAATCGAGGGAGGAAACAACCAGGGATCAAAATGAGTAAGTCCCCCTTTCTTTTTCCCCCCTTTTCCCTGAGCTCTGGATTATTATTAAAAACCAATAATAATCATATACTATTCTATCTAAGTACTTCTATGGTTCACTGGTCTTTGCAGCATTTGCAGACTAGCAGGCAGCATCTGCAAAAACATGCAGAAGAAAAAGGGCCAAGACTCTGACCCAAGAGAAAGACGGCGTCCCGTTGCAACAGAAAGACAAACAGTGACGCTTCAGTCACCTGAAAGGCATCCTGATGCACTTCCCCATAGAGGCAAGAGGCCTCAGGAGCATCTAAAGATTTTGTCAATACAGCAGTACTGTCCATAGGCCAAAGACAGCTGTTGCCATAGTTACTACCAGCCAGCTTATCAGAAAATTATTGCAATTACTCAGAAGTTTTGTTAAAACAATTTAAAGCTTCAATAGGATACCACTTGATCTCTTCAACTAACTGTTTGCAACTACGCTGCCTTTGGGATCCACATAGTTAACGACACTTGGATCTGCGGGGTTTTAGTGGAACAAGGGAAGGAATCGATGTTCCCTCTCCCTTTCAAGTACTGACAGCTTGTACTTCGCAGGCAGAAACAACAAAACCGAACCGATCGTAAGCTGGGCTGCTCTGCTAGTGTTCTCCTCTCGCAGGACTGGAGACCGATCGCAAGCACAGGCCATCTTAGAGTCACAGGCTCAAATCTGCCCTCGTTTGTTTTAACCACTCACATATCTGTACTCCCATTCGAGAAACGCATCAGCTACAGTTTCAAAAGGTATTTCCAACTACACATGTGGTAGAGTCCCTCACTTTCAGAGCCAGGCAATACAATTTCTGTAGCAAATGAACTTGGTAACATTCCCTTTTGTCCTACAAGGGCAGTACTGTCAGGTGGAAGGGCAGGATCTGGAAAACACACATTTAAGAAATCCAACATTGAAAAAAAGCATAGAAGCTGTGTGAACACGGCCTACAACAGAGCTCACATTAACCAGGACCTCACTCCTTATGTACCATCTATAAACGCATTCCCACCAGTAACAACAAACATGAGGCTCTGGCTAGGGGTGGGTGGGCAGTAGTACTGGGGGGGGGGGGGGGAGGGGTGTGTGGATGACACACACTACGACTGTTTTCTGGTGCGGGTTTTTTAAAAGATGCTTTGGGCATACAATGTCTAATTGAAGAGTGAGTGTTTGCAACGACAGTGAACAAGAAACCTCAGGTAAGAGGGAACAAGTAATAAGTCAAACAGCTTTTAAGGCACAGGATACTTCACAATTCCAACACAGATATTAAAATTACGTAAACAGTAAGACAGAAAATAAATGCTGCAGAGAAGCCTATGCTGAGTACCACATTCTTTCCTCAAAAGCCTGGGACGATCAAAGTATTAAAAGATTCTGTGGTAAAGTTGGGGCTTTGTTAGGGCAGTAGGCATGGCAATCCTCTCGGACCGGAGGAAGGGACCTTTCAGAACTTTCTACAGGTTAAAAAATTATTTTAAGGACAATGATTCTAACTGTAAAGTCTCATTGTCACATGAGTGCACCTTTCCTCAGCATTAAAGTACGTTTTAAAAAAATAACGCTTTTGATTTTTCTACATTTTATAGCCATTCCATGTCTGCACTCACCACTTCACTTTTGTGAGGTTTTGGCGTAACAAAAGCAGAGTCAAACAAACTTAAATTCATACTTCACCAATTTTAATCCAGTGAGAAACTTGGTAAGGTGCAGGAGCCATAAATTATTTAAAACTTATGAAAGGAACACACGGGCTTTTTTTTTTTTCCAGATGAGACTGTATTTGCAGTAAGAAAAAAAGAAAGGAAAACAAGAAAATAGGAAGTTGTGCCCCCCCATATGTAAATAAACTTCTTTTTTGCCTGCATAATGCATATCTCTACCACCAGCACAAGCCAGACACTGGCTTTGTGCTGTACTGAACATGAAATATTAATGTAAGATACCTATAAAAACTATCCTTCAGTTCACCCTCTATTTACAGGGCACAGAAGTAAATATCTTGCCCCTTGCATTCAGCAGACATCTCAAAATCCTTCCATGCACTGCCCCACCTTTCCAGTATATGGTTTGTTCCTAAATAACCTTTGTGCAGTTAAAATACATCAGAAACAGGATGTGAGCTGCTTTCTGGCACAGAGTAATTGAACAAGGGCAATTCACGAACATACAGGAGCCAGGCCTTTTGTGGAGTCTTACACTTCTAGTGTATAGCTACGCATGTGACTGCACAGTTGTGAGCATAAAGGGTGAAGAGGACAGTGAAGAAATACTATTAGACGCATAATAATAGGGTTTCAGTGCTGTCCCTTCTACACGAGCAGCCTCTCCTAAAGGCTGTTCTGCTTTACAGCTCACATCACTATGTGATGGCTCTCCAAGAATCTAAGCCCTATCACACTATGAAGTTCCTTCTGGAAGATTTTAAACAAGCAAAATCAACAAACAACAAACCCTGAACAATAGCAAAGGGGTTAAGTCACCAACATGTGTTTCTCACATGATGTTCATCTCGAACTTCTGGTACCCACGCAAAATGCCCATAACACACGAAATAAGATAGTCCATCAAGGTTCTTGCAAACTGATATTGAAATGAAAGATAAATTCTTGGTGTAAACAAAATTCAATAGTACCAATTCGTTTGACTGAATAAAGGGCTCCAAGTATAAAGGAACTGAACAGCTACGATTTGTTCATATGCAATTATGACCATTATAAACAAACTGCATGAACAATGCAAGCGACAGCCGGGCTTACTACTAAAGCTTTCCAACTACACACAGAATTTCACAACTTTCTAAGGTGCCATTAAAACATGCTTTATTTTCCTAAAAGGAAAAAAAAAAGGCACCACACAAAAATGCATGAAAGTTGTCTCCTTTGTACAGATCTAGTCCAAGAATTTTTTTTTTAATTATAATTTCTACAGTGACGTTTATCAGACAAAATCTCATCTCTAAAGAAGAGAAGCAAAGCTGGAGTAAGAACTATTTCAGGTCCAATGCTTGAAAAACAGATGAAGCTGAACAGCCTAGTGTGAAGGGAGATCTTTATGAAATCTAAACTGAAAGCCAGGATCTTTCTGTTGAAGCTGGAAAACACAACAGCATTTTTCTCTGAGCAGCAAAGTTTCAGTTTCCTACTTTTGCTCAAAGTTCTTTGAAGGAAAGTTTTATATTTTCATTCCCTAAAGGAAGAAAACCACTTTCAAATGCCTTCTTCAGCCTCACAACAAATCTAGTTCAGGATGCACATAGACAAGAGCAAAGATTAAAAGCTTTCATATAGGAATCTCACAATGACTAATGGTAAAATAATTATTAATAACAAAATATTCCTTAACACCACATTTTGAATTATACACCATGTTAGCTTTGTTAGTTAACTGAAAAAAAAAGAATCACAAAACACTAAAACCTATAATGGGATCCACTCCAAGTTTTTTGTCATTCAGGTCAGCATGGCTAAAAACTGAGGGCATGACACAGTTGATATCCAGCTGGTGGTAAGTACTTGGTGAGCAAGCACCTACCTACTGCTGGACAACGGGTCTCTTCAGACCTTGAAGTGAAACTCTATACATGCCACTATGCAACACAAAATCAATGGATAAAGAGGTTGCTTCATACTCCCTCTGTATCAGTTCAAATTCTAGCTGATGTAACTATCTTAAAATAATCTAATTTCTCTACCACAGTAAGGTTGAAAGGTTTAAAAACATGCAAGAAGCACTTCACCTATTTTCTTTAAACAGTTTCATTTACTAAGCTACAGAATTCCTTTCTAGAAAATAATAATAAAAAATGCCCCTGAAGAAACAGTTTCATTCAGCTATCGTGAAACATGCCCAGATATAAATAAAATTCCCAAAGCCTGTGATCTTTCGACTAAAGTGTGGTAATTAACTTCTCTAACTAATATGGGTAGTTATGCACATTATTTTTTTTTCTTTCTTTCAAGATCCTGTTCTTACTAGTAATATAATGTCACTATTTAAATATAAAGTTATATTATACACGATCACTAACAAGCTTAATATGAAAGTTTTAGCATTACACGTTAACTGGGTAGAAGTCCTGCATTTTGGATTTCTAGCATTGGTTTTTTTTTCCCAAGGTTTTGAAAAGCATGTTATTTCCTTCACAAATTAAGCTCCAAAATTAGCCTCCTTTTATCAAAGTTAAGCATTCCCCTGCTACATAGCATATCCAGCCTTACCAGCTAGCTCCGGGCAAGCACAGGAAAGCCAGAGGAAGCTGACTTACAAAACTGAAACTAAGCAGGTGTCTTCATAGTTAGAGTTGAGCACAATGAAAGGGGGGGGGGGGGAAGGGAAGTAAACAGACAGCCAAAATCTTTTTTATTTCTGACACCTGAAAATCTACAGCTAAGTGAAACAGATTATATATCTATGTATCTATCTGGGTGTACAGGAATATTTGTCCTTCAACCTGGTAACAAGCAACAGCCTATCCAGTCAAGGAAACTTCACCAGCCCAGAGAAGCATACCCCTTACCGGAGCCCTGCCATGACTCTCGAGCGCACGTCCCCACCTGATTTTTCCATGCTCCGACCTACCGTGCACCACAGCACACAACTTTCTCGCGACACACAAGTTATTACCCCCAGTGGGACCTTTTCACATGCAGTCACCACAGTGAACAAAAGTTCATTGTCAAGCTCAGCGCTTGGGCCCAAACAAACATCCAGGGGGTAGGAGGGGGGAGAAAGAGGGGAAGGGCTCCCATCCACAATTATAAGATTTGCAGGCAATCACCGTTACTTACAATTAAAAAGTGGGAACAGGTGTAGCAGATACCATAGTTTGATAGCTGAACAAAGAATATTACAGCACGTGACTGAAATGTGATGACATTTGTTCACCAATCGAAAACAAAAGCCACTCTCCAATGGCACTCTTTCCTCCACCCCCAAGAATTAGGAACTTGGAAATCTCTCCATATTGAAACACATCTGTTCATAGCCTCATTTTTTGACACTTGAGAAGAAGTTGAATGAAGAGCTCCACGCATTAATCCAATACGAATCCACCTAAAAACCTCAGCGTACAACCCTGCCAGCTCCCACCAAACTGCAGAGGTAGTCGGGGGGGGGGGGGGGGGAGGGGGAAGCTCCACCGACAGCGAAGCTCGGAATAATAAAGAAAAGCAAAAAAGAAACACCACAAAAACATACACCAGCACCAAAAAAACCCACAAAAAAAACAACAAATCCCGCAGATAATCAAGTGAAGAAAGGAGCATGCACAAGAGGACCACACCAAATGGCAGAGTCCCGCATAGAGACCCACTCCACCTACACAGGCGCAGGAGGGAGGGGAAAAAAATAAAAATACAGAAGTCGCCGCCGTCCCCGATGCCGGCGGCCGTGCCGGAGCAGGAGCGGGAACCCCGGCGGCGGCCCGGCCCCCCGCTCCGTACCTGTGCGGGAAGGGCGAGGGGGGCAGGCCCGGCTCCAGAATAACAAGTTGCAGAAGAAACGGAATTTTCCCGGCGCTGCTCGGGCCACAAAGACGAATGAAAGGAAGGAGGAGGGGAGAAAAAAAAAAAAAAAATAAAAAAGAGGAAAAAAAAAAACCACCAGCACCAACCAACAAACCAAAATCCGCAGCAGCGGCTTTACTACGAATTATCCATCACCGAAAGCGTCATCATTTCCCAGATCATAATAAAACTTCCCCGACAGCATCGCGGCGAAGGACCCGACCGAGAGAAAAGGGCCTGGAAATAATCATCCTGAAGGAAACCAGAGGGGAGGGGATAAGCCTCCCTCCCCCACCCCATCCCCAGTGCAATGTGTCATCTCCTTCCCCTGCTCCTCCCCCCAACCCCAATGTGTCACCTCCTCCTTTCACCCCAAGTGTCACCCTCCTCCACCGCTCCCGCTCGCAAACTTCTGCCGGAGCCCGCCGGGGAGGCCGGGGGGCCGCCTCGGGACGCTCCGCTCCCCCCCCCCCCCCCCCCAACTCTCCCCCCCCCCGAGGGAGGGGCCGGGGGCCGCCGCGAAGTTGCTGCTCCTCATCGCCAAGTTGGCCAGAGAGTGCGGGGCGAGCCGCCGCCATCCCGGGCGGTCCCAACCCCGCGGCGGCGGGGGGCGCGGGGGGGGGGGGGGGGGGACGACACGGCGGCCGGGGGCGGGGGGGGCAGGGAGGAGGAGGAGGCGAATCCGAAAGGTGGGATACTACACCCTGCTGGCGGCGGCGGTGGTGCTGCGGGCCGGCCGGGGTCCCCCTGGCAGGACCTCTCTGTGAGGGGGAGGACTCTTCTTCATAGGGGGAGGGTGCCGGCGCCGCCGCTCCTCCGGGCCTCCCTGTCCCTCTCTTCTGGGCGCCTCTCTCTCTCTCCTCCTCTCACTTTCTTTAAGCTAAGCGGGGAGTGGAAGATGGTAGGTTGCTCCCTTCTCCTCCTCCTCTTCGCTCGCTCTCGCCTCTGTGGGGTCCTTTTCCTTCCCCCTCTCCGCGGGGGGCTCCTCCTGCGGCCGGGAGGAGGGGGCGGGCGGGGAGGGAGGCACGAAGCCGGAGAGGCGCAGGAGGAGAGAAACTGTGACACAAAAACAAGCCGAGAAGCTGAACTCTTCTTCAATCCCATTCACCCGGCCCGGCCGCAGCACCGCTCGCCGGGATCCCTCCGCCGCCGGCCTCCCTCCCTGCCTGCCTGCCTGCCTGCCTGCCTGCGGCGCGCTCCCGACACGCCGCCGCGCGCGCCCCCGCCCGCCCCGGCCCGGCCCGGCCCGCCGCCGGAGACCCGCGGGGTACGGGGGGGTGGGAGCCCGGACCGAGGGACCCACGCTCCCCGCCCCACCCCGCGACGGCGGCGGGGCGCCGGCGGCCGGGCCCGGGCCGGGGAGTTGGGGGGGGAGCCGAGAGAGCGGGAGGGCGGGCTCGGTGGCTCCTCCTGAGGGGGACTACTTGACGTGTCGGTGCGGCGAATTTATTTCCCTTTGCCTAAGGAACGGGCTGTGCTGCGGCCCCCATTGCCTAGGGAAAAAGCCCGGATGTGAAGTGAGTGAAACTAAAGTAGAGTGAAGTAGGGCACCAAACTCTTGCCGGAGCGGCGCCGCCGGCCGCGGCACCGGGGGGCACCGGGCGGCCCCGCCGCTGCTGCCGGACGCGGGGCGCTGATCAGGGAGCGGGGGGGGGGGGGGGGGCTCGGCCGGCGGGCTGCACACACCACCCCCACACAACAACCACCCCCCGCCGCCTCCCCTCCCCCCCGCCCCGCGCGGTGTTCGGCGGGGGTGGCACGCGGGCGCGCGCCCCCCGGCCGGCCGCGGGGCCGCGCGCAGGAAGCTGGGGCGGGCGGGAGGAGCCGCGCGGGGGCCCCGCCGCGAGGGGCTTCGCACAGGAAGTTGATGCAACAGGGCCGCGCGCGCGCGCGATGGGGGGGGCGGGGGGCGCGCAGGAAGCTGCCGCCGCCGCGGCGGCGTGAGGGGACGGGGGGGGGGGGGGAGCGACGAGGGGGGGGGGAGCGGTGGCGGGGAGCGGCGGGCGGGAGCGAGCGCGGCGTGCGCGTCCCCAGGCGAGGCGGGAGCGGCGGGGTGCGCGGCCAAGGGAGAGCCGCCCTCCCCTCGCCGGCGCGCCGCCGGCCCTGCCATGTTCCTCGCAGGCACCGCGCAGCCGTGCGCCCGGGGCGGGCTCTCCCTCCTCTCCGCCGCGCCGTGCCCTGGTTGCTTGTTTATTTATTTATTTATTTATTCGCCTGTCAGCTCGCCGCTCCGGCGCGGGGCGGTGCTGCCATTTGCTTTCGTGCGGGGAGCGGCAGCGCGTTAGCTTCCCCTGCCCCCCCCCCCCGCCCCCCCAGTTCCTCTTTTAATTCCCCTCCAAAAAGACAAAAAAAATCGCGGCCGGTCGGAAAGTTTTACCGCCGGGCTCGAAGCGGTGATGTCCCGTCTGGCAAGTTTTTAACCTTTCCTGCGGCGCGCCCCCCGGCGCGGGAGGCGAATCAGCCCGAGTGTTACCTGCGGGGCCGCTGGGGCCAGGGGGCGAGAGCAGGGGAAGGGCCCTCGCCTGCTCCCAGCCCCCCCCGCCGGTGTCCGGCCGCCGCGGGGTCTGCGCTTGGCGCAACGCAAAACCCCCTGTTCTTTGAAAAAATTTTTAATAGCAGCTCGCGTCGCTTGGCTTCTTCACACCGTTCCCGAGCCGGGAAGAAGGAGCGACCGTTCGCCTCGTCTCTGCAGGCGCTGCGGGAAGCGGCGGCGAACTCGTCGTCGCCTGGCGAAGAGGGATCCACGGAGCAGCCCTGATGAGTAACCGGGGGACCCGACGCGGTTGGGCCGCAGCGCGCGGTTTGGTCGTCTGGAGGGTTCTGGTGCCCTCGGCGCCCGCACCGGGATGCACGGCACGGTCCCCTCTTGACTGTCAAAAAACTGCGCTACCAGGCCATCGTTTATTTAATTACTGTTAATTTTTCACTCCTTTTTTCGTCAGTCGGTTGCCAAGTTGTGTGCGATCTGATGGTGAACTTTACATTTCCTGAAGCTGCAGCTCCTGGACTCATGCAATTATGCAAGACGCTCGGGTTTGTGTTTTTTTTTTTTAAGTTTCTAGCCTGTGGGTTTGTAGATACGAGCTTGAAGACACGAACCTTAAAGGCTCAAAAAGGAAAAGGTGCGAAGCAAATAGTCATCCAAAAATGCCTTTTTTTTTTTATGTCACATTGTTTGGCTTTTTGAGGCAATCTCTCCTATACACCACTCCCCTCCCCCATCTTTTTTCTTTTTGCAAGTCGAGTATGATCCTGAACAGCAGGGTTGATGGAGTACTAAAAAAATAAAACCATGGAAAATATCAGGGTGCTCATCAAATAGTTACAGAAAGGTGCGCAGTTCGTGGGTTAACAGGTAAGGTCACGTGCATGGGGCTACCGAAAAATCTAACGGCTGTCGCAGGAGGTTTTCTTACGTGTCCAACTGTGATAAGAAGCGTTATGGTGAACATAATAAAATACTACACAATTTTTATTTAACGTATATTTGCTTTTTACACTTCTTTCTACTTTATTTCTACAGCCGCTCCATAGATCAAGTGATGCTGGGATCAGGTCAGTTACTGTCAGAGCTGCACGTTACTTCACTGAGACTTCTCTTGGGGCTGGGGGACCGTCCAGCCCCCTCCCTCCTCTCACCCCTCCAGTCTCGAGTCCATAACAAATTTTTAAACCCCTCTGAAAATCCCAGCCCCAATACTCAGATTTTTGCCCCCTCTGTGTAAACTTTTACCACTGGCAGTTCAAGCTGTGGAGGCCGAGTGTTACGACCCAGACAACTGCCTGGATTTTAATTTTACCTTAGGTTAAGGTTCGAAGCAGGAAGAGGAGTCAGCTTACTCTGAAAGTAATCAATCAGACCAGAATTACTTTTGTCCTTCAGAGCTTTTGATAGAGGCACCAGGAAAATAAATACCAAGTAAAGCCTGTTTATTTCACTGTTTTTTATCTTTCTGGTTAACAAGTTAAAAGAAGGTAGAACGAGTGATGAAGCGTTACTAGAGATCTGGCATGTTTGTTCTGCTGAGGAGTCAATACGTGCAGTTTGACTGAAGTTTGTTTTAGAGATGAACTTTGGACGAAGTTCAAAGAAAAAAATAATCATTAGCTGTTACCGCAGATGTGCAAAGAAATTTTATGTGGTTTGTCTTAGAGCGCAGAGCGTGATGGGTATCTCATGGTACCAGCGATATGCAGTGGACGCTACCCTCGGTGTTCTTTGGGTCACAGCCGGGTAGAGCAGCTCAGACTGTTTCATACCCTGAACACTGCAGTTTAATCCACAGATCCCGATTATCACAGACACGCTGAAAGTTTTTCCTTTAAAAGCAGCTCACGTAGCCCACTCCTTTGTCCAGACTTGTGATGATGAAGAGGAGTGGTCCCAGCTACTTAGCTTTACTTCCATGTCAGCACCAGGGGCCTTCATGAGTGCATGTGCAGCATTCACCTTCTGGTAGTGTTAGAAGTGGTTTCATGCACAAAATTGGAAGTGAGGGTACCATCAGATGCACAGCTAAATGCTTGGATGAGCTGGCTGGGTTGGTTTGTTGGCTTTGTACAGCAGTATCTAGCACGCTTTCCCTGCAGTGAAAGGAAATCTTGCTAGAATCTCGGGGAAAAAAAAATTCCTTCCTTTGATTTCTGAGTCTTTGTGCACAAAGTTGCCCTCCACACCTCTGCCTCCAAATGTGGTGTTTCTGCTGCTTGTCAAAAATCAGAGTTTGATTTGTCTGGATTTTCCACCTTCCGCCTGGTCGCATCACCCCAGATACTCACCCAGCCCCCTTCTCCAAGTTTGTTTCCTAAGAGCGCTTACAAGGCAAATCCGAAGCCTCTCCAAAGTTGGTGGAAAACTCACAAAAATAACAGGCTTTTGATGAGAATTTGCAACCAGCTGCTCCATGATCATGTTCCTCATCGAGTGTTATTTCACCAGTTTGGATGAGTTGCAGAGAAAGAAGCACAGTCCATGTCAAGTATTAGTGCGGGGGCATCTCGAGAGTAATCAGCTGTCATTGCTGACAGTTATTGTAGTAAGTGTTCAAAGTAGTAAGTTACGCCATAACGTGCTAGCTTTGCTATATGCAGCCCATCCTACAGTGCTGTTTGCTGAGAATACTCAGGGCAAAATCTGAGAAGACACCAGTTAATGTGCAGAAATGGTCTTGTAGCAACTCGTGTTAAAAGGAATTCGCAGCAAGTGCAAAGGCTCCTAAACTACAGGCCACAGGGCGTGTTGACAGCGGTGTAGGTGCATAGCACTTTCTCTTCCCCTATGCATCAGCAACAAAACTACCTTAAAAAATAAACCCGGAGTTAGTTACTTGCCTATTGCTCTTTTTCACTGTGCTTTTGGCAGGGATGCTAGGTAGCTGCAAATGAGAGGGGAGATAGCCTGTGCAGCCGTGCTGAAAAGAGAAAGCCGCGAGACCATTTCAGGCAAGACAGCCCAGCCTAGGAAAACAGTTGGGAACCCACCTGTTTTTCTGATGGGTGTTTGAACGCGGGGTTATCTCTCCAGGAGGATCCAGGCAAAGAGCTCCTTCTACAAGCAGATGCCTTCCTCTTTCCCGGGGTCAGGGAAGGATAGGGCATCACTCACTTTCAGGAGATAAGGAAAATTAAGCAGACGGTTTAGACCACCGGTTGGGGCCAGGGCCTGAAAACACCACGCACGCGAGACACTCACCGTTGAGGGCACTGGCCTAAGTACAAACCGCGTGGCTTAACACAACAGCCTCCCACTTCGACCACGGATTGTTGCCTGACGTAGGAGCTGTTGCTTACAGCAGCCAGTGGAGCAGACCCCTGCTTACCCTGGCCCATCCGAAAGGACTTGCTCACTCGGCAGCCATTGATCGGTCCAGCCGGGAGTGGTGCAACCACAAATCTCGCTCTTCTGATGCTCTGCCTGGGAGGCAGCGGTTGACTGGGTGAGCTGAAAACAGCTGTAGGAGTGCATTGCCTGTGATCTGTGTTCCGAGAAAGGTAACTCAGCCTTCGGGCTGCCCTGTTGCTTTTGCAAAATTCACCTTCTGCAGGCTGCACCCAGCAGCAGAGCCAGGGAAGGCCTGTCAGCGCAGCACAGCATCGTGTCTGTGGTGGGGTTTCGCCAGGGATGCGAGCTCTTCCGAGGGTAGCCTTGAAACGGAGACTCCATCTCGCTTTCTCTTGCCCTGATCACTTACTGTTTGGCTTACCGGAGATACCGGTTATTTCGCACAGCAAGCAGAGGACTAGCTCAGAGTGGGTAGCCTGGCCTGTTGCAGCAGAGAGCAGGGGGGACCTGTGAGGACCCACCATCATCTTGTACGGGCCCACAGCACCCAGAGCGCTTCTTCCTTGGCTCCTCTCTCAGCGTTTCAGTCATGTTCAGGTTTCTGTATGTAAAGTCAGGAAGGTTGGCGGCTCCTTATCTAATCTGACCTCCAGCAAAATGCTGGCTGTTTCAACCAGTAATTCTGTATCAGATCTGCAGTTTGGGAAGGCCAGAGTGTATCATACCCTTCACAAGCCATTGCTCTCTGCTTCTGGAGGTGCATCTGTTTTCAGAGAGTCTGGTGGTCTGGCCGGTTCCAGATTGAAGGAAGATCTGAGCAGCGATACTGTCTCTGAGAATCAAGAGGAATGGGTTTCCTTGCCCTTTTTTTATCATTTCTCTTTAAGCAGATGTGAGCAGTCATGAAGGGGACATTGCTCATGGCTCTCAGGTGGCCGGCCAGGCTGACTAAGCATGCTTACGGATCCCGTACGCTGTTTAGAATCACAATGAGCTAGAAATTCTGTGCCAAGATGCAAACGGTCCAGGGAACAGTTTCTCATTTTTAAGCCAGCAGTATGAAGTATTCTAGGAGCAGTTGCAGCTCCATTATCAGGTAAAAGAAACTCTTTTTGGCTCATCGCCCTTTTTGTTAAACAACGTAATTCAGGCTGATTTGTTGTAACGTTGTCACCCTGCCAAATCTTTCAGCTGGAGGTTGTTGGACTACTAGTGATTAGGGATATCTAGTCTCCATCAAAATACCCTTTTCCAGATGCCTTCAGCAGAATTCTCTCGCTTTTACTTTTGAGGAGCTTGGAGGGGAGGAAGTTTAGTAGAACTGGAAAGCTGTGGATGGAAATGAAACCGTTGAGCAAGTTTTCAAGGATCCGCTGAAAGGAAATGACACCTTATGGAATGGAGCATTTCAGTGTGTCACTAACCTGATAAGCGAATAGCAGTGCAGAGTGGTAAACCAAGGACACAAGCCATAGGCTGTGACAGCAACTACCAGGTAGTCCCGCAGGCGTATAGGCATCTCAACAGGTAGACCTCCCACCTGCACAGAAATCAGACATTGCGGCAAACAGCGCCCACAAAAAAATGTCCATTGCTGTAAATTGTACAACACCATTAGACAGGACGTCATGTCTTTCTTGTTCTTTTAGGTGTTAATGGTCATTTTCGCATCTCACAGGAGAGACATGACAAAGCAGAGCCTGCCCCGAGGAACACACGACATAAAAGGTCACAACAGGGGAGAGGTGGGGAACCAAGGTGCCTTAGGAAAGCTCGGTGATGATGATATTTCAGGATGTTAAGTAGTCTGAATGTAAATACTGATTGTGGATTTCAAAAATATTTGCATAAAAGGCCCCTAAATCCTTCCATATCAATAGATACATAAAGAGCCTGGGGTTTGAGCGGATGGAGCACCTAAAAAACAATTCAGTTCTCTTTGAGTATTTAACTAGGCATATATTTGAGTTGCCAGTCTGGGACCACCAGCTGAGCAGCATCTTCTCCTATAGAATGAGGCAGCAAGAAGAATATCAGTGTTTGAGAGCAGTGCAGAAGTAGTAAGCTTTGGAAATTACTGAACTACTGGAATCCCGTGTATTTACTGCATGTTGTCCTGACTTTACCGTGCTGAAAAGCAGCCTAGCATAGGCACAGGGACAGATTAGGGAGGAGGAGCTGCAAAACAACCATTGTGAAAGAATGATGGGGAAGGGGAATCCAGGAGCGGGGCTGTGCCTAGTTTGCATGCAAGAATAAGAGAGTTAACGATGACTCAGTGGACAGAGCGGTCAGTGCCAGTGCAGGGATTCAGAGTGGGTTTTCATGGCCTAACAATAAACAGTGTTAGCCAACTCTAGATTATCTGAGATTAAGTGTATCGTGGGTGCAGATACCCCCGAGGTGACCAATGCTGAACTAGCGTGGGCTCGTGGGAGCGCTGCTGTGCTCACGCAGCACCATGCCACACAGCATTGCATCTTCTGCGGAGCTGTGGCTCCACTGCCCTTCGCAGCCCCTGGAGTCACCAGTCCTTCCCGATGGCGTGACACCCTCTTCTCCGAGGGCAGGTCTGGCTATTTCTGGATTTCTGCTTCGGCTGCGTTGCCTCATCTTGCCGCTTTCTCGGATAATCCAGAGTTGAATGCGGTTGCATTTTTGAACGGAGTGGGAAGGGGCAAAGTAAAGATCAAGAGAGAGTCAGTAAACCTGACAGACGTGGAAGGCATCCACACAGCGAGACAATGACCTTTTTACTTAGTCACATCTTACAATACAGCTACCGCATCATAAATTCAGAGACACGTGTGTGTAGCGAGAGGTCTACACAGATATTTTATTTATAATTGATTTTAATATCTTTCACTCAAGTCTTCTGTTGTTTGAGTGATAGGCAAGTTGCAAAATATATCACTCAAGAGTTAGGGAATTTGGCAATTAAGCCTGCTTGTGCATTCTTTGTGTTCAAAATTGATTAATAACAGTAAGATACACCAACATTATGCTTTGCAGCTCAAAGACAGTTAGATAGTGTCAATATATTCACAAATCTCATTGGCATCGCTTCCGTATATGAATAGTACACGTAAGCATAAACATATTTTTCTCTCACTAGGAGGGACAGAATGAAAAGGCTGTCTCTTTCAAAACTCTATTAGGCAATCAAGTGGAAACATGACATAATTTGATTAGTTTCTCTCGCAGTGGACTTGGAAACACCATAATAAATTTGAATAAAAGCCTATGGCAGTCTGAATATGTTGCAAAGTCCCTGTTCACCTGAGTCTCACTGGTAATATCAGTGGGGCTCCTGAAAGCATCAACTCGGTGCTTGCCATCAGCCAGATAGTTAAACAAGGAGTTGGAAGTTATCTGAAGTCTATAAAATTCAATGGAAACTTGTATTTTGCCTATTTACTAAGCCATTGTGTGCCCACCCCCTCAGAGCAAGCTGAAAGACGTTGTTTCAAAAGATAAGCTAGAATTAGAAAGGCAACAGAAGAGGTAGGGAATAACTTTCACCTTGAGAAAAAAACACATGGGGACTAGGACTTCTCAGCTGAAATAAGAGAAAACTGAGACAGAACATAAGAGGCCTGCTAGGTGGACGGTGGCATGGAGAAGAATAGGGAGCGATTGTTCACCGTTCCTCAAAATGCAAAAGTGACACTGAGTGAAATTATTAGACAATGTTTAAAACAAACAAAATGCCATACTTTTGCGCTTAAGGCATGATTACATTTGGAACTCATTGCTGCAAAATTTCAAGGAGCCTGAAAATATAAATGTATTCAGAAAGGCGTGAAGCAAATCTACCGAAGGATGCAACGTGGGATTCAGCCATTTTACCACTGATTGCCAGAGGCTTCCAGGAGGAAGAGCCTTCTGGATGCACTCCATTTCTTACAGTCCTCCGTAAGTACCTGGGTCAGGACATTATCAGAGAAAGGCTGGGCTGGATGATGCATCTTTGGTCTCCTTCAGCATCATTGCTTTTATGAGTTCGGGAATAAAGGAAGTAGTAATATTTTGGTGGAGGAGAAAAAAAAATGTCAGTGCAAGAGGCTTCTTCTCTATTTACGTGTGCCAATGGTATATAGACTTTGCTCTTTACTTGAATAGCGTGAAACTTCTTGTACGTGGGTTGGGGTTTTTTTCTTCTGAGAATGAAAACAGGCCTCACATTGTCATTCATGTCACATTTATTGGAATGGGAGGCAGTTTATCTTCTAATAAAAACCAGATCATTCAAACAGGAATCACATAAGGGGGCTGTTTGAAGGCCGTGGAGGATCTGTGCTACACATCCCTACAAACCAAGGCAGCCTCCTCACTCTCTGCCACTTTAAATACTGTTTGCAGGCAGCCGGCGCTAGGCAGGAGCCGGCCGGGGCACTGCCCGGTGGTGGCCGGTGCCTGGTGTGGCTCGGCCGGGCCCCTGCAGTGGGTCTGCAGACACCCACCAGCACGCTCCCATCCCAGCCAGCCTCTTCCCTGGAGAGATGGAGACCAGGGTCAACCCACCCGGCAGCTTCCTCTAGGGGCCACTGCTACACAGAGGAGGAGGAGGAGGAAGAGGAAGAGGAAAGAGTTCAGAAAGCATCGCAGTCTTGGGGTTTTATTTCCAGGCATGAGAACATCTGTTTGTAAATCGCTTGGCAAACGTGTATCAACTGCTACTATTTCTGTTGAGGTGCACAAGAGAAAAGCGACGGCCACTGGGAGCTGCTGGGGCTGGTTCATTTCTGCCTCAGGTGTTACTGGGAGGGACTGAAAAGTCATCACTCAATCCAAACCCTTCTCCCTGCACCACGTGAACTTGGAGGAGCAGCGGATCCCTCACTCCTGAGGGAACAGCCAAGGTCAGGGAGGTGAGATATCCTATGTGACAGCACTTCAGAGAGGAAACAATACATGCTGTAACAACAATTTGATTTACAAATACCTATCTGAAACTTGCAGCTTCCAGTTTAGACCTAAAGAAAGGCTTAGGTGCCTAAAAGCTTGTTTGCGTTTTCCAGTGACACTGGTTGATCTCATAATATACATATATATTATACTCAAGAATTGCCCTTCTTTATCCTTAGACCATGGCAACTACAGCACTACTGAATATAATATTGAGACTTGGCAAAATATATTTTCAGCTCCCTAGTTTCACATGAACCATGTCTCTCCTCACTTGCATGGGACGCTTGCTGCTTTTCTAGGGCTTCAGTAAGAGCAAAACTGAACTTACAGGGCCAGGGAGTAATTATATCAATGGATATTTCTGGGGAATTCATTCAAAAGTTTGAAATTCTTTAGGGAATCCCTTCTGGCAGAGATAAGAAGAGTGTATCAGGAATATTAATCTTGATGGATAAAATGAGAGACCTTAAACTCTGCCTGCCCTTGTGGAGAAGAAACGCCTCCTCTGCAGACTTAGAGAGAAATTCAAGGAAAATGTCCAAATACGTAAAGGTGCTAAAAGACCATTTCCAGCCCACCACGCCCCTCAGCAGTTCTACTTTCACCCAGAATGGAAATAAATTAATGATTCCCCAGAAACAAATGTGTCTCTGCTATTTGTAAAGAGCCAAGGGATAGAAAGTTACACCCCTTCTACTGTGGAGTCCTTAGAGGGGATCGAATAGCCTCTGTTTATTTGTCTTTACTAGCATAACCGGCTGTTGGCGGATTATCTCCTTCTGGCATCAAGATGGCTCCTTTTCACCATCAGGCAGCTGCAGAAGCAGCAGAGATTCTTTTTTGCTGATTTTTGGCTTCCTAGTTCATTGCATCTCTTCCTTTGGTTGCTGGTGTGAACTGCTTGGTGGGGAAGCTGCCTCTGAGGCCAGTCTGTCCTGCTTCTCTGTGACACATCTGAAAAGTTCAGAGGCTCCTTCTTTGTTTCAATACTGAAGTTAAAATGGTGTGATTAGATAGATAAACAATAGTGTCATTTTGCATCCTCTGGCTGAAGATACAGCTGCCCCCTAGATGTACTTTGAAATGATACAGGCGCAGGAGCTTGTGCTGGGAAGCAGGGGGAATCTCCACTGCAAGGTGGGATTGTCCCAGGTGTACAACGCTTGCCGTGGTACAGCAGCACCAACACCTGATTCAGAAGAGAATTGTGGTTTTGGGGCACTGTGCAAACAGTTAAAGAAAAGGCTGACTGTTTCCACACCTGAAAACATAACATACAGCATCGGCATCAACAAAGTCCAGCCCATATCTCAGTCTGAAACTGCATGCAGTGAGAAAATGTGCCCTTTGGCATTACCTGTCTTACTGCTACTGCCACCCCTGACCCTGGGTTTAACATCCACAGAGGGGATACTCCTGTGCCAGAGCAGAGTGTGCAGCATTAGGGTTACTCTGATACAGTCCTTATCTTCACCTGGAAGAAGAAACTGAAGGTGGTAATAAGGAGTCCTATGCAACTGCCGGCTGCTTCTTTCCATGTTGCACCGCTTAGTGCATGCAGGAAGCTCCCTTCTGTTGACTTCAGCTTGGAGGCATCTCAAATGTGTCACTTTAAGGGGTGAGGAAGGTCTCTGGGACACTTTCGTCACCTGCATCTGGAGAGGTCCAGGATGCTGCCATGCGGTGGGGCCCAGAAGAAAGTAATTTGGAGGCTGAGATTCCTCAGCATTTTCAGGTGAGGACTGGTCACCTCAATTACAAGGGGACTGAGATGCTTACTTTGGGACCACCTGAGATTCCTCAGTCCCAGGGATATGGATGATGTCTCAGGAAAGAGACCCCAGACTGCCACAGTTCAGAAGTGTCCCTTAAGCCTCCATTTGAAGTGATGTGAGACATCTCAGTTTGGCACTGATGGGACACATCAGATTCGCTGCAGTGCACTGATTCTGCGAGGGGCATGCAGGGGACACTCGGCATTCGGGGAGCTCTACAGACCTCAGTCCATTTGCTTCGAAATGCCAGTAGTGAGCGTCAGGATACAACCATCTGGATGGGGAGTTAGCTCAAGGCACACCAGTTTCTGGAGTGCAGAACTGTGTGATATAGAGGGAACCAGAGAACCAGAAAATATTGCCCAAGAGAACCTCCACAGTGCTGCCGGGATACCTGAGTATGGTGGATGTCAGAAGAGCAAAGCTAGGAGGTCTCTGGGTGTCTGACTTTGGGTGGGCGCCAGACAACTCAGCTGGATGGCACACATGGTGCTGAGCACCATGTCCACTGTGTCACTGGCTGCTTAGTTTGGGAGAATCCATTGTGCCTTCATCCCCTGTGAAGCCCCTGGTCCAAACAGTACGTTTGGCAACCTTGATGTAGTTGATGGGAGGAATGTAGGAAAATATCCAAGTCAAAATTTATATGAACTTCCCATGTCTACACCCAGACCTAGCAGCAGGGCTTGCCCAAGGGGTGGGAAACACAGGGCTGAGCAGCACTCTCAGGTATGGCAAGCACCTCCATGGTCAAAGCCAAGAGGCTGGTTGCTGTGTGTTAGTCGCTGTGCTGCAGAGCAACGGGGGGACTTGCATTGCTAGCAATGGTGAGGCTCAGAAAGTGTCCTGGTGAGGCAATGTCATTCCTGCCTGGCTCCTGGTCTTCCAACCTTACCATTCATCGCAGCTCAAAAGCATGGCAGAGCACCCCAGGGTGGGAGAAGGCCTGCCAGCAACAACGGGGTAAAAAGAGAAAAAAGAACCTGCGCTTTTCCGAATTCAGATCAAATATTTGGATCAGAACTGAAGGTCAAAAGAGGTAAGGGATGTTTGAATATGAAGAGAGGGGACCAGAGACCATGAGATCAAGTGTTGAAAGCACATAGGGAATAGACACGTGATGGGCCTACACATGGTGGAGGGGGATATTCCTGTCTACTGGTGCTCAAAGGGGAACCGTAATGTTTTAGATGTTTCCCTTTCATAAGGAGGAATGAAATGTTGAAGGTACCCTGGGAAGCTGCATGCAAGCATCAGGGAGAGTACCCAGTCTCGGCAATATGTGCGAGGCATGTGCATTGGCAGGGGTGGGTAGGAGATGGCTTCTAGAGGTGTGGACCGGGAGAGAAGGAGGAGAGAGGTGAAGAGGAGGTATGGGCAGCAGAAGGACCCCCAGAAGGCATCAGAATAGGGTGGGTGAGGAAAATACAAGCCAAAACTGAGGAAGTTCTTTGAGAACAGTAGGCAGGAAGTGAAATTGGGCTGAAAAACATGAAAGGGAGAGATAAAAAGAAAAACAACAGAATTAGGGAGAAAGTGAGAACAAAGAGAGAAAACCAGACTGTGAAATCCACCTGAAAAGATAAGTGAGTTCCTCACTCCGTATCTCTCACTGCAGTGAATATTTGGAGGATTTGACTTGCTGCCTGAAGCAAATTATGTTAAGTAAGGAGGAGGATAATGGGGCTTACACATGGAGGGATCTTCCTGCCTTCCTACTGCTGTTTCAGTAACAAGTGTGTGGCTTTACATTGTGTCCTTTGTATAGGGGAGGGCTCTACAGTACATCAGGATTTTAGAGTGAAGTAAGGGTGGTAAGGGCTGGGACCAGGAGGGGTGACTGAATGTGCTTGAATACGTTTTAATGCTTAAGAAAGTGTGTGTTCATATAGGTGTTGTAATATTTTTTATAAAGATTCAGTTCAGAGCTGTTTCAGGGAGGAATTCTGAAATACTCTGAGGCTCTTCTCTCCTCCCATATTTCTGTCTTCCCCCAAGATTTAAACAATCTCCATCTTTTTTCATTATATGTTTTAGGATTACTCTTTTGTTTTGTACCTCCTTTTTTTTTTTCTCATGGACTCATCTATTTTATGATTTGAATTTCTTTTTTCTTTCGTTCCTTCTTTTCCCCCTTTCCTTCCCTTCAGCCCCAAGTGCTTTCCTCATTGCAAGTGTAATTCTACCTTTAATTACTCTCCTCGATGAAAACTCCCTTCTCTCCTGCCTCCTAATGCACATTCTCTCTCATATCTTCCTACTTCCCCTTGCTGTTGCATGCGCTCTTCCCTAGCTTCCCATCTTTTTTCCCCCAGCCTTCCTCGACATTTTGTTTCCTCTCCTTGTTCTTGCCTGCAAGCCGGTGAGTGTCCCTCCCTGCCTTCCTCTTCCTCCATCCTCTTCCTTGCTCGCTTGCAACTTCCTTGGCCCCCAGCTTTCCCTTCCTGCTAATGCCCTGCTCCAGCCCAAATGTTTCTGTCTCTCCTTCTCCTTGCGGGAAGACAGGCTTGGGATAGCCCATGAGAGGGACAAGCCTGAAAAGAAGCACTTCCAATAAGAACCTGAGAAGAACAAGCCACAAGGAAAGCTGAAGGGGAAGCGGAGTGTGTAGGAAGAAAGTAAAGGAAGGGAAACGAGACCAGGGAGGCAAAACCAGAGGGAAGAACTAAGAGTCACGAAAACGCTCAGACACAGTAGGGAGAGAGGGGTACAAAAAAAAAACAAACCAGCTGGAAAACACAGTAGAAAAGATAAGGGTGTTCCTACTTCTCTGACGCTGTGGCAATGAGTCAGAATCACCAAGTTTCCGATCTCCTATTCAAATGTAAACAAATATTTCTTCATCTGTATTGCAGTGGTGCCCAGAGGGTGCCAATCAACCCACAGCACGTCAGGGTTATTTGCACACGAGAGACCTCGCAACCCCGGCAGCACTTTTGCAGTGAGGCAAAGGCAGAGAGCAGGAGGAGACTACAGCACACCTGCAAAGGCATCCCATGCATGTCAGGCAGGGGGGCTAATAACTGCTTTGGGGGGTTTGTTTTTTGCACCAAGCCTGAAACACATGAAGATGCTTGCCCACAGATGAGCCAGGATGACTCCTCTGGCAGAACAGCCTGGCCCTCACCAGGTCTGGTGCTCCTCTTTGGCCGGGAGAGATGTCCAGCAGCTAGATATTCTGCTGCTCTGTCCTTTGCCTCCCGTAACTGAACCCTTCATGCTCCCACTAACTCTTACCTCGTGTATTCGGGAAAGTCTGACCCCTGTTTAGATATGTGAACTAGAGAGAAGTGCTAGACTGACCCTCGTTAAAGATTATCGTATTCTCGGACAGTGAAATCTGTAAGATCTACCCATTTTGCTCTTCCCTTTGGACCCACAACCACATGAAAATAGATAATTATACTAAAGAGTGATTACTTTTGCTAGGTATGTCTTGCCTATACTGGCCATATGTCAGTGTGAGACTGCATCACCCTTTACTTCGTATTTGTCAGGAGAAGCTAAGTAAAGGTTGTATTAAATGCTATTTGTCCTGGTCCTGTGGTATCCAGCCAGTATGAAATACAAAGACAATCTTGAATGCTATCACTGGTCCTACTGATGGTATTTTGCACTCCCTTTATTTAGTACAAAGCAAATCGTACCTCAGGTGCTTAATTTTCTTCTAAAAAATTAAGACATTAAATATATTTGCTTTTCAGCTTGCAAACGCTCTGTCCCTCTTATGCAGTGGTTCTGACTTCCCAGCGACTGCCTGTCTAGAATATTTGTGCAGAGCTGCTCGCTGTACAAATACACCTTTAGGATCCACTCTTAGCGCGTACTCCCTGTTTAAATGCACGTAAGCTGGTCATGCAGCAGAAGGGTCACTGAATGTACTTTGGTCCTTACAATTGCAGTCACTTTCTGAAGAGCAGAAAGTTTTCTCAGGAAGCAGAAGTATGTTAGCTCCATCAGCAAGATAGCACAGATTGAGGCTGTTGGCACTTCATGTGTGTAAATTGTTGGGAATCCCAAGTCACCCATCCAAACCAGCTCTTCTGAAGGCAATGCACTGCACCTCGTCTCTCTCAAATCTGCCACGAGCCTTGGCCAGCTCTTGTTGGCTATTTCTGGCATGAACTAATGAAATTCTTGCAGAGTTTTTAACACTGCAAGGGATCACACCTTTCATAATGCTGTATTTCAAACACGTAGCAGATTACAGGAAAACAAGCTGCAAGAATAATGATCTGCGTTCAGATCTTCTCTTTTTCAGTGACTTGCTGGTGGTGCACTAGCCAAATCACTGGATTTCTCTGCCTACTCTTCCTTATGCAAACAAGGGGAAGTGATACTTAGTCATTATTATAACATCTAGGGATGCAAATTACTGTGTCAATGATTACTGTTTGTTCTCAAAATACATTCCATTTCCCTTTATCCCATTTACAACACTGGATTAGTCACTTCCAACATTACAGAATCATAACCATTCATTTCTTCGGATGAAGTACTAGTTTCCCTAAAAAGAAAAGCGACTCTTAGAGGTGGGCCACTATTTAACACAAGGCTATGCAGGATCAAGTTGCTTAGATACTGGGGTGATGGAGGCTTATTAAGAAGTGACCAATAAACAGCTCTAAAAAGTGTATAATATACCAAGGAAATAGCAAAGGCTTGTCTAATGTAACATCTGATGGCTAATGATGATTCGTAACTCATCTGTGAGAACAGCTTTACTTTCTTGCAATGATACTGATTGCATCAGGAATTTCATAGTAGTGCAGAACAGTACATAAATTAAAATAATTACACTGATGGGATATACAACTACTAGCACACATCAGTGTGCTTCCTTAAATGTGGATTTTACAAAGTAGGAAATATCTTCAAGAATCTACCTACATCTTTGTGGTTTTGCAAAGGAGTTTTTCACTGCTACGTGTGTATTAGTGCCAACTTCTCCCTCGCTGAATTTGAGGTTGTAAAAAAGTCTCTGATCTCTGACTATATATTGTCCTAGTGAGGGAGGAAAATGTTTTATTGAAGCTTTCTGGAATTTTGAATGAGCTTTAATCACTGAGATACTGGAGACAACCACTCGGGCTATGGCTCCACACAAAATTGCAGTGATTGAACTGAAGATTGGAAACTGATAAAGCAGTTCAAGCCTGTATAAAAATATCTTTTTCGGCTTAGGTCAGTGTGGGCTTTATACACCCTTCTTTGCAGGTAAGGAGGAAGTAACAGTTGTGTAGTTCTTGATTCTTAGAAGGTTTTGACACCATTCCACATGGCATCCTCCTAAGCAAACAAAGAAAATATAGTTTAGATTAAATCCTTATAAAGTAGACACATAGCTGGTGAAAAAAAAATAGCTTTAAACCCTAGTTATCAATTGTTCTGTCAGACTTAGAGGAATTTTCAAACAGGGTCCTTCCAACATCTGTGTGGAAGCCATTTTATGCAGTATTTTCATTAACAACCTGTGACGAGGGAATAAAGAGTACTCATAAAATCTGCAGACATCATCTAGCTGGGAGAGGATGCAAACAGTTTGGCGGATGGACTGAGAATTCAGAATGATCTTGCTAAATTGGAGAAAATCAACGACTCAGTAAAGAAAAGTGCGAAGTGCTACACTTAGCAGGAGGAAATCAAAAGCACAAAGAGAAAATGGGGAATAAGTGGCCAGGCGGCAGTACTGCAGAAAGGCAACTCGGGGTGTGAGCCATGAACTGAACAGGAGTCAACAGTATGATGCTGTTCCAAAAAAAAGGCAGAGCTAATGCGGGGCGCTGGGTGCACGGCGCAGCAGGTGAGTGGTTTGCTCTTCCTGGCATGGGGAAGGCTGGACACGAACTGAAGGTTTCACAGCTGAGCAGCCAACCTGAGAAGAGGCTTTGAAATGTGAAGAAAGATTAAGAAGGTTTGTTTAAGAAGGGCAAGACTAGAGAACGATGTGGTAATCGCTGGCTTGTAAAGATCAAATGTTCTCACTGACTGCTGGGAGCGGGACAAGAAGAGGTTTCTGCTTCAAAACGGAGATCCTGGGGGGGTATGAAAACCCCTGCCATTTAGGCATAGGGGGATAAAGTCATGGAGCTACCAAGGTGGCTGTGCACAATGTCCTTCAACACGCTGTGACCAGCTTCCTCTAGGGATGCTGTAGGTATGCCCAGGCCTGCCGGTGGGTGGCAAACGTAGGGTGCAGATGGAAACAAGCTCAAGGCATCTGCACAGGGTGGCCACAGCTGAACTGTACCACCTCAGAAATGAAGACAAGGTGACTTATTTTGCTGTAAACCACCACGATGCCAACATTCAGTTTGACAGTGAAAGCAGAGCAACTTCCTCCTAACTACCAAGTTGCAGAGAAACCCTATGGCAGCTGGTGGAAAAAGGCCATCAATTACGTCCCCGGCCTCTCCTGTTGAGCCGTTGCTGAACACCTTGGTGAGGAGATCCTGGGAGGCTTCCAGGTGGCAATATAAAGTTCCTAAGCCCTTGTCAGTGCAGGCAGTCTCTACTTGTCTGCCTACATCCATGTGGACATTTTGTGTTTCAGTAGCTGCTAGTCGCTGTTGTGATTTAACTGGGGAAAAAAATTGACAATATTTTCCTCTGTGTTTTCAGTTCTCTCTGGAGCTGGCTGCACTTTCCTTGAATACCAGATCTTTGAATTTCATTGAGGAAAAAAAACAACCAAAAAACGCAGAACAATTCTGGAACCCACTGAGTTTTTCACCCTGTTTCTCAGCCTGGAGAAGGAAAGCACAGCCAATGTTGAGTGGCAAATACAGGTTTGCTAACCTCCACCAGCCAAATCTAATGACTAATATCTCATTTCTTTTGGATGAAATGTGATTAGCAAGTGTATATTGGTCTTGAAAAACAGTCAAGAAACAAAGGGTTCTGCTAAAAGTTGGGAAGCTCTGCGGAGATCCATCATTACTTAGGAAGCCATGTCCTCTGCAGTAGACCCATAGCTGGAAGGATGCAACAAACCTGAACTATCCTGTTTGCTGTGGAGTGGGGGGAGGAAAGAACAAATAACACCGTGGCGGAGCGCGTGGCTCAGCGGGCAGAGGGCTGGGTGGGCAGGCAGCGGGAGCTGGGACTGATCGGACTTGCTGCATGACGCTGGGAAAACTGTTTCACCTGTCCCTGTGCCACAGCGTCTCCAACTACAAAATGAGATGATGAGTCTGGCTTTTCCTCACAAATAACTCAAATCAACTTTCCTTATGAATGACTTTCCTTATAAATAACTTTCCTTATAAATAGCTTGCGTGGCAAATACTGCATAGGACACAACAGGCTCTGTGGCATTTTTTGTAACAAACACATTTCGGAACCCAAATAGCTCAGTAAAACAGTTACAGATGCTATGCTTCTTAAGGGAAACATGTGCTTTCAAAATGTGTTGTTAGTATAAAAAAAACAATTCATTGGACTGATTTAAACGTATTAGCAAGCATCTAACCTGCAGTAATTTAGTTGCAAAAATTTAATTGCAAAATTAAAACAATCAGCAAGGCAGCCCTCAGTGTTCATGACGCTACATCTATTTTATACAGAAATTGATAGTATCTGAAGCACCCTATAAAATAAACAAAATAGTCACTAACTAAAGATGGGGTTTTTTTTGCAAACCTTTCGGGTTAGAGTTAAAACAAGTAACTTGACCCATTAGTCACAAAGTGGCTGCTTGCTCAGGCTGAAAACCAGTCCATGCCAGCGCTCACTGGATTAAATCCACATGCTGCTGCCCAGCTTAACAGAGATCCCGCAAGTGACAGTGACTAACGGGGCAAAAAGGTGTCTTGTGATCCCAGTTCCTGTGCACACAGGGCAAGATCCACATCTTCCAACAGTTGAGCAGATAAACAAGCTGTGACCACAGACTGAGCTCGTTCACCCAGAAAACTGCTTCACTTAAGAGACCACATCTACTCTTCTTTCTTGAAATGTTCTTTCAAGTGAGTGGCTTCTTGTATGGGGAAGCTTCTCCTCTACTTGAGGGTTGAAGTTTATACACTGGCTAATGCTTGCTGGTGGCCCCAACATGCTGCGACTTGTTGGAGAAGATAAAAAACATTGGACGTTTTACTTTCTGCCCATGCCCAGACAATGGTGATTATTTGGGGAATATTTGAACTGGCATTGGCGGATGCTTTGGGTTTCATCCTGACTTTGGCTGGGGCTTCAGAAGCCAAGTTCACGTCGGGGCCGGTGGGCCTGGGGCTTTGTTGCCATCATCTTCCAGGAACCGCTCTTCACTTCTGAGAATTATTGAGTGCCGAGACTGCCAGCTGAGCTGGTTTCTGGTGGAGCAGGCAGAGTGGGTGAACTTGACCCGGTTAGCAGGAACATACTGATCTTGTTGAATATTTCTGACAAAGTATCCAGTGGTTTCATTTAAGTTAGGGTCAAAAAAACTTCACTTCCACAAGGTGAATATGTCTAATTTAAATTACCTTAAGCAGGCAACCATGAAGTTCAGTTCTCCAGCCTTGTCAAAACAAGGGTCTTCAACCAGGCTGCTGCTGAGCCTCCTGGCACCACCCTGCCAGTTGGACTATTTCTCTGTACAGGCAGTTGTTTTTGAAACTCGGCATAGCCCTTTCACAACACCCTCTTAGTACTTTTCAAGAGCCATTTAGCACTTAGCACAGTAAGCAATATGTGGCCAAGGAGATAGGAATAGAAGAGGGATATAGGAGGGACGACTGCTCTTTGAGGGAATTTGTTTATTAAAGCAGATGCTAATATCAGAAACAGTAATTGGGTAAGGTGGTAGACAGAAAAAAAAACCTTCTAGGGCAAAATATCTCCAGACTCTTGTTCTGACTCCTTTTTAACCAAATCAAAATCCTCAGTCACTAGAAGCTCAGTGGAATCTACATCTTTATTCAGTACATAATTTGTCTGAATTTAGCTGCTGTCTCTTGAAGGACTGCCACTTGTCCAGACATTTCCCCCTTTAAATAAGCATGTGCTACATGTGTTACATCTGGTAAAAGGGATGTTGGTGAACTGTTTCAGGGCAAGTTACTCCTGAACAGCTTCCTGGTTCTTTCTTTCACATCACCAGCTCACGCGTCTGTGATTTGGACCTCAGACTAAAGTCTTCCATGTCTGATGCTCCGCTGGCTGCACTTCGCTGCAGTCTCGGCAGTGCCTTATGGCTGGCAAAGCTCTGCCCGTGCCTTTCGTGGAGCAGACAGCTCAGCCCTGGTGTGCCTTTTATAATCCTTGCTATTTCTGTGGTTTCAGTCCATAGACAATTTTCTGTGTAGTTTCCCACCAAATGCAATACACAAACTGAACATACTCAGCTTCGCTGGCACATTTTGAACTCCTTTTCCTAGCATATCTTTCCTAAGTTGGCATCCCTTTACAGATTTTCCACTGAATTCCACTCCTGTTTCTTTGGATGTTCCCTCCTCTGCGTGACCTGGAGACAGCTTGGCAGCCCAAGGCAGCCTAAAGAGCCGCTTCTGTGCAGAAACTGCAGGTCCTAGAGTATGCTGAGCCAACATCAAAGATAAAACATTAAAGATACTGACACGGCAATGGCACTGGCGATCAGCTCTTGCACGTGTGAAGAATCTGTAAGGATGTCCTTATGCACCTCCTTCTTCTACCCATCCGATTAAGATGGTCTGCTACCATTTATATCACTTTGCCAACTGTATGTATATGTTTGCTAGTTCGGTTCACTGTCACCAAGAGCGTCAGTATCTGTGAAAGTTTCCATGTTTTATAATTATCCACTACCTGCTACAAGTTTGATCACTTCTTGAGGACAGAATTTTCCCTTTAGCCAAGCGCTAAGAACCCCTTATAAATCCTAGCTTTTACAAGGGCGGGGAGCTAACCTGGGTTAACTCTGCACTTATCTTTTATTTCCTAGCTTTGTTTGGATTTTTCTGTTTAAATACTGGGTGGTTTTGCAAAAGGTAGATTGTTTGATGCAAGTCGGAATGCGAGTCAAAAGGCTGCAGAACTGGAAAGAATGAAATCCTCGCTGATCCCATCCTTCTGCACCGCAACCCCAGGCTCCTGCAGGGAACAGATGACACGACACCATCCACATACTGGCGCGCAGCGAGCAGGAGCGCTTCTCACTGCACGGCCACCCCGCTGCCAGGGCAGGGGAGGCAGAGCGGAGCCAGCTGCCAGCTACCAGCTCCCACCAGTATAGCCATGGTTACTGGGGGCTCAGTGCCCGGGTCTTCCCCCAGCCTCTCGGCGAGTTTGTAGTTGGCGCGAGACACCACGCTGCTCACAACATACCGCTGAGTTGCCAAGCCGTCAGTGAAAACCAGCTCTGCTGTATGAACCGCTGTTAACGTCAGAGTGACAGAGGCAGCTTTATTCAGTGGGAAACACGGAGCCACAGCCAGCCTGGAACGCTAATCTACGCCCTTACTTATCTCCTCCTGCAAGGTCTTTCTCCATACTTACACCTTGGACCTGTCTTGGCATTTGGAGGAGGCTGGTGCTCATATACCAGTGCAAAGACATAGAGATGGGTCCAGTGGTCCAAGTTCTCCACGGAGAACTTGGACCACTGGACCCATCTTCGCGGTCAGAGAAGGTCGATGGTAGTACATCAGTGCAGTGACACACAGATGTATAGCACGTCCTACGCAAAGGCCTCTTGCTGCGAGAGGCAGCTTTGGGATTGCCTCTGCCCTGCACCCTCCAAGGAAAAATTCTGGGACAAGGCTGGTGGTGGGTTTAATCCCGGCTCTCCAGCGCAGAGGCGTTCCAGCCCCAGGGCAGTCAGGGGAAAACCGCTGGTCCCAGCCTTCTGCAGGCGGCGCATCTTCACGTGGCCGATCCTTCCCTCTTGGAAAAAAACAAAAACAAAAAAGGAAAAACAAACCTCAAAAACCCCGCTAACCGACCCGCTTCTTTATTCCGGGAGTGACCACGGCTGAGACTCATGGCGGCGGCCGCGCGCCCGCCCTCCTCCCCCGTGGCCGCGGCGGCGTCGCCCCCTGGCGGCCGCGCTGGGTGAGGGCGGCCCCGCACTCCCCCCCTCCCCGGCGCTGAGGTACCGCAGAGGGAAGCGGGGAGGGCTTTTTTTTATTCCTGACTAAAACGACGTTAAACGCCAGCAGGCTTTGCTGGAAACGGCACAAAACTTCCAAGGAAAATCGTTTTGGGGCAGCGGAAGACGTCGCAGGAGGGAAGATTCGGCTTCGCGTCCCGGGGCAGCGGGCCCTCCACCGAGACAGCCTCGGCGGCGGCCAGCTGGCTCGGCTCAGCGCCCGCGGACACGGGCGCGGACGCGGACGAGGCGCCCGCCCGCCGCCAGGGGGCAGCGCCGCCTCGGGCCGGGCGGTGCGCGCGCGGCGCCTCGTCTGCGTCAGCGCGCGCGGGGCGGTGCGTCCCCTGACGGCGGCCCCGGGGCGTTGAGGGAGCCCGGCGGGGCTGAGGAGGGGCGGGCGGCTGGCCCGGGGCGGAGGAGAGACTCCCCGGCAGGAGGGGCGGCAGGGGGGAAGGGGTGCCGGCGGCGCTCCCGGGCCGGAGCTGCCTCTTAGCGGGGTCAGGCCCCCGGGCCGTGAGCTGCGCCGCCAACCCGCCCGGCGGCCGCCGCTGTCCCCGCTCGCCCTCTGTAGTGCCTCCACCTACCGTAAGGTAAATATGGGGCAGGTGGGGTGGGAGCGGCCGGGGTTTGCCTCTTCCCCGGTCTGCAGCCCCGGGGAGGCCGGAACCGGTGCCCGGTGCAGAGGCGTGCGAGTGCGGCAACCGAAGATGGATCCTGCTTTCCCCGCCAGTACACCCAGTCCTGTGAGCGGAGCCTGGCCCGGGGCCCTCTCCAGGGGTTGCCTCTGCCAGCATGAGAGCAGCACCATCTGTCTTCTGCTTGCCTTTTTCCACAGCCTACATGCTTGACCAGTTGCTATCATTTGCCATACAAGTAGCACTCCACATTGTGTAATTTGCCTTTTTTTTGTTTGTTTCTTTCCACTGCTCCATTGCTGTTTTCTCCACCATGAAGAGCAGCAAAGAATGAGTGGAGTCGGGATCCAAGGGAGAAGATCAGATCACTTCAGAAGTGAGGAGAGAGGGAGTGAAAATGTAACTTCTCAGCTCTCTTGCCAATTTTTTGTGTAGAAGGGTTGATAGCTGTAGGATATGCAATGTTCTGGCCCACATGTTTCACCAGCACAGGAGGTGGCAGGCTTCAGGACTAGAGCAGCCATCAGTAGGTTCCAGCACGTAAAGTTCTGTGTTGCTTTGATTAAGGAAAGGGCCAACCGACCAGCCAATTTTTGGGAAAGAATCCAGGAACAAAAAGGAATTGAAGCAATCCGTTCCTTTTGAAGATAAAGGTGAGGTGGCACAAATGTCATCCAAATTGCTGAGTCTCTCTGTATTGCCAGCATTATGTTCACAGGACAAATACAGTGTGAAGGCAATGTGAAAATCTGACTGCCAAGGGATCTGGGCTGTGTCAGAAAGACTTGCTGCTCTCTGCATTCTTGGAGCTCAAAGAAAATTCAGTAAGTTGATGAGTTGAATGCTTCATCCGCCTCCCTCACAAGCTTCTGGAGGTGACAGATGTTTCCTCAGGGGCTGTTATTTTAGACACCTCCATGATTTACATATCTGTGCAAGCCTGGTGGGTGGATTTGGATGTCACAGATGAGCTGAAAATAACTTGTGTACTCAGACTCTGATATCTACTGGCCCATGCAGAAAAACACCGAGCTCAAATTGAATCGCACTGTATGTGCCTTGCAGATGCACTGAGATGTACAGATGGAGCAATGGTGGGTTAAACTGAAGTTGAAATGTTCTGTGGAGAGCACTGGCAAGGACGCTGCAGTAACGTTGTGCACAGCAGAACCACCCTGGCTTAGCTCGCACGATTATTTTGCTAAGATCTGCAATAGCATAAGGGGGAAAAAATTTGTATTTAGAGCAATATGTAATTCCCTGTGTGATCATGACGTAGAACTGGACAGAATGCCTTTGGCCTCCCACAGTGAGAGGTTCGGGAAGGTACCTGGATGGATGGCCTTGCAGACCGCCGCCTAGGGAGTGCCTGAGGTAAGGCCAAGGGGCTTCAAACCTGCTCCCTGGGTCCTTCTCACTAGAAGCAATACTCAGTGGGAAAACGCTGCTGTGGGACCTTGGAGCCTCAAGTTGTTAATGCCATGTCAGGTACTTTGGGATAGTCTGGTGGAAGAGGCAGACAAATAAATACACTACATCCACATGTGCCTGGCACTCCAAAAATGTAAATCAGAGGACATTATGGCACACACGCAGGTACTGGGCTGAAGGCACAGTGTCAGGGCTAAGATGTAAGGGAATATTCTCAGGTGAACTCTTCAAAGGCTGAGGTCTCTGTTTCTCTCCATGTGTGGAGCCCAGGGAGTTTCACCCAGCCATTCATCAAGCATCCCAGTTTTTCCCAAGTGCAGCCTGGCCTCCTCTGGGTACAGCTCAGAACCAGCATCCTCTGGGAGACGATAATATTTTCCAAGGCTGGGCCATTTGTCCACGCCAGCCTCTAGAGGACACGGAGAAGCTGTGCAGAAAGGGCCTGGGCGCACTCGGCCACACCCTGTAGCCAGCAGTAGGACTTTCACAGCCTGCCAAGGTAAACTGCATGAGCGGTGTGCTTCAATTCACAGCCACATCTCTAGAGCAAAAGCAGTGGGTGAAGAGTGGCAGAACTTTTAACTCCTTGTGAGGAGCTGAAGACAGAACTTGCTGCAGAGGACCCAAACTGCTGGAGGATATTCCCACCTGAAGGGAGCATGTTTCTCACGGGGTTTCCTGTCCCATAGCACAGCCTTGGCACATGTCATCTCTGCACTTAAAGCTTTTTTTTTATTTCCTTCCCAAAAATTGCCTTCAGGTATTTGTTTCCACCTGCCCGAGTGCTTCCCAAACACTGGGTTTAACCTCACTGCTGCCTCTGGTCCCCTTTGAGAACCAGTATGTGATGACTTGGATCTCCTGAGGCCTAACCCAGTGCTTTCATCCAGGAATTGCTCAGCCTGTCTCTTAAATTCTTCTGAGGTTATTTGGATTCAGCATGTGCTCCTTTCCCTTGCTTCAAGGCTGCATGACTTCCACTCTTTCCTTGCATTTTCCAACCTCCGTGTGCCCCTAGTTCGTTGCTGTTCCTTTTCCTTTTTTGGAGTCTCTCTGCCACAAAATGTTGCACAAAGTGATACTTTTGGATGTGTGGTGGAGGGAACAGGGGACATTAATCCTCCTCTCAGAGGTCCCTTTAGACAAAACGTTCTTTAAATTGCCACAAAGATATAAGCCAAAGGGTTTTCATTTGTAAGCTGATAAGCAAATAATTTTTCCAGAGTCAAAATATTTGTACTGATAGTGGTCCTGGGCCATAAGGGAATTCACTTGCCTTTCTTACATTACTGGTCTTTCCTGCTCGCAGATACCTCAATACAGCAATATCCCACTTTGTATCCTAGTTGGAGACTCAGAGCCCCGCTCTTGCAGGAGGAAAATGCTGCATCTTCAGAAAACTGGGGTGAAGCAGGAGTAGAACCCAAGGTCTTGTGCTGGTTCATTGTTACCCCCACATGTTTTGGACTTGTCTGTCCAAAACTTTGGATGACGTCAGTGGCATAAGTGGTGTAAAACTGCCACTCTGACTGGGAGGATGTTAGATCTGGTTGCTCTCACTATGTCCTGGTGTTGTCCCAAAAATCAGGGTTCTTCTTCCCTTTTACCCAGTATGCAAAAAGCTGATCAACACAAAGAGTCAAGATATTTATTTCATGTCTGCACAGAGATGGGTGCTGGGTGGTAACTCCTTTCTCTCTGGTTTGCTTTTTTTTTTTAAAAAAAAAAGGCCTTCCAATTCTCCTGTCACTACAAGTTGCAGTCCAGGAAACTCTGTGTTTATTAAGCACTGTGTAAATTTGCAGCTCTATAAATGTAAAATCAATAGCAATGATAACAGTAGCAAAGTGCTTAGTCCAGCTCTGCTAATAACCCAAGACTGCTAACTTCTTGATAAGGTCACTTGCTTTACACGGGCACCTCCTCTCCATGTGAAAGCATGGGGAGCGGAACAGAAAATGCTTGTGTTCCCTGACAAGAAAGGAAACACTTGAAAACATATAATTTCCAGCAGGTGACGATGGCAGGCAACGACCTGAAGGACTGTCTTAATATCTATTGTGGGGCCCTTAGCCCCGCCACTGAGGGCTGCAAATACACACTTCCTCTTCTAGGAGATTAAAATCTTAGCAATCGTCTCCTCGTTAACGGTATCCTTTTTTTCGTCTCTTCTCACAAGTACACGAGAAGGGGGGAATCTCCAGTAACCTAACGGAGTGAGCGAAATTGCATTTCTGGAGGATGAGCGGAGCAGTGAGATGATGGCATCTGTGTCTGACCCCTCGGAGCTCTGGCCTCCATCAGCTGCTTTTAGCAGGGCACAGCATGGGCGATGTCTGGGGCTCACAGCAGGGGTAACGAGTGTGTGTGGGGACCAGACTTCCACCTCTGCCTGGGCGCCTGCAGCTTTACTCCCCCCTCTGCCTTCCACTCTGGTGATTCCCTTAGGGGTCGAACCACTGCAGGCAGCTGTGGGTCGCTCCATGCAATCTGCTCCTCTTTCACCAGGTCCCCTTTAATCCTGGTTTAGGGTTCCCAGATGGTTTACTGCCATCCGACTGGCCTCCGTCAGGACCTCCCCAAGGAGTTCACTGATGGGTGTGAGACCCCAGCAGTAATCCCTTCCCTCCTCCCTGCCCACCTCTGTCAGTGGGCCTGGCCTCATCTTGCTCAACGGTAGGTCCACAATCACCTTTGGGCTTCTTCTTTGCCATGCTTCTGCGATAAATCAAGTCCATCTGTACATGTTCCCCTCTGTTTTCTTCTTCCCCAGCCTCTGCCTGCTAGCCTATCCCTAGGTCCAGTGACCTTCAGCGCGGGAAGAATCCTGCTTAAGTGCCTATCCCAAAGGCGGCACTCCCACTATTAAATAATAATCACACAGTAATAGTCACCAGAGGTCTGGCAGGGACTTCAGCAAATCTCTGAAGCTACCTCCCCCCACCCGAGGTGGAGTCACCCAGGAGCAGTGCCTGACGCGTGCGTGAAATGCTTCTAGCGATCGGGATGTCGCAGCCTCCCCAGCAGCCCCCTGCGGCCCAGGAGACCTTGCTGGGAAGAAAGCACTCTCTCGAGCACAGCCCAAATCTCTGCTCCTGCAAATCAGGCCGATTATTACTGATCCTTCTCCTGGTGGATCTGGAGAAGAACCGATCACAGTCTGGTTTATGGCAACCTTTTATATAATAGTAAGACAGCTTTTAGAGTAACTGAAAAAGAGGCGTTTGCTTACTTGCAAAGTCAGGAAATTCCCTGCCAATGGACATTCTTTGTCAGGGATCCTTTGCCAGCATAGGCTGAGTGCTAAGCCCCACAATCTGCGTTTTCCTTTTGAATGACTCCCACAAAATAAACCAAATATCACATCCGAGGAGATTTATTACATCCCTTCCAAGGGCGAAGCATTCTTCAGCTACATTCCACTTCTGTCTTTTGTGCTTAGGAAAGGGGAAAAAAATTTCTGTGATGCCTCTGGATCCCACCCCTCGAGGCTTTCTGTCGTTAATAAAGCCGAGCAGCTGGAGCCAGATTTGTCAGACCAGTCCTGAATGGCTGGCTCACTCCTGCCGCAAGAGCAACACCATCAGAGCAGCGCTAGGATTCCTGCCTCTGCTAGAAGATTAATAACTCATGGCACCACATTTCCTCAGTAAAAACACCTTTTGTTGTTCCCAGTGACACCCTATCCCCGTGGCAGCAGCTGCCAGAGTGGATCTTCTCACTTCCTAGCCGCTCTGGCTTCTCCTGCCTCTGCATGATGCAAGAGTTTGCAATGCTTTTTGGGAGCTCAGACGTGCTCTCGGGGACTCTCTGCTTGAAGCGTTTGCTCTCTCCAGGCTGTGCAGAGAAGCTTTTATCCAGATGTGTAAAGGAAGATGTGTATAGAGGGAGGGCAAGGGGGTGAAACCTCTGTTGTGTTATCTGAGTTTAATTAAGCTTCTCCCTAGGCAGTTGCTAATTGATCGACCCCAGGACTGCAAAAGGGAACAAATTTACTGGAACTCATGAAAAGAGCAGAGTTTGGAATTTGATTTTTCATTTCAGATATGAATACCTTTGACTCATGTCTTGCTGACTGATACCAGTGAAACAAACACTACTCAGCAAATGTTGGTAGGTGGATGCGGCATTTTAAATCCAAATGAGAGAGGTGGTGAGTCCTCACATGCCTTTTTATCATCACCATGTCCCTTGCCACCATCAGCTGGAGAGCTGGTACTACCTTCTGCCCTAGCCATGGCTGTGCTAACCAGCCCGTAGTCTCTTCCAGTGGGTATCAAATCCATTTTGGTTTTACAGTCTTCAAAAGCATTTCAGAAAATCAACCAAAAAAACCCTCACCGAACTGAAAATCAGTTCACCCACCACAAAATGCAGCCTGCAACAGCACAGGGCAACACCCCAACGCAACTGTGTTGAAAGTGGAGAAGGGGCAAAGATGCTGTGTCCAAGAGAAGCTGCAGGAAGAACGAAAGGAAGAGGGCTGTCCCCTCCCAAATGCCTGGAACACTAACTTTACCAAAAAAGCTGAGATAATTTCCAGTCTGATGGTGTTCAGTTCTGTCTTATGCAATTGAACCCCTACCCAGAGCAGGGGTTCAGGCTCACTCACCTGAGTGATGGATGCCTTCTTCTCAGATACCTGCAGCTCCGGGCACTGTTTGCAGGTCTCCCATCTGAGTACTACTCTTGGCTTTTTTTTGGAGAGGTTTGTCATGATGGAAGCTCGCCCTGTCAGGACTGAGACATAGCCAGTGCATGAAAGAGGCTATGGGAAGATAAGGTTTGTGGAAGCGATACGCATGCCTGAACATGAAGGAGACCATTGTGAGCACAAGGTGGCTGGAAGAGCAGCCACTGGCCAGGTGACAGAAGGCAGTTAAAAGGCCAGCTTTCACAATCAGCCCAGCCAAAGCTCCTCGTATCACTTGGAGCCAGTTCACGGTGGCTCCAGTCAGCCTTAAAATAATTTCAGCTGGGCTTTAAAGCTATTTAGAGCATGGAGGGAAAGCCCTAGTGTGTAGCAAGCTGAAAATGAGCATCCTAGGTGTGAGATGTTGCTGCAGATTTGAAGTTTCTCCTGTCAGCCTGCGAGTTGCTTCCCTTTTTTTCCTTGCTAGGACAGACTAGTGTCCTATTCCCTCCTACTCTCCATCCTCAGAGAAGATGCTCATCTCTCCTCTTCTGAAGAGTTTTCAGTGCGTTCTGTGAAGTTTTGCAGGGATTTGGTGGAACTGTCAGCTGAGCGGCGACATGGACAGGTGACACCTACCCTACATGGGTTTCACTGTGAGCACACCTTCGCAGTCGTGGCTGCCTATCCCTATCCTAGGCCTGTTCACCTTTAGGCACTTCAGAGCACTACTGAGTTGCTTTTCTGTCTCCTCAGTTTAGAAAACATTTAGCATCAGTGAGCATTTACAGGACAGTCCCAATTTTCACACCAGGTTTGAAGGACACTGGTTTGTCGGGTCTCTGGGTTTAGGTAGTAGCTGCAAGAATAAGTCCCTAGGTGTAGCTATGAGGAAGAGGGACTGCCACTGTCTCTGTGGTGAAATAACATTTGTCAGCAAGGAGAACTGACCCTCCAGAAGAAGATGCTGCTCAGGAAAGCAAGGAAGCCAAATGTCTTCTCTCCAGAGCACATGGACTTCCCTGTTCTGAGGAGGACACTTATGACCCTCACAGCCCTCCCCCCTACTGCTTGCTCTGTCTGCATCTCTCCCTTTCTTCTTTTCCCCTCTCCTCAACCACACCCACTATTTAACCATTTAGATATAAAAATAAAAAATAAAAAAAACCACCCAACCCACTAGACAGAGGGTTTGCTAAAGAAGGGTAATTTTAAAAGCAAGTCTTTGAGGTCAGCATGTAATTGTAACATTGGGACTATGTGATCCAAGACAAAAATAATCCACTGGGTATCTGGTCAAAGAGGAGAGGATGGCAGCCTGCAGTGAAGGAAGAGTGACTAACACGGGATTGATCAGACAGCAAAAGACCAGGCAAAACTACTCGCTGGCACCAGGACTAATATCTGTGTAGGATACTGCAAGATTTTCTGTCTGTGATGGGATCGTAAGAGCTGCTGTTTAGGGTCACAGCCTCCCGTGGTCAGTAGTCCTGCCTCTGCCAGGGGCCGGCACTGGGTGCTTCCCAGGAATTTAATGGTCTTCTGCAGAAATACAGATATGATGTGAAGTATATTTATATGTTAATCTGCTCATCAGGAACACTTCTGGTTTGGTCTGGAGTTTAGGGTGCTGAGGTTTTTTAACAGTTCTCCGCTTGCTTCAGGTAATTTAGGAAAACCTGTCTTCTTCAAAGGGTTCACGGGGCTGCAAGCCATGCCCTGCCCTTGAGTGGTATAATGGAGGATGTTTTCACTCTTATAAATGTGGATCCTTTCCTCACAGTTCCTTCTTGGTTATAACTGACAGCAGTAAGTTATGTGGAGCAATCATATAATGTATTTTACCAGTATTTCCTCTAGTGCGTTTTAAATGAAGAAGTGAGCCTTGTAAATGCCCAAATATCTCTGCTGTCTGCTAGCCCTGAGAGTACAATACAGGGGTTAAGAGAACCACACCACACTACTGGTTTTGTTTATCATTCTGGCAAGAGATGGTGGCAGCCCCCACCACTTGGAAATAATGATGCTAATTTTTGTACCGGGGCAAAGCACCAACTGTCAGCAGAGGACCGTGATTTTCCTGGCTTCAGAGGTGGCATGGGTAGGACACCAAGCAGCTTTTTGTCTCTGTTGTTCCTAAGACTGAGTTGCTTTCACATTTGCTCCCAGATGAAAGCACCACAAAAATCAGTTTTACTGTGAAAGAAGTTAAGTGTAAGAGGAGGGAGCGCGCCTGTACATTGATGCCAGTGGCTGGGGGTATAGAGCTGTATCTGAATTGATACCATTTGTGTTTCCATTCCAAGATGCCCAGCCATCAGCTCTCCAAGCTTTCACCACAGTTCAGTATTTTGCTTTCTCAAACCACTGTCTGTGCATGAAAGGGACTTATTTTTAATCAGAGGCCAGCACTGGTTGCAGGGGTCTTTACTTTGTGACCTTCAATTCTGTTTCTAGGAGGAGACAGTGGGTTTCAGTACCTTCTTGCTGTGGCTGTCTCTGGGTCAGCCCTTCCCAGAACAGATGCCAGTGATTCAGGAGGGCTTGCTGCATCCCCTTTATTTAAGCGCTGGTTACACGGCTCCGCCAGGATCCATTGCAGTCGTAAACCACGCTCAAGGGATGAGCAATTTAGGGTTTGGAGTCGTTGTGGACCAGCCCTGGAGACCTCATGCAATTGTTTTCATCTCTCTTACACCCACAGTTTTGCTAGATTAGAGTTACTGCAGAACCCAGAGAGTTTCTGACTTGAATTTGAGTTGGGAAAGGCACACAAAAGAAAGGGATCTGTGTTGTGAATAAGATTTCTCAGATTTCAGTGATTTGTCATAGAAATGTGGCTCAATCTATGCAGTCATAAAAACATTTTACATGTTCAAACTCTTCCCATGCTATTAACTCCCCGATGTGGCAGGGTACAGTGACTGTAGGAGGCAAGGTTAATTTCGAATCAGCTGTGGTAGCAAACAGACTTGGCACCCCAGCTGGGGAAGCATTAAACCTACAAAATGAGGATTAACCTAGCAAACATGCTGCAGTCCTACTGATCTGTGTGAGAAGATGGGATTCTTGGCTCAAGTTGTTTTCTGCCCCTTCCAAAGTGTCCAGCAGGGTATATGCTGCCTCTTGCTGCAGCTCAGGTCAGAGGGAGAGCACCCAAGTACCTCTCTGTGTGCGTTGTGCTCCCCCACGATCCAAAATGAAAACCATAATTCAGAGCTCAGTTGATGGGGGTGGTCTCAAAATAACGGGATTAAAACCACTAAATGATGGTTTCTTAGGCTTGCCTGCCTGTGTCATAGCCAGGGGGGTGCATTTTCATATGGTTCCGGGCAACCATCAGAAGTCACCTAAGAAAAGAGCAGAGGAGGTGAGAAGGTTCCACATTCCCCGGACGTGCTCAGCATGCCAAGGAGACAGGTACTCTGGGACAGAGGAGCCAGGGACTCGACTGCCCCGCCTCGTCTTTCCTTGCCTACCTTACCTACCCTCCAGGTCAGCTGGAGAAGCCACATCTCTTCGCATCTGTTTCCCTGCTGGCCATCTATCTGGCAGGCATGAGAGGCTTGCTCACTGGGGTTCTGGAAGGCAGCTGGTAATTTTTGTCTCTTTATTTCAGAGCTTGATCAGTGCGTGAAGAGGGTTGCATTACACGCTTGGCTGCAGCTGTATGAACCTTGTTGACCTAGGAAGCCCCTCTCTTCCTTTTTGCGGGTTGAAAAACCCACACTAGAGCTTTTCAGCCTGGAAATGCCAGTCAAGCAGAGAGCTCTCTCAACCCTGTGTACCAGGGCTTCCCCCAAAGCGGTTTCTTGCTCAGTGAGAGAGCGGCTGGCTGGCTCAGGTGAGCTCTCCCGCAGCTGGGAGAGCAGCAAGGCCAGCGCCAGGCTGCTCCCAAGCGCAGGGGCTTGCCCAAGCGGCGTGGGCAGTGCCAGCTTCACCCTGCCTTGCTGCGGCCACCCCCAGGCCCGTGTGCTGCTTGAGGAGGGAGAGCCGGGCAGGGGAGCTTGCTGCTGAGAGTGGTATTTCTGCGTGTGCCTGACAGCATCTGTTGCCATGGCAATGCGTATTTGAGCCTGAGCCGAGCTGCATCTTCCCTGAAGTTGTGAATTGAGCTTGGTTTTATTTATTTAAAACCAACCATAACGAATGATAGAAAGAGAAGAGACACATTACAAATCCCCTTGCGCAGGCCGTAGCAAAATGAGTCAGAGGCACTGCAGGCTTTAATCAGCCCACCTGACGTCAAACCTCTCCATCAGAGGAAAGTGCCGCCTGGAAATGTCAACATGCCCAAGTGGAAAGGCCAGAAGGTAAAGCTTTTCCTGTGCTCGCTCACCGAGTAGGAAAGAACAATTAAAATTCAGCCAGTTCCCCAGACACATCATAATAGCAATCTGATCAAACGCTTCTCTCCTCCTGGTCCTCTCCCATCCCTGCTGTTAGCTGCCTGGGGACAAGGCCTCTTGGTTTAAAGGATCTTTCTAATGCAGCGTCAAACTGCAGATCCTGCAAGTACAAGGTGTTACCACTGGCAGCAAAAAGGGGCTCTGCAGGAAAACTCTGTTGCTGAAATGAGCTCTCCCACAAACACTGAGCTAACTGTGCCGTGATAGCGGTTCCCCGTTTCACACGTGTGAATGCCCAGGGGTAGAAATGGCAACTTAGCTGGGATCTACATCACTTGCCAACAGAAAGTTGGGATGAGGAAGAAAGCAGCGGGAATGAGACTGTGTTTGCCAGAGAAGGTGTCAGCCACCTGCAGGCAGGTCAATGCCAGCCCTGGGAGATGCACCGCAGCAACAGGGAACGGGCGTGTGCTGTAACAGAGGAGTGTCCTACTGGGAAGGAAAACCTTCCTGCATCCTTTCTAACAGAGCTCAAAGCCTGGGCCCTCGTGATATAGGCAAGGTGAGAAGGAGCCCTCAGCTTTGGATACAAGAAGCCGCTTTTAGTGTATATTATAATTAGGTGTGCAAAGAGGAGAGAGTTCAGCCAAGGACACCTGCAGCTTTACCTGCCCCTTTGAGTAACGTCAAGCTAGGAAGCCTGGGGAAACCATGCCTTCCTGGCCCACTGGTGTTTGCCAGGGATGCCAAAGGGACACACACAGACATCGGGAGACACGAGCTCACAGAGAGGGAGGAAGGAAGGAAGAATGTAAGATGCAAACCGCACCACTTAGAACCAGGGCGACTTTCCAGTTCCTCCAGAGTGCTCCCCACACCCAGCGCTGTGCAGCAGCCAACCTGGTGGGCTTCTGATCTTCCCAAATCACTTAACACTTCTCCTCCTTTTATTTTTGGCCTAAATGTAAGTGTATTGCTTTGGTGGCTGATCCTGGCAACATGCCGCAGACATTACACTGAGGTTGCTTTTGCTCTGGGAGATAAGTCTGTAATGAAGGTTTCCTCCACCGTGTCTCTCTTTCCCCCGCAGTGAAAGTCTGTAATTACCACTGAGGGGCGAGGCAGACAGCACTGAAACAATGTCATTTGAACTGGGGTGAGACATGCCTGAATTGCTGGGTTGTGTTTTCTCCTCGGCAGGACTGCTTATGGGTCCGGACCTTGGGTTTAACCCTTCGCAGGGCAGGGAACGCTGGTCCCCCCACTCCCCCGGCCAGCCTGCATGTGCCGGATCTGCTTGGCTCTGGTCGGGGCAGATCCTGTTAGACGTAGCCAAGATGTGAGTGTCCGACTTCTCCACCATGCTCGAGGGGTAAAGTGGCACAAATCAGTGGGGATTGCCCCCTAGTCATCGTGTAGGTAACTGGGGTTTTGGATTTGACTCCGTATGGTGCAGGCAGCGTGTCAAAGCAGAGCTGTTGCGGTCTCTTTGCCCCGACTCAGCTAGTTCTGTTTCAGCGACTCTTCAGCTCCCTCCTGCACCAAAGCTGTCTGCTTCCTGCTCCCTGATGCAACATATCTTCATGGGGTAGAATTCAGCTAAACGGTGTGCAGCTATACCCCTCATCCTTCCCAGGCAAAGGCTGGAGATGTAGGAAACAGTTAAGAGAAATGAGGCAATACAGCCTGCTCAGAATGACTCTTCTGGTGGCCTGCAGCCCCATGAAGGCTTCTGGGGTCCCTTTTGAACCTGGCCTTGCAACCAGAAGCTGAGTAGAGTAGAGTAGAGTAGAGTAGAGTAGAGTAGAGTAGAGTAGAGTAGAGTAGAGTAGAGTAAATAAAAATTAGTGCATGGGAAGCTGAGGCAGCTCCTCTGCTGTCCTGTAGCTTGGCATTCACCTGAGTTTCTGAAGAGAAGTTGTTTACAGTGTCTTCAAATGTTAAAAAACTGCTGGAAGGAAATGTCCTCATACTGAAGTTTTTCTTCATTCAGTTAGTCACCCTGAAAGTTGTCTGGTTCTCCAGGGAGATTTCCAGGGTAAAAAAAAAAAAAAAAAAAAAAAAAAATCAGAGTCTCTAGTCTTTCCAAGGTATGGACCAGGAAGGTCAGAGAAATATTCTTAGCCGACCATGAAGAAATGAAGGAGGTACAAAGTGATTTTTTCCCACTTTATCAGTTACCTTCAAAGTGGTGAGTTTTTAGTTCTCATCTTTTGTTATAATACCCATTTACTATTTTGGGGCTTTGTTTTCTGACATATCTAATCCTGCCATGGGCAGCTCAGCTGCATTCCCAGGAGGCTGCAGGCGTTCCATGGAGTGATGTTCCTAGGGTCTGATGTCTTATATTCAAGGCTTTCCTTCCCCTAGGTCTTGCATTCCTGGCTTCCCTGCCTGTCGCTCACTCCTTGTTTGCAAGGCTGATTTAGATCTATCCGAGGGCCCTAAGTTCACCCCAGAAAGAATAATAATTGCAGCACTGAGCTCTGTGGCTTCCCTTTCATTCCCCACATAGCATTAGGGTGCTCGCTGAAACCACAGCATTCATGGATCCTTGCCATATGCAAACATGCAATTAATATGCTCTTCACTTTCCTCTCTACTTCCCAAGCGAGAAGGGGGAAGAAAGCACAAGTCATGGTGTACCTTCCCTCAGCACACGCACAGGCGTGTGTCTGCACCTCACTCAAGTGCTCCAGCGTGGCCCACACTACCTGGACTTGGCGGTTACCGATGAAACGCGTCTGCTCGCAGGCAGACATTTAATTTGATGCAGCACCCGTTCCGGGTAGCGGCACGCAGAGCAACATGCACAACACAATTCATTCCCTCATTCAGCTGTGGCAGCAGATTTATGAAGATTTCACAGGTTTCCCCCCTTTCTCCGGCTTTAGCAGGGAGCTGAGATAGGTGTGATTTCCTTGCTGGCTCCCCTCCCTGTCCCACTGCTGCTGGCTGGCGGCGGGAGCAGGTGTGCTGGGTACCTGGCTGGGAGACAGCACCCAGGAGGAAGGAGGAAATGGAAAGCAGCTGAAGCTGCCTGCAAGGAGAAGCGTGTATGTGTGGGTGTGTGTGTGAGAGAGAGAGTTTAAACCAGCCGCTGGAAAGAAATCAAAGGGGAGCCGGATTTCCCGGATGAGGTGGGGCTGTGGAGGAGAGAGGGCAGAGAAAGGCTCCAGCATCTGAAAATCCTTCCTCGAAAGTTACCTTTTGCTAGAGGATGTTTTGCTGGATTCCTCCCCTTCTATCTTGACTTTTTAATGGGTTTTGAATTGTTCCCACAAAACCGAAATGAAGAAATTGCAGCCCGAGTGTTGGATATGTAACTACTTGTGCCATCACACACGGCCTGACTCCTAAGGGACTGTCTGGGGACTGCAGTGCCTCTGCTCTGAACTAGGTTGAAAGTCCTGTTCCCATCCTCACCTTGTTCTCAGTGGGACTTCAGGAGCAGAGGGGATCTACAATGCAGCAGTCGCTTCCTCTGCATCACACAAAACAGCGAGCAAAACCACCCCCGAGCAATACACCAAGAAGTAATAGAATCCACAGAAAAGCCGGAAAGAAATAAAGGCAGGACTGCTATAAAGAGCTACCAAAGGGCCTAAGTATGGAGACTGCACAGCTCCAGAAAGCTTCTGTGGCTAGGAAGATGGCTTGTGGCAGAAAGCAGCTATTCCATCCATATGAACACCAAAGCTGGAAAAATAAACAGGACAAATGGTATCTCTCGCCAGACATGAACTAAAAGCTCTTGTTTGTGGTGGCAATCCTAAAGAGCCAGCCTGACCCCCAAAGCAAGCAGCTCTAACAGCGCCAGTCATTTCCAAATTGGATCTCCAGGCTGCAAATGAGGGCAAACCCCAGGCAGACAACCCCTCCTGTAATGACGGAGCCTGCATGTGGCAAACCAAAAATCACTGACACGGGCAATTCTCCCCACATTCCTCAAGAAAGATTCATCCTCGATGAGTTTGTGAAACCTCCTGGCTCGGTCTGGTGGGGGGGAAACAAAAGCTTCAGCTTTGCAGGCCGCAAAATGGCGTGGATTGCTGTGCATGTGTCCAAGCCCAGGGGCTGCTTCCCTTGTCTCGCACGTCTTTCTCACAACGGCGCAGGGTGAGGGCAAGGTGAGGGCAAAGCGAGTGCAAGGTGGCGTGATGAGGGACTTGCAGTTCTCTCTCCATGGGTATAAAGGCAGGCAGCGGCAGCAAGACCAGGCAGGATGGAGCACAGGAGAGTGGGATCCCTTCCTCATGAGGACTGGGTTCATGATTCACTTCTCAGCACTGACAAAATGAGCTTGGTCATACACGTGCATTGGCAGTGTCAAATGTGAGGCTGGGAAGGCTTATCTGCTGTCAGTTTGAGACTTGTCCAGTCTAAACGTACTTGGTTGCTGTTTCGGTCTCCTGCTGTGAGCAGATTGCAAATAAACCTACATATAAAATCAGAGAAAATATGGCCAAAAAGGAATTTGAGTGATCATGTGATTTGGCCCCTGCCCCAAGGTTGCCTCCTGACCAGACATATGCGTGTCCCAGGAGATGGCTGCAGAACGTGGGTTTATAGACACTCCAGTGAAGGTGGCATTGCCACTTCTCAGGCACCTCATCACTCTTTGCCATTATGTAGGTTTTTCTATGACCTGCTCAAAAGTTTTCTTACTAAGGAGCAAGTCTGTTACTGCTGCTCCCCTCCAGTGTGGCGATGGAGAGCAATTCTTGCCTTCCTTTTTCCTGCAGCTCTTCGAATGCCTGAAGACTGTTGGCATGAAAGTCACCTCTTTAGACCAAAGAAGTCCAGTTCCCTCAGTCCCCCAGTTTAGGGTCCGCCTTTTCTCCAGTCATTGCCGCTGCCCTCCTCTGGACACAGGCCAGTTAGTCCCGGTCTCGCTCGAGGGGTGGCACCCCAGACGGCCATGGTGTTTTGGCTAGCACCATGTTCTGCACCGCTTCTCTGCAGAGCAGAAGGGGAACTTCACATCATAAAGGTTTTCTGGGAGGATTCTACGTTCATATCCCAGCGTGGCGTCTGCCTGTCTCACAGCCCAGTGACGCTGCTAACACCGCTCAAGTGTCGCAAGCGCTGTAGTGGCCAGGCCTCTTCTGCAGCAGTGCTGCTCAGCCCGTCCCTTCCCTCCTGCTGCAGGCAGCCCCTGCCAGCTGCAGCAGCTCGTCCAAGTCTTCCCGAATTGTGGTCACCTCCCCTCACCGCAGCAGCACTTTCCCTGTCCCTGGGTCTCCTTTGGAGCACAGAACTGGTCGCCTGCAGGAATACCTCTCCTTTTCGGCTCCAGAGGGTCAGCAGCGACGCTTGCTGAACACACAGGTAACGTTTGCATTGCCTTTAGTGGGCTGCACTCGTGCCTGACGTGGGGAAGATGTCTGTTTCAAAGCTCTACACAAGTGCTAGGGATGGGGGTCCCTGTCAGAGCTCTCTAAGACGGGACAGAGCAGCTTTGCAGTGCGATACCAAGAAGGGACATTTGTTACAATCCTTCCTTGCCTGCAGAGGTGCAGCAGTGACAGGCAGGGGAGCTGCGTCCACGGCAGTTATGTTCAGTACTAAAAGTATTAAATAGAAGCAGGGTCTCACAGCAGGCAGCTTTATTTTTTTTGAGATATTTTAATCTTCCAAATAGACTTCATAATCCCTATCTGAATGTGCCAAAGCATTTTTCCTTCAGAGTGCGGACAAACAAGGGAGGTTTGCTTTGCTTGACCTTTTCTGATGACACTGCCACCCATGCTGTGCAAACAGTCGCTGGAGCTGACACCATCTCAGGTTCCTCGGAGGACAGATGCGGCATGTGTCCTGCGAAGAGGCTGCCTTGTGTTAACGTGGGCCACGCACTGAACCAGAAACTCTTGGTTTCATCAGCGGGTCTTCGCAGTGAGGGCAGCGATACCCATGTCTGACCAGCAGCGGGAGGTGGAAGCTGCCCCTGTTGTGGCTCCATGACCCTGGGCTGTCACCCCATCGCTGTCGCAGGGCTCAGTCCTTCCACCAGCTGAGAGCCCCGCTGACTGGGATGTTAAAGGAAATACAGAATCACAGAACCACAGAATGGTAGGGGTTGGAAGGGACCTCTGTGGGTCATCTAGTCCAACCCCCCTGACGAAGCAGGGTCACCTACAGCAGGCTGCACAGGACCTTGTCCAGGCAGGTCTTGAATATCTCCAGAGAAGGAGACTCCACCACCTCCCTGGGCAGCCTGTTCCAGTGCTCCGTCACCCTCAGAGGGAAGAAGTTCTTCCTTACGTTCAGACGGAACTTCCTCTGCTTCAGTTTCTGCCCATTGCCCCTTGTCCTGTCACTGGGCACCACTGAAAAGAGTCTGGACCCATCCTCCTGACACCCACCCTTCAGATATTCATAGGCATTTACAAGGTCCCCTCTCAGCCTTCTCTTCAGGCTAAACAAGCCCAGCTCCCTCAGCCTCTCCTCATAGGAGAGATGCTCCAGTCCCCTCATCATCTTCGTAGTCCTTACGTCTTTCCCTTTGCTTGGGGATAGAGGTTTCCTTCTTGCTGCAGGGTCTGGACGTATTTCTTCTCCCCATCTCACAGTGGCGAAGGTTTCTGTGTTCCGCCCGTTAAACCTGCTGGCACCCACATCTACAGAGAGGTCTCTTCACTGTTAAGAAAGGAGTAACAGCACTGTTTTCTCAGCACAGCCCCATCCTGGCTGAATTTATGTCTCTGACCCTTTTACTCAAAGGCTCTTTACACTTGACTGAAACGTAAGGTAAAAGTAAATGTGACTGAAAGAGCCCATTGTGTGTGCAAGTATAAAGGCTTTTGTGTGCTGGAGGTAGCGGGCGGCTGCTTGTGCAATGAGCGGCCGAGGAGCGCCTCGGGTTGTGCGGCTAGTCCTGAGACTGGTGGGGAGCCTGAGGCAAGAGCCTGTGGTGGACGCACAGGTGGGAAGCCAGGCCCTGGTTCAAGCACGGGCTCCAGCCAGCCTCACGTCTGCACCTCCCCACCAGGACCCTCACTGCTGGTAACTTTCAGCTAGATTTCTTCCAGGAGAGATCCACTGCTGTTTTGTTTTTGTTTTGCTCTGAATGCCCGTGACCAAGGCGGGCACTGCTGGGCGCTGGGACTCCAGTCCGTCGCTCTGTGGAGTCATGAAAGCAGGGGCAGATTAACAAAACGTCAGGGCGTCTTCGACAGGATTATTGTAAGTGGTTTTCCTAAGTGTTGGCTGGGGTCAGGATCAGAGAGGACAGGGATCCATAATCCTGTTTATCTGAAGCCATATAATCTTCCCGAAGCTCTTTAATGGTGCCCAACTCTTTAATCGCGCAACAGCCGCGGGGGCTGCCGCGGCCGGGCCGGAGCAGGGACAGGGGGCTCTCCCGCGGCCTGCGGCTCCCCTTCGGCCGCCGACCCCTCGCACCGCCCGGACCTCCCTCCCGGCTCCGCTCCCCGCGGGCTGCGGAGGGGTCACCGCCACCCCCCTTCCGCCGGCTCCGGGCCTGGGCCCGCCGCACCGACCCCGCTCTCCCGGGGGTCACCGCCGCCCTCGGGTCCCCGCCGCGCCGGTGCCGGGGGCTGCCCGGGAGGCGGCCGCGCTGCCTTAAGGGGGTGTCGGCGAGGGAAGCCCCGCCCCGCCGGCTCCCGGTGCGCGGGCGGGGGCGTGCCGCGGGCGGCGGCTGCTGCCCGGCCCCTCGGCGGCGGGGCAGCGACAGCCTCCCGGAGCGGGCACCCGGCGCGGCGCTCCCGTCCCGGCAGGCGGCTCGCTGCCCGCTGCCGCCCCCTGGGCCGCCGCCGCCGGGGGCCGGGCCGCAGCGCGCCGGGCCGCAGCGAGCCGCCGCAGTGAGCCCGGCGGCGGAGCGGGGGGGGCGGCCGGGGCCCCGCGCCGCGGGCACCATGGACAGTATCCTGGAGCCCTTCCCCGCCGAGCGGCTCTTCCCGGCCGCCGGCACCGGCTTCTTCGACCTCGGCGACTTCAGCGAGGCGGACTTCCTCAGCAATGTGGTAAGGGACCGGCGGCAGCACCTCCCACCCTGCCCCCGCCCCGGCTGCGGGCTCGCCGCGGCCCCGGGGCTGCGGGTGCCCCGCGCCGCACCCGGCCGGCGACACCCAGGACCCCGAGGAGACCCTGCTGGGGAATCACGGCGGGCGCGGTTCGTACGATGCGCTTTTTGGAGACCGATGGCTGGGGGCGAGCGTGCGGTCCCGGCCGGGCAGTGCACAGCCTGTCGTGGCCCGGCGCAGGCAGCCCCGAGGCACGGCCGGGTGCCACCGGGAGACCTTTGGGCTCGGCGCCTCCGCTCTCCTTCGCTTTAACTCGTCCTCAGAGAGGCGTTTGGGAGGTGAAGCGTCTCCCGCTCGGCGTTAGGGCTGGCCTGGTTTACTTTGGAGAGAAGGGTGAGGGGGAAGAGTGACTTGGGAGGAAAATGTGCTGCCAGTCCCAAGAAACCAAAGGGGCATTGTCCACCTCTAGGGAACCTGCCCAGCCTCCCTGAGGAGCCGGGCGAGCCCCGACTCAGCAGCTCTCCCTGGGCAGCGAGCACGGGCTCTTTGCTCTCCTGCCCAAGCTTTCCGTGGGTGCCATGACTCCTGCAGCCCCTCCGCCAGGGAGGACCCTGCCCCGAGGCAGAAGGGGAAGGGCCCCACCACACAGGTGGTTTGGGGTGAGAGCATCACCTGGCACTGGGCAGCGGGGCACTGCCGGCACTGGAGGCTCCACCGGCCTCGGAGCAGCTGCAGCCGTGGGACAGTGTGCCTGCCCCGGACAGAGAGATCTCAGCCACAGCTTGTTACTCCCCTGTCATAGTACTGGCACCTCCTGCGTTCCCAGTGCGAGGGTCTCTGAGGACTGCCCTTGCAATGGGAGCAGGGGGGATGCCAGCGCCTTGACACAGAAGCAGGGGACAGAGAGAGGAGGGCTGTAGCCATTAAACACCTGGTGATCCCACTTCTGCTTTGCTACACCGAAGACATCCTAAGCCTTTCATGCTGCCTCCCTTGTGGAGAAGAAAGTAGAGATGCAGAATTTGCCTATGTGTTAAGTGCAGCACACTCGGTGCGCAGAGGCACACCGGGTCTGGGAAAGAGACTGTGCAGGCAGTCCCATCTCTCACAAATCTCACCAGCTCCTAATTTCCAAGATAACCGCACCTCAAGGACTGACTCTGGTCAGGCTCTACGGGAGGTAGCAGAGTCCCTCTGCGCTCAGGCAGACCTTCCAAAGGCATGTCACCCCGAGACTGAGCACCCATGCGCACTGCGAGGCCTTGCCTGCTCATATCTGAGAGACCTGTTGTTAGGAGTCTTCTGCTTTCCCTAATTCTATATACGTCCAGTGTGGATGAAGCTGTGCTGATATGAAGTGCTATATGCCAGGACCGTTTATTCCCTTACCAAAGTGAAAACTGTATGTATTGGCACCAGCCCTTTTACCTACGTGCAGCGTGGGCTGCAAGTCAGAAGTCAGGGAACCCCTAACCGATATAGGTGGTACCTCTTTATAGCTAAGTACAACTTCTGCCTGCAAGCACACCCTGTGAGAAAGAAGCTTTTGTGTAAGAGTGCCATCTGGTGCCACCTGCCAGGACAGTGTGTGTGAAGTGTGCGGTGGCCGTGTGCATGCTGGCTCCATCCTGCCTCATTTAAATGGCCTTTCTGCTTGGAAAGCTGCTTCTCAAAGTAGCCTACCCTTGCCTTCACATTAACTAGGTTGCAGTGACTCAGGCATTGTTGTGCTCAGCTTACAAGTAGAAAAAGAAATGCTTTTGTGGATTTTTTTCCCAACTGCCAGCACCACAAACTTCTGCTGGAGTGCGAGAGTCAAGCTGATACCTTCTCTTCTTGCAGATGGTAAATAGAAGAGATTCTGTAGAAACTTCTTGCCTACCAAATCTATTTGCGGTACAAGAGCCAGAACATACTACATCACCCTCTTTGTTCTCACTCCGCATGACAACATGGGGGGAAGGAATACACTTAGATTTTCTTACTAAATCCAGAAAATCCCCTGGGATCTTGAGATTTGTTAAGAAGCTCTTTTTACATGGAACTGTGCAAAGCATCACCGTGCACAATAGCTCACAAAGTTGTCAGTGCCTTTTCTTCAAAGATGGGCAAACTTTTCCAGATATTGTTCAGCAAGATTTTTTCTTAGAGCAGGCCAGGAGTTTTGGCCATAAAATACCAGTATGAAACTTCTTCTGAGGATGATTTCTTCTGTTCAGAAAGGAAGCGAAAAGAAAAGATGGATGAACCTTACTGCAGAGGCTGTGCTCCTCCAGAATTACGTGTTTCTAAACTACTCTCCTTTCCTGAACCTTGGCACTCTTCATGAGTCATCTTGGTCTTTAAAAAACAGTTCCCTGTATTATTCGTCTAAAGTTGTGGCAAAGAAGTAATGAAGGCAGATCTGTAGATGCATCTTCAAAAAGGTCTGTGTGCTTGAAACAGAAAAAAAAATTAATTAGTGTGGGGGTGCCATTCAGAAGGACCTAGACATGTGGGAGGAATGAGTCACCAGAAACCTCATGAAATTCGGCAAGGCCAAATACCATCTCCTGCCCCTGCGATGGATGGACTGACCCACCAGGGGCTCATGGAACAGTACTGTGTCCCAGTCACAAAGGTAACTAGCAGCTAGCAACAGGAGGGTGGCGTTAGATAGAGGGATGTGATCATCCCCCTTCTCTTTACAATCATAAAACTGTGTCTGAAATATAGTGTCCAGTTTTGGACTGCCTGGTATCTGAAGGACGATGATAAATCTAAGTGTGTGAAGAGGATGGTCACCAAGACATCTGGGGGCTGGAGCACTTCTCCTGTGAGGAGAGGCTGAGGGAGCTGGTCTTGTTCTGCTGGAGGAGAGGTCCTCTCTCCTTCTCCAGGAGGACCTAGCAGCAGCCTGCCTGCACTGCTGAGGAAGGTACTGAGAAGATGGAGCCAGGCTCTTTCCATAAGTGCATGGCAGGAGGATGAGTGGTCATGAATTGGAACGTGGAAGGTTTAGGCTGGGTATAAGGAAACAATTTCTCACTGTGAAGGCAATTACAAGTGGATGAGGCTGCCCAGAGACACTGTGGAAGCTCCTTGGATGTTTCCAAGACTTATCTGGACAAAGCCCTGAGCAACCTGATTTAGTGTTTGCTCTGCTCTGAGCAGGAGGTGGGGATTCGAGACCTCCTGAGATCCCACCCAGCCTGCATGAGTCTGTGATTATAGGATGGGATTGGGTTTTTTTGGAAAATCTTAAGGAGAGTGATGTCTGCTTTGTACTTGGAGGGGAAATCTCCAAGGGAAACAAAATACTTCTTTTTACTTCACTTAGCTTCTGCTAACCAGACTTACCTACAATGACTACTAACGACATTATCAGTCTCCTTTTCCTCAGGAGGCCGCCTACTGCCCTTGAACTTTGGCAACTTTGCTCATCTTTTTCTGCCAGAAAGACCCACCATAAATGAGGCTAATATTTCATGCAGTGCATGCTTATCAGTTTCACCTGTCTGTCTCCTGCCCAGTCCAGCATTTCTGGTCGTTCCTGTGAGTACTCATCTGTTCACTTACAGTCTATTACAGCTGAGAGCTCTTACTTTCTCTCTCAGCTCTTATCAGCGCTGTGAAAATTTTCAAAAGCCTTATCTTCTGAGTCAGATTCACCACTGTGCTTCACTGTATTTGTGACACTCTAGTGTCAGACTGAAGCAAGAATAAACCAGAAAAACAGGAGGCATGTGTTTCTTCTTAACCTAGTACCCCAGTGGTTTGTTTCTTCCCTATGTTTCTATATTTTATAGCATGAAAAATATCTTCAAAGATTACTTTGGGTGTTCATGTAAACACAGCTCTATTTTGACTCTATGCTTTTCAAAGCAAAATCTTTACCTCTTTCTAAAAGGGAGATATCAAGGCAAAAAAATAGCCTACATGCTAGTCGAGGTCTCCACTGTTAGAAATCGAAAAATGGCAATTCAGGCTGTCCCAGTAGTGCTAACCCAGCTCCTCTGGGGAATGCACAGTAACGTGCTCTTTCACTGTGTGATCCTATGTGCCTGGGCAACGCAACAAGCAGCATCTTCTGGAACCTACTGGGGGACTGCAGAATGGGAGAGGAACAGCTTGTCCTTGTGGGATGCTCCTTAAGTGGAGACTGGGTTTTGTGTCTACCGTGTGCTCTTTCCTTTAATATCATCCTGGCCCGCAGAAAGGATGGGAGCAGCAGGACTGTATGTGGTGAGCAGGCTGAGAGCGGTGCTGGTGCACTCATAAGGGGAGCTTCCCCTGAGGGTTAAGAGAGGTTATTCACCATGGATGACTGTTGCTCTTGCAAGAAGCCTGTACACACTTCTATTCCTCTTATGCCTACTACAGGGACATAAATAGCACTTAAGTGGTGCTTAGGTCTTTGACTGACCTTTGCTCTGAATGAGCTTCATGCTGTGTAAGATCCCTCCCACCATCTCCGCACACAGCGAGGACGAAGAGCTCAGGCAGATTTGGTCATCCACTTCTCATGCCTGGTAAAATTTGGTCAGTGACACATCCCTGGTTAGTCAGCCAAGTACTGGGCAAGGCAAGACCTTTTTCTTTAAACTTCCCTTGGAACTTGCTGGTCAGAGATTCCTGTGGGATCTGGAGCACAGATGCAGAGCGACCTGGTGGGGCCATCAGACCTGGCCTGATGGAAATGAATCCTAAAATAATAGTTCCTAGATTTCCTGTTTCATTAGTCTCTTTGGATCCATCTTGTGGTTCCTCCACTTCATGTCCATGCTGCTCCTTATCGTCTCATAGCACGACTTACAGCTGCAGAAGTGCTGGCAGCAGGATGAAACCAGAGCTGAACACAGCAGTGCACATGTCTCTGAGACTACAGCATGATCCCTGCAGGGTCATCACCAGGAAACATATTTCCATTTTGGTAACAAAGAGAGGGAGAGACTTGAACTTCCTTTGGAAGACTCTAGGTGAATACTTTATCCAGAGAGACTGGGGATCATTTGTGTGTCCCATCTAGCTGCCAAGAAACTGATAAACATTTGGGATACTCTTCCTAAATAAAAACGTTCATCTGTTGGACAACTGCCTGCACGTGCTCGGGATCCACTGGCCTAAAACTCATCTTGGCTGAAGTGGGAGAACCTTTTAACTGTGCTGGTAGGCCAGAGCTAGGGCAGTGGTTACCACTCAGAGCAGGAGCGCAGGAAGGCATGCATCCAAAACAGGGTTAAACCGTGGAGACAGAGCCATCGTCTTGGTGGGGAGCAGCAGGAAGGACTTTGGTGAAGTGCTTGCAGAGTAAACAAAGGGAGGGTTTGGCACGGGGTGGAAGCACATCTGTGCATACAGTCCGCTCCCACTGAGGGAGGGTGTCAGCAGCACCAGCTGGGAGCCGCTGGAGTCATGTACAGCTCAGTCCATGTCTGCCAGGTGATTCCCATCCCCTCTGTCATAAGGCAGTCATTCAGTGCCACCACCACTTTCAGAAAGGAGGAAACCTAAGGGTCTCATCTGTACACACCAGGCTGTAGAAGGCCTCTGAGACTCTTCCACTGGACCTCCTCCTGGCACCAGCGCAAATGCCTAAGCATGGTGCCTGTTGGCTTCTGAATCCCGTGACAAGTGTTGGGTTCGTCAATACAAAGTGCCTTCTGCTGCCCAGGAGCCCATCCCATGCTGCGCTGGTCTCGTCCGGCACTGCACTGGTCCCATCTGGCACTGTGCTGCTCTTGCTGAAGCCTGGAAAGGAGCTGTCTCTGGTGGAGAGGGGAATTTGGAAAGAACAGTGTTTTCTGAAGCAGCCCCTTAAATGGAAATTTTAAAACTAGGGATTTCATAGCCACAGATGCAGCCCCGCTACTCAAAATGTGGCCAGACTGACACCTCTGTGACATACTGCTGTGTTTCCTCTGAGAACAGTCTACTCCTGGGCTTGCTCCTTTTTTTTCTCAGCACTTCCCTGTAGGTTTTCAGACTGTAGTATTTAATTAGCCGTTAGTATATTATTTATTTACTACTTTAAAATTTCTTAGTGTTAAAGGAAGTGAATGAAAACACTTCACTCTCTGGAGTTGCCCCTGTGACGGCCACGTGGCATGTTCTCTTCTCATAGCCACAGGCAGGATTGTGCTCAATATGAAGACTTGATTCTCAAACCTGGCTTGTACCTGTGCATTTTAGGGAAGAGATGAATCAAGTCTCTGCAGCCTGTGCATCCTTGTCCTGTTTTGGACAGTCCACTGCAGGAAACCAAAAGGGACGCAAAAGCCAGTTGGTGACTCTCCTTGCTGCAGAGTTACAGGGGAACAGGTAGGGCACCAGGGATGAAGCAGACCATTACAGCTCAACTAAGAAATGGCCAAGAGCTGTCTCTTGGCCTGATTTGGCTGGGAGATATCCCAGGGAAATTCCAGGTATGTACTGCAAGGTCAGATGCAGTCACCAATGCTCCACAGGCAACCTTGTGGCCGGCGCTGTTCTTCTTCAGGAGAATTGTCTGTTGGAAAAGCCAAGTGTGTTAGTCCTTACTTCTAGGCCGGTCTCAGTCCTGGGATTACTACGTCCCACCGATCCCAGCTTTCCACTGGGGACTGTATTTATCCTCCTTTACACGTCTGAACTGCTGGGACTTCATGTCTCCACATGGGAGACGAGAAGTGAGAGCAAGGGTGGAGCCAAAGCTGTGTTTCTTAGCTGACTCCCATGCTGACACCGTGGCTGTCCCGCTGCAGCAGGTGACTTCTGGATGTGCCACTTTAATGTAGTTTAGTATCCTCTGTCTGAAATCATCGACTGTGTTTTCAGCCTGGCAATAGGACAGGGGGAGTGCTTGCATGGAGCCCTTTTCTTACTCCTTCCTGTCTTTGTAGCTCAACTTGGAAGTCGTTAGGTGTTTTCTCGGGTTAGTGCCTGCATGTTTTGCATCATCCCTCAGAGCAGAAATAGCTGAAAGGGTGTGAGGAGATGAGGGCAAGGCCAGAGCAGCAGGGGACTGCAGGTAGCGTGCTGAAAGGCAGGCTGTGTCTTTCGACGCAGTTGCTCCCCACATGTCTGCCATGCAGTGTTTACATCTGTCTAACTTATTCCTAGCTGCTCAAGAAAACTTTTTTTTTTTTAGCTTATGCTTTCCTGTAGGGTCACATCATTTAAGGTTTTGCTTTCCTGTAGTCTCCTGAGCCGATCTGAATGGTCCAGCCTTCTCCTCTCACCCATCCCTTTCTGACTTCTTTACCCATCTTCTCTTCTCTTTCTTCACATGTCTCCTTTTACTCCTGTTTTCTTAAATCTCTCCAGTGCTATCTGCCTTTGAAATCATGTGGAGCTGCTCTGCTCTGGTCAGTGTCCAGGTGATAAATGCTTGACACTGATCTTGACACGTTGTTCAGCCAGAACAAGGTCTCATGAAGATTGGAACTGCAGATATCCACACACTCTTCCACTGCTTTATTTGTCTTTGTGTTTTATCTTCTCGCTTTCTAAGATTGCAGAAATTCCTTGTACAGGATGGAAGCAACGTGCATGGCTATTCTCCCTGAAATTAGTATGTAATTTAGACTAGTGCTGGGGTAATTAGTACCATCTTTAGGGCTCAAAGGTGATGCCTTATGTGAGGTCATTCATTATGATCACTGTCCAGCCTGTTCCAGAGGAAACTCACCCCTGACTACCTCAGCAAAGTTGCTTTTGGCTTCTTTACACTGTAACTTTGTCTTGATTAGGAAAAATGTTCGTTTAGGTCAGTCTGGCTGACCTGATTAGCAAAGCCTGCTCAAAACACAGTTAACATTTTTCCTAGAATAGATGCAACGTAATGCGTTCAGCTCAGCGATTTGTGTCAGGAGTTCCCCTGCAACAGGAATGTCAGGGCTCCCTTGGGAGGAACCTGGCAGCCGAGGCTGGAGGAGAAATACAACTTGGACCTGACACCAAGCACGTTACACAGGAGGGAGCTGGATACAACATTGGTTTTGGACACTCATACTGGATTGTCAGCATCCCTCCTGCAGGTGAATTTCCTCAGACCAGTGCCCAGAGAACTTCCCCCATGCTGAGCTCCCCACCAGTGTCACGAGGGCACTGGCTTCTCCTCCCGATGCCATGGCGTGTCCAGGTGGGAGCACTGCAGCTCAAGAATAACATGTCTCTGCTGGCTGAGCACAGGGGGTCTACCTTGTGAACCTGCTCCTGGCTCTGCAGGATTTGCAGCCCTCCCTCTCCTGGGAGGAGAGCTTTTCCTTCCAGAAGGGGCAGCTGAGGCAGAGGGAGGCCAGGATGAAGACGAGGACCCAGGTCCAGAGCCTCAATAGTTAGCTGCTGCACATCAGAGCAGCTTGATGTTAAGTGAGTGCTGTAACTTCATGACAGTTGAAGGAAGGAGCTGGGCAGGTGCTTTTGGAGGAGCTCACTGCTGCCCTGGGGGAGGGACTGCAAGCCAGGCAGCTCAGGGAGGAGGAAACCAGCCCTGACATTTGTAAAGACTGTTGATGGAAGGTTTCTTTCAAAGCCTTTTCAGTCTCTCGATCTGAGAGCTCTTTGCCCAGGGAATGCTGGAAATCTGGCTCTTCTTTCCAAGCAAATGTGGCAGACGCTGAGAGTTGATGAGGTGCTGTTGAGCCGCAAATATTGAATTGCCAATTGAATGATGTTGGGTTTGGTTTTGTTGTGTTTTTTCTCTCCTTATGGACAGTGGTGCAGTGAGGTTGTCGGGAATGGGAGAACTGTATTTTAGTCCCAGCTCTGCCAGTTACTTAGCCTGTGATCTTCAGGGTGTCACTTGCGGTGATGCAGCTTTTGCTGTCTATAAAATAGTGCACATCCTTATTCTTACTGGCATGGGGCAGTGCCATCAATGGGTGAAGCATATTAATGAAACGTTAGACTGGGGCAGGGTTTTGCTAGCAGATAACTGCCCGGAAAGGTCCATAGGAGCTATTCCTTTGCTTCCCCAGTTAGAGTCTCATTGAATTACTTTGCAGCTATAGATGATATTTGCAATGTTTTCAGTTTGACAGATCCACCCTCCACTGATGTCCCAGCTATCCTTTGCCCCTCTCCTGTTCATTACCCCGGGGAACTGCACGTGTCTGATTCTGACCTCAGATACTTAAAGCTAATTCAGAGTAATCTTTCTGTGTCAGTCTGAATGGCTGTGTCGGTCAGCATCAGGTTTTAAACTGAAGTACTTGGCCCGTGCTGTTGCTGGCTTGACCTCTTTGGGCCTTACTGAAAACCAAACAATTTGCGCTTTACAAATCCATTGAATGGGCTGTACTCATACCTTATCCTCCACTGCACAACCAGATCCTGGCTGAGTTGCAAAACCTAACTTCTCCCTAGGTTTGGTGCAACTTGCTGAGAGCACCCTGTTACATTTCTGCCCGAAATTGCTGCGTAGTCAGGGCTGTGCTGAGTTCCCAGGCTCCCAAAGTATGTCGCGCCTGGTTTGCATCTGAGAAGGAGGTAACAAGCTGAAGGTACCAGCGTGCCGTGGCTTTATCAGTCCACTAGCAGGGCATTCAAGACCCATGCGAGTGCCTCCTGCTGCTCGCGCATGGTTTTGTGCTTTCCCTTCCTCTTCGGAGGTGCCTTTTCCCCACAGTAAGTTGGCCTGACCTGTTGTAAAGTTAGGATCACCAACGTCTACTGGGAAGAGCAATGCAAACGTTGCTTTCCCGTTCTCTGATGCCTCTCCTGCTCTGCAAGTTTTGTCAAATACAGTTGGCAGCAGTCCAGCAGCTGGATTAGCATTAAATAATGAGCAAATGGCCTGCAGCCCTTTTTCAGACCCAGCAAAGCACACACCTTTCATTATTTTCTTACATGTCTTTGAGCCCTGCTTTTATCACACTGGGAGACAGCTGAGCTCTGGTCAGCGCTGGGGACAGAACAGAGGGTGCTGCACTCCTTTCTTTGTTGCTAATTAGTACCAGGGTGTTAGCTAAAGGCTACTAGCTGTGACAGCAAAATGGTTTTCTCCCTCCCCCTGTAACTGCAGCCACGGCGAGCAGTCAGTGGCAGCTGTAAGCAGCTGGGGTGAGCTGCAGCAGAGCGGGAGCATTGCTCATTTCTTATTTTTTCAGCGTGTTTCAGGCTCCAGGGGAGCAGCGCTGGCAGCCTTCTCCTTTGTAGCCAAGGGCTGAAGTCCCAGGTGAGATGAAGGCACACATTACTGTGTCAACCCCAGCAGCTACACAGTGTGGTGAGGTCACCCAGCAGCCTCCATATCTATGAGTAAGTGCCAGAGACCCGTGTCCAGACCAGTGCCCCATCCACTGGTCTCAGATGCCTTTCTGATATTTGATGAAATTGGATTATGTAGAGTTGCCAGAGGATTTATTTATTTATTCTGTGAAAGGGAAGAGGGAAGGAGGCCAGAAGGGACGGAGAATAGGGAAAGAACGAGGGAAGAAAAAGCAAAGACAAGAGAGAGGTAGCTATGCAGTTAGCATTCCTGAGCCATCTGGACCTGTTGGCATGGCCCCAGCTGGACGGGCTCACAGGTTTATCCACAGCATGATGTAATCTCCATCGTCCAGCGTTTGATTTTTCTCTTTGCGCTGGATGGCCTCGTATCTGGTGCATGTCTGGAGCGGGCATTTTGATTTCCTGTTGCTATTTGAGGACTTTTCCTGGCCGATCCTCAAGAGCAGCTCGGGCAGTTTGCATTCCTCAAGCTGAAGAAGCAATGCCACCGAGCTGGCGTGGAGTCGAGGCCGGCCGTGGCCAGCCTGCCAGCCGGGGAGGGGCAGCCCGCACGGGAGGCTGGCTGTGGTTTGCACCGTGCAGTGGCTGGAAAGAGGGTGACACCTCTGCCTGGTGCTTGGGCTGCTGCAGCTGAGCTCAGGAGTCGGCTCAGCCTTCAACACCAGCACAGAGAGGGCTGGTGGGACCCCCCTTTCCGGCCACTCATGGATTTCCCTGCCCTGCTGGGCCTTGCAGCAGAACAGGAGGAAGGAGAATTTTATTTGGCCCAAGACTTAGTCCTTCCTTTGGTAGATGTGAGCAAAAAGCAACTGAAGATCTCAGTCCCTCTCCCTTGCCAGTGCGGGCACCAGGGAGCACTGGGGCTCTTGGCTGCCTGGTGAAGCAGGTGGGCGTCCCAGCACGTGGGAAGGGGAGCTGGGGAGGACGTGGTCCAACGCTGCCAAGTGCCCATTCTTGCTAGGGCAAGGCCTGTGATCTCCTGCCCTCCATCACTCAGTACCATTTCCAGGATGCAGTGTAGCCTAATGGGAGGGATTTAGACTCACATTCCCTCCATGGTCTGTGGGAGATGGCTGTGCCTCACCGAGACCAGACACCTCTTTTTTCCTGAATCCTTCCCAGCACACAAAATGGAGAGAGTTTGCATGTCCGCCTCCATAAAAGCATACTCTTTGAACATCTTTAAGCTACAGGAGCCACACAGCAGCAAAGTGGTCTTCTTCACTGCATAAATCCAGTGTGTGGAGGGACAAACCGCAGAGCGATAGGTCCCTTCCTGCCTTCAGAAACAGAGCAACCCCCACCCTCCTGCATGGCTGGAAAGGTCTGAGAATCCCAGAGGATAAAGATGGGATTTCTCTACAGTGTACCACTACTGCAAGCAAACCTTAAACCCAGCGATATGAGACGCCTGCTTCAGAGTACGCTGTTCTCCGCTCTGACTCAAGAGATGTGGGCAGCTGTGTGATAAGCCATTAGGCAACAGTTTGACATGAGCACACAGTACTCCCTCCCTCACAATGCCTCATCCTGCCCACATGCCTCTCTTTGCTTTGTTTCCTCCAAGGGCCTGGGAACGGGGAAGTTGAGTGCAGTGACCCCCAGGGAGCAAAATCTTGTTCTGCGGAGAATCCCACCGCCGGGTTCAGAAGTTGCCCTGGTTGCACCCAGAGGGAGCAGGGCTCTGCTTTTGTAATACCCCAGGGATGGTCTGTCCACCACGGATGGACTCACTGGAACCACAGAGCTGAGCTTTTCCACCCGACTCAGCTCTGCTGAGCGAGAGAGCAGCTGGGGAAAACGATGGCCTCTTTATAAACCGACTGGCAAAACTCTTGCATCTCTCCTGGGAGCGGGCCAGGGATTCTGAGTCACTGCTCAAGTGGGTCGCAGCCAAGGTAGTCTTACCCAAGGCATTAAGCGAGAGCGGAGAGATCCACCCAGCAGTGCCAGCAGAAAGAGAAATAGTCATCACCATAATTAATAATAATATAATGATGAAAAGATTCAGAAACACACTGCCCACTCCAAAAATAAAGTATGAGGACAATTCAAATGTTGTACAGAAAACAGAAGAGAGGAAAGAGTCGAGAAAGACCGCCAAAGCCTGCATGTCAGCTGCAATGCAAGGAGTCCCATCCAGCTGGCCTGGGTTCAAAGAGCTCCTATTGTCCAACAGCATTTCCAAGACACCATTCAAAACTTTCAGAAAATGAACCCAAGATGCAGGGTGAGATTTATCACACAGTAAAGGCAAGCCAGATGTGTGCACCGTTTCAGAGAGAGGAGACGGGAGGAAGGCAATGCAGGAGTGAAGCAGGGGAGAATCGGGCCGCAGAGGCGTGAGGGAAGAGGGTGGCATGAGAAGGTCTGATTTCGTATGTACAGAGAACTCCATACTTCGGAAAAGTCGTTCAGCATTGGGATTAAGGATGGAAGGGGAAGATCTCACTGATGCTTTTTCTCTTTTGTTGCACATAAAACCACAACAGATACTAAGAATTTATTGTTGCTTTTGGTCCTGGAACATGTACCTGCATAATAAGGCCTTGTCTGAAAGGATGCCCAGAAGCCAAACCTCTATGGATTTTATCTTGATTTTCTCGGGCTCCCACAGCCTTCAGTATCTCTTTGTAGCACTGGCCACCATGGCAGGGCTGTAACTTCTTTTGCTACAGGAATCACTCACTTCCACCTGTGATTTTATTGTGTTAAAATCTAGCAATTAATTACACAGAAAGATAAATTAATCTTTGAATCTGCCGCTAACATGGAGTTACATGACTGCAACCTGCCCTCATTGAATAAATCCTCAAGTTCTCCCTGCCTGCAATGAGGCCGATGTTGTGTCTGCTGTCTGCAGAACAACCTACCCAGTAGAGCCGCCATGCCGTGCCACACTCCAGAGGTTATAACGTGACTTTGTTTTGTTCTCAGGAAAACCTCTGGTAGTAAGGACTTGTTCATCTAAGAGCAAAAAGCCTGAGAAAACACTTTGGAGGCTTAAGCTAGAGAGTCCCTCTTTGTCATGACTCATATGTTTGGTGACTGTAATTAGCTTCTACGATGGTTGGGGATTTTTTAGAAATGAGCGGATTTAACTGAAGCCTTTAAACAGAGGTAAGATGTTTCTTTCTGTGAAGCTCAGTTGCAGCTGACGAGTCTGGAGCAGGAGGCATGAATATAGCTCTTGCACTCAGCTATGTAAGGAACCATATTTGATTACCAGACTGGTTCCTCCAGGCCCTAAACCCCATTAAACCATCCATCGTCTCCTTGCACCGTGCCAGGGATGTCCAGAGAATGGATTCCCAAATGCACTGGTTTCTGCAGACACCCCTCCGATGCTGGGGTACAGATGCCTGCTTCATCTCAGACACAGGAGCCTTCAGGGCAGGTTTTCAGGGCATGATAGGTTTCCTGTCTTCAAATGAACATGGGATCTTTTTTTCCCAGAAGCTTCTAACTTTACTTGAGCACATGATGCTAGGCATCTTCACGTTTCTACTTTTCTCTGATGTCATGAAGAAGTTCTGCTTGGAGAGGGGATGGCTGGGGAGACAGATGTTGGGAAAGGGTTTGCTTAGGCTGCTTTTCTCCTTCAGCCTTGATTTTCATCCCATGGTTGAAGTGACTGCATTATCTCTGACCAGTCAGATCTCCATTCTTGTCTTTGGAACACAGGGCTTTGACCCCTTGTTCACCAACATCACACCTTCGTTCTCCCCTGGGATGGTGTTAATCCAGGCTGCCCCAGGAGTGCTGAATGGTCTGAGAGGTGTTGCTGCCTTCAGTAGGAATGGGAAGGATTTCCCCATTCTCCAGAGACTCTGGTTTCTGCAGCTCCACCGCTGAGGTGAAAATGATACCCTTGGCGTTGGAGCTGAAGTTTAATTTCCTATCTGCTGCTCAGGGCACAGATTTTCCACTGGGATATTGGCAGCAGGTCAGAAATCTGCATTCCAAGCTGAATTGCTTTGAAAACAGTCCTGGTGCAGGACCCCATTCAGTCTGCTGGTTGGAAAACTCAGCTCTTGCCCGGCCTGGCCACTGAAGAGAGTCCCAGCTCTTGCTCTCTCAAGATTTTGGGTGAAAATCCCTCACATCCTTGAGTCACAGATCAGCTGGTCCAGACTTACTTGCTCTGTAATTGCCCTTTACAAAGGCCCAAGGAATGAAAGCCACCAGTAATGTTTGGTATTAGCTGCATGCCGCAGCTTTTGGACTTGAACAGAGTACAGCTATCTTCCTCCTCCAAGGCCTGCTTTTCTTTACGGGTCTCCAGGGACGTGCCAGGGGACAAAATGTGAATTATCTCTGATTTTGCTCTCTGAGCACAAAAGAGAAACAGTTTCAATGAGACAAATGAAGCTGATTGTAAAGATAATACAGACCTTTCCTCCTCCTCCAGTTATCTCCCAAAGCAGATTTCCTCTGTCTCCCAGGGTGCCTTTCTCGTTCTTACATTGCCTTTCTTGCAAGATACAAGAAAAAAGGCCCATAATGGCAGGGAGGTGACAAGCCGTGTCAGAGCAGAGCTCTGCCAACTCTGGTGGCTTAAACCCCTTACGGGGCAGGGCCAGAAGCTTCTAAGAAAGATGGAAGAAATGGCGCAGTGGTGTTTATTCCAGTTTATTTTGGTTATTAATTAAACTTCCCCATCCCACTGACTGGTGACTGGCTTGAGCAGTTGCACCTAATTTATTTTTAATTGTATTGAACATTCATGCTGTATTTCGTGTCTTTTGGTGATGCTGTGACCCGACTTCACTGCAGCATGGCAGTGTGGTTCACAGAGAGTCACACAGAATAAACCAGTATCTTCTTTCATTTGCCCTGCCTGCTGCCTTTCATTGCACCGTGCGTCCCTCTCCGTCAAGCAGATTTTTTCCCTAAACTGTCCAGGCAGACGTGCCATACACAATGAAGTCCATGTAGGCTTTTTCAGGGTAGATTTGCCTCTGGATTTGCGGGGCTGGGCCGGAGCTGCATCCTTAGGTTGCGCAGGGGTGCCGCAAGCAAACAGGCACGGCTATGGAAACCCAGTTGTGTTCTGGATGCTGTGCTGCTGTGGGGACTGATGGATGCATTTGGGCTGTGCAAAGGGCACGCTGGGGTGGAGGTGGATTGGGGTAATATAGCAGACAGGGCCTTCCCGAAGATGATGGATTTTATTTTCACACATAAGGAGATAAAGTTCACATGAACCCACTCCCTCTGACGCTACAGCAGCTGAAAGACTCCCGGCCCCCCATCACGGTGGGGAGTTAGGGTGTCGCTGGGAGCCTGCTGCAAACTCCGCTGAGGCTGCCAAGTTAACATAAAGAGGTAAAGCACCAATTCAGACAAGAGGGCAGAGACCTGGGGGCAGTGATGATGATACAGCTTCTTTCTCTCAGAGCAACTGCTCGTGTGAAATCTCTTCCCCAAGACTGTGCTGACCTGGGCTTGGGAAGAAGCAAAGAAGAGGAAGAGACCCCTGCCAGCTTGCCCAGGGGTACCTGAAATCCCACAGAGAACACCTCCCACGCATTTCCATTCAAATGCAGCCCAGCTGCCACCACAACGGCTCAGAAATAAAGGCAGCTTTGTTTTGTAGCAAGGAGGTGTCTTCAGTTCTCCAAGCTCAAGAAAGGCCTTGAAGGACAACCTTTTTATTCACCTTTCATGGACTCCTAGAAATAGCCCCCAGATCTTGTCAAATGAGGGTTAAGAGCAGCTGATCGAAACGTTTAATCCTGAGAGGGTTGTGTCCACTTCTGCATATGGTTTAAGTCCTGTTCTAGTTTTTTTTATCAGAGTTGGCTGCAAGCGAGTTGTAAGCCAAAGGAAATTTGGGACGTTTGTTGCATATGTAGCATACACACAGCAAAAGCTCACTGGAAAGCAGAGGCATTCCTCTTTATCCTCGAGGGTGCTGCTGCTGGGAGGAGAGGTGCTCCTGTCTCTGCAGACTCAGCAAGTCTTGTGCAAGAGGCAAAGTGTGTACTGTAGCTGCTTTCCATGCTGGGCCAGTGGAGCCTGGTTTGCCCAAGTGGAATCTGACATGTTCCCCTTCCTCCCAAACACATACATCGCTGCTCTGCACCCTGGCATTCACCACTGTGGCCACACTGTGATGCCACTTGTCTTTTGATTCGCTTCACCCTGGGCTCTGCCCTGCTCCACAGTCATTCCCCTTGCAGGGCGCTTCCAGTCCCTCCTGCATCACCACTGCCTGCGCCAGCTGCTAATCCAATGTATGCTGAGCACACTAAACCCAGGTGTGGGTACACCAGTGTGCAGGACTCCTCTGCCACAGCAGCAGCAGGTGTCTTCGGTGTCTCCTTTGGGGCCGCTGGGCATCTGTCAGGCTTGGAGATTTCAACTTTCCACTTAACTTTCTCCTCTCGTGTTTTTTTTTTCTTTCAGGGGCAAAACCATTTAAGTTAAATCTTTAACTCACCCGCTGTCCAACCCCCCTACCCGCGCCTGGGTGCCTCCCAACATTCCTCCCCAGTGAACAGCAGGCTCGCAAAGCCTGAGCTGGGTATTACACGGCCGCGACCACGGACACAAAATTCTGATGCAGTCTGCGTTGCGCGTGTGCTTTTAACATCACCCGTCCCGCCAGATGACATTTCGTTTTCCCCCTGCTGGGGCTGTGGGGGAAGAGGCGGGGGGACGGGGGAACCCCCAAAACCTTTATGCCTGCCCCAGAAGCGGCTGCAAAACGTGGGAGCGGTACCTACGCGCGCGTCTCCCGGAGAGGCTGGGGCCGTCTCCTCTGAGGCACTCGTTAAGACATCCAGGATGAGAACGCGCCAAAGGCGAGGCCTCCTCGAGGGGCAGAGGCCGCGGGGGGGAGTAGGGCGGGAGGGGGGCTTCCCCCCTCGGCCTCAGCGTCCCCTCAGCGTCCCGCCGCGCAGCGCGGAGGAACGAGGCAGGGCCGCGAGGCGCTGCGGGCCCCGGGCCGCTCCGTCCTAACCCTGCACTCCTCCCGCCCGCCTCAGCGCGGCTCCGCTGGCAGCCGCCTCCCATTGGCCGCCGCTCGGCGGCGTCGGCCAATGGGCGGCCACGGCTGCCGGCCGCTGGAAGCGTGCCGCGGCGGCCGTTAACGGCCGGCTCTCCGCAGCCGCCCGGCGGCCTCGGGGGAGGCGCGGGGCGCCCGCTCCCCCGGAGCTTCGGGCCGTTCCCCCTGACTGGGTGGCGGGGGCGAAGCGGCTGCGGGCACCCGGGGCCCAGGCGAGGACCTCGGCGGCCCGGAGTGCTGCTGCTTCCTCGCCCCTTGCCTTGGCGCCGCTCCCTCAGTCGCCTTCCCCCAGTTGTGCCTTGAGCCTCTGTCGTCTCTCCTAGGCCTTGTGGCGCCTAGCGCTGGAAATGGTGAATCCAGGTCCTTGGCACGGCCGTGCGGCAGAAGGAGGTTTCCACAGCCAGCCATGCCTCAGCCTCACTGGGCCTTCGCAGGGAGCCGGGGACAGGGCCACGGTTGGGCTGAGGGGCTGCAGTCTCCAGCTGATGGCACAGCTGGCCTGGGGGGAAGTGGGTCACCCACCTTACTTTCAGCGGCCTGAACGCACCCCTCTTCTGTCATGCTGCAGTGTACCACAGACAGCAACAAACCCTGGGCCCAGCTCCAGACCAGGTTCGGTCAAACTCCACCCTACCTGGAGGCTGGGTGTCAGGGGAAGCGTCTGGCTCACCTGTATGGTGACTGTATGTCCAAGGCTGTGATGCTGAAAATAATCATGAGTGACTTGGGCGCTGCCAGGGAAAAACTGAGGGGTGCTGCTGGTCGGGGTGCTGTCCTGCAGCTGGAGGGAAATAGCCGCGGGGTTTGCAGGCGTTTTGGTCTGAAGCGCTTCAGCTGCACGACGAAGCAGGAGCAACGAGGGGGTAGCAGGTCAGTGGCACGCTATCCAGGCAGACCGGTGGCCCAGGCAGACCAGGCATGGCGCAGCAAGGAGCTGCGGTACGTGAGGGGAGAGACTGAGAGCTCCATGGGTCAGGATGGAGAGGCACCAGAGGGGTTTGAGAGAGCCGAGAGGTGGATGGATGATCACTTGTGCCCCTCGGGGTACACATGCACCGACCAGGCTGTGAGGAGAAGTGTGCGCAGCATCTGTCCATCCTGGCTGGATCTTGTTAATGCTGTCAAGACCTTCACTTTCATAAGATCTAAAATTCACTGCATTTTAAAGAGAGCAGGACTGTCTGGAGTGTACGGGCTCTGCTTTCCTGGAATGTAAAGGAAACCTCAGCTGTGAAGCTGGAGTGCAGGGGGCTTCATTCCTTACTGAAAGCAGAGAAGGGAAATGCAGATGTCACAGCTGGGACAGGAGATTTATGTTGGCAAGCAAAGAGGAAAAATGCTTTCAAAAAGAAAAGAGAAAACTCAGAAGAATCCCCTCCCCATCTGCACTGCCTGCCAGCACGAGCAGAACCTCCAACCTGCAAAGGCCCTTCGTCTCCCGGGCCTGGGCTGCCGCCCAGCTGGATTAGCCCCTTGCCGCTTTCTCTTTGGAGCGAGACGATTGTGGTGGGAGCAGGAAGGCTGTGAGAACCAGGCTGATCCTGAAGGGAGACTGTCTCCAAACAGCTCAGCTGGAGGTGGGAAGGGGAAAGTCAGGCAAAGGATGGAAGCGTGAAAGGGAAAAGGAGGGACAGATGTAGCCAAGGTGACCACAGAGGAGAAGTGGATCCAGGGAGAGGAAACCGTCCCCTCCTCAGCCGTGCGTGGTGCCACTTGGCTACAAGAGTGGCACCTTAAGGCATCCCATGCGCAACCGGGCAGGGGAAAAGGCTTAATGCCTCGGTCTCTGCTAGGGGTCCCCAGAGGTCGAACACCAGCCCTGGGTGGGGGGAAGTAGAGTGCTAGCATTTGGATGCCTGGTTGCCTTACATTAGCTCCCCAGATAACTGTTGTACAACAGGAAAGGGTGTTTGAATGAGAAGCGCACGCACGCACATACAGTGTGCTATTTAGACAACCCTAAGCATGAGGTCAGGATGAAAACATGTGGTGGAAATATGTTTGGAAGAGCCTATGTCGGTCACCAGGAGTGGGAGGGAGCAGGGGCCAGCAGCGGACAGATTCGCACTCTCTCCCCGCGGCTGAGGTGGCCTTGGCCCGAGCAGATTCTCCTGTGGCACCAAAGCAGCTTAAGGCTCTCTGTTGGGCCTGGAGATGAGGTGGTCATTGCCTCCCCTGTACCTGTGCACGCTGGCTCGTCCCCTTCAGGCTCTGCCTCCCTGTCCTCCCAGAACTGTGGTGGGGGGACGGGCAGCCAGAAATTGGGCTTGGATCAGGAAATCCAGCACATCCTCGCCATTGCGTTTCTGTCCCTTGGCTGCCCCCTCCCTGACCGCTCACTGGTAATACAGCTTTGGAAACACATCTCGTGCTATTTCTTGGCTTTGGAACATAGTTAGAAGAAGAAAGGAGGGTGTGAAAGGGAGGGGGAGATAGCAGGAGCGAATAATGCAAAATGAGACTGTGCTGTGAGCTTCATATCCCATCTGGAAGCTGTTTTCCCCCAGTACACTTCACACCCGCTCCCTCTGGGCCAGGATGGTAAGGATCACGTTTCCCAGTTGACTGGTTCCCCTTGCTCAAGCCAGGCCCATGTGCATGAAAGCCACTTCAGATATCTTAAACCAGACTCTCAGCAGAGCTGCAGAGTCCTTCATTGTAACAATTAGAAATTCTTGGTCAATTTCCTGAGGCTAGGGGGCTGGCAGATTTCAGCCTGGCTGGAAGGTAGGTGGTCTCGAGGAGAGACTCTAGGCCTTGGAGGCTGTGAGAGAATGAGCCTGCTCTACTTGTGCATCTCTGTCTATCCCACCTTCATTCACACCCATGTCCTGTAGACCTTACACCAACACATGCCTCTGGTGTGCTGAGGTCTTTGTTGCCATGGCATCAGCAAAAGTCTCCCCGAAGCCCAGCACAGTTGTTTCATTTAGTGGCAGCACACGAAGGCCCTCAGCTGTGCTGGCCCCAGTCTGGGTGGGAAGGGAGGGCTAGTGGCTGCCCAGCACCTCTTCTGGCATGTGAACTTCCATGCTACCATCCATTTGGTCAGGTGATAAACCTGCTTCTGTTTGTCACTCAGAAACTCAGAGCACTGACCCTGCCGCGATCCACACAGCCCTGAGACACCGTACCCTGGGGCCTGCAGTTCCCTGGAGCCTTCTCTCACATGTGTTAAGGAAGAGTCTGGCTGAAGCCTTCTCTGAGTTCTGCCAGATAGGTGCAGCTCCCCCAGTGAGGCTGGGCGGGACAGAGTTTGCATATTCTGGGTTAGCAGGCTCAATCTAAACTAATTAGCAGAGGTTTTGGTGGCATCTGTCCAAAATAAACTCTGGGCTGCTCCTCACTATGGCCATCACAGTTGGATCTGGACATTTTTTCCTACCACCATGTGGTTGCGTGCGTGGCTGTCTTTACTAATCAGAGATCTAAAGTTAACAATACCTGCTGGCGTCAGGAGAGAACAGAGCCAACCCAAGAGACACAGCAGTCTTCCTGGGACGTGGTGGCTTAGCTTCCTGCTTGTCCTGTAGCTTCCGTTGTGGATATAGCCAGCTACAAAGCTGTGTCGTTGTTTGCTTTAGCGTTCCTTCTTCTGCTTTCCTCTGCCTCTTGCCACATTCTTTGAGTCAAAGAGCAATCTCCAGCTCTGTGACAGCTCTAGGTGCTTTCGACCTTTGAGGGTGTCTGATCCTTGGTGCTTCCTTTGATAATAACCGTAGTTATTCCCAATCTCATAGGCTAGCTCCCTTCTCTCCACCGCCTGTGTCTGGAGATGTTTAACTGGTATAATTGGTGAGAGGTGGAAGGGGACTGCTTTGATGAGAAGGTTTTGCCAGTATTTTGTTGTGCTGCAGGAGAAGACCCAGGAGCCCAGAGAGGCGTATGTGCCCCAGCATTTCTGGATTGCCAGGTAGGGTGGGAGTTTCATTCTCTGCCTGTCACCCACGTTTTTCACATACTGTGCAGCAGGTCTCTGTCTCTTGGGAGAGAGTGGGCTCCTGGGGACCTGAACTCCTGCATCTCTGGGAGAACAGTGTTGCCTTCATCCTCACTTCCAAGCAGCGAGGTCCTCCAGCAAGCCTGCTGTGTGGTCTCTAAAACTAGAACCAGAAATCTGCAGTTACTCCTGCCAATGTTGGTGCCCGTGTTAAGGCTCTGTTACTTGGCCCCTTGCACTCGTTATTCATCTGTCACCCCTTAGCCACTGCTGGGGAAATGATTTAGTTTCAGAATAAAACCAGAGGGACATCTCCACCACTTCCCTCCATGTAGGTTTGTTCCACAATGGGGAGACTGTTGACTGACCAAGAGATCCTTGTTCTGAGCATGGGTGGGATGCCGGTAAAAGATAGTGTGTGGAACTACTGCATAAATGCATCTTCTTAACTCTCTTCACTCCCACCTCTGCCTTTGTCAATGCACAGTTGTGAAAGAAATTTGAAGAGCGTGGCAGAGTTGCAGATAGCTCTCCTTGCAGCTGTCCATGCAGCCCTGCTTCTCTTCCAGGGTTACGTGGTGGTTCTGATGGTTACAACAGTACATATGATTTGAGTACCTCTTGTTGGATCCTGGCTCTGCTGTGCTGTCGTGGTGTGCTGGCAGCCAGAGCTCTGAATCCCTTGACTTTTCTGTGGTTACGTTCTCACCCTTACCGTAAGGCTGTCATGTTCATATCCTGTGTTTGCTTGTGTTGTTTAGAGAAAGCAAGACAAAGAACAGCTGTTACGTGAGCAGGCGCTCTCTGGGGTTAATGCTCAAGACTCCAAACTCTTTACCCCTCCGTGCTGTAGGATAGGACAAAACCTGGTTTTCCAGTGCTTTTTAGATAAATATCTAACCCAATTCAACCTGCTGACTCAGCTCCCTCTGAAGAACGGTTATGCTCAGCTCAGACAGGAGGTGTTTTCTGTCGCTTGATTCAAGTGCAGAAATGCTTCTAAGCAACTTGGAAATGGCTGGGTAGATTTTACCAAGCTACCCCGTCAACTCGGCCTCCGGTATGGGAGCAAGTGAAGAAAACTTCAGCCCAGACATCCCAGGGAGGGCCTCAACACTGGGATTTAGCATGAGTACTGGGATTTAGCATGAGTGTGCCTTCACCTTACCTTCCACCTCACCTGCCCATGCAGTGCCTGCCCTCCCAGGGGAGCCTCTGGTGGTGGTGCGCCAGGCTGTCACTCCAGGCAGGGAGAGGACAGGACAGGTAGGAAGGAAGCAAAGGGAGAGAAACCTCCTGTCAGGCAGAATGCTTGCGGCAGAGACTCCCCCCCACTTCCAGCATGCTCTGTGGGCCTCTGATTTTTTAAATTGGGTGGCTGAGGGATGGTGTTGGAGGGTGAAGGGCACTGGCATGTTGGAGATTGCTGCAGCTCACCATCTCCCTCCCCCAGTTGGTGGGAAGCATGGATCTGTTCAGCTGGAGCCTACTTCACTCCCCAGCCTCACCCCAACCCTCTGACAGCCAGCATAATGTTGACAGAGTGATATTGTGCTCAGCTAAAACAAACAGACCTTCCTGTAGGAACAGGAACCTGCAGGCTCCAGCATCCGGGGTCCTCCGGCCAGCTCCTCCCTCCGTCCTGGTGCTGGGGAAAGAAAGGACGTCACGCACCTCATGCTCCTCTGGGAGCCGGGCGCTTTCCTGAGCTCAGCTCTCACGCTGGAATTCGTTGGCATTCATGTCTGTGCTCCAGGACCTGCGCGCTCTCTCCCAGTACCCTGTTGTCCTGGGTTCGGCTAGGACAGGGTTAATTTTCACCAGAATCCAGGAAGGGGCACAGCCGGGTGGGCTGGCCCAACCCCGACCTGGCCAAACAGAGCCGGGTATTCCGCACCATGGGCCGTCATGCGGGGTTCCGGTGGGGGGTGCGGCGCGGCGGGAACTCACGCGCGGCTCGGCAGCGCGCGGCGCCGGTTGTGGAGGGCGGGCTGTGCGGGTTGTGCGGTTCATGTCGTGTGTTCTCCTTATCTGTACCGTTGTTGTTGCTGTTCCCTCTGTTTGCTGTTCTGTTAAACTGCCCTTATCCCGACCCACCAGTTCCTGCCTGTTTCTTTCCAGTCTCCTCCGCACCGCGGCGGGGGGAGGGGCCGCCGCCTGGCGCTTTTGTTACCGGCCGCACCAAACCAAAACACCTGTTGTTCTTGGTATTTCAATATGCTGCTTTCAATGCCTTTCTGCCCACCCAGATGCTTTTCCAGGCGGGGGGGGACCCAGTCTGACTCTGCTGAGCTCTCTCCAGTTCATTTAAGTTGCACAGTTCCGTCTGTGTAATATAGTCACTTGAATGTATCTGTCTTTTCTTTCCTCTCCCTGAGCCAGAAGCCTCAATCTGCCAACAAATGGGATAATTTTTCAGCTGGTGTTTGGCAACCATCATTTTTCTCCCTGCCCAACCAATGCTTTGTTGTAGCAAATGGAAAAGTTAGTGATTTGACTTCTGAATAGGAGGATATGGCTCAAAGGAAACAGGTTCCCTGTAGCATCAGGAGCCCAGCTCTGCAGCAGCACTGGCCAGATTTACTGACTGTTACTGGAATGATTAGTGAAATGATTGTTTGTTGTTAACAGCCCATCTGCAGTGTTTAAACTTCATTGAGGAGCAGAATTTCACAGGCATTATCTGGCTGGAGGACAGCCTCATATGGTCCACAGAGGGGCTGTGAAATCCCAGAGGAAATTAAATACAACGGGGGGGGCCTTCCTGTTATGTGGATCCAACTCTTTTCTCTGATAGAAATCAGCAGCTGGGTTGATGTTCTCTGGGGCATCAGAGTGCCTATTGCTGCTGGCAGACGACATGAGAAAGTGTCTGCCACCAAGGACAGGTGCTGAAGACCGTGGTTTGCTGCCATATTTGCATTTTGTCATCACGGGGATTTCTTGCCTTGTGCTCTCTTGAGCTCGTTGTCACAGTGGGATGATGGTAGGAAGCTGAAGATATGTACCCACAGAGGAAGAGGGAGATGTGAGAATATAGAAGAGTTTGTGGTGTATATAAACAGGCAGAGAAGATGTACAGCACTATGGCCCTTTCTATCTTACTTCAAGGTGTTTTTAACAAACTGATGCAGGCAAGGGATAGGAACTGCTTTTTCCCATCCAAAAAGGGCTATTGCGGAGGTTTGGCTCTCAGAGCAGGGGAAGGCTCTCAGATTCTTCTTGGAGTTGACACTAACACTCTCTCTCCCTTTGCCTTTCCTCAGCATTTCTCAGAGAACCTGGATCACTTCTCCGACAACATGGAGGACTTCTCCAATGACCTCTTCAGCAGTTTCTTTGATGACCCAGTACTGGCTGAGAAGAACCCACTGCTGGACATGGACCTGGATCCGCCCACTCCAGGCATCCAGGCAGAGCACAGCTACTCCCTCAGTGGAGACTCTGCTCCCCAGAGCCCCCTTGTCTCTGTCAAGACTGAAGATAATGCTAACGGTGAGCATGAGACGTGCACGCTGCACAGCTTCGGGCACATCTGTTAGCAGAAGCTCTGGCTGGCTTCCATGTATAAGGACAAACTGGCCATTCCTTGGGATTGCGCATGGCTAATCCAGGGAAGAATCTGATCTGCCGTTGTCAAATACAGCCCACATTTTTTCCTTCAGTTTGTGCTCGGAGAGTCACATTGCTCCTTTGCCGGTCTAACTGTTATTTACGAGGATGATAACTGGTTGTGGTTCAGTGTGCTGCCAGCTTCTGGCAAGCAATAGGGAATGTCTCTTTAGGACCCTGCAGGCCTGGGTGTGGATGCCCTTACATCCAGGTCTGTTTTGGCATCGGGCAGGAGGGTTTTGGCTTGAATATAGGAAGCATGAGTCTCTGGCTGCAACCAGTGCTGGTACATGTGGAAAGCTAAGTGGCTTCTTTACCAGCAGATATTTTAACAGGAGACAGAGAGGAACAGTCATTTCAAAAGCTATTTTTAAAACAATTCATTTCAGGATAATTTATGATGGCTGGATATTTTTAGAGCCGTCCTTGCAGAGAGTCCTGTAATTTGCGGGACTGTGTGGGTGTCCCAACAGCTGATGGACACCAGGCTGCCTGAAAAAGCAGTGGCACAGGCTCAGTATACACAGAAGAAAGCCATTCCTTTGCGCAAAAGTGAGACCCGGGACAGAGGCTTCCCTCTCATGGCCAGGAATGATCCCAGGTCTCTGGTAAAAACGCCAAGGCAGGAGGAGAGGAGCTGGCCTCCACTGCCTCTTTGGTCTCTGCAAAGGGCACTGACATCTGTGCCATGTTCCTTAGGGGCCACTCAGAGAGGTGCTGGGAGAGAGGCTTATGGCAGGCCAAGCAAGCTTTGCCTTAGTATCAAAATAACTTCCCATTTACATTTCTTTTTCCTTAACTTTAACCCCAGTATAGTCTTGGAGGGCACTCAGCCCAAACAGGCAGCTGGGCGACTTACAAAAAACAACCCAGCATGAGCACATAAACACAGCTTTATTTTGTCCCTGCAAATGAATAGGAGGAGATGAGGCTTGGGAATGAGAGAAGCAAAAAGCATGAGTTTGTAGAAAGCAGTGAAAAAAGTCTGCCTGCATGAAGCTACCTCAGGAACTCCTCTCTGAGACACTTGTCGCCAGTTCTGCTCCTCTCCTTTGTCTGGACATGCCCCTGCTTCAGCTGCAGTGTCTCCGAGGCAAGACCAGGACTCTGCTGAATGGAGTGTCACACTGATGCTTGGGCAGAGGCCAGCACAGGGTGTACAGTGCATAACCCAGGAGAGCTTCAGGTGGACCTGGCACTTGCTCTCTGAGAGCGCAGATCAGCTCTATACAGGGAGTAAGGCCTAGTGTTAATGTGGCAGGTATAGGGGTATCTGTGCACTCAGTCCTGCAGTGGGATAATTCAACTCATCTTTCCAGGGCTATCTTGGCTCGTAATTGAATGTGAATCATATTCCACTGTAGCCCTGAGTCAGGTCCAGTATTTGCAACACTGTGCAGTCCTTTTGGCACAGCTCCATCCAGTCTCAGTCCTTTTAGACATTCACTTCAAATTAATTACCCAGGAATGGCTTTTCTTTAACATTAAGCAAGCTCTGCTTGATCTGCAGAGCTCCTCGGGAATGCCCAGGCTCTGTCTAGGCTTGGAGCTGGCTGAGGCTTGCTATTTATCAGCTTTCTCCCAGCTTTTCTGCAGAACTCCAAAACACTTCCAAATCCTGCCCCTTTCCACATGGTTCCCACTAACAGAGGTCAGCTAGGGCAAGCCGCCGGGTGCGTTGTGACCCTGCTTATCAGTGGAGTCTGCTTTCCAGATGGTTTGCGCATACAGACTGGCTGCTTTGGTTCTCAGTACCAGCCCTCAGTTCTGCAGGGCGTGATTCCATGTCAGGCGCCAGGGTTATGCAGAACAGCGGGTGGTGGACCAGCCTCGGGCTAGTGCCCGCACTCCTGTACAGGTCCTGGTTCCTCAGTGCTCTTTGCCTCACTTCCTCAACCCAGGGCAGCTGTGGATATCACTCAGCCATACTTGTTCCCATTATATACTGGGTATCTAGAGCAGAGGATGAGCTTCCTGGCATGCCTCACCCAGCAACATACAGTGATTTCTGCAGTGGGTACAGACTGGCCATACCTCTGAAATGGCCTCTGAGGCAGTAGAAGATAGATGTGTCCAGACAAAATGCCTTCTCCTCAGTTCCTCGTTGACCCTCTGATGGCTTATGTGGTTCTGATCCTGTAACCCAGTTGCTCCCCAGATAGATATCCAAGGGTGGGAAAGAAAGCAGGGCCAGAATGTAGACAGGAAATGGGAGGACAGCGCGTACTTATTTGGGTGTCTGCTCCTTAGACTGTCTGGACTGACAGTACTGGGGGCTGCCCTCTCCCTGAGTGAAGTCTGAACGGGGAGAGCCCTTGGTGGTCCGCTCTCCCTTGTCTAGTAACTTGCCTCAGCAGCAGCCCTCCCAGACAGAGGAGGCCCCACGTCTCTGAGAAAAAGAGAAATGCAGAGCTTTGCAACAGAAAGGGAGGATGAGGAAGATGAGGCTTAAAATCACAGTAAGGGAACTTCTGATTAGCCAGTAGGCAAAACTTTCCCATAGTGGGCATAGTGAAACTGTAGAAGAGCTCCAGTGGGGGAAGCTGTGGACTCTTCATCACTTTGAACGGGGATAAGATCAAGTCAGACAACCATCTGTCAGAACTGACACAGGTTTAGTTGAACTTGCCCAGAGCAGTGGGATAGACTGGAAGACCTCTCAAGGTCCCTCATCTCTGTGACAGGCAGAAGAAGTCAGTCCAAGTTTTCTGGCTGCAAATACTGGTGGCTGTGTAACACCTTGTCTCCTTCCATCAGAACGGGCTTGTCTGCATACCAGGGGTCACTGGGTCTTCACTACCAGCTGTGTGTTTGGTGTCCTTAGCAGGACAGAGAAGTCGCCGTTCAGTCTGTCTGCTCGGCAGCCTCTCCGTTGTCACGGCTGTGCAGTGCACCCCTGCCTGAGACGCTGCCTGACGACGTTGGCCTCGCTGCATTGTGGGAAGCTCTAGCAAGCGATCCAGCAGCACTGAGAGCACCGCACGCAGCTGATACACTCACGGAGCAGCCACAGGAACTCCTGGCTGTGCTTGAAGATGTTCGGTCGCACAGGGAGCTGGAACGCACGAGCCTCTGCTAGACTTATCTAGGCAGCAAAATAAGAGGTGCTAGACCAAAGGCGGGAAGACAACATATTCCACTGGCAAGGGCAACATTGTGTTCACTGACATAACTCTTGCCCAAGCTTTAACACCACTGTGTCCAGGCGGAAGTCAGGGGCAGGATTCTGCCCTGTGCTCTCCTGAAGGCAACAGAGACTGAGTTGAGCAAAGATGATTTTGAGCTACCTTTAAGTTTAGTTCAGATGGTAGCTCCCACATGAACAGCTGCTTGCTTGTACTCTGCTTTGTGCAGGGTTTTCTGGATCTGAGAAGGACCTTTCTCCCCCTCTCCTCTTGGCAGGACATCTCTCAGACTGAGACCTGCACGGCAGAGCTGCTTTGGGCAGCAGACAGCTAGGCAACACCCCTGGGTCTGTGAGTGCTGTATGCAGAGAGCAGTGCAGAGGGGTCAGGGAGTGAGCCTGACTGTGGCCTCATGTTGAGCCATCCGGGGCACTATCTGGTGACACACTTAGCAATAATCTGTCCTTTGTCAAGGCAAATGTGTTTCTGGTTGTCAGATAAAAAGGGGAAGGGATGAGGATTAGGGAGCAAGATGCGGGCTTCAGCCCAGCTAGAAGTAGCTTTTTGGCAGGCTAAAGTGTTTGAAGAGCAATGAGGGGACTAAAACTTCAGAGCAGAGCCCAGGAAGCTTTCCTGCCTAGCAGTTTTTTTTCCCATCTGAGCTACAGCTTATCCACCACTGCCTGAATCCCAGCTCCTGTGATCTCTGCTTCCAGTGACCAGCCAGGCTCACGCCACTGATGTGCACGGGACAGAGCAGGCAAGGGGTGAGGCGAGCATCCCTACACAGCTCCACTGCAGACACTTCCCTTCCCTCACTGCCGCTTCTGTCCGTGCCAGCAATGGCAGCGGGGCATGGCCGTAGGCACCAGTGCCCCTGAGCAGAGCGGCACAGGGTGGAGGAGGGAGCCTCAGAGGTGAGGCTGAGGGGAGCAGCCGTGGGAGCAGCCTCACAACCAGGTGCCACATTGGACTTCCTTCCACGGAAATGAACCTTCCTCCTTGCCTGTTGTGCAACAAAGCTCTGGTACTTGGCACAATGTTGGCAGGAGGCCAAAGCAGCACTGTCAGCCTTTCACTGTCATCGTGCTTGCCCTCTCACCAGCTCTCTAGTGCTGTTCTTGGTGACACACCTGGCAGCTCTGTGATGCTGGCCGTGCTGCCTAAGGAGCAACGGCCCAGCATCCTCCTCTCATTGAGCTCTAAATATAAATAAGCTCCAGAGGATGAGACCGAGACACCATTGAGGGAAGAAACCCCGCAGCTGTCCTCCAGCACTCCGGCTGCACAGTCAGAGCAGAGCAGAGCAGAGACACAATCCCTCTAGCTCTGTCCTGTCTGCTCCCTGCACACTGGGGGTTCATTCCCTTTTGTACTCTGTGTTGTGGGCCTGCACAAGCTTGTGTGGTGACAGCGCTAAACTTGGAAAGGCAGCCTTCCCAGCTGGGGGGAAGCTGTCTGCATGGCTTTTTTTTTTCTTGTCCTGTTCTTGCTGGAGTTTGACTCTCACGTTGTGCATGTTTCAGAGCTGGAGAATGGAGTGTGGTCGCTGGGGCCCAAGCTCTGCTCCATCATGGTGAAACAGGAACAGAACCTGGCTCTAGACCTGCCTGAGTCCCAGCTAGCTGCCAGCTCCATACCAGTGCTGAACCTCAACCCTCTGCAGAGACTGCCAGTCCCCGAGGAGGTGAGCCCATCTAATCATAGAAATCATAGAACCGTAGAATCTTTAAGGTTGGAAAAGACCTCTAAGATCATTACGTCCAACCGTCAACCCAACACCACCATGACTACTAAACCGTGTCCCAAAGTGCCATATCTACACGTTTTTTGAACACCTCCAGGGATGGTGACTCTACCACTTCCCTGGGCAGCCTGTTCCAATGCTTGACCACTCTTTCAGTAAACAATTTTTTCCTAATATCCAATCTAAACTTCCCCTGGCGCAACTTGAAGCCATTTCCTCTCATCCTATCGCTAGTTACTTGGGAGAAGAGACCAACACCTGCCTCACTACAGCCTCCTTTCAGGTAGTTGTAGAGAGCGATAAGGTCTCCCTCAGCCTCCTTTTCTCCAGACTGAACAGCCCCAGCTCCCTCAGCCGCTCCTCGTAAGACTTGTTCTCTAGACCCCTCACCAGCCTCGTTGCCCTTCTCTGGACACGCTCCAGCACGTCAATGACCTTCTTGTACTGAGGGGCCCAAAACTGAACACAGTAGTCGAGGTGCGGCCTCACCAGTGCCAGGATCTAAGATCCGTCAGGAACTCGGGCTCTCACACAGGGGCACTGCTGGTGATGCAGACCCAGCCATGTGACTGCAGGGTCCTGCTGGGTGATTTAGACAGGAGAAGGTGATACAAAGCCCAGATACTTCATTACTTGTCATTCTCCTCTTGAAATGGCAGTCAGAGGAGCGGCACACTTGATGCTAGCTAGAACTGTGTTCTTGATTCCTGCAGTGAAGCTACAAGACAGTTTATCCTTCCAGAGAAAACGATGGAAGGAGGATTTTCTCCAGCACAGGAGGCTTTACAATCTTGGTTAAATACAAGTGTGTTTCCTTGGCACAAAATCCAAAGGCTTTTAAGCTTTCATGTGATGGAGGCCTGTCCCCTCTAATCTGCCAGCATTTCTATAGCCACTCTTGGTTCATTTTCCTTTTTCAGAGAACAGTGTCAATTCATGTGATGCCAGTGACCCCACTACTTGTGAGTATAGGCCCCTGCTCTGCCACTGTCTTTCTCATGGCCTTGGGCTTATCATATGGCCTCTCACTTTGCTCAGCCGCTCACTGGAAATGGAGGTCTCTCTTCAGGTCCTGCTTGCTTTTTCCTATGGAGCAGCGGGAAGTATTATTTCTAAGAAACACGGGGCCAAGTCTTTTGGTCATGTCTAAGTTCTTAAGAAGTCTGTTTGTCTGAAGAAGGCTCACTTATGCCACTGGTACATGGGTGTAAGCTGGGGGTTGAGTTTGGCTGGCCTTGAGTCCAGCCGTGTTGGATGGGAAGGTCTGACCAGTCTCACACAGACTTTGGCTATCTTGTAGCAGCTCAGCAGATAACAGTAGAGCATCTCTGGAGTTCACTTCCTTTTTTCACTCATGCTGAGCATCTTCCCATTTAAACAACCATCCAAAACAAATGGGAACTTCCAGCCAAAACTGTGCACAAACGTCCTCCATTATTTACACAGCTTGAACTTGCTGTGCCCTCAAAGCTCTGCTGTGTGTGCTCAGCAGCCATACCATGGTGCTCTCTCAGCTGTGTTTACAGTCTGGAGAAGTTTGCAATGTGTCTGTTTAGCGTAAAAACTCCCCCAGCCTATATATGGTTGGATGGGGGCTGGTGAGCCAGGGAGCTGAGGGGCAGCATAGCCCAGACGGGAATAAATCTACTCTTTATTTAACTCCCAGTCGCCTCCGATTAGAAACAGCTGCCCCAGTGGCCCTGGTGAAAATCATGTGAGCAGGACAGGAGGTTTGTTCTGTTTCTGTTTCTGTACAACCTCTGTACTCCCATTTCTAATGAAGGCAGATCAAAGAGGGACTTCCCATGGTAATGCAGAGGTTGGTTTAAATTGCACTGTCTGGGTCTAGCAAGGGACGAATTGCCAAGGATGAAAGTCATCTCCCTTCTGGTGGTGCTCAGTACACTGCCTGGCAACATACCCATCTGCCACTGCCTCTTCCTCTGCAAACATGTGTTTACACTCTGTGTGTCCAGCGACACAGACTTCAAGGGGCTTATGGTTGGACTCTGGTTTCTGTTATGTGTGGTGGGAGGCTGCTTTGGGGCAGAGCTGTGAGATAGGGCAGTACAGAGAGCAGGGGAGCAGCAGCTGAGCACAACTGGTGGGAGCCCTCTGGGCAGGGCAGCTGACAGTGCTGAAGAGCTCTTTCTGCTTCTTTTCCACAGACTCCCATAGAAATGACTCCAGCACCTGTAATCAAAGTTGAACCCAAAGAGGAGAACCAGTTTCTAAATGTACCTGCAGGTAAGAAGATAGAATTTGCTGGTTGACTTACATCCCTCTATATTACTCAGATATAGATAATTACTCTACAGGGAGCAAAGACAACACCTGAGAGCAGAGCCATGCATTCAAGGTAGCCCTGAGGCACAGACCAATAGAGTAGTGAGCGCTGCACTGTTCCAGCTCAGATCAATGTCTGGACCAGCAGCCACACACAAAATTGTTCAGACAGGGACTCCCAGGCAAAACAGGCTGCTTCAGAGCTGGAAATGTGAAAGAGTGCCTTTAAAATCCTCAGAGGGACATTAGTGTGATCCAAAAACAACCATCTGAAAGTCAGGAAATTCAGGATCCAGTTTAATTTGAAAGAAACCCAAGCATCTGAAAATCTGCCGATGCACAAATGAAAGCACTATAGGAGCTCCCACTGCCCCAGAGAGACATTCCTTAGGCATATTTCCACCTCCATTAAGGCCCCCAGGGCTCTCCAGTACAAAGTGGGGACAGTTTTCAAGTGCTTGGCAATCAGCTGAGTGACCAGAGTCACTTTGGATCAAGTGTGCTGGCAAGTGTGTGAGCCCTGTGGTGCGTTTGGAAGAGCTCGTCTCTTCCTGTACTTGTGAACAGGCTAAGGAGCAAAACATCATGGGCTTTGTACTCCATTTTGGTTGACACCGGAGTACCTTATTGCTTTGTAAATACCTTCAGTGTCTTGGCAAAGCCCCTGCCAGCTCTCTGACTCCTGCAGTTCCTAGTTTAGCACATTTGAGGTCAGCCTCATGTCTGTCTTGGGCAGTGCTCCGTCCAGCCTTGTTCTCAGACCCACCCTGTCTTGTGAGACTCATTATCCTCTCCTTTCAGTCCTGTGTTCTGGCAGTGCCTTTTCCTTGTGCTTGTACCAACAGGCTGACATGAGAGCCATTAACTTGATCTCCTCATTTCTCAGTAGATGACCTGGTGCAGATGCCTCCAACTCCACCCAGCAGCCATGGCAGTGACAGCGATGGATCTCAGAGCCCTCGGTCCCTGCCTCCCTCCAGCCCAGCTCGACCTGCTGCTCGCTCTTCTACTGCCATCTCCTCCTCACCTCTCCTCACAGCACCACATGTAAGCAGGCAGCAGGACGTCACTGGGACACAGGGCTTCTTGGTGCTCAGAGGGGGCTGGAGGCTTTCCAATGCTTGTGTGGGGGATCCTGCCCTTGTTAAAGTCTCCAAGCTGAAATGCTCTGGCAAGGCAATGCGGTGTCCTAGCATAGGGGTGTGGGGAAAGCAGTGCTCACAGGAGTGAGGAGAGGCGCAATGAGTCTTGCACAATGCCTACCAGCAGCTACTTTGGTTTAGCGAGTGCTGTCTTTCACCCCATACTTTGGGAAGTGGCCTATGCACTGGAGGACTTTCTGCAGAGGTTAATGGAAGACAAGGAAATAACGGAGAATTCCCACAACCGGACTGTGTTTTAACCATCGTCCAAAAGTTCTTTAGTGGGGTCCTGCAGTGCAAGGGTCTAGCCAGCCTCACATGAAGGAGGAGATGCCCTTCCAATAAACGAGGAAGGCAGCTGCTAAGCTGTGCCCAGAGGATCAGGTTGAGAGCAGGAAAGAGAACTGCCCTGCACCTATTTGTACTGAGCCCCTAGCTGCTCTGCAAGGCTTTTAGGAAGGTCACTGGGATAGAACTTGCTGACGCTGACGGCTGCTTTCTGTGTGTTTCAGAAGTTACAAGGGACCTCTGGCCCATTGCTCTTGACTGAAGAGGAGAAACGCACCTTGATTGCTGAGGGCTACCCCATTCCTACCAAGCTGCCCCTCAGCAAAGCAGAAGAGAAAGCACTGAAGAGGGTCAGGAGGAAAATCAAGAACAAGGTGACTGTTCACAATAACCATAATCATACAGTTCCCATGATTCCAGAGCACCCTCAGCTGACCAGTGCTCCAGTTACCCTGGCCTCCTCAGCTGCAGTGCAGCTCAGAAGAGGTGGGATTCTGCCTTTGCTGAATTGGCATGAGCCTTCCAACCCACAGAAATGGTGCCATGGGGCATCTCTGCACAAACGCTGTGCACGCAGCTGTATCTGGGGAGTGTGTCTTCCAGCCCAGCACCTGGGAGTGCGTGGCCTGCGGTGGGGTCCACAAGCTAAGGCATCACAGATCAGACAAACTGGCCTGGGCAGGCCTTGCTGTGGGGGCAGGCAAACAAGAGCCATTGCATGGTGCAGGATGGACGATGCACAGAGCTCATTAGCCAGGCAGAGGCTGTGAGACTTTAGAATGTGATTAGAAAGCATCCCATGAGAGAAATGATGAGACCCTGAATTAGTCACTCGGTGACTCAGAGGTGGTCTGGGGCAGAATCTGCCCAGATGGCCACAGCACGTACCCATGTGAGTCAGAGGAGTTCAAAGCAACCCTAAAAATGCTCTCAGCAGCAAGGGGCTCAGGCATACTGCAACAAATGGTTGTGGCCTACAGGCCAAAGAAGGCTGCATACTTACAGCATCCATCCCTCGCAGTTTTGGCCTGGAGATCAGTGGGAATGGCAGATGAGAATGTGACTTTGCCATTTACCTTCAGGGTGCTGTGCGTGCAGGGAACAGACAAGATGAGGGAGCCACGAAGAAGTGTCTGGAGGCTTATGATACTGACTCCTCTCTGATGGTTGTCCCTCTCACAGATCTCTGCTCAGGAGAGTCGCAGAAAGAAGAAAGAATACGTAGAGTGTCTGGAGAAAAAGTAAGTTTTTTCTTCTCCGTCTTACCTTTGAAAAAGGACCCCTGTCCCTGCACAGCGCCCCTTTCTAGTGCTTTTGTTTCTGAATTGCTTGCAAGGCTGGCTGCACAGAAGTTTGGTTTGGGATCCTGCCCCTACTCCTCTCCCTCCTAGAAATCTTCTTGCAGGATAGAGATTGCTCTAGAAACCTTGTGTTTCCAACTGCTTAGTTTGGCTGGTCCCCTGCAGAACACAGGCCATTCTGGCTGCCAGCAAGGTGGGATTTTGGGTGAGAGTCATGTTTCCCCACTAGAAGTTGCTTCTATTTTGTCTGTCCCGTAAGCAGCAGGCCCTCTGAGGGCACTGAACCATGGCTTTTCCCCCTCTCTTCCTATCAGGGTGGACACACAAGCATTTGATAGGAAGAAAAACCTTGCATCACAGTTATTCACCACACTCCCTCTCCTTCCACAGTTCCCTGCACGTGCCTTGTTTTTCTCCTTGCAACCCTGAGGTCCTGTGTGTATGGCAGGCATAAACTGAAGGTGACATCACATGACACTGGCAGGGCAGAAAATTACTCTTGAGGACCCAATCTTGTGGTCCCCTCTGTACTAGCAGCCCCTGACGGGCATTCCCAGGCAAAGAAGAATGCTGGTATCCAGGTGCAAATTTGCATTTCTGTTTAAATACCATCTTCTTCCCCGTGATTAACACCACCTGAGGTCCGCAAAATGGAAAAAAACAGCCCCCAAACCCAACCTTCATTAACTCTTCTGCCCGATGCTGTTTATGTTCTCTAAGCGCGTAGTAATGCTGAACAAAAACAGAGGGCTCCATGCACCTTCCCGTTCCCATGCCCTCCCATGAGCAGCACCTCGGCGCGCAGGCGTATGCCGGGGGGGTCAGAGCACATCACCTCCAGCTAGGGTCCCAGGCTGACACCCAGATCCCCCAGCCGGCCCCGTCCAGGCTGCGGTGCCCGTACGCACTCAGCAGATTGTTCCGCGGGCGTGTGGCTGCGACAGATGCCTTTCGAACGATGCCAGCTTTAAATGCGAACCAAAAGTTGCACTCGGTGATTTTTTTCTTTTTTTACGCAACGATTCTTTGGTCCGCTTGGCTTTCCGTAAGAGCCGGTTTGTCAGAACCTGTGTGGGGCCCACCACCGCCCAGCTCCACGCCATCGCCGCCAGCCCGGTGTGGGCACAGCCAGCCCGGTTCGGCGGGATCCGCGCCCCGGGGCCCGCAGAGCCCGCGGCTCGCTGCTGCCCTCCGCTGCCTGCAGCCGGAGCGGGCCCGGCGCTTGCAGCTGGCCGGTTTTCACGGGCCGGGCGCGCTGCCGGGGCGGGTCCTCTGTCTGAGCGGGACAGGTCGGAGGTTGCTCCCTTTCCATGCTGCTTAGCGGGGTTTGGAAGTGACGGACATGCCTGCGTAACCTGGAGTCTGTCCCGGTTTGACCTGCCCGTAACCAGCCACTACTGGTCTCCCAGCCCTCGGGAAAGCCTGAACTGGGAACCATCGCACCTAACTGTCCACCTGAGATCTCATCCTGGGCTGCCGGGGCTGGCCGCAGCCAGATGGGCGAGGGACATTTGGCTTCAGGACCACACCTTCAGGTGATGGATGGGGCCACTGAGCCTGCGCACCTGGGGAGGGGCAAGGACTACGTGTGCTTCATCTGCCTGGCCCTTGTAACCAGCCGGCTGTGGGTTTTATCCCACAGGGTTGAGACATACACGACAGAAAACAATGAACTCTGGAAAAAAGTGGAGACCTTGGAAAACGCCAACAGGTAAGAGGGGCTAGAGCTGACCCTCTGTGGGTGGGGCGGCGTGGGCAGGAAGGGGAGCCGGGGGAGCACTGGGGCAAGGGGGTGAGAAGAGAAAGGCAGGCTCCCCCAGCTCCTGGCGGGATGGGCGCTGCTCAGCAAGGCCCTGGTTTTTGGCCCGTGGCAGCAGCGAGGCAGCTGGGTTTGGTTAGCGAGCCTGGAATGTTTGTGTTGGGACAGCCAGGCCGCGCCGCAGCGAGGAGAGGGAGGGAAGGCGCGTTGCTCACATCTCTTCCTCCTCCTCCCTGCAAGCCTTTGGGCTCATGCTGCCCTCCCCATTGCCCTCTGGGCCTCTGGCTATCTCCAGGGCAGCTGCACTGAGCGAGGCTCCTCGCACCAGCTCCCAGACCCACTGTTGCTGGTTTTGGGCTCTTTGGAGGAATACAAGGCCCTGGGCATAAAGTGACTGTTTCAGGTTTCTCTGGAGAAAGAGATGAACAGACTTGGTGAATACAGGGAAAGCCCATTCCTCTAATAAAGGCAGAGATCCCAGCTCCCACCAAATCCAGAGCAACTCCCTGTGCATGTGGTACTGCAGCCCTTGCCCTGCCTCTTCCCCTTGCAAAGCAAGCCTGAAGGATCTCCCTACCATCTGCTGCTGCTCACCTGAAAGGGGCAAGCTGTTCCCACAGCGCCAAAGCAGGCCCCTGGCTCCCTCTCGCAAGAATCTGGTGAGCGCTTGTGTTCCTAATACGCAGAGCTGGCTGACTGATCACCAGGGGAATTTGCTTCCCTGGAAGCAAATAAAGAAGACTCCCACCCTTGCAGTGCGGATGGGCAGCAGGAGCTGGAGAAGGGCCCAGCTCTGCTCCCTCTTACTGAATGCAATAGGTGTGAGCAAGGGCAGGGTCAGCTGCAGGGCTGGTGAGAGGGAAGCTCATTTCTATAGCCCTATTTCTATCATCCCGAGCTCAGACTGAAGGGGAGAACCACAGCCGGAGAGCCAGTCCCCCGACCCACCCCTCTGCTGCCACTACAGCTCATGGAGTACTCCCTGAGGCTCGGCCGCGCTCCTTCCTCCCATCCACGACACGAGTGCTGTAGCCCCGGCTTCCAGGCCAGCCACTGATGCCAGGACCAGGGACTGTCAGGCATGGTCTGGCTGAGGTGTGCGAGTGGCCGGAGCCTCCCACCTGCCGGAGACACGGCTGCCCAGCTGCTCTCATCTGTGGGGCAGAGCCTGCAGCCCAGCCTGGCTGGGGGTGCAGGCAGCCCCTGATGCTGAAAAAGCATGAGCCCCACCCTGCAAGATCAGGAGACTGGCCTAAAAGCCAGGAGATATTTTTTTTTTCAAAATACACATTGTGTTCTTTCTAATTGGGTTTGGTTTTGAGCACTGCCAGTGGGACGCTCTGTGCTTCTCTCCACATGTACAAGGAGCAGAAGAGGATTTGGAAAGAGATAAAGCTGGGATTCTCCTGCAATCTCCTAGCTCCAGGACCTGGCATTTTATCAAAGCTCAAACATATTTGTGTAAAACAGTCAGTGCTCCCAGAGGGAGACACTCAGTAGTCTGCATTTCAGTAATTTGCAGCCATTGGGAACTGTGTGCTCTGTAGTCTTCCTCATCCCAGATTTCTTCACCAGCCCAGTGAGGGGTTTGGTGGCTCTTAGTAACACACCTACCACTGTTCTGTGCTTACCTGTGCCGATGCCTGTGTTTAGTTAAATGGGGCAGAGAGACCTTAGCACGTGTTCTAGCTGGGGCAGCCAGACAATTAATTAGTTGCTGAACTCAAGATTTGGCTTTGCCCACATCCCTCTGCAGACTTTGCCAAGACTGAAGAAGCTGGAGGGGGTCAAAACTGTTTTTTCTTTCTCTCTCCACCATATGGTTCAGGTCACAGGTCAAGCTGCAAAGCGTGTGTCTGAGTGAAGTGGGAGCAGGCAGGCCTGTGCTTGGTGTCTGACCTGACTACAAAGTTCAGCCCTCATCCCAGAGCCTGATTTTCCTGGTAGCTCACCTCTCCATTGCTTTGGGAGATGACTGGCTGGGCTTTGAGACACCCAGGACTCCTAAATGAATGGGACGTTCATAATGGTGGGTAGCTGCAGTGAAGGTTGTGGTGGACCTACTGGTGAGGAGACTGAGGGAGCGTGCTGCAGGGAGTTACTACAGCGTAATGGCACCTCGGGGCCGTATCTCTCACAGCTCCTGCACACTTTATATCTCAAACTCACCCTTTTTTGTTTCGTGCTTCCCAAGCCTGTTTGGTCAGAGAACTTGGGCAAGATACAGCAAGGGGGAGACGTTTGTTTTCATAAGAAGGGAAAATCAGGGTAAAATATGAAGGGGGTAGTGGTATTCTTGCATCACTTACTAGCTGTTACTTCTTTATCAAGTTGTGATTTGGGTTGTTTCCTGTCCTAGGACTCTGCTCCAGCAGTTACAGAAGCTGCAGGCTCTGGTAGCTGGGAAAGTCTCCAGACCTTACAAAATGGCTTCCACACAGACTGGGACCTGCCTAATGGTATGAGCTTCATTTCCATTTTCCTTATTGGCCATGCTTCCCCATACAGCTTTGTTGATTGCCTGTCTCTGCCCTCTTCCCTGCTGCCCGGCTCTGTTGCCAGTTACATCTGCTCTCTTGCTTTTGTGTTACAGTCACCAGAACTGGGCCCTGTGACAGAGATACATCGGTAGTGTCAGTTGTTCATGCAAAAGCATTAGAAGAATTCCTGCCCTTTCACTGTATTGTTCTTTGGGCAAAACGGCACTTTGTTTTCTTTTCATTAGCTATCGGACATTCAGCAAAAATCTTCAATGAACTTCCATCGTAATGGGTAGAGTTTTCTTTCGCTGAGTTGGTAATGCTTAATGTTTAGCTCAGCAGGGCAGACAAACAGTTCAAGAATTCCTCCCGGTGGGCATTACACCTTGTGTTTATCAGGAAGAAATGGCATCTGTTCTTGCTATAGGCAAGCACATCAGGCTTTGTTAAATCCAGCTGGACTTCTCTTCATTTGGCCTTTTGACTAACCAAAATGATTTGGGGTTTTCTGCTGGTTGTAGCAATCCCTGTTTTCCTCTTGTTTCTCATGGTGGAGGATCATGATTAAGCAATATTGTCTTCACTGTGGAGCTTTGGGGCATGCCAGCATGTGGCCATAGAGTCAATTGCTTATTCTTCATCTCGTTTTTTGCGAGAGGGAAAGTTTCTGATCCATGATAAAAATATAAAACCTTCAGCCCTGTGATGTCTTTGCAGGATTGTCGTAGTAGCTGCTTGAGACAAATTTGTCAAAGTTAGTTATCCGTATCTAATTATCACTTCTGTACTGTTAACAGTCATGAAACACAAACAGATGGTGAGGTGCTTGCCCCACTTTCTCAGCACTCTTAGTGTCCTGAGAGGCTTTTTTTTGCTCTTGGTTCAATCAGGTTCCCTGGTTCCAGAGCCCCTGCTCTGTAATCTTCAGCACTTTATCCTTTCAAAATCTGCTCAAACTTTTGCTACTCTTTGCTGCCCCCATGTCAGACCAAATTTTAACGACTAACTGTCTTTTCTGTTGGCTGCTCTGTGGCTTCATTCCCGAGTTCTTTCCACATTTTCGGGTGTGACCCAGCTGGGCCCAGTGACTCATTTCTCCTTAATGCAGCAGCTCATCAGAGCACCCCTGGCTCCGGCAGTTCTTCATCGCTGCTGCCTGGAATGAGCAAGTCTAGGAGAGGTGCCTTCCAGCACATCCCCTGTGCTGTAGGCTGATAAAATACCTAATTTAGCTTCCCAGCAATGTCTTATCTCTCCTTGCTGCTCCTTTTGTTCCACAGCATCCCAGCCCACACACCAACTCTCTCAGGCTTCCGAGCTTTGAAGCATTTCAAGAATTTGTGATTTACTCTTCTGTCTTTGGCCAGTTCTTCTCATAGGCCTCCGAGTTCCCAGTTTCCATTTTCAAATACAGCACTCCTTATCATGACAGATATGTAGAATCATCATGCCTTGCAGCATGGGAGTGAAGCAGAGTACCCTTCTTTTTTAGCCCTGCCTCATTCCTGCTGGATGTTTGTCCAGCCAGTTCTTGAAGGCGTCTAATGATGAGCAGTCCTCAGCCTCCTCAGTCAGACCATTCCTGCGCTTCGTTATCTTTACCAGATAAAGCTTTCTCACTATCTCATCTCAATCTTCCTTGCAACAGCATAAGCCTATTACAACTTCTTCTTCCCACTGTAAGCAAGATCAGTCTATCCTCCCTTTCTGCAGCTGCATTTTATATATTTGAAAACTATTGCTTTTGAGCAACTCCCTTCAGTTTGCTCTGCGAAATCACCACCATTTCTTCATTCTTCCCTTGCAGGCCGAGTTACTAAATCACTACTTGTTCCCAGAGCTCTCTTACAGACTTTCTCTGATCGCCCTGCATTTTTTCGGAAGTACAAGGCCCAAAGCTGGACACCGTATTCCACCTGAAGGCTGGTACAGAGCCAGGGCACCAGCCAGAAAGCCTGTTCATACTGCCCGGGCTATTTGCCCTTTGCAAAGTGACACTGACCTGTGCTCACATTGCTGTCCATTTTCCTAGATCTTCTTCTGTAGAACAGCTGCCTGGCCAGGTAGTCACTGACGTGTTTCCCCTGTTGATCAGTCCTTCCACCCTGCAGGTCTCAGCAGGTCTCGGCGTTTGTCTGTGTTGATCTGCCTGCTGTTCTCTTGGACCGCTTCTCCCTATGGTCAAGATCATTCTGAATTTGAATCCTGACCAAAAGCCAGTCTGCTTGTAGGCTCTCCCATCTGCAGATTTGATACAGTCCATCATCCAAGTCAATCTTAAAAATGTTGAATCTTGCCAGAGCCGTAACGGATCTCTCTGCTACTCCATCTGCTACTTCCTCCTAGTTTGACAGTGAACCATCTGATAACTATGCTCTCAGGATGTCTTTTTCTGATTAATTTTGCCTCCACTTTTTCAGCTGGTTTTGCAGTAGTTTCCTTTAGCTTAGTTTCCCTTGCTTTTTAAGAGGTCAAAATGGTGATATGGTCAAAAGTTGTGAGATGAATGGTACTCAGAGTCAAACCAAGAGCTGTTGTTATGAAGTGTTACAGAGTTTCAACTGGAACTTTATCAGAGAGTTAATCAGAGCTAACCTGAAACAAAGCAGAGTAAAACCAATGCTCATTTGCAAAGCCCTAGCTGAAAGCCATTTTAAAGCAAGATGTTAAGTATACTGCTCTTTCCCAGCCCATAAAGCCTGTTTCATTTTAGCAGAGAAGAACAGGCTGCACAGGGCTGGCTCCCCTTTCTGGAAATTGTGTGTTTGTCTGTGATAATTCCAAGCAACATCTATACAGAATTTATTTTTTCCCCTGTTTTTGTCCAATAAGGGTTCTAAATGCCTTGTGTGCCTGATATGATGTACTTAGACAGTGTCTATGCTGTCCACATTTAATTTCCTTAATTTAAAGCCAGCCGTGGAGAGTCTGGACAATTAAAATACCTCTTTACATACTGTAGTATCTCCATGCTATTATTTGATCTTCCACATCTCCTGGAATCCACCAGCGGTCAAAAATACCTTGATGTATGAGCTTCTGTTTGTTACTTAGGCACGGCTATTCCGAAATAGGTGGCTATTCTGAAAATCAGTCAAGCAATTGACACACATCCATGGGCCCCGATGGAATGCACCCACGAGTGCTGAGGGAGCTGGCGCATGTCATTGCTGAGCCACTCTCCATCATCTTTGAGAGGTCCTGGAGGACAGGAGAGGTGCCTGAGGACTGGAGAAAGGCCAATGTCACTCCAGTCTTCAAAAAGGGCAAGAAGGAGGACCCAGGGAACTACAGGCCGGTCAGCCTCACCTCCACCCCGGGAAAGGTGATGGAGCAGCTCATCCTGGAGGTCATCATCAAGCAAGTGGAGGAAAAGAAGGTTATCAGGAATAGTCAGCATGGATTCACCAAGAGGAAATCATGCTTGACCAATCTGATAGCTTTCTACGATGGCATGACCGGCTGGGTAGGTGAGGGGAGAGCTGTGGATGTTGTCTACCTAGACTTCAGCAAGGCTTTTGACACTGTCTCCCATAACATCCTCCTAGGGAAGCTGAGGAAGTGTGGGCTGGATGAGTGGTCAGTGAGGTGGATTGAGACCTGGCTGAATGGCAGAACTCAGAGGGTTGTCATCAGCGGCACGGAGTCTAGTTGGAGGCCTGTAACTAGTGGTGTCCCCCAGGGGTCAGTACTGGGCCCAGTCTTGTTCAACTTCTTCATTAGTGACCTGGATGAAGAGTTAGAATGTAACCTCAGCAAGTTTGCTGATGACACCAGACTGGGAGGAGTGGTAGATACACCAGAAGGCTGTGCTGCCATTCAGCATGACCTGGACAGGCTGGAAAGTTGGGCAGAGAGGAACCTGATGAAGTTGAACAAGGACAAGTGCAGGGTCCTGCACCTGGGGAGGAACAACCCCATGCACCAGTACAGGCTTGGGGCGGACCTGCTGGAGAGCAGCTCTGTGGAGAGGGACCTGGGTGTCCTGGTGGACGACAGGTTGACCATGAGCCAGCAGTGTGCCCTGGCTGCCAAGAAGGCCAATGGCATCCTGGGGTGCATTAAGAGGAGTGTGGCCAGCAGGTCGAGGGAGGTTCTCCTTCCCCTCTACACTGCCCTAGTGAGGCCCCATCTGGAGTACGAGGATGGTGAGGGGACTGGAGCGTCTCTCCTACGAGGAAAGGCTGAGGGAGCTGGGCTTGTTCAGCCTGAAGAAGAGAAGGCTGCGAGGGGACCTAATATATGCTTATAAATATCTGAAGGGTGGGTGTCAGGAGGACGGGGCCAAGCTCTTTTCAGTGGTGCCCAGTGACAGGACAAGGGGCAATGGGCACAAACTGAAGAAGAGGAAGTTCCGTCTGAACATGAGGAAGAACTTCTTCCCTCTGAGGGTGACAGAGCACTGGAACAGGCTGCCCAGGGAGGTTGTGGATTCTCCTTCTCTGGAGATATTCAAGACCTGCCTGGACAAGGTCCTGTGCAGCCTGCTGTAGGTGACCCTGCTTTGGCAGGGGGTTGGACTAGGTGACCCACAGAGGTCCCTTCCAACCCCTACCATTCTGTTATTCTGTGATTCTGCAATTGCTGGCTGTCCCCAGACGTTTCCCCACAGGTCAAACTTTGCTAGTTTATACATAGGTAGTAGAAATCACCAACAGATGCATTGCCTCTTTGACGTGGCAGCAGCTAGCTGTATACCACCCATGGCACATAGGTATTCAGGTAATAAGGATTTGGCTCTGAATCGTGTCCCGTGTGTCCCCTCTTGCTCTGTGCTAGTAGTTCCCTAAACTCTGTAGAGTCCTTATGATCAGCACTGGCATCTCACCCTGAAGCTTTACTGTTATGGCAGAATTTACAGACAGGTGCAGACATACCAGAGGGGGATTTTCAGGGAGCTTTCATCTGCCTCTCTCCTTTTATCACTGCCCAGTAGCTCTGACTGGTCTGCCCGACTGCAGAAGGCATGGACACGTGGTCCCACATAGGTGCATGTCAAGCATAAAGTTAACCCTTTCCTTGGACTCTCCATCCCTGCTATCAGGTATTAGGCGGCTGCAGTTCTGCTGTCGTTTCTGCCCTCACATGGACAGTAGCTTCACTTTGCTATGTGCTGTGGGACCTCACAGATTTCTCCCAGTGAGCTGGTTTTCTTGCAGCCCACTACAGCTCCTGCTGAGCCAATGGTCAGGTTCCCTTTGGTCAAGGCTGTTGAGTTTCCCTCTTTCTCAGCGTGTTCCCCAGCTATGCCTTCCACCATCTCTTATGAATTGGACAGGCAAGTTCTCACCCAATGAACCGGAAATACTTCAAATAAAGGAACAGGAGGAAGCTTCTGACTTCCCTTCTTAGATTTGCAGCAGAGATTAGCAGAACAAGCCCTTTCCCTCCCTGGGAGATCACAGCGACCCCGTTGTCAGCCTGACCACATGTTCTCACACAGCCTCATGTCTTTGTGCTGCGGGAGGAGTGTTTCCTCATGGCTAGCAGCGCTAACTCTGTGCTGATCTCCTCTCTAGGTGCTGGCACTCTGCTTCGTTCTGATCCTGGGATCCGTGATGCCCTGTCTCCCTGAGTTCTCTTCAGCATCACAGACAGTGAAAGCAACACCAGCACCAGACATTTACACAACTAGTAAGAGTGAGTCTAACATGGTTCCTCCATTTCACCCTGTCAAACCATTTCCAGCTGTTCTCTTGACACTCCCAGTTCGTGGGCAGTGTCCTCCCCTCAGTGTCTACCCTGTGTGCTGGGGCTCTGGCGAGGGGAGATTCCTGGCCTGTCAGTGGTACAAACTGATCACAGCACCTTGTTTGGCCTGTTGTCGTTCTCTGCTAACCATTGTCCCAAAACGTGACGGGTGTCAAAGGAAGGAACATGAGGGAAAAGCCCCAGGCTTCAAAGACTGATTGTCTTCTGAAGAGGCTGTGTGTCCAGGGGGACGTTTGCCTTCTGCGGCTGGGGGGAGGCAGGTATCCTGCAGAGCAGGCCTCCTGCACAGTTACACATGGACAAGGCCGTGTGCTGAAACCACCATTGTGACCCACAGCCACTGCAAGACACCTTGTCCTCGTTGTTAACCAATGCTCTCCTTTTTTCCAGTTCAGTCACGGAGCCTCCTTTTCTATGATGAGGGTGCTGGCTCCTTAGAAGAGAGCTATAGCTCCTTCCTAACCATGGACCATCCTGAGGGGTGGGAGGCCGAAAAAGGGCAGTCTGAGGAGGGAAGGCCTCATCTGGCCAGGACACATGAAACATCCAAATATCTGAGCAAATCACAGCTGGAGGGTCCTGACCAGAACCGAACTGACCCAACTCTCTCCCATCTCAAAGAGCAATTCCATGAGAGGTAAGCAGGTGGGGGCCACCCTCCGAGCCCCAAAACACAACGTGGTGTCTGGGAGTGAGCAGCAGGCATGTCCTCTCTGCTGCAAGCTAAGGACAGCTGAGCTGGCCGGGACAGGCAGTGAGCTAAGGAGCAGTGGCTGGAGGAGGCCATTGCTGGCAGATCGTGTAAGATCAAGTTATTTTCTAGAGCATAAGTTTGGGACTCCGTAAAGCAGTGTACCTCTGGCCTAGAGCTGAGGAGGACTGGCTGATTCAGGTGGTCCCAGGCTTGCTGGTCATTCAGTGCCCTGGGGAAGGGCTCCATCCTGGTCAGAGCAAAGCAGCTGGGCACACAGACAGGTGAATTTACGTAGCAGGCTGCAGTGAACCTTGACTGATGCCTTGTCTTTTCTTTTCCTCAGGGAGACAAGCTCCAGTGAGACAGCTGAATACTTGTAGCAGCTGCTGGACCTCAAGGCCTCATCTGTCTGATTGCAGGATTCCCTCCTCACTGAGCAACTGAGGGGACTTGGTGGGAGAGGACGCTGCATTCAGACACTCCTAACCTGGCCTTGAGTTCAGCTCTTCCCCTTCCCCATGACCCCTGTTAGTACTGATCTCTCTGAGGGGAGTCGCAGGACTACCAGAACCAGCAATAAATGTCTGGCAAAGCCCTGAGACGCCCTCTTCTTCTGGCCTTACCTCTTGCTTAAATGAGCACTGCCCTATGGGTGTGGGCTCACCTTGAAGTGGAGGGAGATCAGGGGAAGCCCCCAGACTATTCAGCTCACTCCCCAAAGCCTCCAGACCAAGGGGGCTGTCCCCAGGCATGTACCCCTTGGCTACATCAGATGCATCTGAAGGAGAGAGAGAGAGTGCTGGATTTACTGCCCTGCCTGGGGGGGCTTAGGAGTGGGTGATGCTGGTGCTGGAGAGATGGCTCTGGAGAGTTTGAGCTCATTCCTTCCCTCCATCTGTTAGTATACTTCTGCCTCTGTTGAGAGAAAACCTAGTTCTTCCTTGCTCTAGTTTTCTCTTGATGGACATGCCTACATAAATTCCATACCAACTATCTGCAGAGATCTACACACAACGGTGTGGGGGGAGACAGATCCCAGACAGACAAAACACCGTGAAAATTACCTAGCAGCTTCTGGGCAACCAGAGGTCTGAAATAGAGAATAATTTTCCCCCATAACCCACTGCTCCCCACCCTCAGCACCCTTGCTTCAGCAGTGGTGGTATTTCCCTTTCTGTTCCCAGCTTGGGCCCTGCAGTGCAGTGCTAAACAGATGAGTGGCCTTTTCACTTTCCATTCTGCAGGCCTCCCCCTTTGAGACTAGGTGAGAGAAACCCGCTCCCGTAACCTGACCCGCATCCCAGCTCTCCATCCCCAATTCTGCTTCATGCCAAAAGGGGTCTTCCTAGGAACCACCAAGAAGAGCTCTGCAGCCCATTGGAGAGCTGTCAGATAGCCATCATTCCCCTCACATCCTCTGTGTGCACAGCCACCGAGGACATACTGGCATCTCTGGTGACAGGTACATCTGTCAGGAAAGAGGTGGCACATTGGAATTGGCCAGGGTCACCAAAGACTGTTTTAGACCTCTTCCTTCTAAATGCTGGCACCAAAGGTAGCAGACTCTTGCCATAACACCCTTCAGGCCAGACTTGCCAAGTTTGGTGTTGAAATGACCTCATCTCAAGCCTATGCCATCCTCTTTAGCGCCCAGGCACCCACTTCTGTCCCTTCTTCCTCCCCAGCAAAAGCCCTGCTGAAAGGCTCAAGCGTCTCCTCGCTTTGTTCCCTCAGCTTCCATTTGGTGGAAGGACAATGTGGGACACAAGTGTTGGAGATCTGGGGTGTGGCAGGTTTGCATGGGAGTCTCACAGCAGGCTCCCCTTTGGCTTGTTTCTCTTCAAGCACCCTGGACTCGCTCTGCACTGCCCCAGCCTCTCCTCTCCCCCCAGGCTGGGAGTGGAGAGGGCTCCCGGGAGAGGAAGGGTGGGATGGCTCTTGCTCAAGGCCTGGGAGAAGTGAGGGAAGGGCCCTCACATCCCTCTTTTTTCCCTTTTGAAAACTGTTTTTTCCCCTTGAAGCCATTTAGGATGAATTTGGACACAGCTAACTGCAACCGTACATGCGTGGCCAGTGGGGTGAGGAAGAGAAAGGCCTTCAGCATAGCTCTGCTCTTCTCGAGGTTCACACGGGACCCGCTGGTCACCAGATACCACTGCATCCCCTGTCCTCTGCCTCCACCCCAGCACAGAGAACCACTGCCGGGTCCAAGCACGCCCTCCTCCACCCCAACACTTCCACTGAGCATGTCCCCGTGCCTCCCACTCCCACCGTTGTACAGAGACCAAGAGCAGAACTCGTTTGTACATAATGAACCTTATTTTGTATTATTGCCGATCCCTTAAGATATTGTATTTTGGAGACTCTCAGATCCTATTTTCAGTATTGTATTTTATTAAGAATTAGTGCGGGCTTGGCATCTATGAACTTCTCTCTTGTTAGCAGCTCACTTTCCCCTTATACTCCAGCAGCTGCCTCTTCCCTCCTGTTTGGTTTTTTGTTTTGTTTTGTTTTGTTTTTTTTCGAGCCAGCTTTTCCCCTCCTCCTATCACTTGCTCTGCATTTGCTTAGTGAAGCAAAATAAAAATAAAATAAAAAGATGCAGCATCAGCCCTGGGTTGGCGGGTCCTTTCATTCAGGCATGGTTGTCACGCCAGCCCACACACACCGCTTCTCACCGCCCGCTCCCTGACTGTCCCGTTCCCTGGCCACATGCAGAGCTGGTTCGGTGGTGGGACCTTGTGCTCGGTGTTGGGGGCTAGGGGCAAACACGCATGTTTTATTTCCATCAGCGCTGCGATTTCTTCTGCAGTTCTGGGCAAGTCAGAACTGTTCTGCCTCAGTTTCCTCTCCCCCTCCAAAAGATTGCTACCATCGTCCTCTCAGAAGGAGAGAGATCATGGAAGAAAGTTTATGAGATGCAATGAGCTCCTCTGATGAAGGGGCTGCACAGGGGTCCGTACAACAAGTAGCACCGTGGCTCTGGTCCCATCCCATCTGAAAAAATACTGAAATCCTTCAGTTCACGGTGAAAGCAGAGCAGCTGTGCTCAGATCGGTAACGACTGGGGATCTGCCTGTCTGTCAGCCTGTACCTCTGATGGTCCGTTTACGTCTGTGGGAACGGATAGATTTCATCGTGACTTTGTGTGAAACGCAAGGCAACAGGGGGTCTGGAAAACGAATCCTCATTTTCTAGAAAGCTCCAATTGGGTTCGTTAGAATTTGGCCATCGCAACGACTTCTTGTGGCGATCAGGCCCCCCAGGCTGGAAGGCCGCCCACGCAGGAGCCCCTCTCAGAGGTGCTAGAAGGCGGCTCTGTCTCCGGCTGCTGCTGGGGCTGGCACAGCAGGGCTCTGGCTTTGCCACCAGAGGAGGATATGAGGCTTGGGGCTTGTGAAGATCGCTGTCTGCAGATCACAAGAGGAGCAGAGTGCTGAGCTGTTGCCACCTGGTTGTGACAGGGCTGGCCATCGAACAGTGGCTGGGAGAGAGGAGCTCTCTCTTCTCAGCTGGGTCTGTATCGCTAAGAGGGGGTTTGGTGTGGTCCGCGCTGGGTTAGTCCGACATGGGTTTTACAGACCCCTAACACACCCGTGGATGCAAGGTGATGCCTGACCTTGCCCTGCAGCTTGTGCCCTGGGCCAGAACTATCTCTGAGTCAAGGATCTGGCGTTTTCCCTGTGGCACCTCATCCAAAAGCAGCCTCCTACCCCTGCACTGGTGTGATGCACCTTCCCCCGCCGCATGACCAGGCTTCTCCCTGCACCCACCAGATTTCACCCAAGGGAAGGGCTCCTGCCTTGCTCACACCGTGAAACATCACCCAGCTCTCCGGGTGCTGCCTTCCAGGGACATTCTGGCCTGCGCCCTTCGTGCATGCTCCAGAACCTCAAGGGAAATGGGTCCAAGAGGGGAGCTCTTAAAAGGACGAGTTCTCAGGCTTTGGCTCCTTCAACGCTGATGCAGCCGGAGTGACCAGAACCTCTGTCCGTCAGGAGTAAAATTTCCCTTCATCTCACCAAATCCTCCTGACGCTGCAGTCTACCGGATAACTCTGAGCTGCTCGGAACAGGGACGTTTTGATCCCAGCTATGCCTCCCGAAACGCAGCCAGCCGAGCACACCTACCAGTTTGGCTACAGCAACTAATTAGAGCAGAACAAGAGAATTCACAAAGCGAGAGAGCACCTGCTCTGCAAGTCACCTTCAGCCTCACCCGGTTACGCTGGGTCTGCTCCAGATGCCCCCAGCCAAGCTCCGCCAAACCAAGCCGGGCCGTTGTCCCATTTAGGGTCACATTTCTAGCAAGTCTCTGCACTGTCAATACGTAGAAGCCCTGAACAAAAGAATGCTAGCAGAGCACGGGCTGCATTTTTCAAAGACAAATTATTCCCAACTGTTCTCTGTTACCAGGCCAACTTGAAAAAAAAAAGAGAAAAGAATTGGCTTTTGCAGCTCGCCGCCGCTGAGCGGGCCACTGGCGGTGCGTGGCAGCAGCCTAGTGGGTACACTGGGCTGGCTACAGAAGGACACGTGCTATCAGGGCTCTCGGGAGAGCATCCCTGCTCTCCGAGCCTGGTGTGGTGCCTCTTGCTGTCACCGTTTGCGACTGTGCTACCACTTCTCACATGGATCCATCACGGGATCGGCAGGCTTTGTTCCCGCTTCCTGGCAAGGAGCCTGGGCTTTTGGATGCTTTCTGGGGAGAATGGCACCTCCTGACACCCCCAGGTGCTGAGGGCTTGTTAATAGCGATGGCACCTTGCCCGCATCAGCCTCAACAAATCCATGCTGATTTTCTAACCTGGTGGCTGAAACGGGGCTCAGAGGTGAGCAGGGTGGAGGTTCCTCTGCTCGTGCCCAGGGAGGAGACTGTGCCCTCCCAGAGCTTTCCTCCCTAGAAGCGCCGCTTCCCAGTAAGCCCATGCCCTGCCTGTGCCTGCGGAAGTGAGGATGGGGTCTGCATGGCAACAGCGGGCTGCCCTTCCACCGTCCCACGTGCCCACATGGAAAGAGATCCCTGCCATCTCCTGCCTGCACCTCAGAGAAGCGGGCGACACAGCCCGCTGCAGAGTGCCTCAGGTGCTGGGAGGACGGGACCGACCCATCCCCACCGCCCAGCCACGCAACCCCCAGCCAGCGTCTGCCTGCTCTGCCCAGGTCCTCGGGGAGCTCTGACAGCATCCTCCAAGGGAAAGGTGACCCCAGCGGTGACTGACGTGTGAAACGTCCTGCAGAGACCGGTGGGCAGAGAGAGATGCAGAAGCCTGAGCAAACCTTTACCTCCCCTCACGCAGGCATGTCCTGTGATGTGTCCTCTTCTCCAGACACACAAAATCTGGACGTGCTGCCTGTGTGACAGCCAAACAGTTCGGGTAGGAAAGGGGAAAGTCCTCGGCTGGCTGCTCCTCCCCCCACAGAGGCTTTCTGCAGCGCAGGATCAGCTCCCGTGGGAAGGCAGGAGGCACCCACCGCCCTGCCCCTCTCTCTGCCTCAGCCAGGGACACTGCGACCCGCCAGGGACACTGCCTCTGGGGAGGCTTCCTGCGATAACGGCCCCTGCTCTCCTCCCTGAAGCTCCTTTCCTTCGGCGCCAATGCAGCCATCAGTGAGAAGCCTCCCCAGGTGGCTCTCCCCTCCTTCCCGCACCCGGACCCACAGTCCCCCAGCCTCCAACATATCTCCACCCCATCCTGGCCATCCCCTTTGCTAGCACAGCGGCCACTGACTCCGTCAACCGTGAGGGATGAGACAGCTGTTTGCCAAAATCTCCCGGCAGCAGAAGTGGACCCGTGTCCTGCAGTCCCAGCAGGCAAGGGTGAAGCCACTTCCACGGGGCCAGCTCTGCCCTTTGGGGAGCGCTCGCCCAGCAGCGCTCCGGCTCTCCAGGGGAACAAAACCCCTGTGGGGGCTGGAGGGGCTGAGTCACGCGGCGAGTGGGGTGCGGGGCTCCCTGCAAGTCACAACGGTGCGGAGGAGTGGGCTCGGGGGCTGCCGTGCCCCTGGGAGGCACAAATCCACCCGCAGGCGCAGGGTGGGGGGAGATGTCATCGTGACATTTAGGGCCAGACAAAGGTTCAGTGGCTTGATCTGGAGGTGCTGCTGGGCTGTGGCTCCCAGGGAAAGGCACAGCCCTGCTCCAGCCCCTGCTGCTTTCCAGGCTGGGGTCAGGAGCAGCATGGGAATGTGCCCTGCCGTGGCACCCTGCAGCAGAGGTGCCACAGGACCACATGGAGGTGATGGGGAGCACTGGCAAGAGGTGTGAGCTGCTCCTGATGACTCCCAAGGTGACGAAACAGTCAGAGCAGGCTGAGGACCCCCGTCGTGCCAGCCCTTCATCGGAAGACACTGGGATTAGGGGCGACAACCATGTGTTCTTGATGTAATACATGACTGTAGGACCTTGCCATGGGCAACTGATGCAGGGGGTGGCTTCTATAGACCTGAAGCTCAAATTTCCCAGTGCCTGGCAAGTAAAGCCTCAGCGTGTGAATCTGGGGCAGGACAAACGCAAAACAAGCAGCCAGGCACAGATGGGAACTTTGTGGGGATCTCTCACCCCAGCTGGCATCCACAGCATCGGGGCAGGCAAGGCTGAGGCAGGCCAGAGGTGGGACTGGGGCCACAAAGTCCAGTGTCAGCCCGGGACAGACAGACAATGCAACTCTCCTGACGGATGTGGGCAAAGCACAGAAGGGCTTTTCTACCTCTGGATGCCAGGACTGGAGAAAAAATGCCTTGAATTAGTAAAAAGCAGGGATAATGTGGCCTCCCAGGTGGCACGGAGGTGAGTGAGGCTGCTGGGAGGAGGGAAGCTGTGCTACGGCCGTACCTCTCCTGGGGCACCACTGCCCGAAGCTGGAGACCCTGTCCCCAGACAGATCTCGTCCGTGTTGGGAGGTCAGACAGGGCAGCAGGTACTTTGCTCTGCTGGGGCTGCTCTCACACAGTTTTCCAGGACTATGTGGCTGTGCGTGTGGTTAAGACGAGCGGTGGAGACCCAGCTCCCTGCACAGCCCTTGCAGACAGGCAGACGGCAGCTGGGCTGCGAGCAGCGAGGGGCGGCTCAGCTGTCACCCTCCTCTGCCTCCCCGGCCTCTGAAGGGTTAAGTGCCAGTTTCCGAGTGTCTCTAAGGTGACACCAGGCTGCCTCACTCCGTGCAGCGCAGCTCTCTGCAGCCCCCCTCCCCACGCACACACTCACGCTCTCTTTCTGCTTTGTCTTTTGAGGGCTGCTGCAGGATCGGTGCACAGGCACCTTCCTCGCTGCCTACCTCTGCCTGCCTCTCCCGCTCGGTGCTGCTGCCAGGGACGCTGAGGAACGTGTCTGGCCCCGGGGGGACCTCGCAGAAGGCACCTGGAGCTCTCCATCGCCTGCTGGGAGCGTCGCCATCCCTGGACGTGCTGTCTCCTAAGACTCTCCGGTGACCACCTTGTTTCCCACTCCATCCTCGCTGCTCTGAGGAGCAGCACCGACGTCTCCGGGTTTCCATCAGCGCTGTTCCTCTGCTTCGCTGTGGCAGGGCAGCGGAGACAGAAGGAGGCTGAGCTGCAGCGCCTGAGGCTGCCCAAACCACTATCAAGAGGCCGATAAATACCACTGCAAAAAGTTGGACGCTGCGTTGTCCCTGTGCTTGTGCTCCCCAGGGAGAGAAGCCTCGCCGGGATCATCCCGCGGCCGCGGGGAGGTGAAGCGGAGCAGCACTGTGTCACCCTGCAGGGCCGGACTGAGCTGCCTGAGAGGTTCTGGGGGCAGAGCAGGACTCCCTGCCTGGAGAGAGACCTCACCCCAGCATGGCTGAAGGTCCCGGGAGCTGGAGAGACTTCACCCCGGCCAGGGGCGATGGCGAGGCGGCCAGCGGGGCCACAGCAAGCATCTGGGGAGCGGCAGATGCGGAGAGCGCTGGGCGAGAGCAACGCCCGGGCCTCCGTGGTGTGGATCTGGCTTGGGAGGAGATGAGAGGGGCGGTGGCAGTGGCGGAGGTGGAGGAGCAGTTCCTGCACTTGGCCATCAGAAAGCAGGTCTCCTACAGGTAGGAGCTCCCGGAGCGCTGGGGCTGGGCTGGGGTGGAGGAGTGCCCTGCCCGGGGGCAATTCCCTTCCGTGGGTCAGGGCTGGCTCTTCCCGGTGGCCACCAGTGCCTTCCCACCAGAAACCACCTGAGCACAGGGACAGGGGGGCTGGTCAACCCCTTCCCTCCCTACCCATGCAACAGGCCCATCTCCAATGGCAGTCCCCTTGTCACCCTCGCAGGCCCCCTTATTTTTCCTGCTACCCAACTCCCTGTTCCCATCCCAGGGCCGTGATGCCTCCCAGGCCCCTCTCCAGGCGGTCCCTGCCCAACAGCCTCCCACGAGCTCTGGCTCCCTGCCTTGGGCTGGACGCTTCCCTCTTGCTCCGCAGTGCCGGCTTATCACTGCTCAGTGCACTGGATACAAGGGACTTCTGGTAACATCGATTCTCCTCTTCTTCCTCTGCCCCGAGGCAAATGCCCTCTTGCTTGACTCCCAGGTCCAGAAACCTTGATCCCACCTGGTGAGACTGAGCCATGATGCAAAGACGAAGGGGCTGAGGCTGGGGCTTGGGCTGGAAATGTGCCCTTCGGAGGCACCTTGCAGCTTGAGGAGCATGTGTCCTGGCTCTTGGTGTGACTCCACTGCAGGGACTGCTCTTCTTATGATTCACCTACCCCTGATAGAGCCGAGCAAAACCAGTGGACGTAAAGAGTGGTTGTCATGGCTCCCGTGGAGCTTTTGTGGGGGCCATTGCCTGGTGATGCTCAGGTGAGCCCCACTTCCCAACTCCAGCCATACCGTCTTGGGTCATCACTTCCAGGAGCTCAGCTCTGTTCTTTCTCTCACAGCAAATAAAGACTGGTGTCTCACCCTCCCCTTTCTTTCACCATTTAAGTCCTTCTACCATTTAGTACCCCTGAACTTTGCAGAATGGCTCTCACGTGTAAGTGAGGAGAAATCCTTCGACCCTGCACATGCCCTGGGTAAAAGTGGGCACTCGCAGGACTGACCTGAGCTGCTGTGAGGGCCTGGGAGTGAGCAGAGGGGAGAAGGCAGGAGTGCCTCCTCACAGGTTTCCTGAGCTGGCTTGGCCCAGGTACATCTCTGTGTCCTCCTGGGCTCAGTGTCACTATGTCGTGCCATGCTCAGCAAGCACCAAGTAGTTTACAAGCAGGCGGAAAACCGGCACGGAGGATCTTGGTGCCACAGTGGGCAGAGGCTAGTTGGGCTCTTGTGCCACCGGCCTGGGACCTGGGGACGGCGGGACACAGAGCTCTGCTGGGGGTGCAGATTTCTGGTGGGAGCAGTCGGTCACCCCCGGGTTGCGCTCCCCCACATACAGCAGCCCTTCTGCCTCCTTGCGAGGGCTGCGGTGCAAATTGTGAGCAAATTGCTCTCTAATACTGCGGTAATGGGAACTCACGGGAAACCGTATTAGTGCCTGCAGAGCAGGAGGGGCCCCGGAGCTGACTCATCTCCAGCACTTGTTATTCCTGCAGTGGGAGGCGAGCGGGAGCTGGGGTGGCAGAGTGCTCCCCGAGACCGCCCTGTGCCCCTGGGCCTCGCCGTGAGCTGGGGCGACGCGCAGCCCTCCTGGCCCTCCTTCGGCACCCGGCGCCAGGCGGAGCTGGGAGGGTCTCTGCCCTCGACGCCGTCGAGGATGAGGGATTACCGCGTCGAGTGGAGGGGGCAGAGCAGGATTTTCTCCTCTTAGCTGTCTTCCTCCAGATGTGCAGGGCGCGTTTTGCAGATGGATTAGCCAGCTGCAATGATCCAGCCTCCCCAGGGGAGGAAGGGACCATGTTGCAACCTAATTCGATCAGCCTGAATTTGCTCCAGGATTGTCTAAGGTTGCTGCGTGTCCTCGCCCGGCCGCCCCGGGCAGGCAGCTCTGCTGACACGCTGGAGCCCGTGCCGCCCTTCCGCAACGCGCCGCTCTCCTCCCCAACCCTCACAGGGGGTCTCTTTGCAAGAGGCTTTGCTCCATCTACCGCGGGCTTTGCAGAAGAGGTCGCAGGGGATGCCGCAGCTACCTGCAGGCCAGGGTCAAGGGAGGAGGCAGTGTCTGTGATGAGCTTCTTCCCCCACCCTCCGCTTTCAGACAGAAATCCCTGCCTGGCTCTGGAGGCACGTAGTGAACCCTGGTACGGAGTTTGGAGGACCTCCTCCATGGGCTGTGGGCATCACAGGTGTCCTCAATGTCAAGCGAAGGTTGAAGGCCCTGGTCCTTCTGCTGCCAACCTGCCTGTTCCTGCTGGGATCCGCTAGTCATCACAAGGGGCAGGCACATGAGCTGCTATATAAAGGTTTCAAAATAAGCAAAAATGGTATTAAGCCCATGGAAGTAAAGGTCCTTCCATAAATAGCTGCTGCGGTGTATGGAGGTGCCTTGGGCGGGTGGTGGAGCGCTCAGTGCTCAGGTTATATTTAGGGCTTTGAGTAGCAGTTTCGTGCCAAGCTTATTAACGATGCTGGCTTGTGCACCAGATTCGCACATCCTGGGACAATTGTCCCAGTGGGGAGGTGATTCTGCAATGCCAGAAGGACCCCGTGCTCTCTGTCACCGCAGCAAGCCCTGAGCAAGCGCCAGGGCTTTGTGCCTTGCTCCCGGAGAGTCGCTTTGGCCAAGTGGAGTCCGAAGTCAGCTCCTGCTAGCTTCGGGTGTCTCCACCAAGGCTTTGCAGCGGGGCAGGAGCATCTCTAGCTCCCAGAGTGGGGCAGCTCCAGTGGCAATATGGCGAGTGAGAGGCTGGGGGAACTTTGCTCTGGGAAAAAACGCGGTGACCTGGAGCCAGGGCTGGTGCTGGCTGGCGGCAGCAGCACCCTGCAGCCTCTCCGGCAGGGCTGGGGATGTGCAGTTCCAGGCTCTCTCTCTTCCTCCACACTCTCTTGGTCGCTGTCGGGGTGACGCTTGCAGCGGTGGCCTTTGTCACTGCCACCGCTCCCAGCAACCCAGCCCACAGAGGTGTTTACCCAGAAAGGAAACCACAAGAGCACAAAAGCTCGCTGCACGGGCTCCCCGCAGGCCACATCTACGGGGCGAGGGATGTGCCAGGCGTCTGACCAGTCCCCTCCTGCTCGCAGCCACCTCCGGAGTCATCGCCCGCCACAGCCCACGCACCACGGGGCTCCTCAAGGGCATCTTGTGGCATGGGGAAGAGGGGTCCCTGCGGCCCTCTGTTCCCCCCTGCCCAGCGTTCGCCCCCGCGGAGCAAAGCGAGGTGTCCCCTTGCCTTGGCGGCTCCCGTCCCTGCTAGCGAGATGCGGGGCACCGCGGCTGCCCGGCGTGGTCCCCAGCTGGCAGATAGGACGCAGCTAATGCATCTCACAGGCTGTTCTGTGTCGGGGAGCTAAATATAACCCGGGAGCGGAGCGGCGGGGGCTGCTTTGCAATGTCAATAGCACCGGAGCTCGGTCGCGGGCACGGCGTGGGCAGGGCAGAGGGGAGAGCTGGCAGGGCCTGCCGGGGAGAGGGAGGTGGGAGCCCCTCAGGGCCGGAGGGAGCTGGTTGCGGCTCTCCACCATCATCTCTTCCTTCTGTCTTCAGATCTGGCCAGGCTCTGGGTTTTTGTGAAGTCCCAGGGCAGAGGTTGTGCAGCCCCTCCGTCCCAGCTGGGCAGAGCAGGGGCTGGGGAGGAAGGAGAGTCTCCAGCTGCAGGGAGAGAGGGGCAGAGAGGGGCCTCTTCCCTCCGTCCTGCCTGCTCGCCTTTTCATCCTGTTAGCTTGGCTGTGCAGAGCGGCGTAATCAAATTCCCATCCATTCCCGGCAGGCCAAGCCCGCTCTGCTCTGACAGAGACATCTGTCTCTGCGTCCCTCTGTGCAGCTGGGGAAAGGAGATGGCTGGCAAACCCTGGCACGGTCGGAGGGACACTCGCAGCGCTGCAGAGTCCCAGCAAGCGGGTGGCTCCTCAAAGGCCTTGGTCGGGGGGTGACAAGCAGGTATCTCACCATCCCCTGCCCTGACCCTCCCCGAAGCCAGAGACAAGCTCTGCTTTCTGGGCATGGCGCTTGTGAGAGCTCCCGGAGCCGTGGCAGTCCCACCGGGATCGGTACAGGCTCTGCCGCGCACCGGGGAGGGATGGGTTTGGAGTCGGCACCACGCGGTGCTCGGTGGGCAGCGCTGGGCGATGTTCACTCCATGGCGCCCATCCCGGATGCTCCTCGGTGCAAGGAGGTGGTAAACTGGGGGTTGGGCTGTGTGTAACAAGAGACTGAAACGTCCGCAGAGGCAGTTTTGGAGGAACTGGGAGGCTGTGGGTCCAGCCTGGCTGTGCAGGGATGTGCCTGCAGCAGGGCCAGGGCAGCGCAGCATAACGCAGCCCCACACCACCGTCTTAGACCGGACACGCTCTAAGCAGACCCGAGACTGTGCTGCTGCCGGAGGGGATGCTCCTGTCCTCCCTCCTGCTGATGTTTTTCCACCAGCCAGGCTGGCCAGGCCTGCTCCCGGAGGCAGCAGAAGAAACCGTTGGCCGTCCCTGGTTGCCCCCACAGCCACAGCCGCAGCCTCGTGCCTGGGGACCGCAGGGTGGGTCCAGCAGAGAGGTTTGGTCAGGGGCAATGTGAAACCGCGCCCGCACACTGCGAGGTGGGGAGAGGTGGGAGCCCTGAATTAAACATTTAGGGGCCATCCCCTCGCTTACCCGACCCCAGCTCAGAGTGACTCCCACCAGCAGGGATCCCCGGGTCTGGGTGACGCAGGCAGCTTGACCCTTTCCTTACCAGGGGACTGCACACACTGGTGTGAGGGACAGGGTGCCAGACCACACCACCTCCCAGCGCAGGGACCCCATCCCTCCCCGGAGCTGCCTGCAGGGAAGCCAGTGCCAGCGGGGTCTGTCCCCTCCAGTCTCCTGACCACGAATGGCCAGAGCTGGACTTTCCGTGGGATCCCCCCTGAGCCTGCAGCAAGCCCAAAGGACAGGGCTGCGGAAGGACACAGGGACACAGCACAGAGAGGAGGGTGAAGGTCCCGGGGCAGGGCGCACTACTCCTCCGGGAGCCTCACCGAGCCCCGGTGCTCCCTGGTGAGAGGACTGGCCGTCAGCGCCGCGGGGCAGCACGAAGCGTGAGAGGGAAACGTCCGCAGGCAGGGAGCGAACGCGACCAAGCCGTCGCGACATGTGGAGCGGCGGGGATGACGAGCCCTTTCGCTGATAACAAAACCTCTCCCCTCCCCGGTCTCCGAGCTGGAGTGAGGCATCCGGGACCTGCCTCTTCCTCCCTCCACACGGCAATTAGTGCTGTGGGTCGTGTTCAGTTTCCGAGCTCGCCTGGCGAGATCAAGGTCTGCCTAGGCTGTTTTTTTTTTTAATCCTTTTGATGATGGCATCTAAAGCAAGACCACGCGCCCCATTGGAAATGCCGCTCGCGCCGGCTGCAGGGGCTGGCTCTGCTCCCCAGGCACCCACGGACCCCCTCGATGCTCCGAAGGCCCGCTGGAGCCAGAGCAGACCAAGCAGCATCTGGCTGTGAGGAGCTGGGGTTTCTGGAGCTGGGGACCCGCTGAGCCCGCAGACCCACACCTGGGGGGACGGGTGGCGGGTGCCAGTCTGTCTCTCTGCTCTTCGGAGGCTGGCCCAGAGCCTCCCCGACGCTTGCGCTTCCCACAGCCCCCGTATCTGTCTCCCCCAGGGCAGGTTTTCGACAAGCCCTGGTGCAGGGCGAGCAGACGCTGGTGGCGGGGGGGTGTTTGGAGAACCGCTGCACGGGGTGGGGGGGATGCACACACGAGGGGTTGTGAGAGCCGCGGTGCCGTGCGGGGCGAGGATGGACGTGGCGCAGGAGGACAGCCCCGCTGCCGTGGCCCCGTTTGCATGGGGCAGCTTCGGGAGCAGGGGCTGCCTCGAGCCCGGGGGCTTCCGAAGCGCTGCCTGGCAAGGAGGTGCAGCTCCTTGTCGCACAGCCCGTCGCGCCGGGGCATGCACAAGGCTCCTCCGGAGAGGGCCGGCCGAGGAGGTGGCCCTGCGCCGTGGGCTGCCGGAGGAAAAGCGCGTTGCGGCGGGCTGCGATGACAGCCGCCCTCGCACTTCCAGGAAGTGCAGAGAGAGGAACCAGGTGGAGGGCGCAAACAAAGCCGGGGCCCCGGGCGGGCAGCCGGGTGGCGAAGAGCTGCCAGGGCCCTGCCCTTGGGATGACTCCGGAAAGCGGCTGCCGGGGGAGGAAGAGCGAGAGTGAACCCCGGGCCAGCTGAGCGCATCAGCTCTCGAGGCGGCAGATGTGGCGGCACCGCTCCTGGGATGTCCCCCAGAGCCCTCTGGGGCACATGGACACCAGGTACCGGCCGAATTGGGCTCTGATGCCTTCCTCCCGCTCCGGGGGGCTGCAGGGTCGGGGGGAAGGCCCCACGTGCTTTCCCGCTGCCTCGCCGGCAATCTCCGGTGCCGGTGCCGGCCTTGCGCAGCACAGCCGCCCCAGTGGGGATAGCAGGGGGCCCTCGACGCCGGGGCCCGCGAGCGCACGGGGTCAGCGGGGCTTTGCCCGGGGCCGTCGGGTTCGGCTGGAAACGCAGTGTCCCCATGGCCGCCCCTGGCAGTGCCCCGGTACCGGCGGGGCCTGCCCGAGGGGGGCTGCGGCCGAGGCCGGGCTGGCTGCAACGCGGGCGGGGAGCCGCGGGGCTCGCCTCGCCGGCGACTGCCGCTCCCCGGGGAGGGCGGTGGCGGTGGGGATGTTGGCTCCGTGTCCGTCCCCGTCCGGCGGTGAACAATGGGAGGCGGAGGAGGAGGAAGAGGCGGCGGCGGGGGGAGGCTCCGCTCCTGCCGCCGAGCCCCTTGCCGAGGGGCAAGGCTCCGCTTCCCGAGCCGCCGCCGCCGGGTGCCCCACCGCCGCTCCCGCGCCGCCCGGGCGCCGGCAGGGGGCGCTGCCCGCGCGGCCTCCGGTACCGCCGGTTGGCGGCCGCACTTCCTGCCCGCGGGGCGGGGCCCGGCCCGGCCGCACCGCCCCCACCGCCCCCACCGCCCCCCGTCCCCTCCCCTGGCGCGGGGCGGCGGCAGCGGCGGCGTCGAGCCCCGAGCCCGGCCATGGAGGCGGCGCGGCCCTCGCCGCCCGGCGGCTCGCCCTCCGCCGCCTCCTCCTCCTCCTCCTCCTTCGCCGCCGCCGCCGCCGCCTCCGGGGCGTCGGGCGGCGCCGAGCCCCAGCGGGGGCCGCAGCCGCCGCCGCCACCGCTGGGCCGCCGGCACAGCAACAAGCGCTTCTCTGGCCTCAAGCTCTTCGGGCGCAGGTGAGCACCGGGCGGGCACCGGGCAGCGCCGGCCCCGCCGCCCCGGCACCTGGCCGCGGGGGGGGGGGGCGGGGTGCGGGATGTGGTGCGGGGATGAGTCTGCGTTCTCCTCCTCCTGAGCTCTGGACACGAGGGACGGGAAGCGGGGGAGCATCGCCCTGGCTGCTCCAGGCCGGAGCCACGTCTCGGGGGGACCCGCTCGGGACCGCCGGTCTCCATCCCCACGCACCCGTCCTGCGAGACCGGGAGCCCTGTGCCGGCCCTGTGCTGCCTGCTGGGACCCCGGCATCCCGCGGCTGGGACCCCCGGCTTCCCGCGGCTGGGACCCCCGGCATGCCGCCGCTGGGACCCCCGGCTTCACTCGCTGCCTGCCTGGAGTCCTCGTGCCTCTGGCAGCCTTGCTGATGGCCTCATGAGGGTTTGGGGGGTTCTCGGCCCGCACCAGCAGCTCCTGCCCGTCTGGAGGTGTGTGAAAACGTTGAATGACTGAGGTCTGAAGGGACCTGTGGAGGTCACCTGGTCCACCCTCCAAGCAGGGCTGAATTCAGTCAGGCTGCCGGTGCTGGATTTTGAGTGTCACCGGGGTGGAGACTGCACGGCCTCCCTGGGCACCTGCTGCTGCGCTTCAGCTCTGGGGGGTTTTCTATCGTGAACTCTCTACTCAGAGCTTTCCTGCTTGCAGCCTGTGCCCATTGTCTCTCAGGTGGTCGCTTTGCGCCTCTGGGCAGCGTCCGGCTCGGTCTGCTCTGTACCTTCCCGTCAGGTAGCTGAAGCCTTCACCTTCGCTTCCGCAGGCGAAACCATCCCCGTTGCCTCGGCCTCTCCTTTTATCTGATAGCTCCTGCCCCCAGCCACCTTGGTGGCTCTCTGCTGAACTTGCCACAGCCCTTCAGCACTTCTGGTGTGCGGGGGGGCCTGGAGCAGGATGCAGTGCTCCTGGGTGGTGTCACAGGTCCCGCTGGGTGCAGGGAAAAGGGCCCAGTTCAACTTCCACAGCCAGGCTGGAGCTGGGAGTGGAGGGCTTGCAAGGTCACCCCACCACAGAGCGGTGCACTCCTCTGCTCTGGTTTCGGAGCTGGTGGCAGTGGCTGCCTGGAGCTCCTGGCAGTCTCTGGCCTGTCCCCAGTACTGCATGGTGGCTCTCTCTGGCTCCCAGGGGTTCGGGCTGCTGTTCCTGCAAAGTATATCGGAGCCTACACCGAGGGGTAGGTGTCCACGTGTGAACAACCTTCTGCAGCGTGGACACGTCGGGGAGAGGCAAAGTGGGATGGGCAGGAGGTGCCAAGCTGGAGCGGGCCAGCACACCCACTGGGATAGCTGGAATTGCCCGTTGGGTGGTTTGACGTGTGGATGTTTCTTTCATTCTTCTTCCACTGATGGTGGACACGGTTTCCTCCAGCTTGGGGTGATGCATGCAACACCCGGCGCTGCAGGGGAGCGAGGAGAGATTCCCCTGGGCTTCCAAGAAGGAAGGGGCTCCCACACGTGTCTGTGGGAGGGGGACTCAGCGGGAGGCTGTGCGGGATCACTGGCTGCACGCTGCCGAATTCGTGCCCACCTGAGCATTGGCGCCAAGTGTGACGTGAAGTTCCACCTCCTCCGAGGGAGTTGCGGGGGAAGGCTTTGCTGCACTTTCTTTTGACGAGAAGCACAGTCAGCCCCTACCCTGCAAATGCTTTCCAGCAGTCATTGGTGAGGAATCATAGAATCATTATTAAGGTTGGAAAAGACCTCTCAGATCATCGAGTCCAGCCGTCAGGAAGTTTGCACCTCCTTCGGTTCTGTGCTCCAGCCAGAGCATGTGTGGCTGGGAAACAGGTCTAGAGGAAATCTCAGCAATGGGCAGGGGCTTGCCTGCTAGCAACCATGAGTCTCTGGAGAGCCCCAGCTTCAAAGAGAGAGGTGGGCACGTGCTGCTGGGCTCTGCCCGCAGCCGCACCGGGAGGCACAGCCACAGCCAGGCGAGGGACAAGTCCACAAAAAGGCAAGAGAGCCTGCCTGGTCCCCAGGGCAGGTGAGCCCCGGGGGGATTCGAAGCAAAAGAGGGGCAAGCCCCCGAGCTCTGCTCTCCTGTGGTACGTTAGTCCCCTGTGTTTTCCAAGCGGGCTTATTTCTGTACCTTGTAATTGCCTTACAGGAGGGTGGAGTAATTGGCTCCAGAGCTGATGGAGACAAGTGCACAATACATGCATCCGGGCCACGGATGGGTAATTCTTTTAATTGGGCTGATAAAGAGATTGGGGCTGATCAGATAATAGGTGGTTAGGATTAAATTTCCTTCCTAGGTGCCCCGTTTCTTGTGCTGTGTGTGAACAGCACGGTTTACCCTTTCCAGGGGAACGTGGGGAGTGAGTGCAGGTGCTGGGAACAAAGCCCCTTTCTCAGTCTCCCCCGTGTGGAGAAGTGGCATGCTGGAATGGGGCTGCCCTGTGGCCTTTAGTGTCTTTAACACATCTCCCTTGAGAGGAGGTGCATGTGATGGCCGGGTCTGCTGTGGGAGCAGAGCTGCCATCAGGGCAGGCGGTCGGCGGTCGCCATGCAGAGGGCGTGGGACCACGTTTTTGGCTGTGGTCCTTTGGCAGGCCCAGCGCTGGAGCCTGCGCGGAGCCCGGGGGCGCCTACCATTGCCCCGGGGAAGGTCTGTGGGTGGTGTGGCGTGTGGGTAAACGGCACTTGAGAAACTGAGCCGAGCACCCGCCTACATCTTTCTGGGATGTCGCTTGTCTTGCAGCTGGGGGAGAAGCGCCCATGGGGCGGTCACCCAGCCTTCCCCATCCCCGCTGTGCAGGGGGCTACCCCCATGTCCCCTCAAACCTGCTGGCCCTTGGCCGGGGCACAGGGCTTCGGGTTAGCTTTCCCCTGGCAGGGGTGTGGTGGGGTGAGCCCCAGTCACCCTGGCAGATGGTGGTGAGGAGCCTGACATTTGCGATCTGCATGCTGGCAGGCGGAGAGCAGCGCTCACCTCGGGACAGGCTTTTTCGCAGCGCACCTTGGTGCCAGCTAGCTGTTGAGCAATCCTCCTCCTCCTCCTTCATGCGAGCAGCTTTTGCACGCCTCTGGCTCTGAAACCTGCTCCCCATCCAGCTCAAGGGTGATGGGTGGCATTAGCTGGGCCCGGGCCAGCGACAGCCGTGGGAGTCCCCAGCTGTCCCCAGCAGCCATGCCGGGGCTGGTTTGCTGGGTGGGATGTGCCGGGAGACCTGTTCCCACTGCCGTGTTTGCTCTGTTCCAGGCCTGACCTCCGGTGGGGCAGCTCGCCGACTTTTGATCTTGCCAGGGGTGGGATAAAAACAGTGCTGGGCACGCTGAGCAGCTGTGCCTGTTGGCAGCCAGCGCAGCTTACCGGTGGGGTGGGTGGGATGAGGCAGGGGAGGGTCGGAGTGGGGGGACCTGGCTGCTCCCAGGGGCTGGGGTCTTCCCTAGCTTGGTCCCTGCCTGCCGCCTGCCTCATCTCACCAGCCCCGGGCACCATGCTGGAGAAGCGAGCCGGACCTCTAACCTCCGTAGGAGCTGGAGCATCCTTTCCAGGAAACCCTGTTATCTCCTCAAGGGGCTGAGAGGGGGGAGGACAAGGGACCTCTTCCCTCCTTTGAACAAAAATGATGGGAAGAGAGAAGGGCGGCAGAGGGGTATAGGGCCCTGGGAGGAGGCACGGATGGGTCTTTGCAAGGAGATGGTGTTGAGAGGGGAGAGGCAGAGCCATGGATCTTGCGAGGGGGGAGAGTTCAGGGGCTGTTCGGTTGCGTGGGTCCTCATGTGGACTTAGAGCAGATGCTGGTAGGGTGAGGCCAGCCCTCTGGGAGGGGGGCATGCTCTCGTGGAAGGCAACCTGAGCTCCAGCAGGCCGTGGGGGACGCAGCATAGGATTGCCTTCTCTCGTCATGGTGTCGTGCCTGGGGAGCAGACAGTCTCCCCAGAGACTTGGCAAAGCCTCTAAATATAACTTCCAGCTCCGCTCTCGGTGGAGCTCTGGTTTCTTTTGCTCGGGTGACTCCGTGAGCTGAAGCTCCTGCGTTAGCTTTCAGCCACGTGTTCGCTTGCTTGCTGGCTCCCGTAAATGGGTGCTGACTTTGAGACGCTGAGCGCAGGAGCAGAGGTAGGGCTGCAGGCTGAGGCTCAGGCTCCGTGACCGTCCTTTTCATCAGAGATGGGGACTGGCAGGAGGCGAGTTGCTTCTCCCAGAGACTTTTAGAGGCAGGGACTCTGGTGGAGGACCTACTCGGGGACACGGACAAGGCGTGGAAATAGAGGAAACCTGTCCTGCTGGTTCCTGAGCTGGCACCAGGCTCCGAGGGAAGAATTGCCTCTGTCTTCGCGATCCTGAGTCCAGGAGCTTTCCCTGGGCCAGCTCTCTGGTATTACAAAAGTAATAGCCCGTCTTTCTGTTGCAATGTGCAGGCCCGGCAGCAGCTGCAGACTCCCTTGGGGAGCTGGGAGGCTTTCTTCTCCTCCGCATCAGGACGCCAGGTGGAGGGTGAAGCCCTGCCAAGGCAAGCGATGACGCTGTGCTAGCCAGGCCAGTGCCCGGGGGATGGAGCTCTCCAGTCCCTGCCCTATGCACACGCGTTAGACCCAGCGCTGTTCTCCTCCTGCCTGTGGTTTAGGAGTTGATGCCCGGGGGTGTTAGCTTTGTAGTTAACGGTGAGCTCTGCCCCTGGAGGAAACTCTTTCTCATCCCACCAGGGAATGACTGAAAGGACCTCTTCCCAGTCCCTGCTGTCGCAGACAGTAGGAGTTAATGGGCCTCCTGCCTCAGCCCTGCCTGCCGGGCAGGTTGTGCTGTCTGGGTTAGGCTGCCAATTCCAGTTTCTACCTGCAGCTCTTGCTCCCGTGCCTGGGAACAGTGTGCCTGAGCTTTGCCCATTTCACGGCTGGCAGCCTTTCCCAGTGGTTCGGGGCCTGGGGAAATGAGCTAAGCATCCTCCATCCCAGAGGAGCCCTGCCCAGCCAGCAGGGACTGGTGGAAGGTGGGAACCTGTCTCTGGGGGCTGGGGGACGCTGCCCAAGATATGGGTCCGTGGCCCTGGCATGGGGAACCCCTCTCTGGCGCAGACGGAGGTCTGGCCAGAGACAGTCCCACCGTTGGCTGCCGCCCCGTCCTCCACGTGCCCTGAGCCGGTGGGAGATGCCTTCAGCGTGCCTCAGGCATGGCTGAGCCGCTGCTGCCGCTCCCTGGCATAACCGCAGGATGCTGGCCTGTGGCGGGCTCTTGCCGCACCGCAGCCTGGTCCCACCCTCACGGCGGGGCTCCCAGCCAGAGAGGCCTGAAAATCCCAGCCGGGAGTGGCAGGGAAGATCTCGGTGTCCACCCCTTCCCTAGCTCCGCTCGCCCTTTCTCCCTTCCCGTGCTCGCCGGCTGCGGCTCGGCTCTCTGCGGGGCAGGAGTCTCGGCCCGAAACGCGATGCAGCTCTGCTGTCCCAGGAAGCCAGGGGAGCTGACGGAGATGCTCGTTGCGGGGGGTTTTCCCCTCGTTTTGTCGCAGCTCGGCTCCCACAGGAAGCGTGGGTGCCAGAACAGCCCATCCCTCACTTACCGTTGGCAGCCCAGGTGCGGAGCCAGAGAGCGGGGAGACTCCATCCTGCCTGCTCCCCCCTGGCTGGGGGGGGGTCCCACCACCTCTCCGGGGCAGGGCTCACCGGTGGGATGAGGATGGAGAGTCATGGGGCAGAAGCACGTAAGACAGCTGGGAGCCTCCTCCCGAGCTCCCGGCCTCTGAGCACGGCCCGTAGCCAGCCGGAGAGGGAGCGGGGGGCCCTGCAGCCGGCCACGTGCCGGCCCCTCCGTGTGAAAGTTTCCTCTCGGTCAGATTATCTGTATCTGGTCCTGCGTTGCCGCCCCGGCCCTGGCCGGGAGCCGCTCGGATCCAGCGCTAAGCCTCTTACTGCCCAAGCCCGAGGTCACCACGCAAGGGGACGCGGCGTGGGGCACTCTGACGGCAGGCGCCCGGCAGCTGCCACTGCTGAAATGCGCCGGGGGGGAGATGTTTTCAGCAGGGATTTTGCACCCGTCGGAGGCTGGCAGATGGCGGGATTAAGAGGCAGAAAGAGCTGCCGGGGTGCACGGTCAGAGGCACCCCGCTCCCCAGCCTGGCTCCCGACTGGGCTGGGGTTGGCCTGGGGCCAGGAGATGCTCCGGCAGAGGCTGCCACCGAGGACCCCCCGCCTGGGCTCGGACGATGGCGTTACCTACCCACAAGTTTCCTTGTCACTTGAATGACGGAGGAAGCAGACGTGGTGGGGGCGGGTGTCAGAGGGGTCCCGAGAAAGGTGCTCTGCACTGGGTCACCAAGGCTTTGCTCACTGGCTGGCGGTGGGTTGGGGCTCCAGGGGCTCGGTGCCCACTCGCAGGGGCTGGAGGGCTGGGAGCAGGCGAACTGCCCTGCCCTGCCCAAACAATGCTCCTCCATGCAAGGCTTGGTGAGCACCTTCATGATTTATTTGAAATTCAAATCCATGCCTGGACCCAGCGCTCGAGGTGAAGGCTGCCAGGAGCCAGGCCGGCGCAGGGGAGGAGGGAGGGAAGCAGGGCTCACTCTGTGTGCCAGCCTGGCCCTGGTCCCTGAGCCGTGCACCCTGGGGAGGTGCAGGGCCTGGCACAGTTAGGCTCTTGCAGCCACCTAGGTCAGGCTGGAGGTGACTCTGGACTGGGTTGGGTTAGTATGCCAGAAGCCGGAGTGTGGTGGTTGATGTTCACTGAGTGGCTCCGAAGGGAGAATTGGTCTTGCTGACCCCATCTCTGTGGTGTGTTGCCTGCATTGACCTCCACGGCTGACGGCAGGGACAGTGGCGTGGGTGCCACTGGGGCCCCCGGGGTCTGCACATGCTGAGGACGTGAGGAGAGCATGCAGGGTGGAGGGATGGCACCAGGGCAGCGAAGCTGTGGAGGGGGAGGACAGTGAGATGTGCTGGGCGGCCAGGCACATTTGTGGGGAGGGCTTGCTGACCACTTTCTTTGTGTCCCTAGACTCCACCTGCCCCACAAAGGTGTCTTCCCTTGTCTCCAGGGCAGCCAGCCCGGCCGATGGGGATCCAGGAGGATAAAGCACCGGCCGGCGGTGTATAAGTACGTGGTATTTTTATTGGCTTGCACAGGCTGTGCAGTCCCAGCAGCTGCCGCAACGTTTCTCCTCCCTCCCACCCACGTCTCGCCCCACGTCACCCTCTTGTGTCTGCACTAACCAAGGCCGCTGAAAGCCAGGCTGCCTGCCTGCTGCCTGTGTCACTAACCTTGTTCTAGAGGGCAGCTCGCTGCTGCACTTCCGTCGGCTAACATGGTAGCCCCCGTTTTGCTAGTGTTTGGGGTGAAGGTCAGTAGAGGTCTTCCTCCTCCATGTCCTAGCCATTGTGGGCATGAGGGCCATAGCACCTAGACCCCGTGCATGCTCAGCGCTTTGAAGACCTCAGATGAGAACGCTGAGAGGGTGGTTTAGCCAAATGGCCGAAGCAGCCTGACGTTGAGTAGGGCTGGGGCTGCCAGACATGGTGGGATACCAGGGCCTGGGAGGCAGTCGCGATTACTGGGACGTGGTTGCTGTGTGGGAGCCAACACCTAGGCTAGCCGTGGTGCTGGGAGCTCATGGGTGCTCCCGAGGAGATGTGGAGGTAGGGACAAGTCCCAGGCCCTGTTCCCAGGCTCCCTACACCGTGGTCTTTGTGGAGCAGCACATCAGCCTGGTCAGGATTTGGCGGTGCTTGTGTGAGTGCCTCGCAGAAGCGCCTCGGTGGAAGATCCCTGCAGAGGACTGCCGATTCCTGCCTTCTGCTGAACGGTTGCTCTGGGTGTCACCACGTCTGCACGGCATCTTGGGCCTCTCCAAGTTTCCCGCTCGGTCTCCAGCTTGCCCGACCTTCTAGACACAAAGTCCTGTGCCCCAGTGCTGCTTGGGCGTCCCGTGGTGGGCGGTGGTGTGGGCGAGAGGCAGCGTGGCTGGCAGGCGCTCTGCGGAGGGGAGGTGGACGGGCTGGCAAGGCCTGGAGCACCGGGGCAGAACACCAGAGGGGATGGTCGCCCTTCGGCACTCCGGCCCTGCCCTGGTGCTTGCTGCCGCCAGGCTTGCGGCACAGCCCCTCGGAAGGGTCGCTGGCCTCGTCGCCTCCCTCCTGCTTTTGCTGTCCTCTCCTCTGTGCAGGAGGGCTTCGCAAGGCATCTGCGTGGGGCTTTTTTCATGCTGCTGTGGCTGAAGTGGCTTGCTGGGTTAGACTTGTCGGCGGGCTGGCCAGTGCTCCGAGGCAAACCTCCCGCGGAGGCGGCTGCTGGGCAGCTCGCCGCCGCGCTGGCTTGCGTGCCCTGGTAGCGCTCAGAGCCACCCAATGGCGCCCGCCCAACCTCTGCACCCAGGGCCGGGATTGCTGCCCCGGCTCTGGTGGTCTCCGGAGCAGCCAGTGTCACCCTGTGGGAGCGGGAGCAGGGAGACTTGGGGGACAGAGTCAGGCAGCCCCGTGCTGCTGCTTGGAGTGGAAGTGTTAGCCCTCACCGGGAAGGGAGAGGGTGGTCTGCTCTCTGCACCGGCAGCGCCGCTTCCCCCAGGACCTCCGCTCCGGCGGATGGCGGGAGGAAAGGGCCTGTCGGTGAGGCTGCAGGAGCTGACAGGTGTGGGGATGTTAGGAGAAGAGAAGGAAAGGGAGCACATCAATGCAGGTATGCTGAAGGCATTTAGAACAAAAAGAGTGGAGGAGAAAAAAAATCAGCTTCTGCTCCTGCCTTCTCGTTTGTAGCAAAGGGACAAGCTGACATTTAGCAAAACCAAGAAGTGATAGGTTTAACGTTGCTAAAAGGAGTTACTTTAATTTTGACGTGAGGTGGGGAAGAAAAAGGCTTGGTAGCTCACTGCCACGAGGTGAAAAAGTGAAACCAAAGATTAGGCTTGCTATCAGTAACAGGGTCACAGTTAAACCAACAAAGGCCTTTTGGGTGTCAAGTCAGCATGTGCTTTCCTTAGTCACAGGGTCACGATGAAGGCTTGGGACGCAGAAAGAGGAGGTGTCTTTCCTGTCTTAGCCTCAGGCTTTGCAGGGGGGCTGGGGAAAGCCGCTGGGGACCGGGTCTCTCAGGGGTGCTGAGCGTTTCCACCCCCTGTGCAGACACCTGCAGGGGCTGCCACTTGTGGTGTGGTTTCAGGTGTATGGGACCAGGGTCTCCTCGCTTGGAAAGCCTTGCTCAGGGCTGTGTGGGGCGGAGGAGCCTCTCGACTCAGAGCACTGGTTTCTGCTTGAACCCAGCAGACTGAAACCTGTGACAGCAGCACGGGGAACTGAAGGTCTCCCTCACCGCCCATTCGCCTGTGTGCATGTTTGCAGGGTGAGGGCTTAGTAAGTCACGGGGGGAAGGAGGAGAGCAGCAGCGGGAAGGTTTGCCTAGCTGGCTTGAGGAGGAGAGGGCTCTTGGGCTTCCTGCTCCTGCTGCCTCCAGGGAAAGGGACTTGGAGAACCAGTGACCTGATCTCTTGCTGGTCTGCTTGACTTGGAAAGCATTTTGGGACCAGCTAGAAACTTCCCTGGGCATCCCTACAGGCTGTTTCCATTTGCAAGTCGTCTGGGTTCTGCTGGCCCAGGAGGGGGGTGAGGAGCAGCAGGCGGTGTCGGCAGGGGTCTCTGCTGTGGGTAGACTTTGGGGGGCAGGGAGAGCAGGGTGGGCATGGGGCTGCTGGAGAGAAGCTTCCCTGGCTGGAGGTGGGGCTGGGGAGGAACCACACATATCCCTTACCAGGCTTCTTTGCTCTAAATGGGAAGCTGGTTATAACATAATTTTAATTTCCTCTTTGATAAAACGTCCTGCCGGTCCCAGTAAGCGGGTCTTAACAGCAATGGACTGGGGACTGTTCCTAAGGGCCGTTCCACAGCCTCTCCTCCTCCTCTGATCGCAGCCGGCACCATGGCTGCCCTGGGGCTGTGCGGACGCTGGGACCTGCTTGGCTGCTAGTGGCAGCTGGCCCTTCCCTGGTGCTGGGAAGTCTGAAGGATGCATACTTTGTGTAGGGAAAGGGCAGAGCCCTCCATCCTTCAGCAGCTGCCAGGTTTGAGAGGAGAGAAAGCTGAGCAGGGGTGAACATCTCCTGCCTGGCCTGGGCATCTCCAGTTCCGCTTCCCCGCTGGTGCCATGAGGAAAGGGCCAAATGCAATTGCTGCAGCAGCTTTGGCAGTGAAGAGCTTTGCTCATGTGTCCTCGCTCGCCCCCGGCTCCCGCCGCTTTGCAAAGGCCACTCGCTGCTGCTGCCGTGAGAGAGATGGCAGTGGTGGAGGGAGCTCAGCCTTCAGGCCCGGCTCCCCTCTGGGTAATGGTTTCCTGTGAACCGCTTTCAGGATACCCGTTGGGGAAGGCAGCTTGCCGCCTGCGTCGCGCTGGCAGCAGCCTCCCCTGACGTTTTGTTATGATCGTTTTGCTGTAGTCTCCCTCCAGGCCCCGAGGATGCTGGGCACGGTCCAAACACACGCGCGCTCCTACACACAGAGGAAAAGAGCTCCCCGTCTAATTTTAGCCATGAGATGTAGGCAAGGGGAAGGGGCAGGCAGGAGGAGGCAGGGTGTGAAAGGACAAGGTCCCAGCTGTGGCCGCCTGCGCTGACTCACTATAGCCACGTGCGTGGCTATCGGCACCCATCGCTGGGTAAATGACCGAAATAACAGTAGCCAGTGACTCACCCCTCGTGGGCATCATGGAGCGAGCCGGCCTTCTGCGTGACCACCCACCCCCACCCCCCCGCAAAGGCCGAAGCGAAGATGGGTTTCGTGGCCCCAAAAGGGAGCTGCATTGCGTTTGGCTGGGAGCAGCTCCCTGGGCACAGCTGGAGGACCTGGGGCGGTGGTGAAGCGTGACGGGGAAGTCCCCAGCCTGGCTGTGAGAGGTCCCGTGGGGAGTTTGCAGTGACAAGGGGAGGTAAAAAGCCCCTGAGACATCTGTGGAGCCTGTCTGGACCGGACACTGGCCATAAGCTGGGAGCAAGTTACCTCCTGTGCACAAGCACAGGCTCTCCATGGCAGGCGGCTCGGCTCTGAGCAGCCATGCAAACCCATTTATCTTTATCAGGCTCCCACGGAGGCGGGAGAGAATCGCCTCCTCGGCGGGTTCCTCCCCTCATCCTCCTCTCCGAGCGAAGCGGTGGCATCCCTCCGTTTTAGTTGGGTGCCGGAGGGGGGACCCCTCTCTTTCTGGGCCGGCCTCGGGGCTGCTCGGAGAGGAAGTGCAGCTGGTTATTTTAACGAGTGCTGTCAGGGTTTGCAGCGCAGGGAGGAGGCGGAGGGAGAAGCCGAGCGCTCGCTCTCCAAACTAGGACTTGGTTGGGGAGGGCTGGCCCAACGCAGCTCCTGCAAGGCCACCGCCGCCGGCTCGGCACCTGCAGGGACCCCGCGCCGCTCCGAACCAGGTCATGGGGGCTTTTCCCCACTCTCTCGCCTTCTCTGTCCTCCTCCTCTTCCTCCTGGTCCCCCTGCTTTCATCTGTGCTGGGTGGGGGATGGGAGGGGGCCGGGGGAACCAGCCCTTAGTGCGTGGGTATGGTCTGAGCAGGGACCGGGTCCCGTCCTACTGGGGAAGGGCAAGGGGGAGCAGACCCCAAAGTCACCCCCGAGACCCTCGACCTGCTGAGCCGTGTTTGCTGCCAGCGGCTGCAGCGAGCCCGTGGGGCTACAAGGGGTCCCCGGGGCAGAGGCTCTGCGAAGCGCAGCTGCTGTGGCACTCGGTGGCACCTGGCTGTCGTTTCCCCTTTGGAAGGAGGGCAGGGGTTTTCCCTGCCAGACCTGCGTGCTCAGCCACCTGGTCTGCTGCCGTTTGTGGCACTGGCTGCAAGCTGCCAGCCCGTGTGGCATGGGGACAGCAGTGGGAAATCTGCGTGTGGCAGAGGACGGCGGCGTGGGGAGCCAGCCTGCGCCTCGCCGGGACCACCGGCCACTTTGCCCTGGGACAGTTTAGGGAAGCAGGACAGACCTGTGGGCTCCTGGCATCTCCCTGCTGGCAGTGAGGCACCCCGCTTCTGCCAGGAGTGGAGGGATGCTGTTCCCAGTCCGAGCTGTGGGCTGGAGGCAGGCGTGCAGCTCCCATCTCTTTGTTACCAGTGCCTGTAGCTGAGCACCTGAGGCTCTCTTGGCTTTGTTGTGGGAGGTGCAAAGGTCTTTGCGTGCCTTTGGGAGGTCCAAAGACTTCCTAGCCCTGGGAATAGCTGCCTGTGCTCTGCATCTGCCACGCTGCAGCTTTGTCTTTATGCTGGGTTCACCGCCTGCTCCCTGGGGCTGATGCCCTGGACAGATGCTACGTGTTGCGCTGCCCAGGTTGTCATCCCCACGCCGGGATGTTGTCCCTGCGCTCTGGGAGAAAACTCCAGGGTTGCTTGGGGAGTTTGGATCAGAGAGCCAGGCTGCGCGACCGGTCTCCCTTTAAATAGCACGTCCCTCCTGTATGGGAGGCAGAGAGCCGTGCGTACCAAAGGAGGGAACCAGCCCTGGGGAGGACGGTGGGAATCTGCTAAAGAAACCATGGGCTGGGCACCCAAAGCGCCCGGGCACCCTGCTGAGCCCCCCACTGCTTTGCTTCGTGCATTTCTCTCTGCAAAGGGAGCGCAGAAAGCAAGAAGAAACTCTTGAAGTCCTTCCCAGCCTGCATTGCCAGTCCTGCTGAGGCGACTGAAATAGAAACTGCATGGCCGGCCTCTCCCCCGACCCCTGCTCTGCCTCGGCCATGACACACTGGTGGTGGTGGCTCGCCCTCTGCGTTTCATCCCGGGTGAATTCGCTGCGGGAGGCCATCAGTCTTGCCATTTGGCTCCCCGAGCAAACGCAGCGACAGATTGTTGAAGTCAGGGCTCTTGGGTTTCTTGATAACCAGGAGGCAGACTATTTACTGTAGTGGCAAATAAACTTCATAATGTTATGATGGTGGAAAGTTGTCAAGGGATATGAACGCCCGGAGGCAGCCCAGGAGCCTCCAAGGAGACGGCTTTGGCTTAAATGAAGACAAAGCACTGTCTTCCATGGATTTTGGGAAGGAAATCACATTGTTGTAATGGGAACATTACTCTGAGCCTTAGGGCTGGCAAACTCTTGACTTTATGAAGCATAAGTGGAGGGTATGAGCTAGTCTGGCAGATGTGCCTTAAAGCACATCTCAGGTTTGCCCTGAGAAGGCAGTGATGGGGAGGTGGCACCAGGGCATCATGCAGAGCTTGGGGCGAGGCAGGAATGGAGCTGCCACCAGAAGGATGTGGGGTTATGACAGGAACTGTAAAAAAGTCTTGGGCCCTTCTGCTCGCTGTCCCTGTTCTTCCCAGCAAGCTGAACTTGAGAGCATTTTCTTGTGAAGGGCCAGGCAGGAAGGTGGGGTGACTGATCCCTTTTGCCTTGCCTTGATCGAGGCTCAGCCAGGTGGTGGGGACCATGCTAAGGTCACTGCGTGGCCCAGGACAGTTCCTTCCACCTGACTTTGCCCCTTGGAGAAGCTTCCCATGACAAGCTGCAAAGCCACAGTGTTTCATTTCTTTGCCTTGGCTACGACCTCAGGCAAGGAGCTGCTGCTCCCTGTCCCTGCATCCATCCCCCTGCCTTGCTTGTCCAAAGAAGGCGGCTTAGAGGCTGCGTCTCTTCAGTGTCTTGTCCCCAGCTCCTGGTGGAGTGTGAACAACCAGAAAGTGTGTGGGGTTGAAGTTAGTGGCCATGTCTCATCCCTGGTGTGTACTGCATGGTGATCTGCCTCAGGCACCCGCAGTCAGAAGTGATGCTGAACTGGTGACGCTGAGCCGTTGCTGCCAGTTGGGGTGCGCTGTGAAACTCCTGTCCCCTGAAATAAAGCCAGTGGGCGAGTTTTACTTTTAGCCATCTCATGCAAGGATCCCATTATCCTTTTGTGTCCGGGGTGCGTCAGGGTATTTGCATCAGGTCCACAGCACTGGCCCTGCTGCAACGCCACGGAGCGGAGGTGTGTAGGTGTGGGAGCAGGAGGCTGTGAGCTGTGCTCTTGCTCGGCCACATGCGGGATGGGTACAAAGAGGCCAAACCGACGTTGCTGCCTGTCCCTTGTGAAGCAGCGCAGTCCTGGGGCCTCCAGGTTGGTCAACCAAAGTGCCCAGTAGCACTGACAGGCATCTGAGCAAGTTAGCAAAGCCCTTAGATGCTGCCGAGGGTGCCTTGCTCTTGCTGTCCATGCCCAGTAGCCCTGGCAGGGGCCTCTGCGCAGCTCCCTGCAGAGAGGGGTGCTGTGGCTGCGCGTGCAGAGACCTCAGGGCTGGGAGGAGGTCCTCTGCAGCTGCATGCATGTGACCACCAGCCGGTTTCTAAGCCCTTGCCTTGCTTTCTCACTGAAAGGAGGGACGTTCGAAGTCCTCTGGATCAGCCCCAGGACTCACTGTTCCCCTCCGAGTGCCCTGCAAGGACCAGAAACTGCCTTTTGCAGCCTGGAGGGGCAACGTTAAGGTGGTAGCAGTAATCTCCTCCACAATATATGAGGGTGATGGTACAACCGAGGATGCCCTTGGCTGCGATTTGCCCTGAGAATGCCATGCCCTTGCAGCTCAGGAGCCTGGGAGCAAGATGCTATGGTCTGCGTAGGCGGTGGCACTTGTTGCAGTAGATCAAATGAATGAATCCTAAAATAGAAGGTGAGCATGGCCAGTAGCTCACCCCTCGCGCCAGTTTGGAAGGTCCTTGGTTTGGGCAGAGCCTCCTTACTCCTGTCCAGGGGGGAGCTGCATCTGCTTGCTCATGCTGGAGGGTGCTGTGTGTCCCCAGCACAGGGAGCTCCAGTCACTGTTTTATTTGCATGAGGTAGGAGAGATTACAGCTGGAATGGAAATTCTGTGTAGAAACAAACCACGTAGAGTTTGGGAACTTGCTGATCGCTGCTCGCCTCACTGCAACCAAAGCCCTGAGGGCTGCACCACATCTTGACCAGTGTACTCCCTTCCCCATCTGGCATGGGGACACCTTCCTCCGCAGACCTCATCCGTGCTGGTTGCTCTTCGCGGCATCTTGCAGAGGGCTGGCTGGGGAGCCAGGAGAGGTTCAGCCTCTCCAGGAGAGGAGAGGTCGGTGACTGATGCCTGGGAGCAGGACAGGAGAGTGGGGACAGGATCTCAGCCAGGGTGGTGTGGGGACAGCAGCGTACATGGGAAGACTGAGTATCAGAGCACTGAAGGGGGAGGGGAGGGCGGGCAGAGCTTGTGATGGAAACTGAGGCTGAAGGCAAGCGGTGGTATGTCAGCTGGGCGGGGATGAGCAGCAGCTCCCTGGATGGACTCCTGCGCTCTTGCCCCTCAGTCCCTCCAGTGTCCTGGCAGGGAAGAGACAGAGGCAGAAGCCCAGGAGATCTTGGTGTCACGCAGGGGTGGCTATTAATAACACTTAGAGTTTCCCTGTAGTTGAGCTGTGCAAGTCAAGCGTCCTTGCCAGGGGAGGACAGCTTGTAAACTGAAAAGGGCTCCTGTTTGCACGCTGTCGGCTCTGGTACCTGCAGCAAGCCGGGATGCAGGGATGCAGCCAGCCACCGTCAGGACGGGTGCTCGTCATGGAGCAGGGTGAAACTCTCGGACTCGTTCTACTTGCTGTAGCCATGTGGTTGGAAAAAATGCTTTCCAGTCGACTAACTGGAGGTTTGCTGAAAGGTCAGGAGGAGCTGAGGGTGTTTTTCAAGTCCAGGCTTCTCTAGGGCTCAAGCCTTGTGCGTTGTGCTGCTGGCAATGTCCTGCAGAAGGGTCTTCTGCCCACTGTTGGGTGCCAGGTTTGGCACTGTATGAAGGTAACCTGGGATCTCTCTTGCTGCTGGGTGTTGGCAGGAATAGACCCGGCTGCTGGAGGTACAAAGCGAATAATAATGTAGAGGAAGGGCCGAGCAGGCATATGGCACAGCATCCCTCTACGTGTCTAAGGGCACAGAGGGCCTGTGATTCAGTATGGTACATGGGGATTTGTTTGAGCCTGGTGGAGTAAAGCAGAGTGACGGAGCTGAATATCAAGAAGCTCCTCCTGACGTGGGGAGAGCCTATGCCTTCAGGGACGCTGCATGTTTAGTCATAGGAGTCAGCCTGTCTGGTTTTGGAGCTACCACCAATGCAGGAGGGATGGCTGCTGGCTGTCTGCAGAGCTGGGTCTCCGTATCAGCCAGTCCACGAGCTTTGTGTCCACTGAAGTTACAAGATGCAAGTTTTTCCTCTTTGATCCCTGCTTTGACTTTGCAAGGGCATTTAGATCCTGCCACCGAGGTTAGCTCTGTCCTTAGACTCTGAGTGCCCAGGGAGCTTCCTGCAGCAGCCCCCTGCTCCCCCAGATCTCAAGGGCAGCACTGCTGCCTGCCCACGCTCCAGGACGTGTTCCTGCTTCAGCAACATGCCTGCCCACCAGTGCCAGGCAGGGAGCACAGGAGGCTGAGGAGCTCCGAGGGGTCTGGTTAGGAAAAAAAACCTCCCAAGAGCTCTGACTGCAGATTATGAGCAGACCAGAGCTGCTGACTCCTTCCTCATTCACAGAAGGAGATTGAAATGATAGTGCAAAGCTGCTTGTAGGTAGAGTTGATATCCAGTGCGTGCAGCAGTACTTCCTTTCCCTCCCACCCCGCAAGTGCCAGGCTGCCTGTCCAGCCTCCTTACCTAACTGGGCCAAGCCATGCAGTCTGCAGCGCAGCAACGGACACTGGCTCTGCTCTGTCTTGTGTCACTGACAAACAGTGGAGATCCCAGAAAAGAGTTGGTGCTAGGCCAGGGTCTTCCAGGGCTTAGGTCGTCTTGGGCTTCTCTCCGCCTAGTGCATGGTTCCCCGGCTGCTCTGCACGCAGCTCTGCTAGTGCACATCAACCCTGGGCACCCCTGGCAGTCTGTCCATCTACTCCGCTAGCAGCAGCTCTTGACACCTGTGATACACCATTTGGGCCTCAGATTGGAAGTGAGTTGGGAGAGATGGGGATATCTTGACCATCATATCTGAGCTGCCACGTCGTGCTGTTGTGGGCTGTCAGATGGTTGCCCAGTGGTAATCCTTACCACTGGTGGCTGGAGCGTGAGTCCGTATGCTGCTTGCAGACAGCTCTGAAGATAAGAAAGGCCATAATCAGCTAGTACCCAAACATAAATGTCAAGCCAAGGTTGTTTAAGCAGATTTCCTCACGAGACTGTGGTGCAAAAAGGAAGGAAGCTGTGTTGAGAGATCTTCCTGCCCTTAGCAACAGCTCAGCAAGCAGTACAGCAGCTTCATGCTAGTGGAATATCTGGGGCGGGAGGGAGGATCCATTCAGCTCATTTGGGATATAGTTGGGCCATACATCTCCCCCAGCAGGTAAAGCTGGCCAAGAAGGGTCTGCTGCAGCATGCCACACCCGGGCAGTGCTCTCTCTTGGGTTTTTGAGCATTTTATTTGTTCAGACATTTTTTAACACCTATTGGTGGTGATGCAGTTTACTGTGCATCAGCATTTACTGTGCATCATCCTGCAGATGATGGGGAGAAGGAACAGGAGTGGAGCACTACAGGGTCGGGGGGTGGCTAGAAGCAGGGTGATCAGCAAAAGGTGCTTTTTCCCTCCACTGCCCGGGCCTCGGTGGTGTGATGGTTAACCTGCTGGTGACCAGGTAGCACTGGGTGTACCTGGATTGCTCACTGGTGGGACTTGAGAAGTCCCTCCCAGGAGGGGGCACTTTGCATTTGCTTTCAGTTCAGCCAGGCTTTAGCTGCATTGATGCTGCTCTCTAAACTCCAGATTCCTCTGGAGGGCATCATTGTCCTTCCTTCCCTCCTTGTGCTGCATTACTGGGTACAGGCATGGCAACAAGACTGTAGAAACTAAAGAGCTGCCTTCCTTGCCTACCAGTCCTGACCTTCTACAAAAATACAAACTCAGCTTTGTACTGCTCTGAAAGAAACAGAGGTACATCCCAATGTGTTGCTTGTGGTACAAGCACTGAGCAAAAGCTCCAGTCTGTGTTTCAGAAAATAATACACATGTACCATTGTACATGCATATTCCAAGCAAAAAGGGAAGCTTCTGACAAGTTTGCCTGTTTATGTGGACCTCGGGGCAGTGGGCATTTGGGCCAGGGTGTCTACTGAAGGTCCTCTGGTATTGCTGACTTGCAAGCACGTGCATAAAAGAGCATGACAAGGGAGGAAGGTAGAAGCGAGTGCAGCAGGTGCCAACCTTATTGCAGTGGTGACTGGTGTGCTGTACCCTTGTGATGGGTAGAGGAGCCACCTTGTGCAGCAAAGAAATTGCTGAGAATGGTGGTGGCTCATGTGTGCCTGCAGGCCACCGTGATCCAGAATCCCCTGCGTTGGGAGCAATTGAAGAGCCCGAAGTTTCTGCTACCAAACTGTGGGTCTTGGTGGGTTTTTTTGCATTGCCCTTGGATAAATCTTCTCTGTAGCAGCTGAAGAGAGGCAGCGGCTGGTGGGTGGGAAGTGAAGCACTGGCTCTGGAGGAGGGCAGCACTGGAGCTAGTCAGATTCAGCCTCTTCCGCTCCAGCCTCTGCACACCGAGCCACCAGTGCTGAAACTGCTGCTGCACCTTCCACCGGTGGCCTGGTGCTTTCCACAGACTGCTGCAACGTCCGGGCAGCTTGTCAAGCTTCGAGAGCTGGGCAGGCAAGGCTGGAGAGCCCCAGTAAAGCTCTTCCCACCAGGAGAGGGGGGGGGTTTTGCGCAGGACAGATGGGATGATTTTCTTAGCTCTCCTCAGCTCTACTCCAGCTCTCTCAGGCTCCAGCTCTCCCAGCCAGCTCCTACCAAATCTGTCGGCCCTGCTCTTACTTGCCTGGTCGGTTTTCTTCTTCAGGATTTGCAAGGGCTGAGTTGCCGTTTGCTGCAAATTCAGTGGGGCTGGTGCTTGGCCAGAGCGGTTCCCGTGGGGAAGCCAGGTGGACCAGCACCGGGAGAGCGGTGGGGGTATTTTCCAGGACTGATAGGCATCTCAGGGTGTGGGGCCTCTGCCGATCCCGCCGCGGTGAGCATGGCTGTGGGGGTACTGGGCAGGCGGTGACCGCTGCCCTGCCATTGCAGCACCTTGGGCTGAGCTGTGATGCCCAAGGAGCGGGGCAGCTGTGGGGAGCGGGAGCCCCAGCGATGCACTTACCCAGCAAGCGGGTTCCAGCCCTGCTGTGTGCTGTGGGTGGCATCGCCGTGTCCCCCCCTCTCTGCTCCCTCTGTCCCCTGCCACCCCCATGCCTGCCTGCCCGGACCCCCATAGGAGGCTCATGGAGGAGCCTACTTAATTGCTGGTCTCTGTGTTAACAGCCACCACCCGGGTGCGATGGAAACCTTCTTTAGGCGTCACTTTGGGAGGAAGGGACCGCAGCGTGCCAGCGCAGTGGCCGTGCCCACGGGCAAGGCCAGGCGACGCTCCCAAGCAGGGCTGCCCTCCGCCTCGCTGGCCCAGCGCCGCCGCGGCTCGGGCGCCCCGCTGCCGGCCCTCTCCTGCCTGGGTCTGCCCCGGCGCCGCAGCCCCCGCCGCCGCTCCAGCACCACGCCGCCCTGCCTCAGCCCCAGGTTCGCCGTCCAGATGAAGCGTGGCGGCCGGGCACGAGCCGTCGATGCCCAGCTGGTGGGTCCCTCCGTCCTCCTGGCCGGCCTGGTCCCCACCGGAGAGGAGGTGGACGGGGCGCCCCGCGCCGACAGCTCCGGATCCGAGTCTCCGGAGGACGGTGGCGTCGGCGCTGCGGTGGGAGCCGAGCGGAGCCGGCGCGAGCGGTGGGCCGAGGAGCGGTGGCTGGCCATGCTGCCCTGGCTGCGACCGTTCCAGGCTGGGCTGCTGTCGCGGGGTCCCCGCTGCCTGCGGCGTGCCTCATCCCACCGCCTGCCCACCGAGTCCATCTATGGCCGGGCCTCCTACGGCTTGCCGGGCCGCTACCGCCGCCTGAGCCAGCGCCGCCGCTCCAGTGACGTCTCCCGGCCCGGGCCGCTCACCTCCGGCCGCCTGTGGCTGCTGGCCCAGCACTGCTCGGGGGTGGCCGGAGCCAGGTGCCCCTCTGCTGCCCTCCCCGAGTGCGTGGGACCGGAGCCCGCCCGTCACGCCGCCCCGGACGGCTGGAGCCCCCGGCTGCTGTATGTATGGTGGCAGCGTGCCAGCGTACGACGCCTCGGGGAGGGGAGGCTGGGAAGGAGGGAAGGGGCTCGACGCCGTTGACCCTGGCTGCCATCGTTGTCTTGCAGCGCTGCTCACATTCCCCGAGCATCTCCCGCTTGGACCAGCACTGCCTCTGATGCGCTCGGTGCAGCCCCTGGCGCTTGCGGGCATCCCCTCCTGCCTACCCGGAGCCAGAGGGAGGTGGCAGGCCTGGCTATGGGCTGGAGATGCACGCTTTCTCCAGCTGGCCAGCTCTGCTGCTCCTTTCCTCTGCCCTGGCACATCTGGGAGAAGCTTGCCGGCCCCAGAAAAACAGCTGTTTTTTTCCAGCTGGTTGTGCTGGTCTCCAGAAATGCCCCGGGCTTTGAGGTGCCTTGGGATGGGAAAGCTGCAGGAAGCCTTTGCGGGACAAGGGCTCTGGGGTGTCCCTGCAAAGGCAGCCCCAGCACTGCAGCTCGGTGGAGCTTCGCAGGCTGTTTGGCAATGGACCTGTCACCCCCGAGGGCTTTGACCCAGCAGGCCCGGGCTGTGCCTTTCGCCGGGTGCAGGGTGTCCTTAGCTGAGCCGTCAGCAACACGGCCAGCACCTCTTCGTCCCACAGGGCCGCCTCGCAGGAGCGGGTACTCCTTGGCTGATGGTGCTGGAGATTTGCCTCATTTCCAGCTGCTTGGTCCTGAGGATGCTTTTCTGCTCCAACCTCACCATCCGGCCTAGAAGCAGGCTGTGTGCTTTGCACATATTTCTCCTCCCCTGATCTAATAGCCAGCCTTCTTGTGTCTTCCAGGAAAGCTATTGCCAAATCCAGCCTCCAGCACATGGTAGCCCAGCCAAACCCTGCACTAGCCTTGAGGAGCGACTCGGAGAGGCAGATACGCAGCACTGTAGACTGGAGCGTAAGTCATAGTGTGTTTTGCTGGGTGTTGCATGGAATGGGCTCCCAGCCAGGACACAGCAGGGCCTTGCCAGGCTGAGGCTTCCCAGGTGGCTTCGGCTTTGACACATTTATGGCCTCCACCATTGCCACCAGCTGGTGCCAGCATCTGTGCTGCTGGCAGCACCCCTTGATGCTGCAAGCAGAGGCTGCGCAGGCACAGGTGGTTCCTGAGAGGAGGGCATAGCTATTCCACTGCCAGCTCTTCTGCTCCTGGCAGCCGAGGTCTTCTGGTGGCTGAGGCCAAGCAGCAGGAGTATGCCCTTGCCCCTTCGCAGGCGAAGCCTGGCGGGTTTCAAGCTGCATCCTCAGGTCATAGAACAGAAGCTGTTTCAGGAGAGTCACCTGTGTTGAATTCACCCCAGTGCCTCCTCTCAGGGGGTGGTGGAAGCAGCCCCTCTGTGCAGGACACTTCACATAGGCTGTAGGTCTTGGAGCTGGTTTCCTGGAGCGCTCTCGTTTCCAATGGGTGGGCCATGGCAGCAGCTTCATGAGGCTTCCTCTGCTTAGATGTTGGCCCTGGTTGTTCTGTGCATCTTGTCTCCCAGCCTACACCTAGCTCCAACCCCCCAGCCTTGTCCCAGTATCTTGTCCCTCGCACAAAGCGTTTTGGGGGCTTGGATGCCCATCTAGGGTGCTCTCAAAGAAACACATTGTCTTGTGCCTTTTAGGAGACTGCTGTCTATGGGGAGCACATCTGGTTTGAGGCCAATGTCTCTGGGGACTTCTGCTATGTTGGGGAGCAGAACTGCATGGCGAAGCTGCTGGTAAGTCACTGGGGGTCACCCACCTCCCCAGCAGTGCGGGCTGTGCCACCGCCCAGCAGGGACGGCGCGAAGGCCCTGCTGCTGCTCCCAGGGAAAGGTGGGGGCTTGGGGGGCTGGTGAGGCAGGGACTGTGTCCCTCCTACCTCTGTGTGCTGGAGGGCTGCGTCCCCAGCTTGTGCTGGTGCTTAGTTTGTGATGGGAACCTGACGTGGGGTTGCCCCTCGCCCGGAGGTGGTATGATGATATTCCAGGGAGAGGCTGTCGGGATCTCACACCCTGAGAGGGAGGATCTGAATCCAGCTTCGCTGGAAAGACCTTTCAGTAGAGGAGAAAAGCAAGTGCTGGCGACCCAGGCCTCCTGCGCTTGCAGGCAGCACTGATCTTGCAGGGATGCTGCAATTCTCCCTGCTGGCCTGCAGACTCCATCCTGCGTGTGGTGTGGACACGGAGCACTGATGCCATCCTGTGCCTGCCATGGGGCTTACCTCCCGGACCAGCTTCCATGGTGCTCTTGGGCAGCGTCAGAAGAGGGCAAGAACTGACTAAGCAGAGGAGAGCACCTCCCTGCTCTGTCCCAAACTTGAGAGCATCTGCTCTAGGCACACGCTTAGATCCCTTTACTTGCAAGGAGTCTAGCTGTGTATAACTTTCCCATAGGACTTGTTCTGCATCCTGAAAAATGTGAAGGAGGTGTGAGGGGAGGCTGAGCTTGCCAGCCTCTGAGCATTGCTATTCATATGCATGTTTTTCCTCCCCTTTTCTCATCCTCCAGCAAAAACCTCTCTCCAGGCGTAAGTGTGCAGCCTGCAAGATCGTAGTGCATACACCTTGCATCGAACAGCTGGAGAAAGTGAGTAGAGCCTGTTAAGCCTTCTCTGTGCCTTGCAAAGCTGTAAAAGCCTTTTCCTAGCCAGCCCTTCCTCTTGGGTAATGAAACACAAGAAGATTGGGAACGGCAATGGGTCATTACAAAGAGGGGTGGCCTGAGGAGACAATACCAAAAAGAGCATCTAGCAACATGATTGGGACCCCCGTCCCCATTTTGTTCAGTGACAGAGATATTAGCGGGCCGGGGGCAGGGTTGCAGCAAGCACTGAACTTCTCTACAGGCTCTGGGTCTGCTGTAGTAAAATAAACTACAGATTTCCTTCGGGTATGATGGTTTTACTGATTCCTCTCGTGCGTTCAATCCACAGATAAATTTCCGCTGCAAACCTTCCTTCAGGGAGTCAGGATCCCGGAATGTACGGGAGGTGAGTGATGAGCCTGAGATGCTGCCCACATCTGCCCTGTATCACCTTCCCAGTTTGGTGGCAAAGGCTTCAGATGCTGCCAGCACATTGCCCATCAGAGTGCAGCCTCCTGGCTCAAAGGGGATGGCACAGTAAAAGGGATGTTTTTTTGCAAGGCAGCAGCGCAGACTGGGTGTGAGAACTCTGCGTCTGCTGGTTTGCATGTTCTAAAGCTCCTGCATCTGCATGGCGGGAACCTGCAAATGCTGTTTCCTGGGGGATGTTCCCCCCCCCCCCATTTCTACTGGTCCCCGAGTGAATAGAGCATGCTGTGGCAAACAACAGGTCCCCAGGTCTCCCACAGTTGGGAAGGGGATGGTACGGGCTCACTTCTGGCTTTATTGTTCAGCCCTGATATGGGTGCCACAACTACTCCAGGTAGCAGTGGAAGATGCTCGCAGTGGTGCTGTTGGACGCCTTTAGCCCATGTTTTAATGCCTTGGGTGTAAGCAGTAGCCTGGGACCTTTCTGCTGAGCTGCACTGGTGGAAGCACTTGTCAGCCTTTGTGCTTCACCCTCCAGCCTGTGGAGCCAGCGTAGCCCATGTGGAGCTATGGAGTGGGTGTGGGTGGCTTGGTCACGGGCCGCCGTGTTTGTGCTGGCACAGCAGGCACATCAGGGGAGAGGTGCTCAAATGCAGGGCTGCCTGCTCAGAAATGCCAGTGCCACCTGGTAAGGTGAAGCTTGCAACATCGCTTTAAACCTTCCTTTCTTCCTTTGCCTCTGCTGCCACGCGGCTCTCCTTCCTATGTCATGCTTATCCCAGCTGCTTTATTTGTTCTTCGCTTACTTTTTGGGCTCTGCTGACAACTTCTGTCAGTCCCTCTCAGCCTCTGCTCCCACTCTTCCGTCTCTATTTTCCTTCTCTCCAACTGCTGCAAATTGTCTCTGTCTTCCCTTTCCTGGGTTTTCTCCTATTACTCACAAACCCTGCTTCTCCATCCTGTCTTTCTAATACTCCTCAGTTCCCCCAGGGATGCTTCCTGCCTTTTTACCTAGAAAGGTGCTTTTCTGGCCTTTCTGCTGCCAGGGACCCTTCAGGGTCTGTCTTTTCCCTACATGTGCCTGGTGGGACCCAGAGCTGAGCTCAGGGCATAGCCCCCCTTCTACTCCCACTGGATTAATGTCTGCTAAAGCCAGCACGAGTCTTTGTCCTCTCCCCTGTACTGCACGCAGAGCAGGCAACGCTGCAGCTGACCCAAATCTCTGGCCAGTTTCTGCCTCTTATCGTCATCATGCTCCTGACAGCTGTCAAGAGCAGGGTGTTGGGCTCTACCACGCTGGGCTGTAAGCTCTCACTCCATCTTCTCTTTGGTGCCCTCCCTGCAATGCCATTCCCAGTCCAGGGCTGGAAGAGGAAGGTGGGATTTAGGAAACGTGGTACTTCATTGCAAAAATTCTGACCCCCTCACAATCGCTCCAGCGAGTCCCAGCTCCAGCCTACCATGAGCCTGCAGGTGGGGAGAAGGTGCCTGCCTGCGAGCAGCCTTGCTCCACTCGTCACAGGCAGGCAGGCAGGAACTGAGGTGGGCTTGCAGAGCTTGCAGTAGGCAGAAGAGCAAGGTGAATTGGGGGGTGCTTTGAGGCTGCTGCTGTCCTCAAGGAGCGTGGAGGTAGGCAGTTCTCTGCTTAGCTGTGAGCACTTCCATCTTCTTGCTGTGGGCGGACACTCTGGGGATTTTCCTACCTTCCGCCAGCACGTTTTCACCTGGCACTGGAGCCGTCTGGGCAGAGACATGAAGGGATGGAGATGTGATCTATGGCCAAAGTGGCACTCCACACTACTGCTTGCCCACTCAGCTGGGTTTGCTTTGTGTGATTCTTAGTCTTCAGTTTTCCTCCCCTCCATCCTGTTTTTTCTGGTTCTAATTCCCTCCTCTCCGAGCACCTTAATTTAGCCTCTTGCTCCCTGATTCTTTGGCCTTGCCTGCTTCCAGAGGGTTGGCGCTGGTGCATGTGATAGTGGGATTGCTGCAAGAGCAGAGTCCCTGGCTGGTCTGGGTCCATTCGTCCTGCCTGTTCTTGCATTCTCTCACACACCGGGCCTTTCACTCCCTTTTCTTTTTTTCTTTTCTTTTTTCCCCTTAGCCTATCGTCGTCCGGCATCACTGGGTACACCGGAGGCGGCAGGAAGGGAAATGCCGGCAATGTGGCAAGGTAAGAAGTTATCTTGGATTTTTTCTCAGCCTGAAGGAAACCTAAGGTCAAACCAGAGACAAGAACAGGGCTGGGGGCCAGAGACATCCCACCATTCCTGTTTGGCAGCAGCAGCTGCCTACAGCAACACCAAGACTCGGTGGCCTGTTTTGCAGAGTGAATCACTCCATAAGTGCTTCCCACACAGAGTTGTTCTCCCCCTGGGCCAAATCAATCCTGGAAGGGACTGTCTTCCTGACATGCTTTCCTCAGGCAATAGGGACACCCCTGCAGAGCACAGTGGCCTCCCTGGTGCCGTAGTGGTGGCTGGAGCTATCTGACAGGGATCTGGAGGGCTCCATCTGTAGGCACACTCCCTTTGTAACATCTCCTGGTGGTGGAAAGTCCTGTAGGATGGTAGAAAGCTGCGGGGGAATTCCCCTGAGCCTTTTACCCTTCCCTCCACAGGGTTTCCAGCAGAAGTTTGCCTTCCACAGTAAAGAGATTGTAGCCATCAGCTGTTCCTGGTGCAAGCAAGCGGTGAGCAAAGCCCCCATTGAATGTCTTACCATCCTGCTCTGCATCTAATGACCTCTGCTTTCAGCTGGGACTCCACAAGCTGCTTCTCTGCAGCCTGCCCTTAACAGCTTCTCTTACTGGGAGAGGCCGTACTGTGGTGGCTGGGAGCATCTACCAGAAACTTTCTCCTCATTGCCTTCCCATTACAAAATTTCTGCATGGTTTCCTCCCGCACTCCCTGCACTGGCATGAGGGAGCTGGGAGGAGAAGGTGGTTGTCCCCGGCAAACTGAGCAGCTGAGTTTTCTCTCTGTCTCTCTTCTCCTTCCCCAGTATCACAGCAAAGTGTCGTGTTTCATGCTGCAACACATCGAAGAGCCCTGCTCGCTGGGGGCTCACGCTGCTGTTGTCATTCCTCCCACCTGGATTCTGCGGGTCCGACGGCCCCAGGTAACTCACCTCAGCTCTTGTGGCTCTTTCACAACTCCTGCCTGCCCAGCAGCTCCTCACGGAGTTTTTGGTTTTTTTCTTTTCTCTCTAGAATCCACTGAAATCTAGTAAGAAGAAGAAGAGGACTTCATTCAAGCGGAAATCCAGCAAAAAGGGGGCTGAGGTAAGACAAGAAGGGGCAGGGAGTGACCTTGTCTCAGAAGGGTGGAGGGACTGGGCAGTGAGGAGCAGGACTGGGAAACAAGGGGACTTTGCAGGGTCTGCGCTGAGGTTGAGTGGGGTGAGGTGGAGGGAGGGAGGGTGCTTGCTGGCAGGGCAAATCCCAGCTATAAGGCTTACAGGGTAGCTGGGATGTTCTCTTCCTCCCACACCTGACCATGTGTGATGTTAGGGCTCGGCTGGAGCTGAGTGTTTGTGTTTCCCCCGGGTGTGTTGAAGGACCTGCGGTGTCTGTTGCAGGAAGGAAGGTGGAAGCCCTTTGTCATCAAGCCCATGCCAGCTCCTCTCATGAAGCCCTTGCTGGTGTTCGTGAACCCCAAGAGCGGTGGGAATCAGGTATGGCCTTGTCCTACATCTCCCTGAGAAAGCAGCTATATGGGGGCATTGCCTTTTGGCTGCTGAGGACTCAGCATAGTTTTGGTAATGTCTCAGCTGCAGATGAGGCAAGGCAACCTCTGCAATGCCAGTTTGCTGCCTGGAATTCCCACCTAGGCCAGGCTTTGCCTGAATCCCCCCAGAATGCTGTTGTCTTGGCCTGTCCTCGAGACCAGATGCCTTCTTCCCTCTGTCCACTGGGAACTCCCTGTTGCCTGCTGAAGTCTGTCTTGTCCTCACAGGGAGCCAAGATAATCCAGTCCTTCATGTGGTATCTCAACCCACGGCAAGTTTTCGACCTCAGCCAGGGTGGCCCCAAGGAGGCGTGAGTACTGATGGCGGCAGCACCCTTCCCCCATCCTTGCCACAGAGATTCCTCCCTAGAGCTCTTCCTGCAGCGGGCAGAGGCCTGATGCTCCATACGTCCCTTGTGCAAAGACACCTCCAACAAGTTGATGCTCTGAGAGGCCTCTCTAGGATACTTTGCAGCCAGTCCTGGCCTTGCAGTGTTTGCTCCTGGAGGGCTGGTCTAACCTTAAGGCTGGCGGCAAAGAGACCAGGTTTAGGGTGACATTCCCAAATCTAGTTCATGATGTTCCATTAATGTCGTGTTGGTCTTGTCTGCTTGCTGCCTTTCGGCTTATCTACGTGGACTATGGACATGCTGCTCTTCCTCCACAGGACCTGGTGAAGCCAAAGTTAGTGTGGCTTTGCCCATTGCTGTGCTCTGCTGTGGTGATGGGGAGGGAGACATGCATGTGGCTTCGTGAATGCCACGGGCCCTGTGAGGGCAGGGAGCCCTGCAGCCGCTGCGTAACACCTTTGGTGCCTCTTCCCTCCCCTCCTCACCCTCCCTGTTCCCTGCAGGCTGGAGCTGTACCGCAAGGTCCACAACCTCCGGATCCTGGCATGCGGGGGAGACGGCACGGTGAGTCCCCTGGCCCCTTTGTGCCTGCGGTACCCTTCGCCCCAGACCTTTCCTGTGTTGGCAGCAGCCCTTATCGCTGTAATCCGGAACAAGGCAAAATGTGCGTATCGTGTCCGTGGTCCAACTGGTGGCACCGGATACTGTGGGTTCCCTCGTGCACTGCTCCAGGGAGTGCTAGTCTGTGGCATGTCTGGATTTGTAGCCCTTTTGGGGGCCAGTCTTCTCATTGGGGTTACTGGTATCTCCTGCAGCACCCATTTGGAGCGTTAAAGGCTCTGAGTAGCCTCAGTGGTGGCCAGCAGGACCCCATCTCTGCCCCTCTGCCATCGCTAGTGCTCTGAGTCACCTCCACCTGCCTGCCGGTCCCTGCAATAACCAACTGTTTCTTGCTCTTGCTCGAGCAGGTGGGCTGGATACTCTCCATTCTGGACCAGTTACGCCTCAACCCACCTCCTCCTGTGGCCATCCTCCCTTTGGGGACAGGGAACGACTTGGCCAGGACGCTGAACTGGGGTGGGGTAAGTGATGGGCACAAGAGTCCACTGCTGACAGAGGGGGGCTGAGCGCTTCAACTCCGGTTCCAGACACACGGATAGGGATTTGCTGTGGCTGGGTGGTTTTGACTTTTCCTGAATACAGACCAAGAAACAAGTGCCATTTGGATGTTACTGTCCTTCAGACATTTGAATTATTCTGATTTAGGTTACAATGTATTGGGACGTTAACAAAAGAAATCATTTCAAACTTTGGGAGGTTTTTAGAAGGAAGATATACTGTTTTAAATGTAAAGTCCCACTTTGCTGCACATTCAACTAGAATCAATATTTTCCACATCCTTTGCTCTGGGATGTCATCCCAAAGAAGACAACGTCTCTACACGAGGCAGGTAGGAGATTCACCAAGTCCTGCTCTTCACCAGGGTTACACAGATGAGCCTCTGTCCAAGATCCTGTCACACGTGGAAGATGGGAACATTGTGCAGCTTGATCGCTGGAACCTCCATGTGGAGCCAAACCCTGATGCAAACCCTGAGGAAAAGGATGAGGCTGCTACCGAGAAGGTGGGACACCCCCTCTCCATGTTTGTTCCCTGCGCTGGGGGTCTGCATTCTCCTACTCCCACTGGCTCAGGCAGCCCCAGCACCTGAGGCTAGCGTGTTGGGCTAGCGTGTCCCTGCTCCAATTCCACTCCTCTCCTTGTGGCTCTGACCCATGGCACTCCTGGTGAGGCGTGGAGAGATCGGAACTAAGTGTCCATCACAGGTTTTTAACTACAGCTTGCGACAGGTGGAAGCCCAGTTCCCTCCAAGACTGTTTCTTTAGCCAGAAACATGGGTGACTGCAGGTATCTTGGAGAGCAGAGTGTGTCCCCTTGGGCCACGTCCCATGCCCCTAGGAGCCGGCGGCCAGTCCGTGATCTCAGGCTGGTAACCTCTCTATTTTCCTGGGGGGAAGGCAAACGTCCACTCCCTCAGCCTTGTGAGCACGGTCCATGGTTCTGCTATAACCTGACCTCGTCTTTGCTGTGGCTACATGCTAGCAGCCTCATCTTTGTTCCTTTCCATTTCAGCTCCCCTTGGATGTCTTTAATAACTATTTCAGCCTTGGCTTTGATGCACGGGTAACTCTGGAGTTCCATGAATCCCGAGGTACGGGGGTGCGGCAGGGCTGGGGCAGGGTCTGTGGTGAAGGGGTGCCCCAGAAGCGGGCCTGTAAAACGCTCCTCGGGAAAGTGAACAAGAGGATTGCCCCAGGGACAGGGCTGGAGGTGAAACCTGAGGAGCAAGTGGAGGCTGCAGAGGGGGAAGAGGGGTGCCTGAATGGGAAGAGACCTGGGGGCTGTCTCCTGGCCAAGGCTGGCTGGAGAGCCATATCTGGGAAGAGCTGGCAAGTGAAGTATTTCCATGTGCAGGGCAATGACCTGGACTTTTTTTCTCCTTTCCCTAGAGGCCAACCCAGAGAAGTTCAACAGCCGGTTTCGGAATAAAATGTTCTATGCTGGGGTGAGTGTGTGGAGGGTATCTGGGCATGTCTTCATAGCAGCGTTAGCGTCAACTGGAGAACAGGCATGGCCCCAGCTCCTGTCCGCACCCTCAACTTACTCATCTGAATTACATGGGCCTTCACGTGCACCCAAGCTGAGCCCTCCCCAAAGCTGGAGAGGTGCTGGAGAAAGACTGCAGCCGTGGGAGTTGCAGCTCCTCTTTGGCTGCGAGTGCTGCTGGCGGTACAGCTTGCTCTCTGGCCTGCGGTACAGTTGCTGTCTTGATCTCCTGCCACTATTGTTCTTGTTCTCCGCCTCACGGACGGTCACCCAGGCAGGACCTCCACAGAGCTGTGGGGAAGCAGCTGTGCCCCCTGCAGAGGAACAGGAAGGCCTTTCCATAGAGTCCCCACACTACTTTGGTCTTTCATTTTATACCTCGGGGCAGTTACAGCTGCCTGGCTAATTATGCCACCCTCTTGTATCTCACCTCTAGAGCTTTGTCTCTCAGTATCGTCTTTGTTCATCCATCCCCCTCTCCTCAATATATCTCCGTAGCCAGGCAGCTGGCTGACTGGTATGTGAGCAGTACTAAAGGCCAGGTGCTACTCTGTACCATCTCACATCTCTCCTGTTTGTGTTTCCCCTCCTCTTGGTACAGTTAAACCCAAAGGGGACCCTAGGGTCTGTGTAACAGAGGCCATACTGTCTCTCCTGGTATCTCCGGAGGGGGTCACATCTCTGGATGAGGTGACATCAGCTCCATTTTATGGTACTTCATTACAGATTGAGAATGAATTTTTCTCCTGTGACTCGAGTCTCTTGCTGGAGGAGACCCATGTTGCCAGCTCTTCCTTAACGCTGGGATTGGGCTGGCAAGGGAATGCTGGGGGGTGTTGCTGAAGCTGTGAGGTACCCCAAGTTTTGTGGTAGACAAAATGGCCAGAGGGATGGATCAGGTTGTTTTGGGAGGGGGAGGCAAGAGGGCTTCTGCCAGTGGAGAAGGAAGGGATTTTCTCCTCTCAGCAGCTGAGGTCTGAAGGTCAGTGGCAGGCTTCCTGGCTGCCTATTTGGGTGAACATCTGGGTGCTAACACTGTGTCTCTTGCGTTGGCAGACAGCTTTCTCCGACTTCCTCACTGGGAGCTCCAAAGACTTGGCGAAGCACGTCAAGTTGATTGTGAGTGTGCAGGGGTGCTCTGGGCCAGGGAGGGGGGTGAGCTGTGGAGGGGCAAGGAGCAGTCCCTTGGCACACTTGAGTGTCTCAGGGTTGGGGAGAGGATGTGTCCCTGGGGTCATCAGCTTCCCCTGCCTTGGAGAACAGTCACCACAGGGAGCAGAGAGGGAGGCCGTTTCTTCATAAGTGAGTAGAGTGGGCCAGGTTCCCCCTTACAGCAGCCTGAACGCCCCTGTGTTGTCTCCAGTGCGATGGGACAGACCTGACCCCCAAGATCCAGGACCTGAAGCCTCAGTGCCTGGTCTTCCTGAACATCCCCAGGTGAGCGGCCCCAGGACCTGCCTGTGCGGTCTGGGCTTCTCAGCCCCATGCCACAGATCCCTGCCTGGGTTTGGGGAGGTCTCTCCATGCATCGCTCACCATCCCTTCACAGGTACTGTGCAGGCACCATGCCCTGGGGAAATCCTGGGGAACACCATGACTTTGAGCCACAGCGCCACGATGACGGCTGCATTGAAGTTATCGGCTTCACCATGACGTCCCTGGTGAGTCAGTGCTGTTGCTGGTTATAGCTAGCGACCGGTCCCATTGACCGGGTGTCAGCCAGCCGCCCAGCTCCACAGCTTCTCTCCTGAGGAGTTTCAGTGCTGGCCTGTGTGACAGTGTCTGCTGTCTGAGATTTAGGTGAGGTGCTGTCATGGCCTTGTCTCTGTGGATCCCTTCCCACTGAGATTGGGCCTGAGACCCTCAGAACTTGGTTCATTTGCAACATCTGTCTGATAACGGGTGCTCGCCCCCATCCACCCCTCAGTCCGTGCTCTGCTCTCACTCTGGACACTTTCACAGGCTGCCTTGCAGGTCGGTGGCCACGGGGAGCGGCTGTACCAGTGCCGGCAGGTGGTTCTCACCACATCCAAGGCCATCCCCATGCAGGTAGATGGAGAGCCCTGCAAGTTGGCGGCTTCCTGCATCCACATCTCTCTGCGCAACCAAGCCAACATGGTGCAGAAGACCAAGCGGCGCAACTCCATGCCTCTGCTGAATGAGTAGGTTCCTCAGATCAATCTGTCACCCCCTTTCCAAAGCAGAAGGGGTGGATGGGGAAGGGGTAGGATTGATCCATCACTTCCAGAGACATTTCTATCCTCTTCCAAGGAGGGCCTGGGAGGGGATCAGGTCACAGAAGTATGGCCAGACCATGATGCTGGAGAAGCTGCTGGTGCCAAGCTCCTTGCCCCAGTCTGTGCACAAGACTGTGCTCTTGCCTGTTTTGGAGGGGTGAGTGCGATCAGGATAAAGCAGGCCATCGCTTTCTGATCCCTTCCCTTTTCCTTCCCCCCGTGCACGCAGCCAGCAGCCAGTGCCCGAGCGGCTGCGGATCCGGGTGAGCCGAATCAGCATGCGCGACTACGAGGCACTGCACTACGACAAGGAGAAGCTCAAGGAAGCCTGTGAGTGAATGGGGGTGGGAGCCGCAGTCCCCGAGTCTGGTGGTGCCCTCAGCTAAGCTGTGCGAGGTCTTGGGGATGGGGCACGGGCTGCTCCCTGAGTTGTGTCTGTGCCCTGTCGTGCAGCTGTGCCGCTGGGGATCATCGTGGTTCCAGGAGACAGCGACCTGGAGTTGTGCCGGACCCAAATTGAGAGGCTGCAGGAGGTGAGGCTCTGTGTGGGAAGTGGTCGTGGCTGGATGCTGAGGATGGAGGGCAGGGATTTCTAAGCCTCCTTGTCCTGCATGCACCAACACACGCTCCTGCTTCTGGTAGCAGGTCACAGTTTGCCTTCACCACGTGGTGGAGGCAGGATACCAAGCTGGATGGCCTGTTGCTCCCTGCTCTCTGGCACCTTCTTGCTCAGCATTGGTCTTCCAACATTGTTCTCCAGGCCCAGAGTGTCAGTGGCCTGGAAAAATTATGGGGCAGTGGAAAAAGCCAGCAGACACCCTATGGGGGCCTGTTACCCCCCGGGTGTTTGGGGAGGCCATTCCTCTGTCCCTTTGTTTGCTGCGCTGTGTTCCTCCAGCCCTCTGCGGGTTCTGTGTTTCCTGGCACAGCTCTGCCCCCTCCAGGTGCCTGGATTTGGGTTGTCCCCTTCCAACTATTCGTTTGCAATTACTAACTTTTGTGCTCCTGCCAATGTGCTAGTGCGTGTCTGTGACCCGGACACGGGCTGTGCAACCCTTGCTCCTGGTGAGCAATGCCTTCTAAGCCCATGGCGTGCCTCCTGGTGCCACACTGCTCAGTCTGATTTTCTCCCAGAAGATTGAAGGGACCTTGCTCAGTCCCCAGTCAGCTGGCTCTTGTGCCTGAGGGAATCCCATCCAGCCTGTGTGTAGCATGCTGCAGAGCTGAGTTGCAGAGCTGCTTGCCCGAGCTGGCACACTAGCATCTGCTCCATGCTCTGCCTGCTCTGCATGCCTGTCCCCTGCTCGCCTTGTACCCAGGCACTGGTGAGGACACGCGGACAGGCACATGGCTAGCAGCTCCCTAACTCAGAGGGTAACACTTCCCTGTGGCGTCAGCCTGGTAGACTGATGCCTCTGCAGCCTCCTGCACCTCTAGAGCTGTGCATGGAGGCTGGCATTCCTCGGTCACCTCGTGGTTTATCTCTTCTCTCTCCTTGGGCAACCACTGTGCTCTGGCCTCAAAGCAGGGCAGGGACCAGGGACCTTGGCCAGGCAGTGTGTAAAGCCAGATATGGCAGCACGTTAAGCAAACCCCAGTGGGACGAGAGAGGGGCTGGGGGGCTGCCCAGACAAAGGCTGTAATGGCACACCTTGCCTTTCTGCAGGATTTCGCTCCACAGCCCTCTGCTTTAGAGCACATGCTCTTTCAGGTGTGTATGGCCTCACTCCGTCCCCCCAGGCCCATCTGTCATGTCCACCATGCTGGTCTTGTGGGCTCGTCTTGTGGCCTCTCTCTCTCCAATGAGCTCCAGTCTGTCCCATGCCACTCTCCGTTGCTGTGTCCCGTGCCTGTGTTCGAGTTCCCCTTTCCATCCAAGTGCCTGTGGTCTTCCATGTCTGCAGGGACCTCCCAAAGCAGGAGGGACTCTAGGGAGAGACGGGGAGGACGCGACATGACTTTGTCCTCTTTGTTATTTTGTGCAGCAGGGAGATGGAGCCAAACCGAAGACTCTGTCGTCCCAGAAGCTGTCGCCCAAGTGGTGCTTCCTTGACTGTGAGTATCATTTTACTCTGGGAGTGCTGACTGTGCCTGAACTTGGGGGGGTGAGGGGACAGACCCTGAGTGACAAGCCACCGGGAGCCATGTGGGACTCGTGGATGTTAGGGTCTTTGCGGCCGAGCGCAGCAGTTTTTTGCCGCGAGCTGTGTCTCTGGCTGCTGACCACGAGCGGAGCGGGGGGCATCTGCTGCTCTCCAGCCCCTGGAGCTGAAGGCAGCTTGGCAGCGTGTGTCGCTGCCGGGCTGCTCTCCTGTGTCGTGCAGGCAGAGGGCCCCCCTGCTCCAGCACCCCGATGCTGTGGAAGCCAGCTCCCCACTGGGCTCCCACTCCTTCTTCTCCCCTGCCTGAAAGCAGCTCTCTCCTCTGCCTTTGCCTTCGCTGACCAAGAGGCTCTAGGGCTCTTCCCCTGTACCTGGAAGCTGGCCGAGAGACATGGCTGCTGGTGGCACTTCATCTCGCTGGCTTCCCAGTCTCAGGGTGCAGAGCCCAGCAGAGCACAGCTGTGGGCTGCCTGGGAAGCCTGGTGCTGGGCCCAGAGGGTACAGCGTCTCCCGTCGGGGTTCCAGCCCTGCGTGTGGGGCTGCTGCTCCCAGGTGTCCCTACCGGGACTGCTGTACCAGGACCGCTTTCCCTCCTCCTGCCAGTCTCCCAGCAGCAGGTTCTGGGCTCAGGAAAACGTGTCAGGAAGGAGGCCAGAGCCTCACTCAAGACAAGGCAGGCTTATTCAAGCGGCTGAATTACAGGCCTTCAGCAGCTGCTCCCTGGCTGTAAGTCTCCAGCCAGGACAGGATTAACAGGACGCTTTCACTCCTCTCATCTGCTCTGGCCTGTCGTCGCTCTGTTTGCAGAGAGAATTCCCCAGGTCCCCAAGGGTCCCACTGCAGCAGCCTCGCCTGGGCTGGCACCAGCAGCCTGGTGGGACACTGGGTAGGTGCCACCCTGTGTGAGGACCCAGTTGTCCTGGCGCTGTGCTCTTGCATGTCCTGCTCTCCTGTAGTGACGGTGTAAGTCCCCAGACCCTCCCTGTTCACCTGGGCCTGGTGGCTGCGTGGCTCTGGCTCCAGCACAGCCACTTGCTCCGTTGGTGTTGAAGGAGATCCTCTCCTGCTGTGGGGATCGCTCCTCTAGGGAAGAGGGACGAGCAGAGGGATGCACTCAGACAGGCTGCTGCCAGCAGCAGGTTGGAGGCTGGTTTGAAGCTCTCTCCTGCCATCCTAGGAGACAGGGGCTTGGATCTACAGCTGGCAGTGGCGTGCTCCGTTGTACCTGGCAGTCGCAGCTTCTGGCATGGCCTCATGGTGGTCCATGGGACCTTAGTCAAGTCAGTGGGAGGTTGACCTCCCTCTTCTCCCAACCCTGCTTAGTGCCTTCCTTTCTTGGCGCTCTGCAACGAGGTGTACCGTGTTAAATTGGAGTAGTTCCTCACCTGGTACAAGTGAAAGTATTTCGCAGCCCTGAGCTTCGTCTGCTCAGGCTAATGGTGGAGCACCCAAAAGCCCCCAGAAAGGCCATTGCATCGGCTAGGCGTGTTCTTGCCTTCCCTGTGGCTCCCTGTGAGGAGTCAGCAAGGAGGAGATAGCAAGCAAAGGCATGTGGCACAGGGGCATAGTGGTCTGCAGGCCCAAGGGGCTGCCTCAAATAAAGAAAACAGCAAGGTCCCAAATGGAAGGGGCCTGGTCATGGTCAGGGGGTGGTGTTTGCTTTGCTGTGCCCTCCATGCAGGCCACAAAGTGGCTGGATTGTTCACTACCTCTCGGTGGCAGAAAATGGCCGTCTCCTTCATGCCACATCAAGAATCACTCTGTCTTGTCCCTGTCTTACAGCAACCACAGCTGATCGGTTCTACAGGATAGACCGCGCACAGGTGAGTCTGGCCTCATCCTCTGCCATCATCCACCCTGGCATCTGCTGGAAAGGCACTTGAGTGTCCTGCGTTCACGTGGACCGACAGGCAGGCTCAGCCTTGGGGACATGCAGGTCTCACGCTGCTGCCCTGCCCTGTGGCATCTCCCAAGGGGTGGTGTGGTGGACCTGGCCCAGGACCAGCCCCAGCACCTCCAGGTTACTGTGGAAAGGGAGGAAGCATGGGTGGGGGTGGGAGCACAGAGACTTGGGCTGGAACCTGCCTGCAGGATGCTACAGCAGAGCAGGTAAGGAATAGCAATGCAGCAAGGCTGGCCAGGCACCCACCAGCTGGGGTCATCTTACCCAGCATTAAATACTTTCCCTAATGATGTGGAGAGGGGGATATGGAGTTGAGGTGTACAGGTCAGCTGCTAGTTTGGGAGGAGATGGGAAGCCTCAAAAAGGCAAGGAGATGTGGAGGCTTTCCAGCCACAGGTCCCAGGACTCTCTGAGCCACCATCACTCTGCTGAGTGAGTGGGTGGGCTACAAGGCATGGGACGCGTGGGGATGGGAGGTGGAGCTATGCAGAAGTGGGTCTTATGAGGAGACTGATTTGTGTCTTTCAGGAGCACCTCAACTATGTGACAGAGATCTCTCAGGACGAGCTCTATGTGCTGGACCCAGAGTTGGTGATCACCCAGACCGTGGGCACCTCGCCTGCCATGCCTGACCTTGTTGACTCGTCTGCCGCACCCACTGGGCACCATTTTGCATTCCCCTCCTCTTCCTCCTCTCCACCCTCCTCTCCTGCCCCCAGGTGAGTCTGGGGTGGGAGAAGATGAGGTGCTGGACGTCAGAAGGATGGGCAGTGATAGGAGAGCCAGGGTTGGCTTCACTGGGTTGATCCCTGGGCCAGATTACAGGGGGGCTCCCAGGAAGCAAGCAGGAATTCAGTGCTGACTTAGACCAGGCAGTGAGATGCTGTCCCATCCTCCCTGCTTCCCAGCCAGCACTGCTGAAGGCAGTGGGACATCACCACGCAGCTCAGCCGTGGGGTCAGACTCCAGCACCTGGCCCGTGGGGCAAAAGGACATGGGTGTCTTGGCCCAGGTCGCACCAGCCTCAGCTATGGGTGAGCAACAGAGCTGGGAGTAGCAGTAGAAGGGATGAGGAAGAACCCAGACCAGGGAAGAAGCAGATGGCATGACCAAAGAGCAGCAAAGTCCCTTGGCCTGCCTCTGCTCCTGCCTGCTGGAGGAGTGCCGTGGGCAGGCTCCTCCGCAGCCATCCCCCACTCGCCGCCTGCCCTCTTGGGCCATCTGTTGCCAGGACTGGCAGGGTTAGTTTTACGCCTTTTCTTCTTCCCTTGCAGCGCTGAGCCTGAGGTCTGCCTCCTGCACAAAGGTGAGTCTTGTCCCACCAACTCTCACACCCCTTCTCAGGGTCGCGCTGTTTTGGGTCCCTGCCACGGTTTTTTTGGCCTGTCCTTTTCCTGGCACGCAGACAGGAGCCCTGCTGCCTGTGTGCTAGGTGGGAGCACAGAGCCCTGCGGGCTGGTGACCCCAGAGGTGTGCAGGAGAGACCTGACAGTGATTTGTGGAACAACCCGGCCAGGCGCCTTCCCGGCTCCGCCGTGCGGGAAATGGTGTGGCCGAGGGGTTAATCCCCCACCTGCGGAGCCGAGCGGCAGCTCAGGAGGTGGGAGCACAAGGTCAGGGGCCTCACTGAGCTGAGCAAACGGAAAGAGTTTCCTGGATCTTGAGCGGAGCCCAATGCCTGGAAGTGTGAGTGAGTCATGGGTGAGAGGCGTCTCAGCCACTGGCTGACATCTAGGAGATCTGCTCCCCGCTTCCATCACAAGTCATCCTGCCCGTGGGCAGAGCCTGCTCCCCCTGCACGAGCACCTCCGTGGGGCTGAGGTCCGGCTGTGCCCCCAGCTATATGGTGTCTCCCTCCTTCCCCGGCTTGTCCCTTCCATGCCTGAAGGTGGAGGAGCCATGAAAAACCAGTCTGACCAAGGGGTTAGCGCATGGAGGAGCTTGTACTGTACCTTCAGCTGACTGCTTCGAGCCTCCGGTGCCCAACCCTTGCCACCCAGGGTAGATAAATGGCATTACAGGTTGGCTTTTCTGACCCTGACCCATCTCCCTTCTTTGCAGATGACCTGATAGAAGCTGCCAAGAGCGGTAACTTCAGCAAGGTAGGCACTCCTGCTGCGATGTGCAGCCAGGGCTTGCGCTGGGTGCTCGCCCCGCAGCCTGCTCCGCTGGTGTGCCCCTCGGGCCGTGGGAAGCCCTGCCAGCTCTGCTCCACGATTGCCCTGGAGCTCCTGTCAAGGGCCATCCTCCAGGATCGGTGGCTGGAAACCATGCAGGCTTCTGGCAAGAAGCCTCGTTCCTTGCCTGGGGGACACAGAGGGAAGGGACTTGGCAGCGTAGCTGAGCTGGGCAAAGCTCCCTGCCAGGTCCCAAATATCCATACAACCTGCTGGGCACCCCAGGGATGCAGTGCTGGGGTTTGGGGCTTGAAGCTGGGAAAGGCAACTCATCTGGAGCAATCTGGCAATCCTGTAGTTCCAAGAGCTGCACCGGGCTGGAAGTGACCTGATGGTGCGAGACTCCTCGGGCCAGACCATCCTCCACCATGCCGTCAAATCAGGGAGCAAGGACATCGTCAAATACATCATCGAGAATGGTGAGCTGGGGCTAGAGTGCTACCCTTAGCAAAGGAGCCCGGCAGCCAAAAAAGCCCGACCCTCTGCTCAGAAGGGTGCTCCTGGGTACAGATCCCTCCCCTCCAGGTTTGCTACATCCTTCTCCTGGTGTATGGGCTTTCCCTGGCATCTGCCTGCCAGTACTGGGGTGTCCCCATGGCTGTTATGTGGCATGGTCCCATCCTTGCAGGGACCAGCATGTCTCTGGAAAACATTTCTCAGTGTCCTCCTTCTGCCTTCAGGGCAGCTAACCTGTTGTTTTTGGCAGCTCCCGCTGAAAGGCTGCTTTATTTTTATTTAGATATTACTCTGTCATAACTCCTCAGGCAACTCCTCTGCCCTAGTCTCAGTTGGGCTCAGGTGCTGTTGCTGGCCTGAGTGCTTTGGAGCCAGGACCTTTGCAGGCAGCATGGAAACAGCAGCCACTATGACAAGATGTGGAGCATGACTGGGGAGTAGGTGGCTCTGTCTCTGCCCCTCAGCCGGGTCTCACTCGCCCTGCACTGTCTTTCTCTCCACAGCCCCTTCAGAAATCCTCGATGCCACGGAGGAGGAGAAGTAAGTTGCTGACTGACTTGCGTTACCTGCTGGCCAGACCCTCTGCGAGGTGACCAGTCATCTGGGCACTTATCAGCTGCCCACACTCTACCTACCGGCCACAGTTCCCAGTCCACTCCGCACTGACCATCCCCAAGCAGCACGCCCTCCTCTGCCAGGGCTGCCTGAACATGCACGCGACCCACCTCGAGCCTCTGCTGCAGCTGAATTGCTGTGCCTCACTGCGCCCCGCACGTGCTGCTTGTCCCCGTTCAGGGGGGACATCTCACATCTCCCGCTTTCTCCTCCCCAGCGGTGAAACCAGCTTGCACCAGGCTGCAGCCTTACGCCAGCGCACTATCTGCCACTACATCGTGGAGGCCGGGGCTTCGCTCATGAAGACGGACCTGCAGGTGACGGCAGGAGGGCTGGCAGTGGGGCTTCCTGGGGGGCCGGGGGGCTGGCAGGAGCTGGGCAGCAGGAAAGCAGAGCAAGCGTGCTTTGGCTGGAGTCTTTGCCAGCCAGAGAGGAGCTGACATGAAGCACCCCTGCTTGCCCAGTGGAGCCCAGCTGCGGAGGGGTTAAATCCCTCTCCTCCCTGTGCTTCTCTCCCTGTTGTTTTATTAAATTAGGAGCGAGGGGCTGGAATGTCTCATCCCCGACTCCCCTTCCCACCCTCCGGGGTCAGATCAAGGACAGTCTTGCTGTGAGCTCCCTCCCAGCTGCAGGGCTCCCCCCACTCTCCCCCCCGGGCGGCTCTGATGGGGGCACTGGGAGCTCCTCTCGGCGGTGAAGCCGGCCCGTGGGGAGCAGGAGCAGGCAGTGGCGGCCCTTTCCCTCGCATGCCGAGTTAATTGAGACGTGCCTTGGTGCCAGGGAGTTGTGCCAGCCCTGGCAGAGGAGTCACGGGAAGGGTGCTTGAGGCCATGTTTTGGTATGGGAGGTTCCCAGGGCTGGTGTGTGGCACGGGGGACGTGGTCACATCTGTCCAACGGAGGCTTGTAGCGATGGGCTGTAGCGGAACAGATGTAGAACAAGCTAAGAAGGTGCAATCTGTGGGTCTGGGACACAGGGTAGGAGCTCAGCCAGGGGGTGCAAACTTGCTGGGGCCAGTGGAGCTTGGGGACGGCCCCAGACAGCGTGCAGCTGTGTTGTCAGCTGCCAGGGAGATGCTCTACAGACAATCTCTGGCTCCCCATCGCTCCTCCTTGGTCCTGGCTAAGGCTTAGCCCTCGCACAGCGCCTGGAGCAGGGCTGGCCTGGCTGGAGACTCCGGCTCTGCAGAGGCAGAGGGGGAAGGCCCCTCTCTGCCTCCAGCCTCATCTGCCTCATCTGCCTGAAGGAGAGGAGCAGCCCCCAACCTGCCAGCAGAAAAGGGAGCCCTGCTCGGGCGTGACGGCTGCCCCAGGGAAAGGGGCTTGCACATGCCTGTGCAAACGCGTGTCCGGGTTTGTGGCTGACTGGGGACCCCCGTGCGCCGCTGCGCTGACCTGGCGTGGGCTCCGGGTCACAGCCTGCCTGCACGGGCAGGACCCACCTCGTTGGAACCCCGGGTGTCAGACCTGTGGCACGGCTTCGGAGGGGGCTGATCCGCACCCTGCAGCTGGGAGGGAGGCCGAGCCTTATCGGTTGGGGTGCCTCAGCCTGGCCGGGCAGGGGGGCCCTGGCAGCTCCGGTTTCAGGCTGCGGGCAGGCAGCGTCGCAGCGGGGCTTCTGCAGGGGGACAGGAAAGAAATTCAATTCCTCCTCTGGATTTTCCCCCCACACACTTTGTTAAATGAGCGCTTGCATTCAGGGGCTGTGAGGAAGAGGCCCCCGAGGAGATCTGGCACTGAAGCACGGGGTGCACATGCAAAAGAGGGGGTCCCTTGGTGCATCACGCCTCTCCACAGCCACACACGGCTGGGCTTTTGTCCGCAGGCCCGGCGGAGGCTCCATGTGTCCGACCATTGTTCCTGCTGGAGAAATATGGCCGTGGGTTGTCACCCCGGCGGCCCCGGTACCCCGCCGCAGCCGTCTGCGCCCCGCTGTGCACCAGAGACGAGCCCGGTGGGCCGGGCATCCCTTTGGGGCCGGTTCTCAATGGCAGTGGCCGAGCGCCAGGTTTCCGCAGCCTTCCTCAGTGGCACAGCAGAGCCCGGGCGCTTGGCGAGGAGGAGCGAGGAGCAGGGGGAGGGCAGGGGGAGAGGAGACGGAGCTGGGAGCTGTTAACAGATTTGCTTTTTATGGAGTGCGGGAGTTCATTAGTGGACACAGTCCAGATGGCTGCAATAAGCTGGTGAAATGTGATCCTCCTCTGGGAGCCAGAGCACTGGCCAGGCTTCGAGAGAGAAGGGGGGTTGGTATTCCCGGGCATTCCCCAGACATACCCCTCATTCCTCACCCTCTCCCGCCTGCCTCGCAGCGCTGGAGAAGAGCAGGTCGTGGGGACCAACCTTTGCTCTCGGGGGGACTGGTGATGGTCGGGGCTGGTCTACATCTTGGCCTATGCACGGGGCTGGTGGCCCTTCAAGGGGACAGCTTCCAGCCCTGCAGCAAAGTGGGGCTCCTTGGGAGCATGCCTTCACTCCGTGGCGAGCACGTGGGCGTTCAGCTACTGCTACTCAGCGCTTGGCTGTAGGCTCTGCTGGACCCAGCTGCAGCCACCTTTTCAGTGGGGGAACGGGGGCACCTTTGGGTGCTGAGGCAGCGTTTAGGCAGTACTCGGCGCTCTGACATCTTTTGCCTCACCTATGCAGGGAGACACCCCCAAGCACCGGGCTGAGAAAGCCAATGACCCCGACTTAGCTGCCTACCTCGAGAACCGACAGCACTACCAGATGATCCAGCGCGAGGACCAGGAGACAGCTGTGTAGTGCTCGCCGTGCCTTAGCCCAAGTCAGCTCGGGCAGGACAAGAAGAGGACAATGCCAACTGGCAGAGCTGTGAGTCTGGCCCAGCCCTCCCTCGATGTCAACCTGGTCCCCAGAGGAGATGGAGACAGCACAGCAGAGCTCTGCCCCAGGCTGGGCTGGGACTCTGTTTGTGAGGAGAGTGGGTATTCGGGACTTGAAGCCTGGCTCTTTGTGTGTGTCCCCCCCACTTTGCCCCTCATCCACCACGTTCCCTGCCCTGGATGAGCTCCATCCTGCAGCCCTGGTGGGGCAGGCCAGGCTGAAGCCCTGGGTCACCCCGTGCAGCAGAGTGATGCCAGTGCCCCTCCGCAGGCTCCTACCTATGATCCTTGTGGGATATCGTTGCTCGCACCCTCTCCCTGCTGGCAGTGCCCCTGCTTTAGATGCTTGGCTAGGTTCGTGTCCTGTTCCTTCTCTCCTGTCTGGCACAGGCGCGGGAGGCACAGGCTGTGCGGGCAGGCAGCAGAGGTGGTGAGCCTCAGACTTTGCCCCGAGGGAAGTATCATGACTTACTGCCCGTGCCGCCTCCTCCCTCCTGTCGGTTGTGGCTGCCCCACATCTCTGTGCTGCCCTACCGGGGCCTTCTGCGGCAGGAGGGAAGTCCCTGGCACTCCCAGCCTTTCCTCAGAGCATCTGGGACTGGCACAGCTGGAAGCAGGGCAGCCGCTGCCCTCTCGGTTGCCTTTAGTGCTCAGACGGTCAGCAGTCTGACCCGGGGCAGGGATGGCGTGGAGAAAGGCTACCGAGCCCTCTCGTCATCCTTCCCTCTGCAGGGCAGAGCGGGGCAGCTTGCACGACTGGTGTCTGCTGGGCAGCTCTTCATCAGCCTGCTGCAGCACGTAGCCATGATGGAGAGCTGCGCTGGGCCTGGGCACTGGGCACGGTGGAGCCTGTTACATTTCCCAAATGCTGTCTTGGATCTGGCTGCCCTCCCTGCTTCAGCTCCTCTCCCCTCCCCCCAGATGCTGGAAGTTGCACGGGGCTGGAGGGGCAGTGCTGGGGTCAGTGCTGCTCTCAGGGATTCCCCCCATGCCCCCCAACCTGTCAGCACGCATCCTCTGAGTCCAGCTCCTGCCATCCCCCAAACTGGGCGCAGGGCTTTGCAGGGAAAACTTGGGAGCTCGCCCAGCCCAGACACAAGCTCCCTGGGCAGACCATCAGCTCACCCTCTCCAGTTTTAGCAGAAAGAGGGCTTTGGATGCATAGCCCAAGTCACACCTGCAGTGGGGTGGCATTTCACCTACCACCTGCCATGGGGTACAAGGCACCACGACGCAGCTCCCCTGCAGATGCTGTGGGTGCTGAGCATCCACAGAGGCATCAGGGCAGCCCCTCAGCAAGGCTTTCGCAGCACTGACAGTCTCTGGGACCAGGAGGTGCCAACGGAGGAGGAGAGCTGATGGCTCTCGGCCTTGCAGACCTGCTCGTCACCTGCAGGTGGGCAGCAGTTTGGAAGCAGGTTGCTGCTCGCAGCTTGGGTCCCAGGAAAGGATGCTACTGCTGCATGGGGTCCGTGTGGTCCCACCTGCACCCCCAGCCAGCTGCACCCGCTGGGTAATGCTGGGTGGCACCGTTTGGATCCGTCCTAGTACCAATACCAAAAAAAGGGTATGAGGATACCGCAGAGAACCAGAATACCCTTCAGGCTTTTTGACCAGGGGGCAGAATTCCCTTGGAGGATGGGGGATGCTGTGGTGGGGAGCAGAGGTGCAGGGCAGTGCAGAGTGCCGGGGCCAGCGGCAGTATTGGCGATTAATAACGATAGCATCGCAGTGCCTTCAGAGCTGGGATGCTCCAGCAGTGCCCGGGGTTCCCATCAGCACTACTCGCAGGCCACCAACAGACAGGGAACTGTCATCTTCTCAGAGGTCCAAACCGCTGTCCCCCTCAGCCAGGATGCCCAGCCCGGCCTGGAGGCGTTTACAGCCCCAGCTTCCCCCTTTCTCCCCAGTTTTGTATCCTCCCTTATAGTTTTCGTACAGGTAGTTGAGAGACACACTGTCGTCCCCCCCCCCGCCTGGCCCCTCCGTGCACGCGTGAGCTGAGTTGCTGTGCAATTCCAAGCCTGGCTTGCATTCTGGCGAAGGCAGAGGGGGTGTTGGTCACCCTGCCCGCGGAGGGCAGGCGTTCTGTGCAATACCTGGGTCTGTGTTTCCTAGACGCTGTCATAGGACTGTATTTTTGTAACTCTGTGAGGGTGTCGGCTCCAGCAGGCCAAGAGCCTGGCATGAGCCTGCGTTCCTGTTGCTTTTAGACTTGGACCGTTTGGATGTTGTTGTTTCTTGCCATTGAAATAAAGAGATGGATGTTTTAGTTCCTGTCTCCAGCTGCATCTGTGAGAGTGCGGCGGGCGCTGCACAAGTGACACCCCTCGAGGTTGTACCCCGAGGCTTCTGCTCCCATCCTAACTGGGGGTACCCCAGGGTGTTCCCTTCTGGGCCAGGTCCTTGCCCACTTCCCTGCACAGCATCCCTCTGGGACAGCTGCTGGATACAGGGCCCTTCCCCTGAGGGAGCTTCTCCCGCGCTCTGTGGCATACATCAATATTCAGTGTAACGTGGAACAGGGAGAAAGCGCGCTGCCATCCCGAGTGATCCAAAAGGGCTTGGAAGTGCAAGTCGGGAGCTGGCAGCCTGCTGTTCTGTCCCGCTCCGGGGTGAGAGGCGGCAGCCCCGGCGGCAGGCCTGCGCCGCCCTTTGCAGCCGCGCAGCCATCGGCCGGTACCGCGGCAGCATCCAGCCTCCAGATTGCAACTCGTTTCTGTTGGCCGTTCTTCGGGGTGAGCTGTCCCCAGCCACGCTGCTCTGCAGGGGCTGAGCCTGCTCGGGCCTCTTCCCGTTCGTTCCCAGCTCCCAGAGGGGAGCCTTGGGGTCCTGCCTCCGGTGCGGAGCCTTGGGGTCTTGCCTCCGGTGTGGAGCACAGGCTTGCAGCGTCAAGGGCTGGGATGATCTCCACCACCCTGGCAGGAGGACCGCTCTCTGATTACAGAAGCGGGCGATTAGGGACACTTCTGCTTCCAGCCCCGCGCTCATGACTGCAGCCAACGCCGTCTCTCATGCAGAGTTTCCTTTGCAAAAGGGGGGTAATCACTCCGGCTGCTGGTGCGCTGGTGAGGGAGCTGGGGACGGATGCGGTGGGTGATGGGGGGGCTATACTCATACCTGAAACTGGATTCCTGAGGGCAGCTTGGCAGCCTGCCTGTCGCTGCGGCCGCCCCCTCCCCGCCCGGAGAAGCAGCCTCCTTCCCCGGCTGCGCTGTCCCTTCCACCCCCCGCGCCTCCCTTTCATCGCCTTCAGCCTTTCAGCTCCTGCCCAGAGCTAACAGTGGGGGTCTGTAGCGGGTGTAAGGCACACCGAATTGTCCCGGCCTCCCTGGGCCGCTGCCCAGGGACCAGGCGTACGTGCGACTGGGAGGAGGGGGCCCGCTCTGCTTCAGTGCCCAGACCCCGTCGTGTTGGCGCTTGGCCCATGTCTCGACGGCGAGCACTGTCAGTAACCATGGCAATGAGGGTTTTCCAGCCGCCCCGGTGTCAAATTTATGGTGGGGGAGAGCAGCAGTCCCAAACCGCGATTTCTGCGGTGAGGGGTGTTAGGAAAGGGGCAGTCTGCCTTCGGGGGAGAGCCCTTCTCTCCGCAGGGCATCAGCATCGCCCCGGCATCCCCCGTTTCTCCCCTTGCAGGACGGCCGGAGGTCAGTCTGGCCCCCGGTGAGGTGGAAACACTCCAGGGGGTGCGCAGGCTGGGGAGGGCCGTGCCAGCTGAGCGGAGCCGGGGTGACAGCAGCGGCCTGTTAATGGTTACCTGCCGCACGCCGCCTCCGCACATCTGAGCGAGGAAAATGTCCCCTCTGTGCGCAGCTGGGTCCGCGCGCCCGGGCTGCCACGCTGTGCGGGAACAGTGCCCCAAGGACCAGGCTTCCACTGGAGATGGAAGATGTGGAGCTGACGTGCCGTGAACTATCTTCTGACATTTTTAGAGGTAAAAAGCTCAAGTTAAGCAATTGCAGGGAAACACACCTGGGTTGGTCACACTCCCGCTCCTCCCTCGGCATGAGGCCCCTTCTGCAAACACAGCCTTCTGCTGCTTGTTTGAGCAGGGGAAGGAGCAGTTCCCCGCCCTGCATCCCTCAGAGAGGGCCCGCAGGGACCACTGCCGAGGGGATGTGCACCAGCGCATCTACCCCCGCTCTCCTGTGCGGCCAGCGCCCGTCTCCTGGTCCCCAGCCTGAGGGGGCAACAGGAGGGGAAGGGGGAGGGCTGGAAACAGAGGAAGGAGTGAAAATTTGCACCGGGCTTTGCCGTACCTTGGGCTGCTCTGCCCTGAGGACTCCAGCGGGGTCGGTGGCTCCCAGCCAGAGATGGCTGGAGAAAAGCAGCAGCGCACCCCAGACCCAGCTCTTTCACAGCTCCACCAGCCCCTGGTTTGCTCATCGCAGCTCCGTAACTCAGATTTGCAAACCTGATGCTGCTGAACCCCAGCCAAAAGCAGCACACCTAGGCCCTGCCACTGCTTTCTGACCGTGAAGTTTGTCCCCGCAGCTTTCTTCAGCTTGGGTTTAAAAGCCTGGCGCTGGGGGAACCGTTGGCTCTGCTGCCTGTCCGGTTGTCAGGACCCGTTTCTGCACCCTGTGCCCAGAGGCACAGCCCAGCATGCCCAGAGTGTGCACTGGGCAGGGGAGACAACGTGTTCCTGCAGTTGCCAGCCCTCCTTCAAACGTCTGCAGATGTTCAGGAGACTGCCGGCAGGGTGCGAGTTAAATGTGGGAATCTCTCAGAAAGCGGTTCCTGCTTGTGAAGCAGCTCATAAAGTACACACACCCCCCCCCCCCAACACCACCTGTGGCGGCCCTGCTCTCAGTGGCCTTTTCCAGGGTGAGGGGTGGAAAAATGGCTCCGTTCCCCACCACAGCCCCATTCTTCTGGCATGACACTCGCCTTTCTGGCTGGTAACTCCAGAAGAGCGTTGACTTGGCCCCTGCCTCTCCTCACCTCCTGAGAAAAGGGGGTGGATGGGGGGGGGGGGGGCGAAGGGAGCAGTCACGTCTGCAAGAGCCTTTCGTCCCCACCCAGCAGCCGAATCTCATGGCGCTGCTTGGTCTGAGGAGACGCGGTGCAGCGTGGCTGAGCTGGGGGCCGGCGGGTCACGAGGGACAGGGCTGGGGAGATGCCCCGGACCAGCACGAAGGTGATGTGCTGCTCAGGTGCTGAGCAGGTACCCCTCCCTGAACCCTCCCACGAGGGGCAGAGCCGGTGAAGGCTCGGTGTGTCAGTGCCAGCGGCCTTGGTGGGGACACGGAGCTGGTGGAGACGCAGGGTGGTTCCCTCGGCTCCATGTGGCCCCATGGGTGCCCCAGGGGCCGTCTTCCAGCGCGTCTCCGAGCGGCGGGCCCCGGGGGAGCCCTGCCCTAGCCCGGCCGAGGGGCTGGCACCCCTTCAGACCCCTGGAGCCCGGGGGAAGGCGGCACACCCCGCCCAGGGCAGGGGACGCGGGGGGACATGCCCGGTGCCGGGGAGCCCGGCCCATTCCCTGGCTGAGCAGGGACCCCACCGCCCCTCCCCGCCCCCCGGGGCCGCCCCTCCGCCTGGCCGGGGGGCAGAGGAGGAGCTTGCGGGGAGTTTTGGGCTGAAAACCCAGCTTTCCGCTGCCAGCCGAGCCCGACGTCAGGGGCCGCTGTGCGCTGCGCGGGGCTCGGCACGCGGCCGGCACACAAAGGCGGCAGCGCCGCACCGCCCCGCACCGCCCCGCGCCGCAGGTGAGTACGGGACCCCCCGCCCGACCCCCCCCCCCCCCCCCGCCGGGTGGGGGCTCCCCGGGGAGGGGGACGTGGCCCTGGCTGGGGACGAGCCGCAGGAAGGGCGATTGGGGCCGGGGGGCTCGGGTGGTGGGAGGTGGGGAGCAGCCCCATAGCGGGGGCCCCGCCACCGCCAGCCTCTCCGGGGGGATGGCGGGGGGCTACGGGGGGAGACCGGCCGGGGTGTGACGGCACAGCGGCTGCCCTGGGGAGGGAGCGTGGCAGGGCGCTCCCCGCGCTGCCCCACAACGCGGAGCCGACCCCTTCCCCCCCGCAGCACCCTCTCCTCGCTTCCAGGGGGAGGTCAGACCCCCCGTCCCCCCCGGGGCTCTGCTCCCCTCCGGTACCTCCCGCAGAGGCTCCGGGTCGTGCTACCGGGGAAAAGCACCGTCTCCCCTCGTCTGGCCTCGGGGAAACTGCTGCTGGAGGGGTTCTGGGTGCCCCCCGGCGCTGGGGTCCCTGCCCGGGGGCTGGGGAGCAGCTCAGCCCCCCGAGGGGTGGAGGGAGGGAGGGAGGGCAGCAGTCCTGAGCCCACCTCTGCCCCAGCCAGCCGCGACCTCAGCCGGGCCGAGAGGTCCGGCTGCTGGAAGAGGGGCTGCAAGGGGGCTGACAGCCCGGCAGCCGCCCCGCTCCCGGGGGGCATCGGGGGGCAGGAGCTGGGGAGGGTGGTGTGGCCCGCGCCAGGAGAAGCGCTTGCCGGTGGCACTGCCTGGCCCTGAGCAGGGTCCGGAGAGGGGTCCGGGCTCTCCCAGCACAGCGGTGAGTATTCGGGCTCTGCTTCAGCATCAGCTGATTATCCAGACCCAGAGCGGCTGGAGGAGGAAGGGGAAGGGGAAACAGGGTCTGCCATGGTGTGGCCAGGCTCCACAGGCTTGCGCAGCCCGTTTCTGGTGTTGTCCCATAACTTTTCGTCACTGGGAGAGACCAGCACAATGTGAGAGCCAGCTGGGGTCCGAGCAGGAGAGGAGCCAGGGCCCCGCAGGGATGCGGGAGGAGCTGCGCTGTGGGAACACGCCTGAAGGCGCTGACTGGCAAAGAAGGGATCAGACTGTTTGGGAAACCGGTTGGAAAACTGCACTCCCTTCGCCTGTGAATGCTTTAGGATGAGCCATGGCTGAGGATCCCTGCGGAACTTTTCCTGGGCAACGTGCTGTGCTGGGCAGAGCCTGGGAGCAGATGCAGGGGTCCCTGGAGTGTAGCTGGGCTGCCCCTTGGACCCTCTCCTCTTGTGTACACGTCGGCAGGG